>NC_052050.1:23707848-24369634 GCF_903992535.2 Arvicola amphibius
AGTGCTGGGATTAAAGGCGTGTGCCACCACCACCCGGCACACAGTGGGTGTTTTTTTCCCAATGAGATATATCACTAGGCCTAGTTACCATTTTGGATTCACTCACAGAGATAGACTGCTGTCCCCCACCCTTGCCTTGACTCCATTCTCTCAGGGAATATTTGAAAGCCCCTTCTCAAGTTTGAAGAACCCCAGGACCTGTCTCTTCCCCAGGGCTCCACAGCTGCTGGTGCCTTTCTCTGTCCCTCAGGTCTCCTCCCCAAAGCCTGCCAGGGACTGAAAAGTTCCCCTGTTGCAGGCAGCCTCCTCCAGCCCCAGAGGAATCAAAACAAACAGCTCTGGGCAATGGCGAAGCCTATAGACAACAGTCCCTGCCTGAGGCAGGGTAGGAAGATATAGAAATCATGGGGTTCCAGGAAAAGGAGGAACACCTGACCCTGGGATCTGAAGCTTCTCACCAACTGAGAAGCTGTAAAAGTTGCTGATGGGGTTAATATCCCCTTGACATAGAAACACTTCAGGTGAGCAATAGTCTTGGGTCTGAATACAAATAGGCTCAGGTAAGGCCTCATTGCCTTCCTCAGACATCACCTGAGATCCTAAAACACAAACAAATAAACTTCACTCTGGAGGCTGAAGAGCTGGCTCAGTGGTAAAGAGTGAGTCTTCTCATGCTGTTACTGTCAACCCTCCCTCAGTCAAGGGCTCTGTGGCCCCTTCTTTCACAGAAGCTTAATTTCCCAGCCAGGAAGGGGAATCCGCTCAGCTCCAAGAGTCTTGAGGTCCCACTGCTGGGTGACCCTGTCTGGCTAGGCTCTGGCCTTCTCGCCATTGGGTGACCCTGTCTGGCTAGGCTCTGGCCTTCTCGCCTTTGGGTGACCCTGTCTGGCTAGGCTCTGGCCTTCCATGAATGAACTCTCCTCATTCGGGACACTGGCGCCTGTTATTTCCCAGCCTATTGGATGGCTTTCCTATCCAGCCCCTCAGCCTGTTTCACACAAGGGACACTGAACCCTGATGAAGTGACCTGCCCAGGACCCCAGAGTATGTGAGGAAGAGTAACTGCTGGCACCAGAGCAAGGGTGTGAGACAGTGAGCACTTGGCCTCGGAAACTACAGGGCCTGAGCCCACTTCTGGTGCCTCAGTATCTCTGTCTCACTGTCAACATCATTTGAGAGGAAATGTTAGGATGACAGCGCCCGCCACATCAGGCTTCTGGGAAGATCAACACCCTCAGTGTTTGAAACCGTGCACCCTCATTAAGCACTTGCTGTCATTTGTATTATTTGTTAATGGCTGACCACACTCATCCATTAGCCCAGGGTGGAGAAGGGATTTTTCTAGTGCTTTTGGCTACTTCTTCCAGAAGGAAGGGTTCTGCTTGGCTGACTACCTACATCTTTCAGACACCTGCTAATCCAGGATTATGAAAGAAAGACATCTTCATCCCAGCACGGGTGACTCTCAAGGTGACTCTCAGATTTAGTCACCACTGATTCATATATATATATATATATATATATATATATATATATATATATATATATATTTCACCCGTAATCCAATCACTTAGAAGGCTGAAGCATGAGGACGGTAAATTCAAGGCTAACCTAGGCAACACAGAGACAACAGTGAGCTTCTATATCTGGAATCTCTCTCTCTCTCTCTCTCTCTCTCTCTCTCTCTCTCTCTCTCTCTCTGTGGGTAGAGGAGAGAGGGCTGAATACCTAGGATGTCCTCTTTGTAAACTAGGTAAGGCCCTAAGCTTATTTTCCTCTTCCCTTCTAAATTTTTATTTACATTAACCAATACAAATTCTTTTTAGGAACAGGTTAGACACTCAAGAGGCAGAAGGAGGCTGGTCTCTGAGTTCAAGGCCATTTGGAGGCCAGCTTGATCTACAGAGCGAGTTCCAGGACAGCCATGGCTACACAGAGAAAGTCTGTCTCAAACTCCCCCCCCCCAAAAGAAACCATTTAGACTGGGGTGTGGTTCAGTGGTAGAGTCTTCCCTAGTCTGTGAGACTCTTGGGTTTGATCCCAAGCATCAGTAAATAAGCAAAACCAAACAAACATATTAGCCTGACACAGTGCCTCAATGACACTCAGCACAGGACAGGTGCTTCAGTGGATAAGGTAAGCGAATGTGGGCCTGATGTCTCTTCTCCTTGTCAGAGCAGTCCCCACCCCACCCACCCCCACCCACCCCCACCCATCCCCATGGGTATTATAATGGGAAGAAACAGACTGGAAAGCCGTCCACACTCTTTCAAGGTCATGGAAGGAGTCACTGTGAGCTCGGGTGCTGCTCTCTTGCCTGCAGTGTGTTTGGAGCCTCAGGCTGAGAATGGGGCAAGGTAAGGCCTGGGGCCTGCCTGCCTGCAGGAGCCTCTTATTCTCAAGTGGATGGAGAAACCAGACTTAGGACCCTCCTCTCCCCTTGCCTGTCCTCTCTTCTTCAGGAGCACAGGAAGTCAATGGCCCTGGCAGCTCCCAGCAGGACAAGGGAGCCCTGGCCGTGGAGGCTTTTCCCACGCACAAAGATCACACAAGACTGGGTCTGCCAGTTCTTGAACAGAAAATTGAGTCTCAGTCCTTAGCCCCCAAATACATGACTCATAGGCAGTGTGCTTCACAGAGAATGGGCGCAAAACCAAGAACGGCAGGGCACTGCAGTGAATAAACCACTTCCCAGAACCTTCTTTCTAGCTAGGTCCCAGTTTCTGGGGAAAGCCACCTGCTATGACACAGACACAGAGGAGGGGAGATCTGTAGGGGTTCTTGTCCTGTTACTGAGAACCGGACTCCTAAAGGCTACTGGGGTGATTTGAATGTAATTGGCCCCCATAAACTCACAAGAGTGCCACTATTGGGAGGTGTGGCTTTGCTGAAGTCGATGTGGCCTTGTTGGAGGAAGTACGTTACTGGGGAGGTGGGGCCTCCAGGTCTCTTTTGCTTAAGCTTTGCTCAGTGTCCCAGTTGACTTCCTGTGCCTTCTGATGAAGATGTAGCCAGCACCATGTCTGCCTGCACAACATCATCATTCCACCATGATGAAATGGACTGAACCTCTGAAACTGTAAGCAAGTCACCCACAATTAAATGTTTTCCTTATAAGAGTTGCCATGGTCATGGTGTCTCTTCACAGCAATAGAAACCCTAAGACAGCTCCCAAGCAGGCCCTGTGAGGCTGGCCTCAAAAAAAAAAAAAAAAAAAAAAAAAAAAAAAAAAAAAAAAAAAAAAAAAAAGCAGAGAGGGGGCTGGAGGGCTGACTCAGAGGTTAAGAGCCCTGGCTGCTCTTCCAGAGGACCACAGTTCAGTTCCCAGCAACCACATGTAGGCTCACAGCCATCTATGATGAGATCTGGTGCCCTCTTCTGGCCTGTAGGCATGTAGGCAGGCAAAAAACACTGTATACATAATAAATAAATAAATTTGCAAAAGAAAAAAAAAAGCAGGAGATCTCTGCAGGTCCCCCAAGGTTCCTCCCATTCCTGCTTGTCTCCGATAGCCAAAGGAAGACCCGTCCCATGGTCACTCCCACCTTGTCTTCCCTTCACCCACACAGCTGGAATTGACAACTAACAATTACGTGGGTCTCTCCAGCTGCTTGTTTTCCACACTCTCTTCAGAGCTCATCAGTTTGGCAAGGCAGTGCCCCCCACGCCTGCCTCCACCCCACGCTTAATCAAAGGATTCCTCTGTAGCACTTTACAGCTCTCAAAACACTTCACACACTCACGTCGTAAAGACAGCTGAGTGGGAGTGGAGAGCATGCGCTGGTACGGTCGCGGGGCGCATGCTCAGATGCGGTTCGCATGCTCAGGCGGTTCGCTTCAGTGCTGGCCTTCTCCAGTTTGGACTAAAACAAGCGTGCTGCAGTATTCAGCACAAATACAATCATGCTTTCTGTTGGCATTGTTTTCAAAGACCTTATTGCAGGGTCTCATCTGACCATCACAGGTCTCTTTTGAAGTTGGCAGGGCAGGGATTGGCAGCCTGCCTTTTCTCCGTCTTATTTATTTTGCGGGTCTGTGGGTGTGTGTACAGGGGCACATGTGCTTTAGTATATGTGGTAGTGAAAGGACAGCTTGCAGGAGTCAGTGCTTGTCTTCTTCATGTGGGTCACAGGGATTGAACCCAAGTCTTCAGGATTGACTGCAGGCCCCTTTATCTACTAAGCCAGCTTGCCTGCACAGCGAACTACTACTCTTTAAGACCGGCAGTGCTGAAGAGTCAAACAAGGGCCTTGAATATGCTGGACAATTTCTGGAAAAATAAAATAAAAAATTTTTAAAAAGACATTGCTAGGAGTTGGAGAGATGATTCAGCAGTTAAGAAAACTTGCTGTTCTTCCAGAGGACCAGCATTCGGGCTCACAGAATCCATACTGGGTAGGTCATAACCTGCAAGTCCAGCTCCAGGCATCTAATGCCGGATTGTGACCTCTATGGGTACACACGTACATGTGGCATACAGAAAAAGAGAGACAGAGAGACAGAGAGAGAGAGAGATCTTTAAGAAAAGAGAGAGGAAGGCATATGCCTGTCATTCAAACAATAAGGAGATAAAGCAGGAGGATGAGGAGTTCAAGGCCAGCCTCAGCTACATATGGAATTCATTGTGGACTACATGAGACCCTGTCTCAACAAAAACAACAGACATTGCAGGGTTCAGTGATGCACGCCTGTAATCTGAGCCCACAGGCAGGTGAGACGGGAAGGATACCTTGATTTCCAGACCACACTGGACTCTATTGTGAGAGTCTTTCAAAAATAATAAGACACAGTAGGGCCAAGAGATGCTCAGGGACAAAGGCACTTGCTGCCAAGCCTGATTACCCGAGTGTGACCCCTGGGACACGGAGGAAGGAGAGAACTAGTTCCACAAAGTTGTCCTCTGACCTCCGCGTGTGCACCCTACACACACAGCGTGTGTATGGGCATACACAATAACAATAAAAAATAAAATAATAATGATTTAAAGGAGATGGTCTTGCCTAAGGACATCTAGTTAGCAACCTGGGGAGTCAGGACTTGAACCCTGGCCCTATGATGGCTTCGGGTTTGTGCTTTTACCCCTGAGAACTCATTAAGGTAGAGTCTTGAAAGGCATAGGTGGCAACCTTTCACCCATAACAGATCTCTCTGCAGTATCCCTGGAAGGCAGAGAGAGCATTGCTTAAATACATCTAGGAATGCGAAGGTTCATTTTTTTCTTTCTTTTCTTTTTTTTTTTTTTTTTGTGGTTTTTCAAGACATGGTTTCTCTGTGTAACAGTACTGGCTGTCCTGGAACTTGCTTTATAGACCAGGTTGGCCCCGAACTCACTGAGATTTGCCTGTCTCTGCCTCCCAAGTGCTGGGATTAAAGGGATGTGCCACCATGGCCGGCGGGTTCATTATTTTTGGAGGCAATGTTTCCCGCTGTCGTCCAACTGGAGCTCAGGGTTCCCACAGAGGAAGGATGGCCTGGGTCACACTGGTTTCTAGGAAGAGGCTCCGCGGCATGTCAAGGCACTTCACTGGTAGGAGCCTAATCTCCCAGTACCATCACCCTCATCATGTCCTGCAAACCTATTTAGGGAACTCTTGCCTGCTTGGTGTGGCACTGGGGCCACAGCTGAAGCAGATACCTGGGGTTCCATTCATGGAAAGGCCTCCCACAGTTGAAAGGATAATTATCTGCCTTGCTGAGCCGACAGGTTCCCATCTGGCAGGGGCTGAATGCTGTGTCTCTAGAAAGAAAGAAAAAAACACCCACCAGAAAAGGCAAGCTTCTGGCCCGCCTTTGACAGATTCCCTCAGCTCCTCTAGGAGGGGGAAATGCTGAGATGGGTGTGGGGGAGGAGAAGGATAGGGGAGAGAAGAATCCAGGTACTGTGAGCTCACTCTCTTATTCTAGCACTTTCTCCTCTGCACAAACTGGCAGGGCTGCCTTGCCAGCTGGGTCCCGAAAGGCTGCCCAGGCAGACAGAACCAGGAGTCCCGAGACAGCCTCAGAACCCCGGCTGCCTGCTTCTGGGAGAATGTCCAGACAGAACACAAAAAGGTGTCTCCCGTCAGGACCCTGCTGGAGCAGACGCCCTGCTTTCCTGAGCATACACTCCACCTCTGCAGCCCCTCACGGTGACAATCAAGCTGTAGACCCAAGAACGCTACAGGCCACCCCCTAGTGCCAGTGTAGGCACCAACCCTGCTGTCACCCCTTGCCTCCTTTCGATATCCTCTGCATTCCTATCAAAAGGACATGAAAGAGAGCTGGGTACGGTGGCTCTTGACTGTCCTTTTAGAAATTGAGAAGTGGAGGCAGAAGTATCAGAAGTTCAAGGCCAGCTTCATCAGCTGCGTGGTGAGTGAGAGGCCAGCCTGGGCTACATGAGAGCCTATCTCAAGAGCCTAGCCAAGCAAACACACAAAAGGAATGTTTTCTAGGAGTTCTAGCTGGGAGCCCAAGGCTTACCACCTGGCCCACTGTTGTGCCTCAGCTACTGCTGGCATGGCAGGCCCCATACCCAGTCAAAACCCAGGGCAGCCATTTGCGGGGAATTACAAGAGCAGATACACCTGAGGTCGTGATAACCAGGGTGTTTAGGCTCACGCAAAGCCACAGGAGCCTTACAGGTTGAGTACTGTGTGTCAAGACTGTGCAGGCACTGTGTCGACTTGCACCAAAGATGTGAGCCAGGAGTTATTCTTATTACTGTTTAAACTGGGTTTAGAAGACTTATGTAACAAGATCACGCAGATCACGCAGATAAAAGTAATGGGAGGAATTTGTATTCCTCTTGTCCTTCCGTCTCTCTTCCTTTTGTCTCTCTATCCCCTACCTCGTGTATGTGTGTGTGCGTGTGTGTGTGTGCGTGTGTGTGCGTGCGTGTGTGTGTGTGTGTGTGTGTGTGTAAACAACCCTCAGGTGTCATTCCTCAGTAACCCCCACCTTTGTCTGACTGGCCTGAACTTTGCCAAGTAGTCTAGTCTAGGCAGCCAGCAAGCTTCCTAGGACTGCTGTTTCCACCTCCCGTTTGCCATCCTTAAAATCACAAACACAGAGTTTTTATGAGCATTCTGGTGAACCAAACTCCAGACCCCAGGCTTGCAAGGCGAGAACTTTGCCAACTAAATGGTTCTCATTTTCCTTTCTGTGGTGCTGGGGATTGAGCCCAGGGTCATGGTCATGAGACTAGTTTACCACACTGCCAGTCCTGAAAGTAGGAATTTGAATCCAGTTCTGTCCTGTTCTAAAAATAAAATTGAGCCAGGCAGTGGTGGCACATGCCTTTAATCCCAGCACTCAGGGAGGCAGAAGCAGGAAGATCTCTGTGAGTTCGAGGCCAGCCTGGTCTACAGAGTGAGTTCCAGGACAGCCAGAGATACACAGAGAAACCCTGTCTCGAAAAAACAACAATAATAATAATAATATTTTTAAAAAATCTGTGCTTGAAAAAAATTTAACTTTCTAAAATTTAACTTTCTAACATTCACAAAGGCCCCACGTGCTGGCACCATGGATGAATACACACCCAACACCAAGGACAGTAGCCATCAACAGGGGCTTCTCCTGCTGCAGCTCTGCCCCGTTACCCACTGTCACCAAGCTGACTGACACACGTCTTAGACACCACGCTATTTCATCTGTAAATACCTCAGCGCTCTTCTCCAAAGGATGAGAACGCTCTTCCACCTCTCAGAATTATGACCAGACATGAAGGTTCACCAAGAAAAGGTACTATTGTTCTTTGGAACAGAAAGATTACACAATCTATGTCACCCTAGAGGAGAGTAAAGCAATTCCTCAGCTCAGTGGGCATGTTAGCACAATGTGGTGGCATAGCCAGTGTCTGCCAAGTTCAGAAACAGGCACCTGTCAGCCCCACAGCCTACAACACCTAGCCATGTGCGGCAGTTCAGTCCTGTTCTGTACGTTCTCTCCAGGCACTAGAGACCACCCACAGAGGAAGGCAAAGGAAAGATGTCTGCCCAGCTCTTTCCAGCTCAGAAGGGAAGGGATCTCTCTCTCTCTCTCTCTCTCTCTCTCTCTCTCTCTCTCTCTCTCTCTCTCTCTGGTTTTTTGAGACAGGGTTTCTCTGTAGCTTTGGAGCCTGTCCTGGAACTCGCTCTTGTAGCCCAGGCTGGCAGAGGGGATCTCATACACTGATGATTGCAACGCTGACACTGACTAGGCACACCTACTATGTGTCGGGCATACTGTGTGAGCTAGGCATTTCCATGTGTGCCAGCAACATAACATTTGGGTTTTAAATGTTGACTCGATTTTTTTTTGTGGTTTGAGTTTCCATTTGACTAGGAATTTAATCCTACGTTGAAATGCCACAGAAGGCAATAAACCACTCTGGGGCTGAAACGCTTAGTCAGTGTTAAAGGAAGTGTGGGTACAGATGTGCGTTCATCCAAACCACTCTGAGAGTCGTCCTGGACAGTATGGCTCTATCAGGTCTAGGGTACGGTCCCTGTCCTGTAGTGCCCTGCCTCACCACAGTAGAAAGCACCCCAAATTCACCACCCACTGCCACGCTTTGGGGCTTGCAGATCTCATCCGAAAGAGTCTGGTAGTCAGACAGGGGAAACGAAACAAAATATAACCATCACTTGGTGTCCACAGGCAACAAGGACCCAAGCAAGTGCCATAGTCTGAGAATCCAAACCTCTTGTATAGAATGGCAGAGCAGGTGAGTGTAGCCCAGGCATATCCTGCCATTGCTAGCTTACTATATAGTGCCCAGCATGGCAGAAATGCCCCGTAGTTTTGGTACATTTTAGGGAGTCATGGTAGGAATCATGCATGTTCAACACAGGTATATTTCTTTTCTTTTCTTTTCTTTCTTTCTTTTTTTTTTTTTTTTTTTTTTTTTTTTTTTGCTTTTCTGAGAAAACTTTATTGGCCTTTAGGATAAAATTTATTTGCCAGGAAGGATGATGCCATCAGCCATCATACTTCTGGAACCAGCGCATGGCCTCCTCTTTGCTGATTCTGTGTTTGGCACCAGTGTAGCCTGTTCTCCACTTCCTGTCTGCAATGCCAAAACCTGGCCTGCCTAGCACCACATAGAAGTCCAGACTGTAGATCCCAATGATTGGGTCATATTTGATGTCTAGATCAATGTGTCCTTGAATTCCGAAGCCAAAGTTTCCAGTATCTGAGAAACTTTTTCCATAACTCATACTCCCGCACCTTCAGGCCTTTCTCCAGAAGCAGGCTGGGGCATTTTGTGAAGATCTGAGCAAGCATGCTGAGGACTTGCTCTGAAGAAGGGGCCTGGCAGGACGTTCACAGGATCTAAGGAATGTTTTCCACGCACAGCAGAGAACATGGGTTGGGGTAGAGGAACAGTGGAGGAGGCCCTGAGGCCCTGAGGCCTTTGGGGGCATAAGCTAGCCAGGCGGCCGAGAGCCGAGCGGTGGGAATGCAGCCCGCCGCTCATCACTACAGTTTTTTCCAAGGGTAGGGGTTTCGAGATAGGGTTTCTCTGTGTAGCTTTGGATCCTGTCTGAAACTCGCTCTGTAGACCAGGCTGACCTCAAACTCAGAGAACGACCTGCCTCTGCCTCCCAAGTGATAGGATTAAAGGTGTGCACCACCATCACCTGGTCAACACTGGTTTCTTATTTCCCAGTGCTTGGCACAGCGTGTGTGATCAATACGTTTGTTGATGGGGGGCCGTGGAGGTGGTTCAGAGGAGGATAATGAAGCCCCTCTGCAGGACTCCAGGAAGTCAAATCGTGCAGCCTGAGAGACTTTGATGTGACCATCTCCTTGGCCAGAGACTGAATATGCAACAAGAGCATTTGAAGGCCGAAGAACAGCAGAACCATTAAGGAAGCAACAGAAGCAGGAGCGGAAGTGCATGCGTGGGAAAGGCAGTGAGCGGAGGCTTCTAGGTTGGGACAAGGCCACTAAAAATATCTGTCCCGCAGCTGAACACACAGAACTCCAGCTCTGCTAACCTTATGGCCTGGGAGGGGTCCCAGCTTCGTTTCTGTTGTTGTAATGAAAGATTCTGGCAACCATCCAATTAAGAAAGAAAAGTTTATTCTACTTATAATTGCAGGTTATAGTCCGTTCTTTCAGGGAACTCAAGGCGGGAACTTAAAGTACCACATCCATCGTCAGCAAAGAGCAAGTAAGCTCGCCGTCATCTCTCTGTATTCTGTCTTCTATAGTTCAGGACCCTCTGCATAGGGAATGACGCTTCCCACAGTGGACTGGGTCTTCCGACATCAATCAATCATCAAGGCAAACCTTCACAGACAGGCCTATAGGACAACCTGATCTAGATAATTCCCCAATAAGTGCTCTTATCAGAGGAGCTGGAGGAATGGCTCAGCAGCTAAGTGCCTGTTTTACTCTTGCAGAGGATGAGAGTTACGTTCCCAGCACCCATGTCTTTAAAAAGAAATGTTTAAATAGTTTCATTCTGGGGGTTTGAGAGATGGCTCAAGAGGTTAAGGCTGATCTTCCAGAGGTCCTGAGTTCAATTCCCAGCAACCACCTGGTGACTCACAACCATCTAGAACAGGATATGATGCCGTCTTCTGGCCTGCAGGTAAACATACTGAGCACTTGTAGATAAAATATAAATAAAAGAAATAAGAAGATTCATTCCAAGATGGGCCAAGGTTGTGTCAAGCTGCTAGTTAAAATCAGAGCAGTAGGCATATGCCAAGAGTTGTGAGCGGCTGTTTTGGGAGAGGGTGAGGCCACCCAGGGGGGAAGAGAAAAGACAAGAGGCCCTCGAGCCAGCATTGATGAGAAAAGAACAAACAGCTCACTGTTGGGGAATCAGGCAAGTGCAGAGTCAGAGCAGACAGGGAGGAACGGTTCAGGTCAAGAGATGACCCAGGATGCCCCAGAGACCCAGTGAGCAAACCTGGGCTACCACCCAGCAGCAACAAGAGAGTTCTCAGAGGCTGTGGGCTGGCAGGATCCAGATTGTGTTGGTTAACAAAGAAGTGGGTGTGAGGGCTGAGGAATCCAAGGAGAGCACTCTGGGAAAGGCTCTGGCAGGATGGGGAGAAGAAGTCCCACTTCAGATGGAGGTGGGGCTAGGGAAGTCCGTGTCCAGAATGGGAGAGACAAAGAGGGGTTTGTAGGCAGAAGAGGGAGAGGTGAGGTAGAGTTGGAAGAAGGAAAGAAGGACCCAAGGGATCTGAAAGGCAAGAGAGTGAAAGGCTTGGGATAGCAAGCGCTGGCTTAGCCTGTGTCAGAACCTGGATTTCATCCCCAGAACCGCAGCGGTAGAGTTCAGGCATCCAGGCCACAGGAATACTTCATAGTGAACGTAGGAAGTCCTTGTGTTTGAGAACCTGGGAGCGCAAGCTACAGAGCACGATTGCGTTTTTATCTCATTTTATTGTCATTAAGGGCATAATGTTTCTACTAAAACGCAAGGAAGTGGATCCGCCGAGATCGCACAGTTTATCAATAGAAGAACTTGGGATAAAAGAATCAGTTAAGAGAAGCTCATAGGCTAGAGATATAGCTCATTTGGGAGGGCGCTCGCCTGGCATGCACCGAGTCCTAGACTCTGCTCCCAGCACTGCAAGAACTGGGCACCGTGGCTCAAGATCCCAGCACTGGAGAGATGGAGGCAAGAGGATTGGAAATTCAAGGTTGTCCTTGGCTACAACTAGGCTTGTTAGAGCCTAGTCTGGGCTACATGAGACCTGCCTGAAAAAGAAAGAGACACCTTAGGTACCAAAGACCCAAAGAGAGCAGGAAGTGGGCTCTTGCCACCCCTGGCTCACAAAGCTATCAGTAGACTGAGCTCCACCCACTAACAAATGGGCTCTTTTCCGAGACACAGTTGCTCAGTGGCTAAGCCCAAGCTCAGCTGGGAAAGGGAGAGGATGCAAGAGCAGGATGAGATCAAGAGGAGGTGACTTGAGCTGAGTCTGAAAGACCAAAAGGGAAAGATTGACTGACAAGTGAGTGGCAGTCCCGACAACAGGATTAGTGTGTGCAAGCCTGAGCCTCTGGGAACCGTGACCAATTCACTGTTCCGGAAGACAGGGGAGGTGTGGCTGGGTACAGGAGAGCAGGGTGCCAAGACGGGGGTGGAGGAAAATGGCACACTGTACTGACGAATTGTAATGTTTTCCCTTGATCAAGTGAGGACAAACTATCAGATGTGCATTCTAGGGCAATAGCCTGGAGATCTGGGAGCAGCATGGACAATAGCTAAAAGAACCATGAGAAGCCAAGGAGCCTGTGGCAGTACAGGTAGCCTAGGCAAGAAAGGATGGACTGAGGGGACAGATGTGTAATGCAATAGAGAATGAATATATAGTATACTCATATATGTTTATGTGCACACAAAGTAAGTGTGTGTGTGTGTGTGTGTGTGTGTGTGTGTGAGCATATACACAATATGGTGGTTTGAATGAGATGCTCACATTGACTCAGGCATTCGAATACTCGGATCCCAGTTGATGGCATTCTTTGGGTAGGTTTAGGAGGTGTGGCCTTGCTTTAGGAAGTGTTTGGGGGGAGGGAGAGGCAAGAGGTGGGGGGCACTTGAGGTTTCAGAGCCCTGTGCTATTCCCAGTTCACTCTTCTTTCCTGCTTGGGGCTCAAGATGTCAGCTCTCAGCTTCCAGGTCTGGTCACCAGGTCTGCACTCTGCCGCCATGGCCTCTTCCGCCTCCAGAACTGTAAGCCTAAACCCTGGCCTCTCCAAGGGGCCTTGCTTATGTTGTTTATCACAGCAATAGAAAAGTGACTGACTCACGCAGATACTCACATATATAAACATACATGTATGTGTACACCTGAATCAAGTCTTGGCCAGCCTCAGAGGCTCTAAGCTGGTGTGCATGGTAGTGCCCTCCTGCCGTCTGTCTCAGCAATTGTGAGCTGAAGCCAAAGGAGGACACTGAGTTCAAGCCAGAGGTCCTGTTTCAAAACAGACGGACAGACAGCATGATTACCAGGTATGGCTTGAAGAGAAACAGATGGGGAAGTGGTACTACAGGGTCGGGAGGACTGGGGAGAAATAAATCCAGGATGCCTTGGTTGAGAAGCCTGTGACTGTCCAGGAGGAAGTGTTGGGCCAGCATGTGGATGTGAGGTCTGGAGTCCCGGAGAGAGGCGGAGCTACGTGGGAGGTGGGAGTCCTTTTCATAGGGTAGTGATTGGAGCCACTTGTGGGGTGAAGACAGCCAAGCTTCTCTCTCTTTCTCTCTCTCTCTCTCTCTCTCTCTCTCTCTCTCTCTCTCTCTCTCTCTCTCTCTCTCTCTCTCACACACACACACACACACACATTCTGAGCAGTGGCAGCATTTATGGAGTAGGTGGAAGAGAAGGGCCCTGAGAAGGATGTGAGAAGAGGAGGCTGAGAGGGAGGAGAGGAAAGGAGAAAAAGGATGTCCTCTATCAAACACACAGAGATCCAGGGATCACATGAGAAGCAGACATGGCGAACCCTGCGCTCACTTGCTTCCTTTGGGAAGAACAGCTTTCCTAGGAAAAAGGAGGAAGGAGACCCTTGTGCCCTAAGAATGGAAGAAGAAAAATGGAATCTCTAGACCCTCCCCTCTTGACCTTCCCCTCCTCTCTCATCCCCTCCCCTCCTCTCACATCCCCTCCCCTCACATCCCCTCCCCTCTGACCCTCCCTCCTCCTCTCCTCTTGTCCTCCCCCCCCCCTCCCCTCTCAACCCTCCTCTCCCCTCTCATCCCCTCCCCTCTCGTCCTCCTCCCCTCACACCCCCTCCCCTCTTCCTCCCTCTCTTCCCTTCTCCCCTCCCTTCTCTGCTTGACTCAGGCTACAGTAAGCAGTACATTCAGAAAATGAAGCATGGTGTTTAACAAAGGCATTGAGTCAGAGGCTGCAAATGTTTCCACTGTGTACTTCAAAACTAGACAGGCTACCAATGGAGATCATCCAATATGATCACGCTGTCCCTAAAAACGTCCCTTTGATAATCATTAAACTGTTCTGTTTACCAGAAATGTTCACAAGGAAAATAAACAACAGGGCCATTTAGGAGAATTTCAAAATTGAATCTTAAACCGTAAGAGAAAACAAGAACAGAAAAAAATGTTTTAACTGAGTGAACACTGCAGACCTCAGCTGCCCCTGAGTATTTTTCTCCAGCTAACTAGCATTACATAATTCTCCATCAGCAGCAGTCTCCATTGCTAAAATTCACATGTGTGTGTCATACTTAAAACAATAGAGCCAGGTGGTGGTGGCTCACACCTTCAATCCCAGCACTGGGGAAGCAGAGGCAGACCAGAGCTATGCAGAGAAACCCTGTCTTTTGTTGGGTTTTGTTTTTTGGTTTTGTTTGTTTGTTTTTAGTGTTTCAAGACAGGGTTTCTCTGTAGCTTTGGAGTCTGTCCTGGAACTTGCTCTTTAGACCAGGCTGGCATCAAACTCACAGAGATTCACCTGTCTCTGCCTCCTGAGTGCTGGGATTAAAGGTGTGTGCCACCACCCCCCAGTTGAGAAACCTCTTTGAAAAAAAAAAAAAAACAGAAACCAAAACCAAAAACCAAACAAAAAATTAAGTAAGGAAAAACAACCTACAAAGGGGCTGGCAAGATGGCTCAGCATCTTCAGAGGACTCAGGTTCGGTTCCCAGCACCCATATGTGGCTTGCCCTGTCTGAAACTTCAGTTCCAGAGGACCCGACACCCTCATACAGACATACACATGCAGGCAAAACACCCATGCACATCAAAACCTACCAACAGGGCTGGAGAGATGGCTCAGAGGTTAAGAGCACTGACTGCTCTTCCGGAGGTCCTGAGTTCAATTCCCAGCAACCACATGGTGGCTCACAACCATTGGCAATGAGATCTAGTGCCTTCTTCTGGCCTGCAGGCATACATGGAGGCTGAACACTGTGTACTGTGTACATAATAAATAAATAAATAAAAAAGATTTATGGCACGTTCACACACATCAAGACTCACGCTTGTGAAAATGTCACTTCTCTCAATTAGGATCAATGCAATCTCAGTAAAAATGTACACTGGGTGGTGGTGGCACATGCCTTTAATCCCAGCCCTCAGGAGGCAGAGGCAGTTGGCTCTCTGTGAGTTCGAGGCCAGCCTGGTCTATAAGAGCTAGTTCTAAGACAAGCTCCAAAGCTACACAGAGAGAAACCCTGTCTCATAAAAAAAAAAAAAAAAGGTAAAGAATTTGAGAAGCTTATTCAAAAGCATAATGGGTACAAAGGCCAGGAAAAGCTAAGACCAAAAGAGTTCCCTTCCCGATCCAGCCCTTTCAGAGGCAACAGTATTCAAAGCAGTGTGATGCTGGAGCAATGACACACCGTGCTCTGTGGCCAGGTGGGGAGTCCTTCAGGGGAGTGGGGCAGATAGGGACTTCTTTTTCATTTTTTATTAAAAATTTCCATCTCCTCCCCTCCTCCCACTTCCCTCCCCTCCCCTCCACCCATACCCCACTCCCTCCCTCTCCAGGCCAAAGAGCCATCAGGGTTCCCTACACTATGTTAAGACCAAGGTCCTCCCAAATCCCCCCAGGTCCAGGAAGGTGAGCATCCAAACTGACAAGGCTCACACAGAGCCCATCCATGCCATAGAATCAAAGCCCATCGCCATTGTCCTTGGCTTCTCAGTCAGCCTCCACCGTCAGCCACATTCAAAGAGTCCAGTTTGATCGCATGTTCCATCAGTCCCATTCCAACTGGTCTTGGTGATCTCCCGTTAGTTCTGTCCCACCGTCTCAGTGGTGAATGCACCCCTCACGGTCCTGACTTTCTTGCTCATGTTCTCCCTCCTTCTGCTCCTCATCAGGACCTTGGGAGCTCAGTCCAGTGCTCCAATGTGGGTCTCTGAGATAGGGACATTTTTTACACTGGAAAGAAAATCAATTCATGCCCTACTTTCTGCCATTCTACTCTAAGTGAACGCAAGAGACTCAAAGGTGAAAGGAATAACCAGAATGATGTCAAAGACTAGTTTTAATTTATATGTATGTGTGTGTTCATGTGTAGCATGTATGCCACCTGCATGTGGGTGTCCAAGGGGGCCTGAAGAGGGTGTTGGATCCCCTGGAGTTACAGGGGGTTGTAAGTACTAGGAGCCAAACCCAGGTCCTCTGGAAGTGTAGTGTGCACTGTTAACCACTGAGCCACCTCCCCAGCTCATAAGGAATTTAGAAGAGAATGTTTCATGACCTTGGAGGAAAAGAAGATTTCTTAAACCCAAGGCAGAAAATTACCAACCTGCTGGTTGTCTTAATCAGGGGCAATTTGGTTCCTACATCTAAAGGATGTCTGGCAATATCCGGAGGCAGTTTGGGTTGTTACAGCTTGGTCCAAGGTGTGCTTCTGGTATTGCGTAGACACTGTGGATGCTATAAGTTTCCTGCAATGCCCAGGCCACTCACTCCCTACACACACCAGACAGATATTCCTTCAAATGTCAGTATTACAGGTCTGAGATGACTGCATTAACCTTAGCAAGTGTCTGTTGCACAAAACAAACCACTAAGAAACCAGTAGAACTAGGAGATGCTCAGTTGGTGAAGTACTAGGTGCTCAAGCTTAAGGACCTGAGTTCAGGGCCAAGCACCTACATAAAAAGCTAGGCATGCTTGTCATGCTTATAACCCCAGCACTGGGGAGGCAGAGACAGCCAGACAGATCCCTTGGGCTCTCTATGGAGCCATCCTCACCTAATGGGAGGTCGTAGGCCAGTGTGTGATTCCCAATGTCAAACAAACACACAAACACCCTCCAAGATGGACAGTGTCTCAGGAACCCGACTTTGATGTTTGCCACTCCCCCAACCCACCCAAGGAAGGATGGAAAAGAGGAGAGAGAACGTATCTTACCCAGAAAGCAGAAGGACCTGGGCTCAAATCTAGCAAGGCTTGTCTTTTTTGTTTGTTTGTTTGTTTGTTTTTGTTTTGTTTTTCGAGACAGGCTTTCTTCTGTAGCTTTTGGAGACAAGGCTTGTCTTTAAAAAAAAGTATTAAGTATTAAGCCAGGCAGTGGTGATGGCCACCTTCAGTCCCAGCACTCTGGAAGCAGAATTCAAGGCCAGCCTGATCTATAGAGTGGGTTCCAGGACAGTCAGGGCTACAGAGAGAAACCCTATCTCAAAAAAAAAAAAGTATTATGAAAGAACTTAGAGACTGGACAGAGGGCTCCATGGTAAAGAACATTTGCTGCTCTTCCAAAGGACCTGAGTTCAGTTCCCAGCACCCACATCAGGCAGCTCACAACCACCTGTAACTCACACCAGAGGATTCAACACCCTTTTCTGGCCCTCAAGGGAACTTACACACTAATAGAGATGCATACACATACACATAGATAAACATCTTTAAAAAGAGATAGGGATAGGCTATAGGAGGTCTGAATTACTATCATCATCATTATTATTAGAGTGTGTGTGTGTGTGTGTGTGTGTGTGTGTGTGCACATGCTTGCTCACATAGATTTGTGTTGTGATGAGCATGTGGACACCAGGGAACATTTTAAAAGCTGCCACAGGGCTGAACACTTAAAAGTAGTTAAAATGATGAGTTTCATGTTGTGTGTACTTTCCCACTATAAAAAATGGTTACCATAAAACCACAGACAACATCGTCTCCGGGATGAAGGGAGGAGATGCAGCTGCTGGGGATATGGCCTCTCGTGACTTCCCAGATGTGATGCTGCTTGCTTTCTGGGCTGGCCACTAACTCATCCTGATCATTTTATTGCTGTTTTAATGTTGTTCTTTTTCTGGGACAAAGCTGTGTAGCCCAGGCTGGCCTGGAACTCCTGTGTGGTTTCCGCACCCTCTCCCTATTCCCGGTGGGAATTCGGAGATTACAGGCTTGCAACACCACAGCTAACTTTTGCACAGATATTTTCCTTTATTGTTCAGTACACATGCTGTTCGAATGTTGTTATTTTTGTTTCATTTTGTGTTTTTGTTGTTTTATTTTGTTTTTTTGAGGCCCGGTTTCTTTATGTAGTCTAAGCTGGCCTTGAACTCACAGAGATCTGCCTGCTTCTGCCTCCCAAGTACTGGAATTAAAAAGGTGTGTGCTACCGTGCCCAGCCTGTGCCATTTTTTTTTTTTTTTTTGGTTTTTCGAGACAGGGTTTCTCTGTGGCTTTGGTGCCTGTCCTGGAACTAGCTCTTGTAGACCAGGCTGGCCTCGAACTCACAGAGATCTGCCTGCCTCTGCCTCCCGAGTGCTGGGATTAAAGGCGTGCGCCACGACCGCCCGGCCCCTGTGCCATTTTTTTAATTATTTATTTTATGTGTGGTTTGTCTGCCTTTAAGTCTGTGCACCACATCAGTCCCTGTGCTTTAGGGGGCCCAGAAGAGGGTGTCCCATCTCTCAGGACTGGAGTTACAAACTCATCCAGTGACCTCAGTTCTGCTGAGCTTCTATTGTGCACTACAGATAAATGGCTGACAAAGTGAACAAACAGGAATCAGAACACTAGGCAAATTTTAACTTCAGGCTTAAAAAAAAGTATAATTTATGCCGGGTGGTGGTGGTGCACTTGTTTAATCCCAGCACTCGGGAGGCAGAAGCAGGCAGATGGATCTCTGTGAGTCTGAGGGCAGCCTGGTCTACAGAGAGAGTTCCAGGACGGCTAGAGCTACATAGTGAGACCCTGTCTCAAAAGAAAAATAATTAATTAATTAATTTTAAAAGTATAATTTATCTGGGCAGTGGTGGAACACACCTTTAATCCCTGCACTCGGGAGGCTGAGGCAGGCAGATCTCTGTGAGTTTGAGGCCAGCCTGGTCTACAGAGCAAGTTATAGGACACGCTCCAAAGCTACAGAGAAATCCTGTCTTGAAAAAGCAACCTCCCCCCCCCAAAAAAAACAAGAAAGTATAATTTAAAGATGATTCTCCAATAGAGAAAAAGTCAGAAGGTTGAGACAAGAGGATCAGTTTGAGTTCAAAGCAAGTCTGGCTATAGAGTAACATTCCGAATTCACTTTCAAATAAACAAAAACAACCAAACAAAGCAGGGCTAGAGAGAGGGCTCAGCAGTAAAGGGTACTTGCAGCTGTGTGATGAGGACTGGTTTTGGATCCCAGCACCCACATAGGGCAGCTCACAAAGCTTCTAACTCGATCTCAGGAAGACCTGACACCCTCAGGCACCTACTTACATGAGCGCGCGTGCGCGCGCGCGCACACGCGCGCACACACACACACACACACACACACACACACTTTTGAAATAATCTAAAAACAAATTAAAATTAAAAAGGACTGTAGCTCCCTGGTAGCAGGCTTATCTAACATGCTCGAGGCCCTGGGCTCTTTCCAGGACTGGCGATATGAAGACAGACCGGATTCATTGGCAAGTCCCAGCCAGGGAGGGATGCTGTGTGGAAACCCTGTCTCGAAAAAACAAAAAAAAACAAAAAACAAAAAACAAGACAAATAGACAACGGTAGATGAGCTGTAGGCTAGCCAGAGCTTCCCATTAAGACCTAATATCAAAAACAACTAAAATGAAAACAACCAAAGCAAAGCCAGACAATCTCTCTCTAAGGCTCCGTAAACGGAGGGCGCTGTCTGACAACAGAGGTTGCTGGTTTTATGCCTTCCACCCTCAAGGAGAACAGTAGTTCTTGTACGGCTCTCTTCTGCCACCTGCTGGACATGATGTCACATACGGCTCCCAAGCTGTTGTCACACAGTCCCTCTAATACCGTGGCTTGTTTACTTGTGGCTTCAGCCAATTCATGAGAATTATCACTTCCTGGCTTTTCTGCCTTTAAGAGTTTCCAGTTCGAAACTCATTTCAAGTGAATCAAGCTGAACTTTGCTCATCTGGAAATCAATATTTTAGCAGTTTTTCCCATATTGGAATATTTTTCATAATGGTCTGGTGTCTTGCAGTGACTTTCTTGCTAAGTTGATTCAAAGAATTTGTTTTAATAATTTACAAGAACAGAAGAAAACTGCTTAAATTCTGCGTTGTTTTTGTTTTGACAGAGGGTTTCATAATATAGTCCAGGCTGACTTTAAACTCACAGCAATTCTCCTGCCCGAGTCCCTCAAGCAATGGAATTATAGACAAGCCACACCAGACCTGACTTTACATTACCTTTGAAAGATTCCTGAAGCTGGGTCTAATGGTACAGCCTGTGAGTCTATCATTAGGGAAATGGAGGAAAGAGGATCAGGAGTTGCCTGCTAGCCTGGGGTACATTGTGAGACTCAGTCTCAAAACCAACATTTTCTGAAATGCCCTTCTGCTTCTTTTTTTTCTTATTTATTTATTTTTTTCTGAAACAGGTTCTGTGTGTGTGTGTGTGTGTGTAGCCATGGCCGTCCTGGGACTTGCTCTGTAGTCCTATAGACCAGGTTGTCCTCGAACTCACAATCCACCAGCCTCTGCCTCCCAAATCCTGGGATAAAAGGTGTGTACCACCACTGCCTAGCCTTTTCTTCTTCTTCTTCTTCTTTTAAAAATTATTTTTCCATTTCCCCAGGAGGCCAAGGAGGAAAATCTGGAGTTTGAGACCAACCTGGGCTCCATAAGAAGACTGCTTCAAAACACAATGGGCAGGGAAAAGAAAGGAAAAATGAAAGAACGAGGAAACGAAGGCCGAGCTGTCTTCCCGAGTGACTGAACTACTTGTGCGCCCACGGCACCAAATGAGCCTTCCTTACTCTTTGCGCATTCTCCAGCCATTTGTGTTATCAGTGTTAGGGACGTAGCCAGTCTAATAGGTATAACATTGTATCTTATAGTACTATACATTTTCTGTTGCCCCACACTCCCCCAGTGTGTGAGTGTGTGTGTGTGTGTGTGTGTGTGTGTGTGTGTGTGCGGCGTCTTTTGTGGTGGAACGTGTGCATGTGCTTGTAGGGAATCCATGTCTCATGTCCACGTTGGGTATTTTTCTTCCGCTTCTCTCAATCTTTTTTTTAGACAGGATCTCTCACTAAACCTGAAGCTCACGTGTTGGGCTAGGCTGTGTGGACAACAAACTTCAGAGACTCACCTTTCCCCAAACCCTAGTCCCCAGCACTGAGGATTGCAGTGTGATTTCTAATTGGTCTTACTAATAAAATACCAGAATCATGTATCGGGGCAAATGTTGAGAGATCAGAGAAATAAAGGACCAAGCACTAGAGAGACCTTTTACCTCTACCGAATTCTCAGATCGAATGGGCAAATTCCTGTCTCCACGAATCCTCAGGCTGAATGCTGTCTCTATGAAACCTCAGACTGAATCCTGAGCTCCTGTCCCCTCATACCTTATATTCCTCTCTCTGCCGAGCCATCTTCCTTCCTGTCTCTACCTCCCTAGTGCTGGGATTAAAGGTGTGAGCTACCACTGCTTGGCTCTGTTTCTCTTTCAGACTGATTCAGTCTCACATAGCCCAGAGTAGCCTTGAACTCACAAAGATCCATCTGCCTCTGTCTTCCAAATACTGGGATTAAAGGTGCATGCCAACAGTGCCTGGCCTCTATGGCTAACTAGTGTGGCTAGCTCCGCACTCTGATCTTCAGGCAAGTATTATAGTTAAAACACAAACAGATTACCACCACTAGGGGCCAGAGCGGCTGCTTTGGGTGTTGGTTCCACTTTCTAACATGGCAGAGGTCTGTTTACCACCAGCTCTGGGAGCCATGTTTACCACCCCAACACTGGGAAACAGTTGGTTCATGCTGTCATCAAGCAACTTGCAACGTGCTGCCCATAAGCCCCATTCTAGTGCTCCAAAGGAGAACCTCTCCAAAGATTCCCTCTGTGCTGCCAGCAGGAGCCAGGAAGTCATTTCTTAAAGAAACTGCACATCTGTTCACCTCCAACAAACAGAGCCTATCTGGAAAAAAAATATGGCTACCAAGAAGCTGTGTTTGGCTCTCATTTTTGTGAGTCTAGAAGTCCTCTTTTTTTCTTTTTTAAAGTTTTTTAGGTCTAATACGGATCCATGCCAGACGGTGGGTGCCTTTTGTAAATGGAGATCACTTTTGTTTCCTGGCCACCCTGATTCAAATAATCACACAGAAACTATATTAATCACAACACTGTTTGGCCAATGGCTCAGGTATATTCCTAGCTAGCTCTTATATCTTAACCCATATTTATTATTTTATATTTTACCATGAAGCTCATGCTTTGTTACGTCTTGCTTCTTGGGCAGCTACATGGCATCTACTTGACTCAGCCTTTTTTCTCTGCTTGGATTTCCTGCCTTGTTCTATTCTGCCCTGCCACAGGTCAAAGCATCTTCTTTATTAACCAATGGTAACAAAACATATTCACAGCATACAGAGGGGAATCCCACATCACCTAATTAAGCAGGAAGTACAAGCAAGCAACTTCCCAAATATATGAGATATGACAGAAATGGCTGGCTGCCTGGACAGTCACCCAAGGTTCCTCTGCAGTGTTGGAGCAGCCAGCTTTAGCCTACAGGCTAGCATATCTGACAGACTTTTCTGTGAAGCAGATATTAGGAAGGGCTGTCCTACCTTGTCTTGGTAAAGTTCAGCAGACCTTTCTTTTGTGTTCTGCTTGTCCAATTTGGACAGCATATTGTCAAGGCAAGTATACTTTCTTGCCTGTGCCTTACTTTTGCCACAAAGAAAGTAAATTCCATATGGAGTTTCTTTGATGTCCATCATTTTCTCTGAAGTAGATTGGTGCTTCCAGAAGCAGACATGTCTCACTGTCATAAAAAAAAAAAAAACCTATGTTATCAAAACATCTTAAATGCCATATTCTGTAGATCTCAGAAGTGTTTGATGATTACCTGTCTATTTAAAATATATCTCTGTTTGACCTTTCTTTGCTTTATGTTTGAAAACCACCTATGTGTGAGTACATGTGATAATTGTCTTTCTGTGTCTGGATTACCTCACTCAAAATAATGTTTTCTAGCTCCATCCATTTTCCTGCAAAATTCAAGCTGTCATTATTTTTTTCTGCCATATAGTACTCCATTGTGTAAATGTACCACATTTTCCTTATTTATTCTTCAGTCAAGGGGCATTTAGGTTGTTTGCAGGTTTTGGCTATGACAAAGCTGATATGTACATAGTTGAGCACATGTCCTTGTGGCACGATTGAGCATCCTTTGGATATATACCCAAAAGTGGTATTACTGGGTCTTGAGGAAGGTTGTTTCTTAATTTTCTGAGAAATTGCCACACTGACATCCAAAGGGGTTGTATCAGCTTGCATTCCCACCAGCAATGCAGAACTGTTCCCTTTTCCCCACAACCTCTCCAGCATAAGTTGTCATCAGCACACAACTGACTACTTACATGGATGTTAGGGACCCAAACTCAGGTTCTCTTGCTTGTACGGAAAGTGCTTTACCCTTTCAGCCAGCTCTCCAGACTCTTGGGCGTTGCTTGTTTGTTTGTTTTGGGACAATCTTCTGAGTCCAACTGTCCTTGAACTCATTAAGTAACAGAATCTGGTCCCGAACTTTCGACAGGTATTGACCAACTTTCCCTGAAAGAGGCCAATTTTCTTATTGTAGAGGGATTGTTTTGTCTTTGTTGTTGTTTTTAGATGGGTCTTGTATGCATCCCACTCTGACTTTAGATTCACTGTAGAGTAAGAACGGTCTCGAACTCCTGACACTCCTGCCTCTGCCTTCCGAATGCTGAGATTATAGGCAGGCGCCACCACACGCAGCTAGTTGTCCCTAAGGCTTTTTGTTTTGTTTCATTTTGTTGTTTTGTTTTTTGAGACATAGTCTCTCTATATACCACAGCCAGTTCCTATTGCCCCTAAATTTAAAAATAAAACTCCCGTGGCACCTGCCTGTACTCCCAACGCTTTTGAGACAGAGGCAGGTGGACCTTGTGAGCCAGCACAGATTACACAGTGAGTTCCAGGCCAGCTAAGGCTGCATGATGAGATCCTCTCTCCAAGAGTATACAAACTAACCAACAAACAAAAACACATTCTTTCCAGAATTCCCACCCACCATAATGTTAAGATAGAAGCTGAATGAATGCATGCATGAATGAATGGACTTTCTGAATGGATTTCCTGATTCCCATTATCTCAGGATCCAAATCCTATATTTTTCTAAAAGTGTGTGTTGGGAAGGGAGCTCTTCTGAGAGGGAGTCAGGAAAAGACCTTGGGAAAGCAGACAACGCTCACTGCCCACTCAATGCTGTGCTATTTGCCCCACTGCCCTGTGAATTCCCAGACAGCTGTCATTGGCCTGCAAATTTTAATCCTTCCATTTATTGCAGTTTATGATGACATTCATTTAAAAATATCCCCAAATATTTTCCTCCTCTCTTCCATTTGTGGTAATGTACAGCAGAACATAGTTTAAATATTTTTCCTAATAGATAAAACACTATGGGCTTGGGAGCGAGTTTAGAAAACTCAGACATGAAATATAGAAAAATGTAAATCTCTCTTAATCTTTTTTGTTTTTGCTTCCTGGGACAGGGTTTCTCTGTGTAGCTCTGGCTGTCCTGCACCTCACTCTATAGGCCAGGCTGGCTTTGAACTCACAGAGATCCCCCACTGCCTCTGCCTCTCGAGTACCAGGATTACCAGCACATTACAACTATAAAATAATATGTACAGTATTCTACTGCATGGGATAACACTATACATATTATTTTATAATTGTCTTTTTAAAATACCACTTTCCATCCAAATTTATGTGCCCCACATATAACGAATGAAACTGTTGAAAGTTTTTGGAAAGACATTGACCTTCTTGGAATTTGGTGATCTCATCTAAAAAAAAGACTTTCTAATCATAAAGTCATTTTTTCTTGGTATGAGAGCTCTGTCTGTATGTATGTAAGCCTGCATGCTGGAAGTGAGCACCAGATCCCGTGATAGATAGTAGTAACCCACTATGTGGTTGCTGGGTATTGAACTCAGGTCCTCTGGAAGAGAGGTTAGTGCTCTTAATCACCGAGCCATCTCCCCAGCTCCCCCATAAAGCTATTTTTATACCAAAGTCTATTTAGGGATGAAATCTAGTCAACACGATATACTCTAAGGCTCTGTCTGCAACAGTCCCTGATTCCACACACTCTTAGCTTGTATATGTTTATATTTTCACTGTTGTTATTGTTGTTTGTATAAGATCTTATTGACTACAATGGTGCTATATATTGTTAAACCCACTGCAAACCAAAAACATAACTGCAGGGCTAGAGAAATGGCTCAGTAGTTTGGAGCACTGGCTACCCTTCCAGAGGACCTGGGTTCAATTCCCACACTCACCTGGCAGCTCACAGCTGTCCATAACTCCAGTCCCAAGGGATCCAACATCAGCTTTGGCCCATGTGGTGCACAGGCATACATGCAGGCAAAACACCTATACACATAAAATAGATAAATCAAAATTTTAAAAAAGAAAATGTAAGTTCAAAGTTGATTTCAAGGGCTGAAGAGATGCTCAGTGAGTAAAATGTTTGCCAGGCAAGCATAAGGCTGAGAGTGGGATCCCACCACACCTCGCTGTGTGCTGTGCACTTGTAATCCCAATGCCAAGGATGCAGTCACTGGTAGCCAGCCTAACCTACTTGCTGAGTTAACCGTCAGTGGGAGACCTGTGTCAAAAAAAACAAGGTAGATGGCACCTGGGGGATGATCTAAGAGCACACACATGCTGTGGAATGATCTTTTTGTACACTGTGAAGATGTGTCTTTGCCAAGGCACCTACTGATTGGTTTAATAAATTTCACACTTGAGTAGAACTGTCAAGGGGCAGTTGGTTTTAAGATCTGAATGTTGGGAGAGAAACTCCGAACCAGAGACAAAAACTCAACATGGTGATGTTAGACATGGTGATGCACACCTGTAAT
Source organism: Arvicola amphibius (assembly GCF_903992535.2). Taxonomy (NCBI): domain Eukaryota; kingdom Metazoa; phylum Chordata; class Mammalia; order Rodentia; family Cricetidae; genus Arvicola; species Arvicola amphibius. Next base: position 23,733,635 of record NC_052050.1, read on the forward strand.
CTCAGCACTTGGGACGCTGAGGCAGAAGGACCACAAGCTAGAAGCTAGCCTGGGTTACATAGAGAGCCCCTGTCCCCAACTATGACTAGATCTGCTTCCTGAGTGTGGATGCAGTATGATCAGCCAGCGACCGGTTCCTGCCTCGCCACGCTGTTGCCATGGCTTCCCTGCCACGATGAACTCTTGTCCTCTGGAACTATAAGCCAAAGTAATAAGCCCTTTATCTGTAAAAACAAACAAACAAACAAACAAACAAATAAAGTCTGCATTAGAAAAGTTCCTTCCTCTGCATATGTCAGTAAACTTAATTCATCTCTACTGACTTGCCTGGAATTCATTCCTGTCTTCTCCATCTTCTCTCTGCCAAGCCTGATGACTTGTGTTTGATTGCAAGAAACCACATGATAGAAAAGAAATGGGCAGATCATGATAGCGCATTCCTAGGGTCCTAGCACTCTCGGCTCGCAGGAGGCAGAGACAGGAAGATCCCTGGGAATTTCAGGCCAGTCTGGTCTACAGAACAAGTTCCAGGACAGACAGAGCTACAAAGACACAGATATCTTAGGATTTCTTTTTGTTGTTGTTTTGTTTTTTGAGACAAGGTTTCTCTGTGTAACAGTCTTGGCTGTCCTGGAACTCACTTTTTAGACCAGACTGGCCTCAAACCCACTGAGATCCGCCTACTTCTGCCTCCCAAGTGCTGGTATTAAAGGCATGTGCCACCATTGCCTGGTTTGTCCTAGGATTTCTGTTGCTATGAAGAGACACCATGACCATGGCAACTCTTATAAAGGGAAATATTTAATTGGGGTGACTGCTTGCAGTTCAGAGATTCAGTCCATTCTCATGGTGGGACATGGCAGCGTGCAGGCAGACATGGTGCTGGAGAGATCAAACTACATGTTGATCAGCAGGCAGCAGGAAGTACACTGAGGCACTGGGTGGTATCTTGAGCATATATGAGATCTCAAAGCTCACCTCCATAGTGACACACTTCCTCCAATAAGACCAGACCTACTCCAACAAAGCCACACCTCCTAACACTGCCACCCCCTTTGGGCTCATGGGGGCCAGTTATATTCAAACTACCACAACACAGAAACCCTGGGGTGGGGGAAGAAGAGCTAATAGGAAATCACAGATAGATGTTTGTACTAATGATATGTATGACAGCATGTCAAATCAACCCAGGTTTGTGAGAGTCTCATGCAACCCAGGTTCAGTCACAGTGTGCATGTGCGTGTGTGTATAAGCACATGTGTGTGTATTTTGTTTATACATTAAGAACTTTTGGCTTTAATATAAAACTGATCACTCTGAAATAGGAGACTCTTTTCAATCTTCCTTCAGCCTGTCCCCAATGGGTGCCTTCTCCATCAATTTCTCAAATTATCACCCTCCTCAAAGAGACCTTTATAATCCAGTCCATCTCTCCTAGCTCATCCTCCAACACATGCCCACCTCTGTTGCCTTATTTCCTCTGTAACCCAGCTACTTTGTTCATTCTTTTTACTGAGATAGTTTTTTAGTAAACTCCCTTATGGCAGGAAACATATGTATCATTCTCTGTTGTGTCTAAGGCTTCCACGGACAATGAATCAATCCAGAGTGTTGGTGTGGGCCTATAATCTCAGTACTCTAAATGGCTAGAGTCAGGGTTCAGGCTAACCTAGGCTACCAAAGGAGATTTTTGTCTCAATAAATAAATAAATAAATAAATAAATAAATAAATAAATAAATAAGGAGGAGGAGGAAAAGAAAGAAGAGGAGGAGGAAAAGAAAGAAGAGAGAGGGGCGGGACAGGAAGGAAGGAAAGAAAGAAAGAAAGAAAGAAAGAAAGAAAGAAAGAAAGAAAGAAAGAAAGAAAGGAAGAAAGAAAGGAAGAAAGAAAGAAAGATAAAGAAAGAAGCCGCCACAGGATCTGTAAATACATGAGAACTTAACAATGTTTGGGGGGTACAGGGGTTGAAACAGGCTCTCAGATAGCTCAGGCTGGTTTAGTCCTCCTGCCTCCATCTTCTCTGTGCAGGGATTATAGGGATGTGCCATCACACCTGGCATCCAACAACCTTTGAGAAAAGCTCTGTGACAAACCCTGTTGACTTGAGGGCAGAAGAAATCGAAAACCGCCCTAAAACCGAGTGGAAAGAACGAAACGGAGGCCGGGCGTTGGTGGCGCAAGCCTCGGGAGGCAGGCGGATCTCTGTGAGTTCGAGACCAGCCTGGTCTACAGAGGGAGTTCCAGAACATTCAGCTACACAGGGAAACCCTGTCTATCGCGGGGCGGGGGCAGAAGGAAGTAGAACAACGAAGTGGAGCGGTAGGCATGTGCCGCTCCCACGTTTGAACTCCTGTTCGACACCTTCGCTCCTCCATAACGGTCCGCAGCTGGGCGCTGAACCGAGGCGGCGAGGCCAGCGCGCCAGGCGGCGGCGGAGGGCATCATGGGAGCCTCCGGTGAGCGTTCCTGCAGGGCGGGGCCTCCGGGGGTTTCCTGGGAAGGCGGGCCCGGCCGAGGTCCCCGCTGTTGGCGAGGGGGCGGGGCCTCCGCCCGCGGGGGCTCCTGGGAGAATTCTAAAACATACTTGAGGCGCCGGGGGCGCCCGAGAGCTGAGAACGCAGCTCGGGAGCGGGGCGGAGCGGAGCGGAGCGGGATCCTCCCCTGTTGTCTGGCGGGAAAACCCTGAGGAGATTTTCTTTTTTCTTTTCTTTTTTTTTCTTTTTTTTTTAAGTTTTGTGAAGTCTGAGGATGGAGAGTGCAGACGACTAAATCCCACTTTCCTGTGATACTGTAGCCGGAAAACTGTCAAGACCTGTGGTAAAGAGTGTTTTATCTTCCCCGATACTTTCCTGTGGAAATAGTTCCGTGTTCTTCAGCGCCTCCTCTTTGGCTTTCGTATTGGCCAGTTTCCTCTGTGGTCCCCTAGAAGACCTCTTTAGAGACAGACGTTTAGGGTTGACATCGGAACGTTCAGACAAATCCCGGTATTTTGCTGGGTTCTTTACCCCCCCCCTCCGGAAGGGAATGGGGGGGGGGACAGGAACGAAGTCCAGGCCCTAGACACCCCCCCCCCCCCCCCCCGCGCGCGCCCCTTAGTGGGTGGGACGAGCTGGCCTGTCACCTAGCTCTGCCGAAGGCTGAGTGAGGCAGACAGGAGATTCAAGAGTTCGACGCCAGCCATCCAAAAGGGGGAAAAAATACCCTTTGTCGTTTGGGTTTATGAGCTCCATACCCTAGAAGGCTAAGAGGAAATGAGAAATAGTTTGGTGGATACCGTTAGTGTTTCAGAAAAACCTGCCCTCCTCCACCTCTAAAATAGGTCTGAGTGAGGAAAATAAGAGACTTAAACCTTTGGGGATTTTTCGAGGCAATGTTTCTCTGTGTAACCCTGGCTGGCCTCGAACTCACTGTGTAGACCAGGCTGGCTTTGAACTCACAGAGATCCATGAGTGCTGGGATCAAAGATAAGCCATCACCGCCTGATCGAGACTTAAGTTTTGAAATAACTGGGGCCGTTATTTTTAGTCTTTCAAAGATTTAAATGAAAAATTATACATACACATATGTCTACACCATTAGCAGATGATAAAGCCCCCTGGGAGGAGGCGGTCAATGACCCTTTGAAGGGCCCATAAATCCCACCCTAACCTTACTAGGGTAGAGTTCCTGGAAGAGGCACAAATCAGAAAGTAAGTCAAATTTATATTTTGTTATAGTGAAAATACTTTAAAATTCTGTTAAAAGTCAAAATTAAGCCGGGGGGGGGGTGGTACACACCTTTAATTCCAGCACTGGGGAAGCAGAGGCTGACAGATCTTGGTGAATTTGAGGCCAGCCTGGTCTACAGAGCGAATTCAAGGTAAGCTAGGGCTACGTAAAGAAGCCCTTCTCAAAAAATAAAACAAAACAAAAAGTTAAAATTTAAAAACAATATTGCTGATTAATTCAGTCAAAATTCTTCCACTTGGAATTATATGAAAATACTAAAATACATATTCTTATAGAAAAAGATGTATTGGCACACGATTATACTGTTACTAACAAATTCTAGAAAGGAGGAAAATGTATTGTTCTCCTCCTGTGTAACCTTATTTTTAAGTATTGCGTCTATAGTAATTGGGTATCCTCCACTGATGCAATAAACCAATCAAGCCATTTTTTTAATCAAGCTGAATTTAATAAACAGAGCAAAGCAACTCCCAGGTAACCCTCAGAAAGACGGGAGAAAAATCACATGTGGGGACTGGCAACCAGGTCTTAAATACCCTGTAGACGTGGTCATGCACAGCCCCTGGGGAGGAGCTAACCTTTGGTGGGCTGTCTTTGGGCGGGGTCTGGAGAGCTTGGCGCTGCTGAGGGCAGCATTTGGGATGTTTTCCATCCCCACCCTACTAGCTAGAGATCCTCTACACTTTTAACTTTAATTTTACGCAAGATGCTTGCAGTGGTAATACACCTTTTATCCCAGTTCTTGGAAGACAAAAGCAGGAATTTATCAAATTTGAGAACAACCTGAGCCACATAGTTAGACTCTATTCTCAAATCTCCTTAAAAAGTAATTGATCTGTCCCGTATTGGCCTTTAATACCAGCACTCAGGAGACAGAGACAGGTGGATCTCTGTGAGTTCGAGTCCAACCTCGTCTACAGAACAAGTTCCAGGATAGGATCCAGAGCTATACAGATAAACCCTGTCTCGAAAAACCAAAACAATAATAATGATAATTGATCTGAATGGATATTTCCAAAACTTCAATGTCACTGTTTATTTGTGTATTATTCAGTACACAGTTGGTAATAGTATTACTCCCAGCTTTAATTTGTTAAAGGGGGTACGTTCAAATTGCTCTAAAATTAAAATGTCTCTTTTTTGTTTTGTTTTTACTGTTTGTAACAGAAGACTGTCAGTACACAATTTTAATGAAGCATAAAAATATTTCTTAAAATATTTAAAGCTACATTAATATTTTAATTTTTTGTTTATAAAAGTTGTAAAAGTAAACCAGCCTAATGGCAGAGGCCTTTAATCCCAACATTCAGGAGACAGAAATAGGCAGATCTCTGAGTTCAAGGCCAGCCTGGTGTACAGAGTGAGTTTCAGGGCTACGCAGAAAAACTCTGTCTGAGGAGGGAAAAAAAAAACTGTAAAAGTAAACCAGGCCTGATGGCGCATGCCTTTAATTCCAACACTCAGGAAGGAAAAGCGGGTGAATCTCTGTGAGTTCGAGGTCAACCTGATCTACACAGAGGTTCCAAGACAACCAGTGCTAAGGGAGAGAACTGGTCTCAAAAACAAAACAAAAAGAGAGTAATCGAAATATATTGATGATAGATGTTACATTATTGGGCTTTGTTGCTTTAATTTTGTAAGGCTGAGATTAACCTAGGGGCTGAAATACTTGGTGATTACTCAGTCACTGAGCTATACTCCATCCCCTATAGTTATTGACTATATTTTTGCTGTAATATATTTTATGTCAATTTTTTTCTTTTTCCTCTCCCACCATGTTTCTTCATACTTAACAAAATTCATATTGGACAGTGAATTCAGGTTGCGAAAGGTCTTTTTTGTTTGTTTTACACTTAGGGTCTCAACAACCCTGCCTCGCCTTGAATTTGTGATCCGTTAGCTTCCACCTCTGAAGTTACAAACATGTGACTCTGTGACTCCACACCTAGTTTTGTTTTGGTTTTGTTTTTTCGAGACAGGGTTTCTCTGTGTAGTTTTGAAGTCTTCTGGAACTTGCTCTGTAGACCAGGCTGGCCTTGAACTCACAGAGATCCACCTGCCTCTGCCTCCCCAGTGCTGGGATTAAAGATGTGCACCATCACCGACTGACTAAATGTTTAATTTCTTACTAAAAGTCTTATTCTATCAAAAAATAGATAGGATACCAAAAGATGCTAAGGATTTAAAAGTTTTATCAAGTAATGCCAAGATAGATAAGTAGATTCCTGATAGGTGTACCACAGTTACACATCATAGTATTTTCTAATGTGGACAGGCAGGTGTGCCCATCACAGTGTGCACCTTAGACTGGAGCTGGACCTCACTTGGTAGAGTGCTTGTCTGGCCTGCCTAGGGCTCTGGGTTTGATCAGCAACACAAGCGGGGAGGGGGAGAAGAGAAAGTGTGACTCCCAACCTAAAAAGAAACTACTTCATTGTCTTAATTTTTTTTCTTTGTGTCTTGTACTTTATTTTTCTAACCAGGATAAATTCATGGAATAAGAAAAGATGGCGTCTAGAGTAAATACCAGTTTAACTTTGATACCCAACCAGAAATGTAAACGTACTAACCACCAATCCAGATATTTTTTCAACACCCCTGATTTAGACCCTCAACTCTTATCTACGCTTGGAAATTTTAAAGTCTTACCATTGGAAATATTCCACATAATTTTAAGATATTTGTCAGGTGAGATTTGGGGAATAAAAATATGTTATATAAGCTATTAGAATATTATAATTTCCTCTTTATTTCAGCTATGTTAATACCATTTGAGAATGCTGATAACATTCATAATGATTTTATTTTTCTAAGGGTCCACCACCCACTTCTCTGTCTTTTAGCTAAGTTTACGTGTAAAGTTCCACCATTCTTGCTCCCTCTCCTCTGTCTCTCTCCTCTCTGTCACTTTTTTTCTACAGAAAAGTTTACTTAGGAGACTACAAGACACAGCCAGCGGCGTGGTGATACTATTCAAATTTTGTAAAAAAAAAAAATTGTAGGCAGGATACAACCCTCATCTGTAGTTTCAGCACCAAGGATGCTAAGGCAAGATCACACTATCAGGCCAGCCTGGGTTACATAACAAAATCCTGTCAATAAACAAAAGCCTTGCCAGGCATGGTGGCACATGCCTGAAATCCCAGAACTTGGGAGGCAGAAGCAGGAGTATCTCTTTGAGTGTCAGGCCCTCCTGGTCTATATAGAAAGCTTCAGGACAGACAAGACTTACCCAGCCTCAAAAAAAAAAAATCGACACCCAGCAAATAGTGGCGCACATCCTTAAATGAAGCACTTAAGGGCAGAGGCCAGCCTGGTCTACAGAGTGAGTTCCAGGACAGCCAGGGCTGCACAGAGTAAAAAAATGACAAAACAACAAAAACCCGCCAAAACCCAAACAACTACCACCGCCTCTAAATTATCTGAATAGTAATAATGAGGTAGCTCGGTTGTTGTTCCCAGTGTTTCTAATGAGAACGAGGTTTAAGACAATGTTAAGACTGTTTTAAGCACTGGGTTTCCTTATTTTTTTATTTTTTTTGAAACAGGCTTTCCACTCATAGCCCAGGCTTATCCTGGAACTTATTCTACAGCTCAGGCTGGCTTCAGACACCTGACAGTTTGTCTCCCTCAGCCTCCCCGGTGCTGAAATTACAGCTGAGAGTCAACACCTGGCTAGGGTCATTATTTGATAAGTTAATTTGTAAGTTAATAGACTGTAGTAATGGTGATCTTCTGTATTTAAGTCATTTGTATTATTAGTGAGTTAACCTAAGTTAATAGAGTATTAATAGAGTATACTAACAGTGAATTAAATCATTTGCACCCATATTTTATATACATTTATTTGTTTTTCTCTTTGGTTTTGTTTTAAATTTATTTATTTTTTTGATAGTGAAGGATATTGGCATGTTAAGCATGGTGTCCAAAACAGTCAGCCAGCACATAATTAATTATATCTCAACCTCATCTGGAAGTAGAAGACTTTTAATCCAGAACTTTCATAACCTTGATCTGTCTGGCACAGAAGATACTCATCTACGGGAGCACTACAGAGCTCTAGGTAATTTATGAAATGCAAACTGCAACAAAAATTATAATATGCAAATTCCTCAAATATGGCTTGTGGTATAGGCCTGTAATATCAGCTGTTTGAGAGGCTAAAGCAGGAGAATTGTAAATTTGAGCACTGCCTGTACTATAAAGTTCAAAGCCAACCTGAGCAATTTAGAGAGACTCAGTGGCAGAGCATGCTCTAGCATGCATGGAATGGGAACCTAAAGTCAGTCTCCAACTGCACCAACGAAAAGAAGGAAGGGGGGCTGGAGAGATGGCTCAGTGGTTAAGAGCATTGCCTGCTCTTCCAAAGGTCCTGAGTTCAATTCCCAGCAACCACATGGTGGCTCACAACCATCTGTAATGAGGTCTGGTGCCCTCTTCTGGCCTGCAGACATACACACAGACAGAGTATTGTATATACATAATAAATAATAAATAAATAAATAATAAATAAATAATAATAATAAATAAATAATAAATAAATAAATAGAAAAGAAGGAAGGAAGGAAGGAAAAAAGAGGGAAAGAAAATAGTCTGGGCTGGAGAGATGATGGCTCAGAAGTTAAGAACACTGACTGTTATTCTGGAGGACTTGGGTTCAGTTCTCAGCACCCACATGGCAGCTCACAACTGTCTGTAGCTCCAGTTCCAGGGGATCCACCACCCTCTTCTGATTGCCTCAGGTGTGTGTGTGTGTGTGTGTGTGTGTGTGTGTGTGTGTGTGTGTGTGTGTGTGTGCGCGCGCGCGCGCGCACGCACGTGCATATATACATACATATACAGGGAAAACATAGACAAATAAGTAAATTTTTTTAAGAAAATCGTCTGAATACAGTGTTGTTGGTTCAGTGTTTAGAAGTAGATTTGGTAAAGCCTGGAATTGAATATGGCAAGTACTTGATGATTGTTTTGTTTTTTAGGTTTGGTCTAAAGGAATTTTTTTTTTTACTGACCAAGTCTTAACTGCTTTATCAAACCCAATGATATTGTCTGGGAATTGAATCCAGTGGCAGAGTACTTGCCTAACTTTTAGCTCAAGCTTATTAATCATAACACTGTGGAAGTGAAGGCAATAGAGTGAGAAATTCAAGGCCAGTTTTAGCTACATAGTGAATATGTGGCCAGCCTGGGCTACCTGAGATAGTCTCAAATAAATAAATAAGGCCCCAGGTTCTATCTTCAGCACCACATTGAAAACAAAAAATAATTACATGGTTAATTCAATTAAAAATATATAAATATTGACCTTAATACCAAATCTCCAATAAAGGTTTGATCAATATATTAGCTTTAATTTTCTGTTCAGGTTTTTGTAGATACCTGCTTTATGACTGGTTCTTTTGGTAAATGTTTGACTCACTCAGCATTTTCCCATGCTTTCCTTCTTATTTGATCTGTTCCTGTTTTTAGATATTAAAATAACATTTTTCAGAATCTTAACTATGAGGATTATAAATTTAATTTGCATTTTCTACTGAACAGAGCAGATGGCCAATATGGAAAGAATGGTGCATCTGACATTATTTTACTAGGAGAACTTAAAAGAAATTTGTCTCTGAAAAAGAGTACCTGTGTTTAGAAAAAAAAAAGTCAGATAAACAGTAAGGTTTTATGGTAAACTGCAATCCTTAAAAATAGGAAATCTGCAGTAGAAAAGGCAAGCACTATGCAGTTTTAGCTTGCAGTCCCAGCTATGATATAGCATGAGACACAATGCCAAAACACGAAGGGAAAAGAATGCAGACTAAAGCCAAACACTGAAAATACTTCCTATAAGCAAGAGGGTTTATGTTTAAAGTTCAATTCTGGTCATGTGTTACGCAAACATAGCAACTTCTAAAATTAAATGATTCCTATAGATTTTCAGGATTATATAAGCTTTTTATTATGTAAAGAGTAAATGTAGAGAAGTGGTGGTTATATTATGTAAGGAGTAAAACTGGAGAAAGTGGTGATATTCAAGAGTATCTTCCCCTACCACACATACCATTTTTAGTGAATGCCATTTGTCCTTACAGAAATGTTAACAATGTATTGCCATTTTAAGAAAACAAACTATTTAGGGGAAATAAATTATACACTTCTTGTCACTATAGTTCAAACAGCATCTTACTGAGAATTAGAAGTTTTTTTTAATTGTTTTCAATGTCATGAAACAGAATCCTACACCTTATTAACATACATGCCCTGTGAAAAATCTTAGAGAAGGAGAGATAGTTCAGTGACTAAGAGCACTGGTTGCTCTTGCAGAGGACCTGGGTTTGGTTCCCAGCACCCACATGGTGGTTTGCAACAGTTTGTAATTCCAGTTCCAGGTGATCCAATGCCCTGTGAACATAGCGTGTGTCAAAGAAACACTCATACATAGAAAAGATAAATAAAGCCAAGTGTGGTGGTGCATACTTTCAATTCCAGTACCCGGATTCAAAGGTAGGCAAATCTCTATGAGTTTAAGGCTAACCTGATCTACACTGCTAGTTTCAGGACAAACAAGGTTACATAGAGAAATTCTGTCAAAAAAAAAAAAGGTATGAGAAACTCTGTCAAAAAAAAAGTATAACTCTGTGGATCTTTGGGGAGAGATAAGTATTTAATCCAATCTGTATTATTTATGTTAGCAAAACTGAAACTGACTTCTGACCTCTGAAATTTTAAATACTTAATGACATTTAAGAGAAAAAAATTTTGAGACAGAAAATATATAGCCCTAGCTGGCCTGGAACTCAGTATGTAGACCAGGCTGGCCTCGAACAGAGATCAATCTGCCTCTGCCTCTGCCTCCGAAGTACTGGGATGAAAAGCGTGCACCACTATTCCTGGATGATTTTTTAAATTATTTTGTTATTTTTTGTGTGTATGGGTATTTCTGCCAGAATATGTGGCCATGTACCACATTCATGACATGTTCCTGGAGACCACAAGAAGGCATCATATCCACTGGAACTGGCATTACAGTTTGTGAGCACCGTGTGGTCCTTTGAGAAAACAGGCAGGCTCTTAACCACTGAGCAGTAACTCCAGTCCTATGATCGTACATTTTTATTTTTTATTATCTTTTTCCTTCTTTTGGTTTTACAAAACAGGGTTTTTCTGTGTAACCTTGGCTGTCCTGGAACTAGCTTTATAGACCAGGCTGGCCTTGTACTCAGAGATCTGCCTGCCTCTGCCTCCCTCCTGAGTGCCGGGATTAAGGTGTATGTCACCACAACCCACCTAATTTTTTTTACATTTTTTATTGATATTTATCAAGCTCTACATTTTCTGCTCCCCTCCCTGCCTCTCCCCTCCCCCCTTCAGTCCTCCCCTAAGGTCCCCATTCTCCCAATTTATTCAGGAGATCTTGTCTTTTTCTATTTTCTACTTCCCATGTAGATTAGATCTATATAAGTCTCTCTTAGTGTCCACATTGTTGTCTAAATTCTCTGGAATTGAGGTTTGTAGGCTGGCTTTCTTTGCTTTATGTTTAAAAACCACCTATGAGTGAGTACATGTGATAATTGTCTTACCTCACTCAAAATAATGTTTTCTAGCTCCATCCATTTTCCTGCAAAATTCAAACTGTCGTTATTTTTTTCTGCTGTGTAGTACTCCATTGTGTAAATGTACCACATTTTCCTTATCCATTCTTCAGTCAAGGGGTATTTAGGTTGTTTCCAGGTTCTGGTTATGACAAACAAAGCTGCTATGAACATAGTTGAGCACATGTCCTTGTGGTACGATTGAGCATCCTTTGGATATATACCCAAAAGTGGTATTACTGGGTCTTGAGGAAGGTTGTTTCCTAATTTTCTGAGAAATCGCCATACTGACATCCAGAGGGGTTGTATCAGCTTGCATTCCCACCAGCAATGCAGAACTGTTCCCTTTTCCCCACAACCTCTCCAGCATAAGTTGTCATCAGTGTTTTTGATCTTGGTCATTCTTACAGGTGTAAGATAGAATCTCAGAGTTGTTTTGATTTGCATTTCTTTGATGACTAAGGATGATGAATATTTCCTTAAGTGCCTTTCAGCCATTTTAGATTTTTCTGTTGAAAGTTCTCTGTTTAGGTCTGTACTCCATTTTTTTAAATTGGGTTATGTGATCTTTTGGTGTCCAATTTCTTGAGTTCTTTGTATATTTTGGAGATCAGAACTCTGTCTGATGTGGGGTTAGTGAAGATCTTTTCCCATTCTGTAGGCTGTCGTTTTATCTTGTTGACCATGTCTTTTGCTTTACCGAAGTTTTTCAGTTTCAGGAGGTCCCATTTGTTAATTGTTTCTCTCAGTGTCTGTGCTGCTGGGGTTATATTTAGGATGTGGTTCTCTGTGCCAATGCGTTCAAGTGTGCTTCCCACTTTCTCTTCTATGAGATTCAGTGTGGCTGGCTTTAAATTTTTATATTTGAATAAAGAAATACAAAAACTTCCTATTCTTCCTGTATTTTACACAATTTTTATAATGTTTTCCTTTGCTGACATTAGGTTAATCTCAAGAGACACTAGAATCTTTTTCCTGTATATCCTTATGCCTTATTATTGTCTCTTTTTAAATCAAATACTCTGACATGTGTCTTATTATTTGTATCACAAGTTTTTTACTTTTGCCAACAACAGAAGAACATCAGCATCACTTGGTGGTTGTCATGGATTATATATTTTTTTCAATCCTTCCTCCAAAATATTTGTGTAAAAACTAAATCATAGTCCACAGTGATACAGCATACTTAACTTTTTTGTTTTGGTATTTTGAGACAGAGTCTTTCTGTGTAACAGCCATGGCTGTCCTGGAACTCACTATGTAGACCAGGCTGGCCTTGAACTCACAGAGATCCTCCTGCCTCTGCCTCCCAAGTGCTGGAATTAAGGGTATGCACCACCACTACCTGGCCAACATACTTAATTTTAAGGAAACATTGTACTAGGTTGTTGCAGAATATTACTTTAACTATCTAAAGGTGTGTTACATTTGTTTATGCTGCCTTTGTTTAACTATGTAAAGATGTGTTGCTATTTCACTTTGCCTGCCTAAGGTACCTGATTGGTTTAATAAAAAGCTGAATGGCCAACAACTAGGCAGTAGAGGAATAGGCAGGGCTGACCGGCAGAGAGAAAAGTAGGAGGAGGAATCTAAGGGAGAGAGAGATAGAGAGTGCACATGAGAGAGAAAGAGAGGGAGATGCCCAGGACCAGTCAGGCAGCTAGCTAGCTACCAGAAGTCAGACAGACAGGAAGAAGCAGGAAAGTAAGAAAAACATAATGAAAGAAAGGTAAAAAGCCCTGAGGCAAAATGTAGATGAAGAGAAACAAGTTAAAATAAGCTTTAAGAGGTAGTGGGACAAGCATAAGATAAGGCCAAACATTCATAACTAATAATAGGTCACAGTGTCATGATTTGGGGGCTGGCAGTCCAAGAAAGCCTGCTACACTATGCTGTTGATAAATTTAATTAATTTCATTTTTTTCTTATGTCTCTTTCCTTTCTCAGGTCTACTATTTAAAAGATGCACCTTGCTGCTTCCCACGAAGGACAGACTAAAATACATTCACAAGATACTCTCAGAAGTAAGATTATATATCAGAATTAGTTCACATTCTTGATTTCCAGTAAAGATAACTTATCACTAATGTCATATGTTATTTATAAGCCTATTTTTTAAAATTATTATATGTATAAATGTTTTGCATATGCATCATGTGTGTACCTGGTGCCCATGGAAGCCAAAAGAATGCATCATATCCCCTGAAATTGGATCTACAGGCAGTTGTGAGTCACCATGTCGATGCTGGGAATCAAACCTGGATCCTCTGCAAGAAAAGCAAGTGCTGTTAACTGAGCCATCTCTCCAGCTCCAAACCTATCTTTTAAAAACAGGATTTATTTTATTTTTTAACTACATGTAAGTGTGTGTTTCTATTTATGTGTGCCAATGGAAGCCAAAAGATGTCATATTTTTTGTTTGTTTTTTCTTTTGTTTTTGTTTTTGTTTTAAGACAGGATTTCTCTGTGTAGCCCTGGCTGTCCTTGAACTCACTCTGTAGACCAGGCTGGTCTGGAACTCACAGAGAATCTCCTGCCTCTGCCTCCTGAGTGCTTGGATTAAAGGAGTGTGCCACCACTACCCAGCTAAAAAATGTCAGATTTATAAATTAAAGCTTATCATAACTTTGTACATTTAGGGAAAGCATATGGAGAGATGACTCAGTGGTTAAGAGTGCATACTACTCTTGAAGAGGACTTAACTTTGATTCCCAGTACCTTAGTGGGGTAACTCTCAACCTTCTGTAACTCTACTGGCAGGTGATCAGACACCTTTGGTCTATTCAGGCACCTCTGCACATCTACACACACACACACACACACACACAGAGAGAGAGAGAGAGAGAGAGAGAGAGAGACGAGGAGAAGACCGGAGATGAGAGAGGAGAGGAGAGAGAGAGAGAGAGAGAGAGAGAGAGAGAGAGAGAGAGAGAGAGAGAGAGAGAGAGAGAGAGAGAGAAATTAAAATGAAGCTGGCTGGTGGCGACTCACACCTTTAACCCCAGCAGGAGGATCTCTGTGAATGAGTGTGGGGCCAGCCTGGTCTACAGAAAAAGTCCCAGGACAGCCAGGGCTACACAGAGAAACCCTGCCTCAAACAAAACAAAACAAAAAGGGTGACATAGGGGCTGGTAAAACAGCTCAGTTCATAGATTGTTTGCTTATAATTTGGTCCCTAGCACCTCTTAAACTAGGCACAGTGGCACAGGCCTATAATCCCAGCAATCAGGAGGCAGTGCTGAGGATCTGGAAATCACAGTTCAAGGCCAGGCTAGACTACTAGAAACCTTGTCTTAAAAGTAAAGCAAAGCAGTCCTTATGAGCCACCATGGAGTTGGCTGAGGAATCAGATAGGTACAGCTTTTCCTCTTCTGTCTCTCTCTCCCAGATGTGGGGCAGAGCCTCAGCAGGCTTTTTGAATCCTGTGGGCTTCCTTTTTCTCTGAAGCTGGCTGCCCTCCATTGGTTGTTTGTCCGCATGTAGCTGACCTCCATGCCAACTTAAATGGCATGACTTTTCTTCCTTCTCTCCTCTCCTCCTCAGCTGCTGAGATTTATAGCTTGCCTGCTCTGGGAGATTTTCTTTTAAACTTTATTAAGATTTAAAAGGAAAAATAAACTAAAGATTTAGGTATTTTATTAAAATGAAATAATTTCTAAATGTTAAAATCTTTATGTAAGTGTACTAAACAATAAAGATTTGGGATTTTGTTTCGTTTTGCTGTGCTGAG
Organism: Arvicola amphibius; assembly: GCF_903992535.2. Classification (NCBI taxonomy): domain Eukaryota; kingdom Metazoa; phylum Chordata; class Mammalia; order Rodentia; family Cricetidae; genus Arvicola; species Arvicola amphibius. Next base: position 23,748,672 of record NC_052050.1, read on the forward strand.
ATTGAACCTTGGACCTCTTGTACTCTTGTATGCTATATAACTATAACTGAATTATACCCTGAGGCTGAAATTGTGTGTGTGTGTAGTGTTTCTTGTTGTTGTTGTTGTGTGTATACATGCCTGTATATTAATGTCATGACCACAGCTGGTGTCAGAAAACTCGACATTTTTATTCTTGTTATTGAGACTGACCTCAAACACAGAGCTCTACCTGCCTCTGCCTCCCAAATGCTGGGACTAAAGGTATGTGCCACCAAACTTGGTGCACCACTTTACATCTTTTAATAAGATTTTTTTATCCATATGAATATTTTGCCTGAGTGTATATGTGTGTACTATGCACATGCCTGGTGCATGCAAAAGTCAGAAGAAGGCAAAGGTTTCCCTGGAACTGGAGTTTATGGATGGTTGAGTCATCATGTGAATTCTGAGATCTGAGTACAGGTCCTCTACAAGAGCGGCAAGTGCCAGGCGGTGGTGGCGCACGCCTTTAATCCCAGCACTTGGGAGGCAGAGGCAGGCAGATCTCTGTGAGTTCGAGGCCAGCCTGGTCTACAAGAGCTAGTTCCAGGACAGGCTCCAAAGCCACAGAGAAACCCTGTCTCGAAAAACAAAAAAAACAAACAAACAAACAAAAAAAAAAGAGTGGCAAGTGCTCTAATCTGCTGAGCCATTCTTCCAGCCTCTCAACTTTATAGGGTTTTTTTTTATTGTTTTGGGAGGGGAGGTTTTTTTGTTTTTTGGGTTTTTTGGGTTTTTTTTTTTTTTTTTTTTTTTTGGTTTGGGTATTTTTATTTCTGAGACAGGGTTTTATTATGTAGCCTTGGGGAGCCTGGAACTCTATGTAGACCAGGCTAGCATCAAACTTATGGAGATCAGGCTGTCTCTGCATCTCGAGTGCTGGGATTAAAGGTGTGTGCAACCACACTTGACTTCAGTTTATGTTCTGGGAACACTTGTTGCTGAACCTGGAGCTCCAGCTTGCTGTCTCACTAGTCTGGCAGACCTGAAAGCCCTGGGGTCCACCTGTCTCTCTCCAAACCCATCCCCAAACTGGGTTTACAGGCTCGCATTACCACCCTCAGCTGTTATTACATGGATGTAGGGAATTCTGCCTTCCTCTGCCTCACAAGATCTGGGACAAAGGTTGTGCCCACCATGCCCAGCACTAATTTTTTTATTAATAATTTTATTAATAAGTTAAAATATAATGTCATTTCCCCCTTTTTCCTCCAATCCCTCTCATATACCCCCTTCTTTATCTCAAATTCATGCCTTCTTTTTCTTCTGTTGTATATACACATACACACACTCTTAAATATATAAATATAGCCTTCTCAGTCCATATACTGTTATTTATTTGTATATACATTATTTTAGGGCTGACCACTCATTATTGGATAACCAGTTGGATGCCTCTTCCCTGGGGAAGGCTATTTCTCTTGCTATTAGCATTCCTTAGTTGCCTTTTTTGTCTAGGTTTGGGGTCCCATGCGATTTCCCCTTTCCCTGTCAGCCTGTCTATTAGTGTCTTCCTTGTTCAGGTCTTACTTAGAGAGTCATGCTGATGAGACTTCATGGGTGTGGCTTCCCTGATATTTCTAGGAAACACAGCAGAGTTTCTGTTTCCTTGACTCTCGCAGTCTTTCCATCCCTTCTCCCTAGGTGATTTCAGATTTGGTGCAGGAATTGTGTTGGAGATACATCATTTGGGGCTGGATACCACAGAATTCCTTGTTCCTCTGCATTTTGATTTGTTGAGATTTTCTGCAATGCTGCAAAGTTTCTTTTTATAATAAAAGCTAGACCCTGTCTCAAGGTACCGCCCATTGCCAGGCATGGTAGCACAGGCCTATAATCTCAGCAGAGGGAAGTAGAAGCAGGTGGATCTTTGAGTTCAAGGTCAGCCTGGACATCCAGGGCTACGCAGAGAAACCCTGTCTCAAAAAATAAAAACAAACAACAAAAAGATATCTCCAGTAAACCAAGTGTGAAGTTATTGTATAGATTCACTAACAGTTGCTCTCTTTATAGGTTTCCTGTTTTAAATTCAGCGGCTGTTCAGCTCCTTTGCAATGTTTAGGATTACCATGTTATGGCATATTTTTACAGGTACATTGTTTAATGAAAGAATGATTTTGAACTGTTAACAAGAAGAGTATGGAATTCCTACGTACATTAATAGAAGCTCTAGCAATCTTAAAGCAAAATAACATTGTAAAATATTGTTACGAGTATATTTGACTTTTTTTTAACAGTGAGAATGTTTAGCATTTATTTACTTTATACAAATATACTTAAATCTTTTGAGAGAGAGAGAGAGAGAGAGAGAGAGAGAGAGAGAGAGACCTGGGGATTGAGCGTAGGTCCTTAGGCATACTAGGTAAGCACTTTATCTCTGACCTACAACCCAAGCCACTAGCCATAGAGGAGACTAAAGGCACAGATGTGTGCATGTGTTTGTAATTTATTTCCTTAGTCATGGTCTCACTATGTGGCCTTGGCCTCACTATGTGGCCTTGGCTGTCCTGTAACTCATTATGTAAATCAAAATGGCCTCAAACTCAGAGATTTGCTGCCTCTGCCTCCCAAGTGCTGGGATTAGAGGAGTGCATCATTACACCCAGCTTTTTTATGAGTATTTTCAGTTTAAATTTATGGACTAGTTTCCTGGAATGTGACTTTAGAAATCAGATTATTATTTCAGTAATATTTACTAATCTCTTTTAAACAGATAAAAGTTAAAAGTGTCATTTTAAGCTTTATACTATGTGCCAGACACTGTCCTAAGCAGTCTTCATGAATTATCTAATTAAAATTTATAGCCACCTTAGGCTCTTACCACATCCCTCAGGACTGTACCTGAAAATCTTATGCTGTAGCCCAGGCTGCCAGCCACCAGCTGAGTCTAGGACCCTACTGACAATCTTACAAAACACTTTTTTACCTTTCCATTTGTGTTGTACTATCTATCTTTGGATTAAGTATTAAGATATGCATTCATGTAAAATTCAAAAGGAACAAAATATTTAAAGTAAAAAGTCTTCCTCCCAGGCCTGTCTCCCATCCTCTGATTTCCTGTCACCAGAAATAATCACTGCTTAGCAATTTCTCTCATTCTAGAAGGAATAAAGTTAAATCGTGGGGTGCTGGGATTGAAGACTATTTTTGATGTGTGTAGGTCTGGAGAGATGATCAGCAGATACGGGCTGGCTGTTCTTCCAGAGGACCCAGGTTCAGTTCACAGTATGCGTACAGTGACCGATAACCATCCCAACTCCAGTTGAAGGAGGTCCTACAGCCCTCTTCTGACCTTCTCGGGCATCAGGCACACACACGGTACATATACATATATGCAAGCAAAACATTTATACACATAAAGTAAAATCTAAATTTTTTAAAAGTTTGTATTTGTGTCACTGTAAAAGTGACAACTTGTAGGAGCTGTGCTCCCTCAAGTGCACTGTACCTGATGAGCCATCTCACTGTCCCAGAAGATTATTTTTTAAACCACTGAAATCCAGTTATCTTAAGGATTTATATGGGAGGCTAAGCGTGGTGGCGAACACCTTTAATCCCAGTGCTCTGGAGGCAGAGGCAGAGGCCAGCCCAGTCTACCTAATGACTTCTAGGTCAGTCAGGGTTGCATAGTGAGACCTTGTAAATAAATAGTAAAAAGTAAGTAAACAAATTAATAAAGTACATGATTAATGAATTTATATAATTGTATGCTTTTTAAATCTACTTTTTATATGTTTGTATATTTTTATATGTTCCAGACAGTTATTAAATTTTGTCTGTTTTTATTTCACTTATTAAAAAACAAGCAAGTTATAATCAATTGCCATATTAAAATAATAGCATTATCAGTTGTAAGCAATATCGAAATGGCAGGTGTAAAAGTCTTAGACAGTCTACTGTAAAACGAAGCCACAGAAGCTGAAAGATGGTCCAGTAGGTGAAAGTAATTGATTTGTAAGTTCAAATCCCCAGCACTCCCAAGTAAAAAGCTCCCATTGTCATAGTGACCTGTAATCTCATCCATGAGGCTTACTGGCTGATAGCATAACCCAAAACTACAAGTTCTAAGTTTGGTGAGGGAGTGTCCCAAAAAAATAGGAGCATGTAGAGGAAGACACCTGACATCCTTCTGTGCTGTATGTGTGGGCTCTTTGGTCACACACACACACATATACACAAAAAATAATTAATAATTAGTTTAGAGTTTGATTTAATTTAAGTTTAAAAACTGATTGACAAAACCAGGACTAGAGCCCATTACTCAAACTTCTACAGGCAGAGCTAGGGTTTGAGGCCACTCATAGCACAGTGCTGAGAGAGATAGAAACTGAGAAAGCTATAGAGATCAGCTAAGAATACTTGATGTTCTTGCAGAACACCAAAGTTTGGTTCCCAGCAGCACATCAGGGCAGCTCACAATTGTCTGTAGCTCCACTCTCCTCGCTTCCACAAGCACCTTCACTCCTGCGACATAACCTCACAGAGACACATACACATCAATAAAAATAAATTATAGAAACTTTAAAATTTTCTGGGTATTTGTGGCACACGAACTCAGGAGAGGCAGGCAGATCTCTGAGTTCAAGGCCAGCCTGGTCTACATGGTGAGTTCCAGGACAGCCAGGGCTACACAAAGAAACCCTATATTGAAAAAAAAATAATAAATAAATAAATAAATAAGTAAATAAGTAAGTAAGTAAATAAGACTTTCTTCTAATCAAAAAGAAGCAAGATTTTGGAGAATTTCTAGGTTGTGACTATATAGATTTCTTGTGAACTGAGAGCAAAAATTGCACATCACATAGGTCGTGTACTACAAACAGCCTGTTTTTCCTAGGAAGTAGTGGCTTACCCTTCCAATCTGTGTCTGAACTTGTGCAATGTTTCTTCTGTTTTCCTCAGACCTTAACAGCAGGTTGGGATGAACTCGAGTGCCACCGTGTTTATAACTTCTTATGTGAGTTGACTAATCTCTCCCGTAAGATGCAGACTGTTGTCTGTAACAAAGCAGGTAAAGACCTTCACTTCAAAGATAATATTGTATAGAAATGAAATGTTAAGAAGAGGTAGCGTTCAAAAGTATACATAAAACAAGTCGTGGAGGGGTGGGATGTAGCTCAGCTGGTAGTGAGTTCGATCCGATCCCCAGCACCACAGAAACTAGGATAATCTACTTCCTATTGGTTATTTCTCTGACAACATAGAAGGGACAGGGACAAACTCTAAATCCAAGATGGTGATTCTTCTGGGGAAAGTGATTGGAATTGATAAACTAAAAGCTCAACATCTCTAATATTTATTTATTTTAAAACCCCAAAGCAAACATAGATATAAAACTTTGACTAAATTACTTGATTTGTATACTATATTTTTCATTCTATTTTTACTTTTCTGTCAACTTGAAACATTTCACTTTTTAAAAAAGTGATGACTCAGGCCATGTTGGTGCACATCTTTAATCTCAACACTTGGGCGGCAGAGGCAGGCAAATGTCTGTGAATTCAAGGCCAGCCTAGTCTACAGAGGGAGTTCCAGAACAGCTGAGGCTACATAGAGAGAAACCCTGTCTTGAACCCCCCCCCCAAAGAAAAGGTGATGGATAAAAAAGCAGATTTATTTATGTCTTTGCCTGTTATGTCTCATTATGTTTCTTTCCTGCTGAGGATTGAACCTAGGATATTGAATGTGGTAGAGTCTACCATTGGGCAACATTCTTAGCACTAAGAGTTTTCCTAGGGTAATGAATGTGGTGGGGTCTACCATTAGGCTACTTCCCGAGCACCAAGAGTCTCACTATGTAGCACAGGCTGTCCTCCACCTTGATATGTAGGCCATTATAGCCTCAAATTTACAATCCTCCTGCCTTGACTTGATAACACATTTTTGGGTTTTGTTTGTTTGTTTGTTTGTTTGGGGGTTTTATGGGGGAAGTTTTTTGTTTTGTTTTGTTTTGGTTTTTTGAGACAGGGTTTCTCTGTCGCTTTGGAACCTGTCTTAGAACTAACTCTTATAGATCTGGCTGGCCTCAAACTCACAGAGATCCGCCTGTCTCTGCTTCCTGAGTGCTGGGATTAAAGGCATGTGCCACCACTGCCTGATGATAACACAATTTAACATGCATTTCCTCTGATAAAAAACTTCTTCCTAACATATTCAAAATAAAATCTAAGCTATGTAAACTAGCCTTCAGATTATGGTCCCCACCTTCTTTCTCAAACTCATTGCACAGACCTTTAATCCCAGCATTCAAGAGGCAGACTCAGTGAATCTCTGTGAGTTTGAGGCCTGGCTGGTCTATGTACTGAGTTCCAGGATAACCAGAACTACACAGAGAGATTCTGTGTCAAAAATAATCAGACTTCCTGTCCATTGTTTTAGTCTGACTTGAGCATATTGTTCTTTCTGTTCACTGTGTCTCCAATTCCCTTGATGCCTTTGTCGTATCTCACTGGGAACCTTTTTCATTTTCTCATTTTCCTAATACTATTTTTCTGTCTCATGCTTTAAGAGTCAATTTGGGGTCTGGACATACAGTTCAGGTGGTGGTAGAATGCTTTCCTAGCCTGCCCCAACACTGAATAAAACTGATCGTGGTGATACATGCCTATCACCCCAGCACTTTGGAATGGGCACCAGGCGGGCTAGAAACTCAGTCATCCTTAGCTATATACTGAGTCCAAGGCCAGCCTGGGATACAGGAGACCCTGTCTAAATACATAAATCTAAAACTATATAAGATTCTGGTAAAATTGAGTATGGATTTGACTTAATCATTATTCAAAGTATTGAAAATAAATAAGGAAAGTAAGCACAAGAAGAAAGACAAACTCTAAAGTTAGAGTACCTTTTACTTCTTGGTGACTTCCTGTTTACACACTCAGTTTATGATCTCTCTTTTAACCACAGTAGTTAACACCTGGCTCTGATCACTATCCACTATGGAACTTACCTTTCTAAAAAAAAATGATTTACAACTTTTTATCTATAGGAAGTTCCCGAAAGCTGGAGTTAAGGATTAGACTGTTCTGTAGAAATGTCCTCCTTGATCACTGGACACAACAAAGTGATTCTGCATTTTGGTTGACTCGAATATTAAAACCATGGCCAATGGTGAATCAGGCAAGATTGCTATATATTATCTTTGGACCAATATCTCCTCAGGATGGTAAGCACCATTTTTTTTTTCAGGGATGTATGTTATATACCTGGTTAATTACTTTTACTTTAGGAAGGCTTTTAAAAACTCTACTGGTTGATGCACACATTTATTCCCAGCACTCCTCAAGAGGTAGAGGCAGCAGGTCTCTGTGAGTTCAAGGCCAGGCTATCCTACACATCTTTTTACCACTCTAGAGGCAGTGGGACCTGGAAGAATGGAACCTAAAAGTGAGGCAGACTAAAATCTCACACAATAGCCAACTTTATTGAGAACATCAGACAATTTCTAACTCTGAGGGTTAAGAAGAGTCACATGAAGCCAGGTGGTGGTGGTACATGGTTTTAATCCCAGAACTCAGGAGGCAGAGGCAGGCAGATCTCTGTAAATTTAAGGACAGCCTGGTCTACAAAGTGAGTTCCAGGACAGCCAGGGCTGTTACACAGAGAAACCCTGTCTCGAAAAGAAGAAGATTTACATTAGTAAAGTGTTGTATCACAAGGACAAGTCGTACATGGTAAAAACATGTTTTTCCACAGAGGCGTATAAACAAATAACAGATGCTATTTGTAATGAGTAATCTGAATAAACTCACTTCTGTCGCTACACCTGGGAAAAACATGAAGACATATCCCAAGAAAATTTTCATACTTTTGAAGAGACTGAGTCACTCAGCTTGTTTTATTGGAGTTTTCTCACAATCTCTCAGAACTCTTCTCACATGACTCCATTCTTGGACTGTATTCCGACACGTAGAGTTCCAGACCAGTCAGAGGTGCATAGTGTCTTAGGGTCCATAGCTGTGTAGGGACACCATGGCCACAGCAACTCTTATAAAGGAACGCAGTTCATTGGGGCTGGCTTACAGGCTCAGAGATTTAGTCCGTTATCATCATGGTAGGTGGCATACAGGCAGACACAGTGCTGGAGAAGGAACTGAGAGTTCTCCATCTTGATCCTCAGACAGTAGGATGTGAACTGTGTCGCACGTGGGCATAGCTTGAGCATATAAGACCTCAAAGCCTGCCTCCACAGTTGCACACTTTCTCCAACAAGGCCACACCTCTTAATAGTGCCATTCCCCATGGGCATTCAAACCCATGCATCTCTGGGGGTCATACCTACTCAAACCACCACAGTAAGACTTTTTATCAAAAATAAATAATTACCATATATTTATTATATATTTTGTATGTGTGTAATGTGCATGTCTGTGGAGATCAGAGGACAACTTACAGGCATCACTTCTCACTTTTACTGTGGGATTCTGGGATGGCCATCAGGTCATCAGGTTGACAGCAAGCATCTTTACACCTTTACCCACTGGGACACATTGCAGACCCTGGGAAGGTCTTTTGTCTTTACTCAGCTTCGTCAGTGCTAGTTTGAAATGTACTTCACAGTTTCAAAACATACTGCATTAACTTGTGCATACCCCGAGCTTCAAGACAGGAATTGTTCTTCTCTGAGTCAAAACCAGGTATATTCCTGCCCCCTCTTTCTTTTTTTGAGAGAGGGTTTCTCTGTAGCCCTGGCTGTCCTGGAACTCACTCTGCAGACAAGGCTGGCCTTAGACTCACAGATCTGCCTGCCTCTGCCTTCCAAGTGCTGAGATTAAAGGTGTGGGCCACCATACCTGACTGCTTTTCCATCTTAAACATTAATGTAACTCAAGGTTATATTTGCAACTTGAGGGGGCTAATGATACTAAAAATCAAAACAGTGGTCCAAATTGATAATTTACTTAGTTTTAGGTTTTCAGATTCATAACTTTTTAAAAAGTTTATTACCTAGGTTGTGCTAACATTAGTGCCAAAAATTATCTTACATTTCCTTATTCCACTTTTATCAGTAGATAACCAGTTTTAATGCATATTGGTTAGCAGCCAGGACTTTTAAAATTAAAATGTTGTTGTATATAAGCTGCAGAGAAGATTGTGAGAGATAAATAAGTAGAAGATGACTGAGCTGCTCTGTTGTGATGTAAATGTTTGAAAGATACTAATAGAAGCAAGCTCCTTTCTAGAAGGATACCAATAGATTTTACTTGATTTTAGTAAAATTATAGCAGTTGATATTCTAATCTGTATTATAGGGTAGTATCTTTGAACTAAAAACACTATTCTTTGAGGCTGGGAGATAGTTCAGTAGGTAATGTGCTTTCTGTGCAAACATGAAGAACTGTACCCCAGTACCCCAGGTAAAAATCTGGGTGTAGGGGCTGGCAAGATGGCTCAGCAGTTAAGAGTACTACTGGCTGCTTGTCCAGAGGACCTGGGTTTAATTCCCAGAACCCACATGGCAGCTCACAACTGTCTGTGACTCCAGTTTCAGGGGATCCAGCATCCTCACACAGATAAACATGAAGGCAAAACACCAGTGCACATAAAATAAAAATAAGTTATTAAAAAAAATCTAGGTGCAATGGCTTGCACTAGTAATCCCAGCACTGAGGATGCAGCAATGGGCATATCCCGGGGCCTCCCAGCCATATTAACCTGAGAAGTGAGCCCCAGGTTCCAGTGCAAGACTCTGTCTCAAAAAAAATAAATAAATAAAGTGAATGATTCTTAAGGAATGACACCCCGGCCTTCATGTGCATGGACACTCACACATGAAAAAGGACAAAACAAGTAATAAACAGATAAAAGCACTGTTCTTTTATTTTGTTTTGTTTTGAAGCAGAATTGGGGCTTAATAAAGATATGTTAAGCCGAGAAATGATGGCACACTCCTTTAATCCCGGTACTCGGGAGGCAGAGGCAGGTGGATCTCTGTGAATTTGAGCTAGTTACAGGACAGGCTCCAAAGCTACAAAGAACCCTGTCTCAAATCAAATAAATAAATAAATAAATAAATAAATAAATAAATAAATAAGTAGATAAGTAAGTAAATAAATAAATGTTAATATAAAGGGTTGGAGAGATGACTCAGTGGCTAAGAGCACTGACTGCTCTTCCAGAGGACCTAACTTGATTCCCAGCACCCACATGGTAGTTCAAAACTATCTGTAACTTCCATACCAGGGGATTCTGACTTCTGCTGACACTAGGTGTACACATGTTACTTAGACATATATGCAGGCAAACATTCATACACATAAAATAATATAAAGCAAAACCTCTATAATCCCCAGTAACAAAAATTTAAATTAAAAATATATGTTAATATAGGCTTAAGCAGAGACTTAAGAGAACTCTTTCTTAGAAGAAAGTAACATGGCAACATGGGTGTGGGTTTCTCAGAGAATTGTTGAGAGGAAGACTTACCAGAGCATGGGTACAAGCTCCTCGGAGAGGCATAACACACTGTTCTTCAGGTTCAAGCTGCTTTAGTTGCTTGGTTTAGAAATTGTTGCTGTGCGGGCTGGAGAGATGGCTCAGAGGCTAAGAGCACTGACTGCTCTTCCAGAGGTCCTGAGTTCAATTCCCAGCACCCACATGGTGGCTCAGAGTCATATGTAATGAGATCTGGTGCCCTCTTCTGGCATGCAAGCATACATGGAAGGAATGTTGTATACATAATAAATAAATCTTTAAAAGAAATTGTTGCTGTGTTTCATCACAGTTAATGAGAAACTCAAATTTATAATGATATTAGAATTTACATTTTAATGATGGATGTAGTTTATATAAGTAATAGGATTGTGTAATCCTTTCCTTTCTAAACAAATCCTGAAGTCTTTTTCACAGAACTATCTATTCTGTCATAGCCTACTTATTGTTTCAATCCAGGGCAGGTGATTTGGCAGGAAATGGTGGAAGGGCCCACAGATGAATCCAGTCTGAAAGGTTTGGCTAATGCCATTAAGCTGCTGTATGACACAAGTACCAAAGAGTGGACAGCAGATGATGTTATCAGTCTTGTAGATGAACTATCAGGTAAAATGTGTATTTACTAATATAGAGTAATAGAAATTTATGCTTAGAATACAGCTATAAAATTATATAGAAGATTCCCTAGGTAACAATTAAAAGAGTATTAGAAATCACTAATTGCTCAATATGTAGTTTTAAGTATGTTTTGTTACTTACTGTTCTGAAATATTTTTAGTTTTATGTTATGTTTGTGTGTGTGTGTGTGTGTGGTATGTAAATACATGTGGTTTAAGAATATGTTTATTTCAATTTCCAATTTTTTAAATTAAATTTGTTCTTTGGCAACTTCATGCATTTATATATTCTGATTACTCTTGCTCCTCACCCTCCTTTAGCTCCCTCCCCTCATAGACTCCCTTCCTCCTCCCTATAAGACTTTATTTCTATCATGTCTTTTTGTTTTGTGACTCACTAAGTTTAACCAGGTCTGTTCACATGACCACAGGTATGGAACTGTCACTTGTAGCCTGGTAGACTTCCCAGTGGGTACACAACTGAAACAATGTCTCCCATTACCATAACATCCATCAAAGCCAACAGTTCCCCAGGAGGGATTCAATTCCCAATTTTATATATAATATAATTAGGTCACTTCATAGTTTCATGAGTTTACTTGCTCTCATTTACAAGTTCTCACAATACATACCTTCTAGATTATATAAAAGCCCTCTGATGCTGTATGGGAGGGGTTAAGTAGTTACTCTGACATTTACAAAGGCTTTATCCTTACATATCATGTCACTTTGCCTGCTGAAGAATGTGTAGAAAAACTGCTTTGACTCAGCTATGGCAGCACAGTGGTAAACACCATGACATGGGGTGATCCCTGTCTCTGGCTGAATGCTGTAATTGAAAAACTAAAATATGACAGACATGGTGGCGCACACCTTTAATCCAGCACTCATGAGGCAGAGACAGGCACATCTCTGAAGCCAGCCTGATCTACAGAGTATGTTCCAGAGCAGCCAGGAAGACACACAGAAACCCTGTCTCAAAAAGGAAAGAAAGAACAAACCTAAATCATTGTTTCTGAGTATTTCCCTTGGCACTAATTACATTTCCAATAAGTAATATAATATTGAATGTGTTTAAAGATGTTTACTACAGCAATTGTGTAATTTCTCATTAAATAACTGTTCTTCCTCTGATAAAAGTGGTTCCCAGGGAGTGGCTTCTAGAGAATAATGCACGCCTCCTAATCCTGAGTGGGAACAACATCTGCTTCACTTTCATGGCTAGTAAAGCTGTGAACGGAAGGGCCATTGAGCTGGCAAGGCTCATAGTCTTTTTGGCTTTGGTAAGTAAAAACTAAGGTTTTCTCTGACAAGTTATTTAGCATTCATTTGACCCAGCAATGGAGCTGCTTCCCTAGTGCTTACAAAGCCCCAGGACCCCCCATACACACACACACACACAGAGTCTACCGGGAACTGAGATTTAGAGAAAAAAATTATTAAAAAATTAAGTATTGCTGGGCAGTTGTGGCATACACCTTTAATCCCAGCACTCAGGAAGCAGAGGCAGGTGGATCTCTGTGAGTTTGAGGTCAGCCTGGTCTACAAGATCTACTTCCAGGACAGGCTCCAAAGCTACAGAGAAACCCTGTCTTGAAAAACAAAAACAAAAAAAAAGAAGAAAAGAAAAGGAAGAAAGAAAGAAACTCGAAAACCCTGTCTCAAAAAAACTAAAGAAAATAAAAATAAAATTAAAATATTACATATTAAAGTACATATTTTATTTGTTTGTTTTTGGTTTTTGAGACAGTATTATATCGCCCAGGCTGGCCCCAAACTCACTGTGTAAGCAAAGGTGACCTTGAATTTGAGTGCTGGGATTACAGGCACGGGCCATCACACTCCGTCTTATGCACTTACTGAGCATTTCCCATGCAGACTCAGTGGGGTATCTTAGTGAATAAACTGCTACCTTGTAAGCCTGCCCTATTGTCACCGCCACTTTAAGCTTTACAGCTTTTTTCACATGAAGACCGATAGCAGTGCTTTGTGCCTCTGACTCAGGTGTGTGAGAAGGAGCTGTACTGCATGGACTGGACAGTGAGGATGATGCAGAAGGTCTGCAAGGTCTTCAACACTGCAGCAGAGAGGAAGAACTTCCTGCAGAGCGTGGCCAACGCCTTTGCCTGTGTCACCATGGAAATGCTGCAGCCTATCATGTCTGGTAAGTGAGAGTGTAGACATTACATAGGAGTGAGTGATAATCTCTTCAGGTCTCAGCATCAGATGCAACTAGTGGGGCTTGGTTGTGCACACCTATGGTCCATCTACCCGAGGCTGAGCAAAAGATCTGAAGTTTGAGCCAGCCTGGGCTACATAGTAAAACCGTGCCTGGGAGATTGATTTTGGTTTTGTGAGATAGGGTCTCTCTCTCTCTCTCTCTCTCTCTCTCTCTCTCTCTCTCTCTCTCTCTCTCTCTCTCTCTCTCTCTCTCTCTCTCTCTCTCTTGCTCTCTCTCTCTCGCTCGTCCTGGCTGGCAGGAATTCACTATGTAGACCAAGCTAGCCTTGAACTCACAGATAGGTAACTGCCTCTGCCTTCCAGATTCTGAGACTAGAGGCATGAGACTACCACACTGGACCTTTTATAGGTTTTAATAGATACTAATTTAGTTTACTAGGGGACCAACATGACAACCCTGTTTTTTGTTTGTTTGGTTGGTTGTTTTTTGTCAGTTTTTTTTTTGTTTGTTTGTTTTTATTTTTTGAGACAGGGTTTCTCTGTAGCTTTGGAGCCTGTCCTGGAACTAGCTCTTGTAGACCAGGCTGGCCTTGAACTCAAAGAGATCCACCTGCCTCTGCCACCCAAGTGCTGGGATTAAAGATGTGCATCACCCCCACCTGGCTCTGGCTGGTGCTCTTAACCAATAAGCCATCTCTCCAGCTCCTAATTAGCCCTGTGTTATAGATGAGGAAAAGGAAACAGAAATAACCTGACTTTCCCAAGGTCATAAATTAAAAGATGATAAAGCTTAGACCGGTGTCCTTTCCTGTTTTCTATCTAGTGTCTAATTTCATAGCTTTAGTGGTGAAAGCCTGGCTTAGTAAAGACCATCAACAAAAATTCTTCTCTTTAAATATTATTAGAAACACTTAGAACAACTTACATTCCTAAGCCACGTGCTCAGATGTTTAACTCTTTCCTCTCCCTGCTGTCTGTTCCTGCGTATGTGTCACAGGAGAGCGCGATGAGGATGAGAGAGGCTTCCTGAATTTGTTCCATCTTCTGCACGCTCAGGCGAACTTCCATAAGGAGGTGCTGTACTTGTCCATGAATACTTCCTCTTCCTAAGTCAAGACCCTTGTCACTTAAAGACTGTGTCACCAGACTACTGCTTAGGAAAGTGACGATTTTTCACATCCAAGGGCAGCACCTGTTGGACTTTTGATAATCTAATTAACCAGAAACTCCAGCTGCACAGGATTTTAGCTGTAACTGCTTTACTCTGATTAATGTTAAATAACAAGCAAACCCAAGAATGTGTTGTTACTTTTCTAGAAAATAAGCTCTGCCCCTCCAGGTCTTGGTAAACTCAAAACAGAATGTTAAGCTGTCCAGAATCTGCAGCCTGCTCAACCTATTTGTGTGACTCTTTGAAGCAGGAGCTAATTCTGCTTTATTCAGAACAGATTCACATTTGCTAACTAGTGCTGTCTGTCCACTTTGCTTAGGTTGAGCAAATATGGCCCAAATGTTTGTGAGGATCTGTAATACTGTTTTAGAATGTGTTTTATGTAAGTCACATTCTTTACCACCTTCTCAGCATATGGTTACAAAATAAATCTTATATTTCATTTATATTTTGTATGAATTAACAGAATGTATACATATATGTATATTTTATACATATAGACACATATACATATATTTTCTGCAAGACAATCATACAAAAGGTCTACAAAGAGGGGATCTTCAGATAATGGAATCATCTTGCAACTTCCCTGGGGATTAGAGCAGAGAATTGCAAGAAGGAGATAAACATAATGAAAGTAAATTGCCAGAACATCTTCACAAGTAACTCCCCTTCTTGGTAAGCCTGTCCTCCCTAACCCGGAAAGGAGAGTTTGATGATGGGAGCTGAAAGCATACATGCTCAGAGTAGCCAGAGAGCGGAGACAGGAAGAAAGAACTCCAGGCCCATTGAGTAGACCTACCACCTCCCTTCACCTCCACTTCCTAGGAAGGGACCTGTAACCAGGGACTCTAGAGCTCTCGCCTTCTCTTCCCGCCCTGGCCTCAGTCAAATGCAATGCTTTGTATGAGCTAAAGGAGCACTCTCCCTCTGAACTGGGTCCCCAGGCCACTGACACTTCCCGCTGGACTTCTTTTCCCCAGAACACTGGGAGATAAGGAAATTGTCTTCAACAGCAAGGTGTAAAGAAAATTCATGAATTTTAACAAAAGGGCTGAGAAAATTTGATAGGACTGAGGAGCAGTGAAAATTGTGGAGAAATAAAAATTGTGATAATACCGTCAATACAAAGGATCAAAATTAATTGCCTTTGTGCTGTCCAATTATAATTCTACTAGTAGGAAGAATTTTTTTCTCCAGAGTTTATTTGAAGATTTGGGGGTGGGGGAAGAGTCTTGCTTTGATAAACCTCATTCATTTTCTTCTGCTCAGTTGAAGAAATGATCTGTAACAATTAGCCTGGACAGCCCTGGTAACAGCAACTACTAGAATACAAAGTAACACCTCAGAGCCCTTGATATTTCCTCTGTCTGTGATATTTCCATAACCACTTTGGAAAGATAACTATTTTTACTTCTGAAGCACTAGTGATTTCAATGTGAACTTATCTTGAAAAGAAAAAAATCAAATGTTACTATGAACAGTATTTTAAAGATTATACTTATTTATTTTTATTTATTTTTGATTTTGTTTTTTGACTCAAGAGTTTCTCTACATACCACTAGTTGTCTTGAAACTCACTCTGTAGACCAGGCTCATCTCAAACAGAGATCCACCTGCCTTTGCCTCTTGCATACTGGGATTAAAGGTTTATGCCACCACATCCGCCTCTAAAGATTTTGATAAATAGATAATTTCATTTTCTGAGGATAAGAACTGACTGTTCTTACAGAGAACTTGGGTTCAGTCCCCAGCACCCACTTAGCTTAAAACCATCTGTAACTCCTGTTCCAGGGGATCCATGCCTTCTTCTGGCCTCTGCAGACACACATGGTGCACATCCACCTATCCATCCGTCTAGGCAAAACACCTGTACACATCGGATAAATATAAATCTTTTCCTAAAAGATAATTTTATTTTCTTAGAGACAGAAATGTGTAATTATGAAGTTTGCTTTAATTCCTTGAATGACATATAAGTTTCCACCAAAGTCGTTTTTAGAAATTTTATCAAAGAACCTTTTTTGGGGGTGGGGGGGTCTTTTTTTGTTTTGTTTTGTTTTGTTTTGTTTTGTTTTGTTTTTTGGTTTTTTGAGACAGGGTTTCTCTGTAGCTTTGGATCCTATCCTGGAACTAGCTCTTGTAGACCAGGCTGGCCTCAAACTCACAGAGATCCACCTGCCTCTGCCTCCCGAGTGCTGGGATTAAAGGTGTGCGCCACCACTGCCTGGCTCCTTTTTTTCTCTCTCTAAAAAGTAAATTGACAAGTTTTTCATTTAATTGTTAATAGATAAAATAAATTTGGAAACAAATTTGTGATTTCCACAATTGTGATCCAGTTGATTTTGCTGAGTACATTTATCATCAGAACTAAAGTGATTTTGAGTTTTAAAGAGGACATTAACTGAAGGAAGCATTTGTACAGGGGGATAAGTAACAGGCTGTCTAATTAACCACAAGATAATGGAGCCTTTGAGAATGAAGAGTCCAGAGCACTAGGACTGACTAGTCTAGGACGGCCACAAAACACTGTGCCCATTTTCCACCAGAGACACAAAGTCTCCCGTCTCTCCCAAACCACATCAGTCTCCACGATCACTGGAGACCCAGGGTCCCAGCACGCCTTTCCTTTTCCTAGTGCTCCCCTTGGCCTCCTTTGGCTTTGGTTTCTAGGGTGGGTTTTCTTTTTCCATCACAACACTGCTCCTTGTTGTTGGTGGTGTACACACAACATAACTACTTGTTTTAGAACTGAAGTTTATATCTTGTGATGACTCTTTTAACCATGTGAACCCATAGATTCCTCTCACACTGTTGTGGATGACACCATCTGTCCCCTCAGTCAGTACGTGGCAGTTGGAGGGATCCAGCGGCAAAGCTCAGCGCTGCTCCTCAGCAGCTGCTTGTGAGTTTCTTATCCTGGGCTGACTCTGGCACTTTCAGGACTTTGTTGCTAGGGTAACTGCTCACGTTTGGAGAGCAGAGCCAGCACGAGGTGCCCAGGAGAAGGTGTAATGGCAGAAGCATTTTATGTCTAAGAAATAAACACTACCGTCTTTGTGGGATTATTCTCAAGGTCAGCATCCTTATGTAAATAGTACTCAATCAAATGATTGCAGGTTTGAACATGCCTTTGACAGCCTTCATGTGTTCTGGAAACCTTATTAGCAGTCCATTAGCAGTGTGCACTGTTATCTCAAAAGAACTGTGTTGTGCTAAATGTTTTTGATACCTAATATTGTATTTGCTAAACTTTATTTAATTCCTTATTCATTTTAATAAAATTAAGTTTAAACTGGAAGTATTTTGATTATGTTCAGAGTTTGTTATTATTCTAGTCGTTGTAGAATGAGCGGCGGGCTGTGTCCTGCCACCCAGCTAGCTTTACCCAAAATAATTACACGGAACTATATTCTTTTAAACACTGTCTGGCCCATTTGTTTTAGCCTCTTATTATCTAATTTTTACATCTTGTTTTAACCCATATTTAGTAATCTGTGTAGCACCACGAGGTGGTCGCTTACCAGGAGAGATCTTAACCTATGTCCATCTTGGAGAGGAGAGGCATGGCGACTCACTATGGCGACTGCCTGAAGCGTCTCCCCACTGCCTTCTAACCAGCATTCTGTTTTGTTTACTCCGCCTACCTAATTTTTTGTCCTATTGGGCCAAGCAGTTTCTTTATTAATTAACCAACAGAAGTCCTCCATCATTTCCCCTTTTTCTGTTTAAACAAAAAAGAAGGCTTTAACTTTAACATAGCAAAATTACATATAACAAAACAGTTAACAAGCAAGAATTACAGTTACAATATTTAGATCTATTTTATCTTTTATCATAACTAAGGAAAGCTATAACTATCTTTATTTTTTAACTCCATCAAAGACTCCAGAAGGATATAATACTACCTAAGTAAACAAGAAATATGCAACTTTTAAACTCTAGAAATGACAGAGACAACTCGCTGCCTGGACAGTCACCCAAAGTTCCTCTGTATTGTTGGGGCATCCATCTTTGGCCTTCGGGCCCATAGTATCCAGCAGACATTTCCATGAAGCAGGAAATTCCAAAGACAGTTCAGTCACTTTCTGCTGTGTCCTGTAGAATGTCTCGCAGACTCCCTCACAAATCAGGAACCCCGAAAGACCATCTCACCCTTAGGCAAGTTCAGCAGTCCTCTCTCTGCGGGTTCTTTGTGTCCAGTTTATGCAACAGTCCAGGCAAGAGCAGTTTGTTGCCCAAATGGCTATCAAACTCCATAAGGAGCCTCTTCGATGCCCATCTTCCTCTTGAAGTAGATTGGTGCTGCCAGGAGCAGACGTGTCTCATTGTCATGAAAAACCCAAAGTTATTAAAACATTTAAAATGCCATATTCTGTAGCCTTTGAACGATATGAAGAATGCCTATTTAACTAAAATATATCTCTATATATCTAGAAAATCTAACTAACATGACTATAAGCTTGACTATTATCAATGATTATCCATTAACCTATATTTTCTAATTATACATTGCATTTTTAAAATGAACTACACGATCACAATAGCTTAATCAAGATCAGAAATACATATACATATAACAAAATTGACCTTAAAATCCACCTCAGCTATGCTAAAGTTTCTAAGGGAAATGTTGTTTATAATTTCAAGTTTAAATGATATGTTAAAGGATTTTAAATTTTGAATAATGCTAAATTTAAACACCTTTTTTTGAAAAGCAAGGTCTCTTCTGAAATTTAATAGATGTTTTCAGCCCCATTTCAAGGATAAACTTCCAGTTTGAATTTACACACTCAGAAAAATACATTGAAGGGTCTGGCTTTGCAGCGTTTCACTCCTTTATTTAACTTTCTTAGAATTTACTCTTTTAATAATTTTCCTAAAATAAATTATATCACTTTCTAGACTTTCATCAAAAAATATTAGTGTAGAGCCAGGTGATGATGGCACATGCCTTTAATCCCAGCACTCGGGAAGCAGAGACAGGCGGATCTTTGCGAGTTTGAGCCCAGTGAGTTCGAACCCAGCCTGGTCTATAGCGCAAGTCCCAGGACAGGCTCCAAAGCTACAGAGAAATCCTGCCTCAAAACACACACACACACACACACACACACACACACATTAAAAAATTAGTAGTGTAATATTTCTTAGGATTATGTCATCTTAATTTCTTTTTTTTTCCAAGACAGGGTTTCTCTGTAGCTTTGGAGCCTGACCTGGAACTCGCTCTTGTAGACAAGGCTGGCATCAAACTCACAGAAATCCGCCTGCCTCTGCCTCCCGAGTGCTGGGATTAAAGGCGTGCGCCACCACCGTCCGGCTCATCTTAATTTCTTCAGCATAATTTCTAGTGATTTAGATCCGTTTTATTGCATCGGCATGAGCCAGATTTAACTCCCATCTTTCTGGACATGATGGCACTGGAACAGAAATCTGTAAAATGTATACAAAATTTTATATTACACAAATAAAAACTTTAGTGTTAGGAGCTGGAGAGATGACTCAGCTGTTAGGAGCACTGGCTGCTCTTCCAGAGGACCTGGGTTCAGTTCCCAGCACCCACATGGCAGTTCACAACTGTCTGTAACTCCAGTTCCAGGGGATCTGTATCTTTTTTTTTTTTTTTTTTTTTTTTTTTGGTTTTTCGAGACAGGGTTTCCCTGTAGTTTCTAGAGCCTGTCCTGGAACTAGCTCTTGTAGACCAGGCTGGCCTCGAACTCAGAGATCCGCCTGCCTCTGCCTCCCGAGTGCTGGGATTAAAGGCGTGCGCCACCACCGCCCGGCATTCCAGGGGATCTGATACCCTTCACACAAGTGCACATAAAATAAAGTTGAATAGTCAGGCAGTAGTGGTGCATGCCTTTAATCCCAGCACTCAGGGAGGCAGAGGCAGGTGGATAGTCTGTGAGTTTGAGGCCAGCCTGGTATACAAAACGAGTTTCAGGTAGAGAGACCCTGTCTCAAAATATATATACACAATATATTATTATGTATAATATATTATAATATATTTATTATATATTTTATTATTCTATAAAATATATTTTATTTATATATAAATAAATGTTACATATAAATAATATACATAAATATATATAAATAAAATGTTGTTTTGATTTGGTTTTTTGAGATAAGGGTCTTACTCTGTGGCCTGGGAATTCACTCTGTAGACCAGACTGGCCTCAAACTCACAGACCATCCACCTGCCTCTGCTTCCTGCTGATTAAAGGTATGTGCCACTATGAGCAAAATAAATTTATCAGGACTGGAGAGCTGGCTCAGCAATTAAAAGCAATAGCTGCTCTTGCAGAAGACAGAGTTCAATTCCTAATACTGCTTGTCGGCTCACAATTGTCCGTAGCTATATTTCTAGGAGATCCGACACTATCTTCTGACCTCTGCTCCACGGGCACTAGGCACACGTATGGTACACAGACACACGCAGGCAAAACACCTGTATACATAAGATAACAATATAAGAAATTTTAAAGCTAAGTAAATTTATCATAACAAAACAATTTTAGCACTGGAGAGGTTGAAACAGGAAGATGAAGAAGATGAAGCTAGCCTGGGCTATTTAGTGAGACCTTGTCTAAAAAAAGAAAAGAAAGAAAGCAACACAACAGAAACCTATTGTTATTCTTGAGTGTACTAATGCATGAGTAGGCACAAAGTAGCAATTCTTTTTTGTCTCTTTTTTTTTGGGGGGGGGGTTAGAGACAGGGTTTCTCTCCCTCCCTCCCTCCCTCCCTCCCTCCCTCTCTCTCTCTCTCTAGGCTTTTCTAGATATGGTTTCTCTGTGTAGTCTTGGCTGTCTTGGAACTCACTTTGTAGACCAGGATGTCCTCCAACTCACAAAAATCTGATTGCCTCGGCCTCCTGAGAGCTGGGATTAAAGGTGTGCACCACCATGCATGGCCGAAGTTTATTTCTTTTTTTTTTTTTTTTTTTTAAATATTTATTTTTATTATGTATACAATATTCTGTCTGTGTATATGCGTGCTGGCCAGAAGAGGGCATCATACGCCATTACAGATGGTTGTGAGCCACCATGTGGTGGCTGGGAATTGAACTCAGGACCTTTGGAAGAGCAGGCAATGCTCTTAACCTCTGAGCCATCTCTCCAGCCCCCGAAGTTTATTTCTTAAAACTATGGAGTAGACTGATGAGACGTCTCAGTGGTAAAGGTGCCCGTCTGTCACACCCGACGACCTGTTTGATTTTCTGAACCCACATACTTTAAGGAGAGGACAGACTCCCACATACAGACTGTGGTACCCATGTACACACAGACAGACACACATACTGTAAGGAGAGGACAGACTCCCACATACAGACCGTGGTACCCATGTACACACACACTATTTTTTTCAACTATGATGTTTTATTTTATATACAGCATTTTGGAAAAAAAGGCTAGTCTGGGACTGGACAGATGGTCCAATGGTTAAGGGCATTTACTGCTCACGCAGAGGACCCAGATTCAGTCAGTTCCCAGCACCCCCACCCCCATGGTGGTGGCTCACAACCATCTGTACTCCAGTTCCAGGGGATCTGACACCCTCTTCTGACCTTCCTGGCTCCAGCAGGAACATTGTGCATAGACATACACGCAGGCATGCAACACTTACATACAAGTTAAATTTTAAAAAAAAATAATTAGAGGATAATCTTTCTGTTCTTATGTTGGGCCCATGTCCAGAGACTTATGGTACCTTGTGTATAACAGAGATCAGCCCTGCCCTCCCCCTGAGTTACTGACAAACTGTTTCAGTTTCATATTGATACCGACTGCAGAACTTCGGTTTCATAAAACTTCAGAGTGAGCTTGATTAGAGACCACAGCATAAAGATTTAACCACCGTAATTAACTCTGGACTTTGGATTCCTTCCAGTCTTGATACTTGCTTAGGTAAGGATACAGAACTGCTGTCTTGGTAGAAAACTGTAGTTTGGGCCGGGCGTGGTGGTACAGGCCTGTAATCCCAGCTCTCGGGAGTGGAGGCTGTTGGGATTTCAAGTTTGAAGCCAGCCTGGGCTACCTAAGAAGACCCCCCACACACACTCCTGTCTCAAGAAAAAGGTTAGGTAAGGAAGGAGAAGGAGGAAGGAAGGAATTGGAGCTTGAAATAATAAAATTATGCTAAAATCAGAGAAATACTTGAAAGGGGAAAGTCAAGGTGCCCCTGAAGATCACCCTAAATATATCAGTGTTTAAGGCCATGCTTATTATATTGGTGAATCTGTGGGTTTCTTATCTTAGATCCACATGGTCACGTAGGATTGTATTTGGTAATGTGCTAACACCACAGATAAATTATCCGACATTGTAAGACTTTAAGACAATTCTGAAGCCATTTCTGACAATTCTGAATCCTCTCAGCCTCCGTGCCTTAATGCTTCCCCTTCTCCCCTGGGAACCAAGGACCTAACAGCTACACATGCACGTACTCAGTTCCTGAACAACTACCCATATACGTAT
This sequence comes from Arvicola amphibius, assembly GCF_903992535.2. Taxonomy (NCBI): domain Eukaryota; kingdom Metazoa; phylum Chordata; class Mammalia; order Rodentia; family Cricetidae; genus Arvicola; species Arvicola amphibius. The sequence goes on from NC_052050.1 coordinate 23,771,575, forward strand.
GTTTGGATTCAGTCCCCTGGGAAACGGGGTCAAAATGATCTCTTACCTCATCTGATCTGGCAACAGCTCTCCAGCCAATTATTGGTAATAGCCCTTTCGAATAAGCCAATCACAATCAATCCCCCTTGCTTCTATGGCCTTCTCCTTTAAAAGTAGCCTTACCAGCTAGTCGGGGTCTCTTGGCTTCCCGAATGCTGGGGGACCCTGTGATGACAGAATTAATAAAATCCTCATGCTTTTGCATCGGCTGTGGTGTGAGAGGTGGTCTCTGGGGGCGACTCCTCCTCGGTGTTTGGATGCTAGAGTCCAACAACATAATATTTGCAATGAATAAGTAGATTTCCTCAAATTTATCTTGCAGTTGCATTTTCATTATAAGGTACTGCGTTAAGGTGGGCACACATCTTGTCCTTCCAGCACCCGGGAGTCTGAGGCACGAGGACTGAGTTTGAGGCCAGCCTGGAACAAAACCATTTGGGGAAGGATGAGAATGTGGTAAATCGTCTAGGGACTCTGCACTAAGTGATCTCATTTCTGAAGATTATGTAGCCAAGAGTTTTAGATTTGTTTTTGGGGATTTATTTATTTATTTGTTTGTTTGTTTGTTTGTTTTTTCGAGACAGGGTTTCACTGCAGTTTTAGAGCCTGTCCTGGAACTAGCTCTTGTAGACCAGGCTGGCCTTGAACTCACAGAGATCCGCCTGTCTCTGCCTCCCTGAGTGCTGGGATTAAATGCGTGTGCCACCACCGCCCAGCTATTTTTCGTTCTTTGAAACAGGGTTTTTTTATGTAACAGTCCTGACTGTCCTGGAACTTGCTTTGTAGACCAGGCTAGTTTTGATCATAGAGATCCACCTACCTCTGCCTCCCAAGTATTAAAATTCAAGATAGTAGCCTTGGCTATCCTGTGACTCACCCCATAGACCAGGCTGGCCTCAACTCAGAGATCTGCCTTCTCTGCCTCCCGAGTGCTGGGACTAGAGCCATGCAGCACCATGTCTGTGAGTTTTAGAATTTTAACATGAGAAAGGATAGAAAATCTTTTCCAGTCTAGGAGTGAACTAAAGTCCTAAAGTTTAAATGTCATATCGAAGGTCATTCATTCTGTTACAAGACAGCAGCGTTTCTTGCCTGCATTTTATCATCATTATTTGTAAGATGTCAGGATCTTGGGTTGAAGTTGGGGGAGTGGTAGAGTGCTTGACTAGAATGGACGAAGCCCTGGGGTCAGTCCTGAGCACTGCAAAAATAAAAAGTGGGAAGAGGTGAGGTCTTCTTTTGCTGCGTAAGCGGTCCTCCTGTCTCATCTGGAGGACCACAGGCTCACTCTCCACCTCAGGCAGTCTTGTCCAGAAAATCATTTAAGATACAAACTTGTGACACAAATTACACAAATCTCAAGCCGGGCGGTGGTGGCGCACGCCTTTAATCCCTAGCACTTGGGAGGCAGAGGCAGGCGGATCTCTGTGAGTTCGAAACCAGCCTGGTCTACAAGAGCTAGTTCCAGGACAGGCTCCAAAGGCACAGAGAAACCCTGTCTCGAAAACAAAAGCAAAAAAAAAAAAAAAAAAATTACACAAATCTCAATCTCGCTTTCCTTCTCAGTTTATTTATTTATTTTGAGACAGGGTTTTCCTGGCTGTCCTGGAACTCACTCTGTAAACCAGGCTGGCTTTGAACTCACAAAGACCTGCCCACCTCTGCCTCCTGAGAAATGGGGTTAAAGGTGTGAGACACTTTTAAATTTTATGTGCATTGGTGTTTTGCCTGCATATATGTCTGCATGTGGGTGTCAGATCTTAGAGTTACAGACAGTTGTGAGCTGCCATGTGGGTGCTGGGAATTGAACCCCAGTCCTCTGGAAGGGCAGCCAGTGCTCTTAACCAGTGAGTCATCTCTCCAACTGTGGGTTTGAGGCCAGCCTGGTCTACAGAGCCAGTTCTAGGACATCCAGAGCTATACAGAGAAACCCTGTCTCAAAAACCCAAATAAATAAATTCAGCAACTGAACAAAATACTATCACAAGAAATTCTTAATTAATCCTTTTTCCTTGTTTATTCTTACACTAGAGAAGAAAACCAATGTGGAACAATTACGATGGGGTCTCCAAGGGAATAACAGACACCACAGATGGGGGCCAAATCCACTCTGTTTCCTAAAACATGGGTTTTTTTTCCAACCCTAACTGGACAAGGAACTATGAAAACAGTTTTGTTTTGTTTTTAAACCAAAAGAACATTTAACAATCAAAAAAGTTTTAAAACCCCTTCCTTAGAGGTAAAACTTCGTTTCCTGAACTAGCATAGACATTTTGTTTCAATACTTTACAGGGAACCACAAAGAATAAGAACTTCACAACCATGTCTCTCATCAAATAAGAAGCTGGGGACATATGGGGTCAGGAGGGAGGAAATGATAAATCTTAAAAACTGCAAATGATAGGAGGTTTTTTGGGGGAAGGCTGGAGATCGAGGGAAACCACACAACCTCAGACTGTACAATCTATAAAGACGCTGATAACAGACAAGCTGAATTTGCCCTTGAGTTTACAAGGGAACGCCTGCTTGTAAAAATAGAAAGGACAGAAAATTTTGGCATTGTGTGCAGTTACTGCGTTTAGACCTAAGGAAAGGCTGCCCACATGGAATGTTGGGCAGTTCTCCACTGACTTTACTGATTCTGCGTTTCAACCTTCCACATTTTCAGTACACTCTGTCTACAGCGTAAACACACGCAGCAGCTGCCAGTGGCGTCCTTGAACTCCTGATGTCCCCAGGAGCCCCTCTGCCTCACAGAGCCCCTGCTGGCCAAGGGTTAAGCCGGATCCGGACACACTGGAAGAAGCCAGGACCTCAGGAGTCCTGCTATTGGGCAGAGCCCTCTGGCTGGCCGGAACACCGGAGCTGTGGGAAACCCAGAAAGAAAGTGCTCAGCTGGTCAGGAACTCTGGAGAGAGCTGAGAGTCCTTCCCACTCCTCCACATCAAATTCCATAGCTGGGCAAAGTGGGCACCTCCCCCAGGCCTTACCCCAAGTAAATTTCATTAGCTATTGTTTCTCAACTGGGCATGGATCACTAGTGAGTTAATAATTAATGAATGCAGTTATGCCGGCAGATTTGGAAACCACCGCGCCCCATCCATAAGGATGTACTGTAGTCACTGCCAGTAGAAAATATCCAAATGGAAGAGGAACTTAGGAAATGCTAGTCCCGCTCTACCATATACCTCCCTCCCTCCCACCCTACCTAAAACCCAGGGCATTGTGAAGTTTATTTTAAATCACAGTTTAAATTGGTTCCCAAAGGAACCTTGCCTTTCTTGTTCTTTTCAGATTGATCCAAGAAATGCTACCTCAATGTGTCTGAGAAATAGATACAAAGACAAGCTCTCTCTTCATTTTGGTTTTGAATCAATACCCGAATAACGCCCAGAAGCAAAACTCCACCGGTGCGTCAGCAAGCAGGATGCTCGGCGCTTCGGCTCCATCCTTCCCCTCGCAGCCCCTGCAGCTCCAGGCCACTAGAGCAGATAAATAATGTAGGACAGAACCACCAGGCCTATGATGGCAAAAAACATGAGGATGAAAATATCCAGCATGGCGCAATACTGAGCAAAGGAGCCGCCCGGGTTCCGGGAAAACGGGAGCTGCAAGCGTGGAGGTCGGTCAGCGCAGAGAAATGGCTCCTATTCCCTCCCCCTTCCTGTTCCCTCCCCCACCTCCCGGGGACCTGAGGTTAAGGGATGCAGCAACTCCATCAGCAGCTACTCTCCACCTCCATCATCACAGTCAGCCAATCACAAAGCCCACGGTGGGTATCCAGGGAACAGCTACTTTTAGACCAGGCAAAAACGGAGAGGTTCAGTTTTTTTCCCAGGAAGCCAGCCCCGCCCCTTTGCGTGAAACCGCTATCTGTATTTAGATAGAGTTTCCGCACTGAGTGGGCAGCTCGGGGAGCCGAGTGGAGAATCTCTACAGACCTTTGAGGATCGGATTCTCCTGCCAGCCCTTCCCTCTCCCTCTCCCACCTCTGGCAATTTATTTCAAAAAGGAATTGTTACCAGTTGTGTGGGCCATCGGCTAGTTCAAAGGACTCATGTGATCTCAGGGGACATCCCTGGCAAGGACACAAGTTTTACACTGTGCCCGGTATTGCACACATCGGGTAATTTCAACCTGTCTGAAGTCTGTAGAGCCTGGGCTCAGAGGTGGTCAGGAGCTTAAGATAGTTCACAGTTTGTCAACAGGGGGCAGGACTCAAAGCAGGGCTCTCATTTCTAAATTTATTTATTATTATTTATTTATTTATGGTTTTTCGAGACAGGGTTTCTCTGTGTAACAGTCCTTGGCTGTCCCAGAACTTGACTTACAGATCCTCCTGAGTGCTGGTATTAATTAGAGGTATGTGCCACCACCGCCTGGCCTAGATCTGTAGTCACTTCATAATGGCTTGCACTGTTGGTCTGGGAGAGCCGAGAGCCTAGGCTCCTTTGTTACATGCGGTCTCTCCTCCACCTTTTCTGTTCTGTCATTACCTGTATTTGCTTTCTTTGTTTCTTCAGAGAGGCTAGTCCAGGGTCATCCTCAGAGAAGACCCTGAGAAACCCACACATCCACTTCTGGGTAGTGAGTATCCAGAAATGCACAGTTAAGTGGAGTTTTGTTCCTTTTTTTTATTGTTTTGTTTTGAGAAAGTCTCATGTAGCCCAGGCTGGCCTTGGTTGGATTTGCCAGCCTCCACCTCTCGATCTCCTGAGTGTTAGATTACAGCCAGCTTTCAAGTATCTTTTTCTAAGGGAGAAAAGATGGTGTCTTATTAAAAATCAGTAGCATCTGGACCAACAATAGGGCTCAGAGAGCAAAGGTGCCTTGCACAAAGTCTGACGGCCTGAGGTCGATCCCTGTGCCCCACATGGTGGAAAACACAGAACCGACTCCTGTCAACCGTCCTGTGATGTCACCCTGTGGTATAAACACACACATTTACACACACAGGCACACTAAAAAAACCCACAAAAACCCACACCTCAGTGATATATTTTGTTGACTTCTGCTGTGTGCACCAACTGTTTATTATTTATTATAAAAGGGAAATTTTCCTGTAGGCCACCTCTAAGGGCTAGTGGCCTTAGCCTCACCCCAAATATTTTATTTGTAGAGCACAAGCCTTGAGATATTAATTATCCTTTTTAACAGGAGGCCTCGGGAACATAAGCCACTCCCAGCAAAGGAGCCTTCCTTGAGCAGGCAGTCCAGCAGGTAACAAGTCAAGCTTCCAGGAAGGGACCTGGAGCAGGGAGACAGGCACATAGACGCCAGGGGAGCAGGCTATTCTACTGCTGTTTGGAACCACAAGCTGACAGCTCCTACAGAGCTAGCTCAGCACTGCCTGGAGCACTCCCCAGCGTGGAGCACTCCCTACACCTGGAGCACTCCCTGCGCCTGGAGCACTCCCCAGACTCCTGTTCTGCTGGGTTCAGCCTGGCCATTCTCCTGATGACATTTAGCTCTTTGCCTCTCATCTACTGCTCCCCTGGGGCCAGAAAACCCTTTCGTGTGTGGCCCTAGTGGAAAATGCCCCTCCCCACGAAGTCTCCAGACAGGCAGCTGATGACCAGGAGCCAGGGTCCAGGAGAGCTGTATCGCCTACCACAGGTCCCTTCCCAGACCCACTGAAGGAAGAGGTTGGTTATAGTGCCTGTGGTCAAGCTGGCTGGGGACAGCCCATCCATCACACCGCTGAGAGGAAATAGAAAAGCGCGAAGACTGCCTTGTGTTGCCTGCCAGGCCACCTGATGGAGGGTTTATCCAGGCTCTGCTGCACTGTGTAGTGTCCTAGTTGCTAGCATTTTACACTTCAAACGTGGTGGGACACACTGGGCTAGACTGTGCCTAGCTGGGCTGAGCTCACTGGCTGCCTCGAATGCTCCTTCCCATAGCCAGACACCAGGAACTTGAATGAGCCCAACAACAGACCCTGAGTAGCCTGGCTAGGAGGGAGGAAGATGCTTAACGGGGGGACAGAATGAGGGATCTCAGAACACAGGGAAAGCTGGCCTTGCGTGCGCCAACCTTGCGTGCAATTGAACGGTATCCCAGGGCATCACTGGTGGAAAACACTGGAGGGCGGAACCATATCCTCAAGGCGGGGCATGGAGGGCGGGGCCACATCCTCAGGGCGGGGCAGGCCTGATGAAGAGCCAGCCATCCTTTGGTTTCTGGGTCAATCCTCTTTGAGGGGTACCTGGGCTCACTGTGGGGGAGCAGACAGGACACACACAGAAGTTACTTTTAGAGCCAAAGAGGAAGCCCAGTCGCAGGTAAAAATTAGATTTTTATTTGCGTCACCAGGATAAAGATTCCCTTTGTGGTTCAAGTCAATGTTCAGATTCATAACAGGCCAGAAAGAACTGATCCCGAGCACAAGGCCAGGAGGAAGGGGACCAAACAGACCAAAGATGACAACCCCATATAAAAGATGAGTGGGTGGCTTCACACACACACCACACACACGCACGCACGCGCACACACACAGATGAAATGTTGGACAGAGGCAAATTTCACAGGGTCACTTCTGTTTCCTTTTAAATACAGGCTTTGTGGGGTGGTACTTTTTATCTTGTGTCCAGCTATTAACAAAGAAAATGTTCCCTGGAGGAACGTGAGGGCGGAAAACAGGAAGCGGTGTGGGGAGAGTTCACGTCCCTCACCACGGGGCTTCTTGCATTGCAGGATTGGCCCACAAAAGTTAAGTTCACAGTCTAGCCAAGGTGCCTTTCTTTTCCTGGGTTTTGATTGGCTGAAGGACCTTTCTGAAGGAAGAGACGTGGGTTTGGGGATCCTGTGCTCTTCTGGGGGTGGATGCTTCTGGAAAAGAATATGGACTCCAGCTGGGGCCCTCAGCACCAATAGATAGTTCCTCTTCCCTCTGCGGGCGGGCGTGTGAGAGTCTCCCCCATTTCTAGGGCAATAGAAGAGCAGCTAGCTTGACATGTTGGGAAGGAGGCTCAGCTGACTGGAACCAAGCTTGGGGCACCTCCCAAGCACAGGCCCTTCGAGAGCAAGTCCCTGACCTCTGGTCCCTGGAACCGCATTGTGCTTTGAGATCAAAAAGAAATGGAATGGACTGGCTGACGCCTCCCCGGGGGCTCCTGATGCTTCGGCAGGACTCTCCCCATGCCTGGGGTCACCCAGGTTAGGGTCAGAAGGAAAGGTGACCAGGAAGGAGGGTGGTCACTAGCTCATCTAGCAAGCCCTCACAGGTTGTCCTGACCATGACATCGCTGACCTGACCAGTGCCTTCAGGTTCAAACCTCATCTGTAGCACGGTCTGTGTGCAAAGGGACCTGATAGGAGACTGCAAGGGAAGATGAGTCAGGAGACCCAGGAGAGATGAACGAAGCCACATGAGGACTGTCCCAGGCCCCAGGTGCAAAGGAGGAACCTGAGTTTAGCACCGGTCCAGAGATGGTGCTGCCTGCCAGTTGTGGAGCCCTGGACTCTCTCCCCCTGGCTCCAAGGACAGGAGGGAGATGCTACAGTGTGGGTGACTTGGTCCTATTGTGCTCTGTAGCCTCAGACACAAGGACAGGAAAGCCTTCTCACACCTCCCCAGTGAGTGAGAGAAAGGAAGGGGCCTCCAGTGTGGCCGGGAGACTGTTTTCACTTTCTGGCTTTGCAGAGCTACAAGCCCAGCCTTGTTCCAGGGATGGAAGGCCACAGGAGACTCAGGGACCTCTTCCCAGGGGAGCAGGAAGGAACAGCTCAGTTAACTCAAGTCCCAAAGGCTTCCCTTGCTCTACCCTTCACAGCAGGCTCCCAGCCAGGGAGATAAAGAGAGTTCCTGGAGGCTGGGGGAGGTGGTAAGCAAACAGGCCCGGGAGAACACCCTGTTCCCTCCTTCCTGCTGCTGCCCCTAGAACTAAGGCAAGAACTGGACCCAAGCTGTGTTTCCGGAGGAGCTCTTTGGCCACCCTAGGTTTGTGTGGGCAGGACAGCACACTCAGTGTGTGAAGGAACACATACAGGGTCAGGAGGGCGGACTAGCCGAAAGGTAAACTCACCACATTGGTCCCAACATAAATGAGGCCTAATACCTACCCTCAGGGAATGTGCAGAACCCCATCTGGAGGTATGAGGAGTATGGGGCTCATCCCAGCCCTAGGATGTAGGGTGTCAAGGGAGCTAGGCCAGGGGTTCTGAAGGGCCTAAGGCAGGAAGTGAAGCTGGAAGGTAACCAATCCTCCCCTCCCCCAAACAGGGTCCCACCACATAGCTCAGGTCGTCCTGGAACTCACGATGTAGACCAGGCTGGCCTTGAATTCAGAGATCTGGCTGTCTCTGTCTCCCAAGTGCTGGGACTAAAGCTATGTGCCACTATGCCTGCCTAGCCTATTCGATCTCTTTAATGGGTCTCCCATTTCAGTCCAGCCCTATGAGCCCACCCTCCCCAGAACAATCCTTCCCTCCCCAGAGTGCCCAGCCTATTCCATCCAGAGAGAAAAATCAATCAGTCGGTTGGTCCAAGGGAAAATCTGCCAGAGGAAGGAGCCCGAGACAGAGTGGCAGAGCAAGGCTTGGGTTGGCAAATGAAGCTGGAAGGAGGGTGGGAATGAGGAAGCAGTCGCAGGTCTTAAGACAGAGACACTGAAGGGTGGGTGGGTCAGGCTCCAGGACAGATGTGATGCCATGGAATGCATTGAAGACAGAGGATGGGGTAGCACAGGCAGGGCTCAGATGGCCTCCACGTAGTTGGCTGGCAGCATCCCTGTGTCGCCGGTGCGCTCCACGGTCCCGTACATCCAGCCGTCATCGATCTGCTGCACGTTGACGATGGTGTCCCCGTCCTGGAAGGAGACCTCGTCCTCGTCAGCAGCACTGTAGTCGTACACGGCTCGGTACCGTTTCTGGGGAGCACAGTCAACAGTCAGCCTGGGGATTGGGTGGGGGCTCTCCCATACTCAGACCTTCACGGGTGCCAGATAAGTGCTCGATCAAGTGGCTCCCAGACCCCGTGTCTCTCTCTACCCCTCAGGGACCTCAGGCGGTGGTAGCGCACACCTTTAATCCCAGCAATCGGGAGGCAGGGGCAGGCAGATCTCTGTGAGTCTGAGTCTACAGAGCAAGTTCCAGGACAGCCAAAGTTACACAGAGAAACCTTGTATCCAAAATACAAAAATCAAATAAAACGTGATATGCTACACTGGACGTGGTATCAGAATTTTTAATCTCAGTATTCAGGAGACTGAGACAGGAGGATCCTGAGTTCAAGGCCAGCCTGGGCTACATAGCTGTCTGAAATAAAACCCCTGGTATGCTCGGGTCTTGGGTTTGATTCTCAAGACAGGGTTTTTCTGCAGCTTTAGAGCCTGTCCTGGAACTAGCTCTTGTAGACCAGGCTGGTCTCGAACTCACAGAGATCCGCCTGCCTCTGCCTCCCGAGTGCTGGGATTAAAGGCGTGCGCCACCACCGTCTGGCTAATGTTTTCTTTTCAAAACAATTATTAGTCTGACTTCAGTCCCAAGTAGGGGACAAAAGCATCTCAGAGATTCTGCCTTCTAAATCTATCACGACATGCCAACAGATCCTGTCCGTCTATTGACTGTGTCCTTCTCTCCAGTGGAGCTGCCTGTTACAGCCTATGGCTATGCTTCAACACACCAGCCCCCTCAGGCTGCTACCACATCTTTCCCCACACAGGCACCAGGGAGAACTTTCTCTTTTCTGTCTTTAAAAAAACAAAAACAAAACAAAACAAAAAAACTAAACATGCCTTTAATTTAATCCCAGTACTTGGGAAGCAGAGCCAGAAGGATCTCTGTGAGTTCAAAGCCAGCCTGGTCTACCAAGCAAGTGCCAGAACAGTCAGGGATACAGAGAGAAACCCTGTCTCAAAAAAACCAAAACCAAAAAACAAAAATCCTCCCAAAAAAAAAAACCCCAAATTTTGAAATAATACCTAGCTATATAACCAGGCTAGCCTTGAACTTACAGTAAGTCTCCTGCCTCATAGTCCCAAGTGCTGAGATTACACCCCTATCCAACTCCCAGGGTGATTTTCATGAAGCAAGAGTCAAGCGCACTGGTCACAAAGGCTTCCGTCCCCCTGGCTTCCAAGTCCCCAAAGGGCCTGACCTCATCTGCTTCCTTTTCCAGTCTCCAGGAACCTGGACCTTCCCAAAGGATACTGGACTTTTCAAGGATGCTCTGCCACAGGGCCTTTGTACCTGCTGCTCCCCTGTACCATTTCCTTTCTTGCTCTAATAAGGACTGTCAGGAAATGCTACAGCTTGACTCTGCTGTTCGAGAGCCCTTGCCATGCTGTGTGTGCAGTAGAGTCCACTCCCTATCTGAGCTTTCACCCAGCCTCTCGGTGCCACCCATCCCAGGCTAGTTTATTTGGCTTCCACTCTGACATGAACTGCTCTGAATGCCCAGGCGCCCAGCAGGGAGATCAGCCTAGAGCACCCTAGTGGGAGGTACCCTAGAACATCAAGGCAAGCAAGTTCACACCCAGGACTGCCAGCGTCTTTCTGTTGCTCATTTTCTCATCCAGAAAAAAAACTGATGGGTCCTACGATAGGCCTGGCTCAACAAGGGGACCTCCCGCCCACGCAGGGACACAAAAGTTGGAAGTACATTTCTAGGGGAAAGGGACGCGGTACTGGGAACAGAACCCTAACTTGCATACTGGGCAAGTGCTCTACACTTTTATCCTTGTGTGTGTGTGTGTGTGTGTGTGTGTGTGTGTGTCTGTGTGTGAGCCCACACACAGATGCATACAGCTGTGATGAACTCTCTTAGCCCAGGGTCTCCCCAGTCCAGACAGATACTCACCCCGCCGCCACCTGGGGCACAACGCGGTATGGAGACAGGGGCTGCAGGCTCCTTGTAGCCCCCATAGGACTGAGTCAGCTGCTGCTGCTGGGGCTGCTGATAAGCTAGAAGATGGAAGAGAGAGGACTCAGGAATTCTGTGTCTTCCCAAGTCCATCCCCCAGGCCCTAGGAAGCCAAAGGCATGACTTTTCAATCCCACACCAGCCTTGTTCAGCAACCCCCCACAAAGGCTTGATGCCTAGGCGTGCACGTTCATTAGGGTCTTGGACCTTCATGAGAGCTGTACGCCCCTCATACTGGGACCACTTTCCCAGATCCCCTGCACTCACACCCTGAGCAGAGACGGCAATGTGATTCTGGGGAACAGTTCTACAGGCACACACGGATGCCTGTGTGTGTGCAGCCACTTTCTCACTGCCCCACTCCCCTGCCCAGAGCTCCCTCGGGCTCAGGTCCCAGGCTAGCACTCACCTGGGGCACTGGTTGGGATGTGATGTGGCTGTTGCTGTTCCGCTGGCCTCCGGTAGCTGCTGCTGTCCTGGGGTTCTCGGCGCTCTGACTCCACCCCTTCACCTCCACTCGGCCCCATGCGGCTCTTTTCAAACTCCTCATGGTATTTGATCTGCAGTGCAGAAGGAACGGATAAAGGGCTCCATTGCCAGCCAACCAGTCCTCTCCCATTGCCACTCAAGCTAGGTATGCTATCCATCATCCTAGCAACTGAGGCAGGAGGGAGGAGCTGGGAACTAAAGGCCAGTCTGAGCAACACAGTGAGACCCTTACACACACACACACACACACACACACACACACACAGAATGTAAGAGACTCCTAAAGAGCTACAGACAGCTGTCTTAGTAACCAAGTAACTTAAAAGCCTCAGGTAAACTTCTCTTGTTTTCCTTCCTTCCTTCCTTCCTTCCTTCCCTCCTTTCTTTTTCTTTTGAGACAAGGTTTCAGCACATAGACCAGGCTGCCCTTGAACTCAACAGATGTTCACCTGCTTCCTGGCTCAGCTAAACCTCCTTAAAATGGATTGCGGAGGTGTATGCTACAAGTTACTACAGGGGTAATGAGGTAAGAGCCAAGTTCATGCAAGGACCGGCTTTGTCTCTTGAGGGCTGGTTCTATATTTTAGTTGATGAAGTGCTTGGTCTATTACAGCATGCACAAAGCCCCACATTCTGCACCAAATCAGCCATGGTCTATGCCTTTAACAGCAGCACCTGGCAGGCAGGGCCAGGTGGATCTGAGTGTGAGGCCAGCCTGGTCTACATAGCCAGTTCCGGGATAACTAAGACTGCACAGTGAGACCCGATCTCAAAACGAGCAAAAGTTCAAGACCATCCTTGGCTACACAGAGAGAGCAAGAAGGTGAGGGAGGAGGGAGCGTGTAGGAGGGGCTGAACCTTTCTAGCTCCCGCTATGGTCAATCCTAACCACCGGAGTCACACCTTAGGTTCTCCCTATGGTCAAGCCCTGTGGCACACGTGGGTTACTATCACAGCCTGCTCATTTTACAGGATCGGAATGTGACACAACAGTTGTGCCAGCCCCTGTGCTTGACAAAAGACTGGCAGAATACTCCCTCGAGCGACGTTAGCCAGTCCTCACAGAGCGCGTACTCCTTTAAGGATGACACCGAAACAGCACTGTACTGATAGAGTGTATCCTGGAAAATGTGCACACGCAAACTATCGACGCGGCAGGCAGGTACAAAGGTTCTAAGTGTGCTTCCCGCACCCTCGGGGACACACCCTCACCTCCCGCTCTCTCTGGTGGGGAGACCAAGCAAGGGGACAGAAGGCCCCAGGGTTGGAGTGCGGTGACTGTTGTGTCCTAGAGGCCTCAGCCCTGCCTAGGAGGCTATTCCTTGCTTGTTTACCAGGTCCCTGCCCTGCCCTTTCCTGACTCTGGAGAATGACAGTGGAGAGGAGTAAGGGAGCTGGGCAAAGCCCGCTTATTTTCTTAAGACAGAAAAGAAAGAAGTGGGGCCAGAGAGATGGCTCAGAGGTTAAAATCACCGACTGCTCTTCCAGAGGTTCTGAGCTCAGTTTCCAGCAACCACACGGTGGCTCACAACCATCTGTAATGAGATCTGGTGCCCTCATTCTGGCCTGCAGGCAGAACACTGTACACATAATAAATAAACCTCTAAAAAAGAAAAAAGAAAAGGAAGACGCGGAGCCCTGGCTCTGGAGTCCTGGTGAGGGCTGTGACTATCCACTCCCCTCACCTTCTCTACTGCCCCCTCTCCTAGCATTCTCTGTGCACAGTTGGCAAGAGGCACGGAGCTGTGGCCAACTGGGATCACCTGGATCACCACCACTGGCTAAATATAATGGTTATTACTGTAGTCCGGGCTGGCCAGGGCACAGCTGGCATGGAGTGTGGGAGGAGTGTCAGCTAGAGGCAGGGAGCTGCTCACTCTCAGTTTGGGTGGAGACTAAGACCTCTCCCTTTCACGCCCAGATGGTGAGAGGTGGATAAGGCAGCCGGCTCTGGCTGGATTCAAACTCCACGGGGTAAACCCCTAATACCACCTAGCCTGAGGCATGCACAGAAGCAGGGTAAAGGGGGAATCCTTTCAGCTCCAGTTCCTTATTGCTCCATGGCCAAGGAGGGAACAGGTCTGCATCTAAGCCCTGGGTTCCAGCTGGTGGCTGCAAAGCAGATGGCCGTGCATGAAAGTTTTTCCCTGAGTGGGGTTCTGTGTTATCAATGGGGTGAAAGGGAGCTTTAAAAATGCGTGTGGAAGCTGGGCAGTGGTTGTGCAGGCCTTTAGTCCCAGCACTTGGGAGGCAGAGGCAGGCGGATCTCTGTGAATTCGAGGCCAGCCTGGTCTACAGAGCAAGTTCCAGGACAGCCAGGGGCTGTTACACAGAGAAACCCTGTCTTGAAAAAAACAAACAAACAAACAAACAAACAAAAAATAATAAACCAAAAAAAAGGAAAGAAAAAAATGCATTTGGGCCCACAGCTCCTCCTCCACAACAAGGGCTCTTGGGGAACACAGGGACCCATCACTGTCCTATAGGCTCACATGGTAGTAGGCCCCGCCCATAACTCATTCTTGAAAGACAGGCAACCTGCACTGTTTACTACTGCCTCGTGTCTTCATTCATAAGGGAGGCAGCAGTACCACCTACTCCCATGTAGTCCTGGGGATGCCCATCAGTTCCTTAGGCAGGTGCGTGGACACCTGTATTTCCACGTTAGCTCCACCCACCGTACTCCTTAGAAGTCATTCCGTGCTGCTAGGCATGGTGACATACGCTTACAAACCTAACACTCAGGAGGTGAATGCAGGAGGATGCCACAAACTTTGAAGACCAGTCTGGTCTAAACAGTGAGCTCTGGACCCAACAGGGAAGATGTGTATAAGATTAGATCCCAAAGGCTCAGGCATGGTGAACAGTAGCAGCCTGAGGACAAGACGTCTTCATCCTTCCTTGACCCACAGATGCCATTTGCCACTGTCAATAAATATTGGCAAATCAGGCAGTGGTGGCACACACTGGAAGCAGAGGCAGGTGAATCTCTGTGAGGCCAGCCTGGTCTACAGAGCGAGTTCCAGGACAGTCAGGGCTACACAGAGAGACCCTGTCTTGAAAAAGCGAAAAACAGAAATATTGACAACCTTAACATCTGCACAGCTCTTCACACCAAGGTCATAAAAGCATCCCACGCATTATCTCCCTGGCCCGGACAACAGTCACCCTAAACTATAAGCAGGGGGCTGGCTTCTCAAGGTGTCCTCTGACCTCCACAACACACAAGCTAAGTAAGCGATAATTCAAGACGGAGACACACTTTCATTTTCATTTCAGAGAGGAGGGGAGGGAGGAGGGCTTGGAGATCTCTATGATGGGATCTCACTGGGACAGCGGACACCGGGGACAAAGTCCCAGGTAGACAGACAGGACTTGGCCTGAGAACAAGCGCGGGGCAGAGCTGACTGCACACCTCTCTTCTGCCCAAACACTGAGGGTACCTCCAGCCCCCTCAAAATGGGGGATGATCAGAGGATTACCCTCCCCATGGGAGGACCTAGACCTGCAAACAAGAAGGGGAAGCATGGGGCATAATGGCTGAAAAGCGAGACCCTGCTCAGGCTGGCCACTACCTCTACTTCCTCTCCGGCAAAACAGGGAAGCTGCGTGACTGCTCCTGGCCCACCTAGAAGTTTCTTAAGCAAACAGGCAAAGCAGCATCCTCCAGAGGGGCCGGTGACAGTGACTCACTTGTGGCTCCGATCCCTTTCGCTTTCCTCTAACTCTATTAGTTTATGTGTGTGAGTGTTTGAGTGTTTTGTCACATGCCACATGCTTGGTGCCTCAGAAGAGGGCATTGGATCTCCTGCAACTGGAGTTACAGGTGATTGTGAGCCAGCATGTGGGTGCTGGGAACCAAATTAGATTCTCTGCAAGAGCAGTAAGTGCTCCCCACAGTTCTTTTTTTTTTTTTTTTTTTTTTTTTTTTTTTTTGGTTTTTAACCCTGGCTGTTCTGGAACTCTCTATGGACCAGACTGGCCTCAAACTCAGAGAAAGAGCAAATGAGGACAGGCGAGGTCCAGGGCCTCTAGGGAAGGAAGCAGTCATCTATTGTCCCATGAGGTCTCCACGCATGTGGGTTTATTGACTAGGGCTGAACGACTCTTATTGGTCAAGCCCTTGTGTGACTAGGTAGGGTCCCCTCCAAGGCTCGCTGGCTTATGTTCTGCTTTCTGAAGCACCTGCTTCCTGGCTGCGGTGGAAAAGTCTGACTGGCCACATGTCTGTCCCCCACATGACGCCGCGTCATGGCTTAGCCATAACATCACACTGTAAATGGAATAATCGGCTTGCTCTCATAAGCCTGCCCTTTTGTGAGGGAGGCGGGGTGAAGTCCTAGTTTGCCCCCTAATATATTACTCCTTTACTTTTCTCCCCTAGCCCAAGAATAGCATTTTATCACTGTCTTCATTCCTGAAGAGACAGGGAAGATAAACAGGCTACAACAGAACCTACTACTAACCTAAGAACCTTAGTTCTGAACCACCATGTAATATGGCTTCCAATCAGAGACTCATGTCCCACCCCACCTGAGACAGCTGGTCTCAAACTCAGAGACCCACCCACCTCTGCTTCCTGAGTGCTGGGATTAAAGGCGTGCACCATCACCGCCTGGCTTTTTTCTTTTTCTTTAAGTGGCACTGAAGATTAGGCCCAAGAGCTCACGCACGGAAGGCAAGTGTTCTACCATGGCTCGACACCCCTAGCCTTGATGTGCACAGTGAGAGAAGGAGCTGTTTCTGTCATTGTGACAATGTGGCTCGGCTCACAACGGGGAGAAATAAATACACAAAATCGGGGCTGGAGGTACAGGCGTGTGAACAAGGGAAACAAGGCTCCCACAAAAGGCTTCAGCAAAAAGCCATTTCTCATTCATTAAAGTCCTCAGCAAGAGTGGAGAGATGGCTCAGTGGTTAGGAGCACTGAGTGCTCTTCCAGAGGACTCGGGTTTAATTCCCAGCACCCACATGGCAGCTCACAACTGTCTGTAACTCCAAGATATGACACCCTCACACAGACATATAGGCAGGAAAAGCACCAATGCACATAAAATAAGAATAAATAAACTATATTTTTTTTTGGTCCTGTGGAGCCGACACAGGACCTCCAAAAATTGATTAGGATCTTGTTTATTGATCAAATTTATAATAAACTATTTTTTAAAATTAATAAAGTCCTGAGCAATCTGGAGCAAACACGTATGTGAACTTTAAGCTTCTGTACACAGCACAAGGCCAGGGCACACGTCCAGGAAGACAGAATTGTAAGAGATCTACAGTTCCCTCCCTCCTCTCCCCCTCTCTCCTGGAGATGCGCTCCTGGCCTCATCCATGCTAACTCCAGTCTGCCACAGAGCGGACCACATTTTCTCAGTGTAGAGGAGCTAGCTCTGCCTCTGAACATCACTGATATAGCTCCCTGAGCATGCCCTCCGCATGCCCCCTGCAGTCACATGACTACTCTTACTTTTACAGAGGAGTAAACTAAAGCTCAGAGCAGTCCAGCAACTGTGAACGGGCAAGACGGGAGCCCTCACGCCAGCCGGCATGCCCACGTCTCCCTCACCCTCTCGCCTTACACAGCAAATTCACCATCCCAGGAGAACAGACACTTGGTTTTTAACTGCTCCATCCATAGGACAGTCTGACCTTTGGGAACCTGTCATTAGGTGCTAATCTGGGAAGGACAAGCCACACACAGGGATGTTATTTTCGAACCACACTCCAGGGTGGCTCTGAGCAGCAGCCTTCCCAGAGTTCTGCTGGAGGTTGGCACAGCTTAGTCACAGTTCTGCTTGCGGTTTAAAGTTCCCTCAGGGTTCTGGGACACAGCCAGGCCTGGCGTTCTCTGACTGAGGGGCTGGTGAAACCTTTTGAGTTGAAGTGACAACTCTCTCTCAGTAAGGCTCACAGTAAGCCAGGGGATGTGTTTTACAATGCTGAATCTCCGGCTCCAGGCCAGGGGTGCCAAACCAGAATGCTGGGGAAACAGAAAGCCTACATTTTCACCAAGTGCCCTATGATAGCCGGGGACCCTTTGTGCGTACAGGGAGGAAACTGAACCCACGGGTCCTTGTGCATGCTAAGTGCTCTACCACCGAGCTACAGCCCAGCTGACTGTGGGGGCTCTGACAGAGACAGACTTTAAGCAAAGGCTTCTAATGTCCTCCCAGCTCAGGCTCCGTCTGGTGGCCCTGAAAGCCCAGGTCAGGTTCAAGGTACCTCCCCCAGTTCAGAACCAGGACAATCAGCTAATTGCAGCCCTGAGGTGGCTGATAAGATGCTATCTAGCTCCCGTGTGGATATCTTGGACACAGCCAGTTTTTTGTTACCAGAGCTTCTCAGGCATTAATGCATTCAATGTGCGATAGCAGGGTGCAGGAGGGCAGGTTACCAGAACTCCTCAGGTATTAATGCCTCCAATGTGCGACAGCAGGGTGCAGGAGGGCAGGTGAAACAGACTGGGTGTCAGAAACCTCCCAGCATGGGATGCAGGGAAGACCAGGGCTTCACTGGTCTCACCTGAGTCTCCAAACTCACAGGAAAGAATGCCCCAGAAGTTGGCAGCATCGCCTGGAGGTATCTCAGGACACAAAGCTACAGATTCCAGCCCCGTGAGCCATTCCACGGTTTCCCAATCACCCAAGACTAGACCACTTCCCTTCCTTCCATCTAGGGAGAGCTCCCTGACACACCCTTTGGCCCTTTGTGTGGTCTGAGCCAGAAAGGAAACTCCAGGGCTTGTGAGTCTGGCTCAGGCTGGAAGAGAGCAACGTAAGAGGGTTTCTTGGGGACCAGACGGGGCCTGAAACAATCTGAGGCTCACTGTCCAGCCCAGGAGAAGCAGTCCATGTCCTCAGGCCATTCATTTTAGAGTTCAGCTCTACAACTGGGTTGTAAAACTCACTTTTGGCTAGACTGTCCCTAGCGTTTTTGTTTTATGAAACAAGAACAGAAAGTATCTGAATGAGCACTCCAAGTACAAAGCACTTATTCAAGACAGTGGTTTCCTTTTTTCCTCTTTTTGGTGCTAGGAGGGCACTCTGGGCCCGATGCATGCTGGGTGAATGTTTCACCACGAAACTACATCCTCAGTACTCCTTCAGGAAGTTTTCTTTGTTTCATACAGGCATGGCTTCAGCCTCTTGATCTGTGCCTCAACCTCCAGAGAGGCTTTAAATCCATGACTCTCCTGCCTCAGCCTCCCAAGAGCGGAGATTACAGGCATGTACCACTAAACAAAGGAAATGTTTTTTTCTAGTCAGAGGGCAGAATTTGAAAGCTATTACCCTGGGCAGAGGTAGTTCTGCCTCGGCCCCGTGTTTATGGAATCTCCCTGACCCTCCACTGTAGCTCACCAGGGGCACAGCCCAGCTAGCTTATGAGGGTGGCAGGATGGAGAGGGTTGTAGAACCTAGAGGGTGGGAGTTTAGGCGGGCTGAATCTGGATCCTATCCACCCATCCCCAGTCCCTCGGCCCAGAGTGACAGGGGCACCTGGTGGACCCTTTCCTGTTACAGACAGAAGGACAACGGCCTGCCTCGTCCTTCATTTATAGAGTCTTGCTGCAGCTGACTGGGCACGTTCTAAAGTTCTGTGCCCAGGCACGTGCCCGTACTCTGTGACGTCACTCACGGCAGCACCCGACTCCCACGTACACCAAGTCAGGCCTCTGCAAGCCCAGAGCCACCCCAGCTGCTAGTCTGTGGCTATGCAAAGGAGGAAACTGAGGCCCGTTCTCTAGCCCCAGATGCTCTGAGGGACCACCAGAGACTGTCACCACACCACCCACTCTCCACGCCCGCCCATCTAACAGCTGACACCCAACAGACACTGGTGACCAGCCCCAGCTCCGGCCTGAAAAGGCTTGGAGGGGGGTGTAGGGCCGGAGGGCAGCGCCAGTTGGGTTTTCACACAGGAAGGAAGAGCAAGCTGAGGTGGGAGGCTGGCGAGGGAGGGCGGAAATGACTGCAGTGTTAGCACCAGAGGCAGACGGGAGGCTCAACCCCCCAACCCCAGCTTTGACCCTGGTGCTAAAGCAAACATCTGATCTGCATTCTGATCCCCACCATGCCCAGGCGCTGAGCGCTGAGCGGGAGGGGGGGGGGCGCGCGCCTGCTCTAGAGAGTGGGAGATCTCACACACACACACACACTCACACACACACTCACACACACACACTAAAAGGCCAGTCTCTTTAAGGAGGAAATGCCACTTGGGCAGAATGCCTAGCAAAGAGGGGGAGCAAAGAAAAGGCACTTGGGAGCCTGCACTTCTCCCTTCCTCTATTCAAGCCACCATGGCACAGGCTTTCCTGGGCAGCAGATGAGAGAGGAGGGCAGCTTGGGTAACAGGGGGCAGAAGCTCACATTGCTGATCTGGTCCTGGGTCTTCTTGATTCTCTGCAGCTCGGGTGTGTCTGCCACCACGCTGAAGCCTTTGCCCTTGTTCTTCTCAAACTCTTCCTTGTAGCGCACCTGGAGGCCAAGAGGGCAGAGAAAAGCCTGGGGTCAGGTGGAATGTGAGGCTAAGCAATGCCCAGCCTGAGGCAGAAACCCCCATAGAAAGCAGAAGCTTGAGGCAGAAAGGGTCAGAGCAATAACAACCACATATTTAGAAGGCTCTGAGGGAAGGTCACACACTGAATGCCCATAAAGCAGCAACTTCTTGGGGCCTGAGAGATGGCTTGTTCGCTATGAGTACTATCAGCTCTTCCAGAGGACCTGCAGTGAGCACTTAGAACACAAAGTAAAGATGGAGGCATTTCTGCTCAAAGTCCTGCCATCAGAACATGCTGACACCAGAAAACATCTGGGCACGGTAGTCCATGCCTTTGATCCCAGCCCTTCAGAGTCAGAGGAGGGAGATCTCTGTGAGTTTAAGGCCAGTCTAGTCAACATAGTGATCTCCAGGACAGCCAGGGCTTCATAAGGGGGACCCTATCTTACCGGGCAGTCCAGCACTCGGGAGGCAGAGGCAGGTGGATCTCTGTGAGTTTGAGGCCAGCCTGGTCTACAGAGAGAGTTCCAGGACAGGCTCAAAAGCTATAGAAAAAGCCTGTCTTGAAAAGAACAAAAAAACAAAGACCAAAGAAAAAAAGGGGGAAAAAAACCCACATACAAACAAACCCAGAAGTCTGTAAAGATGAACTCCGGGCAGCTTGGGAGACTCTGGTCTCCAGTGTACCTCAGTGTACACAAGCCGTGAACTCTAATGACAAGGGACCCTTTCTAATGAACGGATGGATTTTCCACCAGGATCCCATGCCTCTGCCTGGCTCTGACCTTAGTGAATTTGGTGACCCCTGAGTGCCAGACATCCTGGTTGACCTGGCTAAGTATAATTGATGCCCTGAGCAGCTGTCCTTTCCCCAGCAGGGGACATGGTGGCCTGTTATGCAATGGGCTTGCATAGGACTTGCAACCTGCTTATACCAACTCTGCTCACTGTGAGTGGCTATCCAGATAACCGTGGATCTACTCGCTGTGAGTGGCTATCCAGATAGCCGTGGATCTACTCACTGTGAGTGGCTATCCAGATAGTCATGGATCTACTCGCTGTGAGTGGCTATCCAGATAACTGTGGATCTACTCACTGTGAGTGGCTATCCAGATAGCCATGGATCTACTCGCTGTGAGTGGCTATCCAGATAGCCGTGGATCTACTCACTGTGAGTGGCTATCCAGATAGCCGTGGATCTACTCACTGTGAGTGGCTATCCAGATAGCCATGGATCTACTCGCTGTGAGTGGCTATCCAGATAACTGTGGATCTACTCACTGTGAGTGGCTATCCAGATAGCCATGGATCTACTCGCTGTGAGTGGCTATCCAGATAGCCGTGGATCTACTCACTGTGAGTGGCTATCCAGATAGCCGTGGATCTACTCACTGTGAGTGGCTATCCAGATAGCCATGGATCTACTCGCTGTGAGTGGCTATCCAGATAGTCGTGGCATCAACCTAGAACTAGAGAGTTAGATTCATTCGCTGGGAGTTACTCACTTTCCCTAAAGTGTGACATGTGACCAATAAACCATTCATTCAAAAAAGACACCAGACTGCCTCTCGGGTACATGTAACCCAGGTCCATTCCTAGGACCCACGTGGTGGCTCACAATCATCTGTAACTCCAGCTCCAAGGGCTCCGGGGCCTTCTACTCTGAGGGAACAGGGCAGATACATGTTACACAATAGGCAGGCAAAACACCCAGATACATAAAATACCTTTTTGTTTGTTTTTGATTTAGAAACGGGGTTACTCTGTATAGCCCTAGCTGTCCTGGAACTCACTCTATAGACCAGGCTGGCCTCCAGAGAGCTGGATTAAAGGTGTGTGCCACCACTGCCCAGCAATGCATACATACACACACATACACACACACACACACGTTTTATAAAAAAGGTCATGTCTCTGTGGGCAATAGTGGCGCACACCATTAATCCCAGCACTCAGGAGGCAGAGGTAGGTGGATGCCTGTGAGTTTGAGGCCAAAACAGGCTCCAAAGCTAGAGAGAAACCCTGTCTCGAAACACACACACACACACACACACACACACACACACAAAGTCACTTCTCCAGCCTGAGGTCACATGACTTAGCAGCAAATGTCCTGAGGTTCCTGGACACCTGACTCCTAACATTCTACTCCTCTTGCCTAGAACTATAAGAAAGTCCTTGCCAAATCTGAGGATTCAGCAGCCCACAACCCAGCCACAATGTGGCGGAACCCACCAAGAGTGTGAGGGAGTTTTTCAGCAACCAACTAGGCAAGGGTTGTGCCAAAGAACAAAACCACTGGGCAGGAGAGTGATGACCCCATCATCAATGACAAGACTGAACAACTTCCTGGAGCCTGCCAAAATGGAGAAAACCACAGGACAGAGAGACAGCTGCACAGGCAGAACCTCAGATCAGATCAGGGGTACGAGCTCTGGGGAGAGCCCACCATGCCACTGCTGCCCCTTCTCTTAAGAACTCTGTGGAAAACTAGAGGCGCTCAGGATATACTACAGGAAGGACTTCCCTGACACTGAAGGAACAGCTTGTCCTTCCCTGGGGATTTTAGAAAACAGAACAGAGGCTGGGAAACACTTGCAGGACAGAGAACTGTTTCTTGGCTTCGAATATCCACGGTTCCACCTCAGTGTCTGTTCCAGCTGCACCAGCTGCCTGGATTTCCTCTACAGGGGATGCACTATCCTGAAACGGGTCAGCCCAGGACAGAGCGGCCAGGATGTTGGGAGTTTCCAGGAAGTCCAAGCAGCTCCCAGGCCTGGAGTCACCGGTCACACACTGAGCTGTCCCAGGAAGGATTTACAGTTTGTGTGCTCTGTCTGGTCCTCCATGGTCAGGATCACAATTTTAGTGCATCCTTCCTCTTGATGCAGAAAAAAAAAAAAAAAAGCCTAAACCGGTTTGGTAGCTCAGGCCTGTCATCCAACATTCAACCAGCAAGATTAAGATGTATCTAGAGACCAAAAATATCTGGCAGTTTGAGTGCAGTGGGTTCACATGAGACAAGGAAATGAACCTGGACTGACAGGCTTAGGAAAGACGCCTGAAGCTACAGGAGAAAGGTTCTGGCCCAGGCCACCCAGATGGCTGTTAGGTGGATGCCTAACATTCGCCCTCCTAGGAAGGCCTGAAATATCACATGACCACTAGAAAGCTCTTCAGAAAGAGACATCTGGAAAAAGAAGAAAAATGGAAAATGAAGGGTGCAGAAACCCGGAAGGGTCCCACCTAGCCGTAGATTCCTGTAAAAAGAGCCGTCACAGATACTGGTTAAAACATGAGAAATGTCAGGGATGGCAATACATGCCTACAGTCATGACACTTGGAAGGTGGAGGAAGGTAAGAGTTCAAGGACGTTGGGCAGTGGCAGCACACGACTTTAATCCCAGCACTCCTGAGGCAGAGGCATGTGGATCTCTGTGAGTCTGAGGCCAGCCTGGTCTACAGAGTTCCAGGACAGCTAGGGCTGTTACACAAACAGTCTGGGAGGAAAAAAAAAAAAAAAAAAGAGTTCAAGGACAATCTAGGATGTGTGTGTGGATAGGTAGATAAATAGAAAGATAGATAGATAGATAGATAGATAGATAGATAGATAGATAGATAGATAGATAGATGATAGATAGACAGACAGACAGACAGACAGACAGATAGATAGATAGTAGAGACATATCAAAGTCAGTTTGAAGCCAGCCTGGTCTATATGAGACCGTTTTAAAATATGCATACACAAGCACGCACACGCATGCACACAGCTGGGTTTGGGGACGCATGCCTGTAACATTATGAATAGAGGTAGAAGCAGGAAGATCATGAGTTTGAGGCCAGCCCAGTTTAGACAATGAGATCAGATTCTCTCTCCTTCATGTCAAAAGACAGGAGATTTGGGGCTGGAGAGATAGCTCAGAGGTTAAGAGCACTGACTGCTCTTCGGGAAGTCCTGAGTTCAATTCCCAGCAACCACATGGTGGCTCACAACCATCTGTAATGATATCTGGTGCCCTCTTCTGGCACGTGGGCATGTATGGAGGCAGAACATTGTGTATATAATAAATATATTTAAAAAAAAAAAAGACAGGAGATTTTCCTGTCACTAAATATTGGCCCAGAACCAGAACCTCCCGCATAATCTTGGACCGGTGGCTTAACCCCTGAAGTCTCAGGTTCCACATCTGTAAAATGGGCAATCGTCGGTGGCGCCAGCACTGAGGCAGAAGTGCTGTGTCGCACACCGCATGAGGGCAAGTGTGCAGGCGCTGTCAACACCAACGCCAACATGCTGACCCAAGGCCAAATCCAGCTCCCTCCAGTTTCCTGGCTCTGCTCTGCAAGGGCCAGGCCCCTAATTCAGGGAACAATTACCATGGCAACACTGCAATGACATCAGCTGGTTCCCAGGCTTAGGAATGGCCTTTCCGCCTCACTGGACGGATCATCCATTCCGCCCTAACTGGGTGCCACAAAGTGTGGCTACAGGTCCCAAGGCAAGCCAGGTCCCCTCTTGAGGTTGGGATGCAGGGAAGGAAAGCTGGCTAGCCAGTCTCTAAGGTCCACTCGTTCTGAAGCACGAGTGGCCCTACCTAAGGCTTCTGGCCTTAACGGAATAGACTTTCCCTTCACCCACACAGGAGGGCCTGCATTTGTCTGGATGTCTCACCAGCTGTGACAAGGAAGCAGTGGGGACAGAGTCTGCCAGGTCACTCAGCCCAGTTGTCAGTTTGGCTACAATAGAGCCTGAACTTTGGCCAGATGACTCCATCCCTGCTTGGTGCTGCCAGGGCCTCCCTCTCTGGAAATTCCCACCACAGCACAGGGCATGACGCCCAGACCGCCGGTGTCCATGAAGCTCTACCTTTCTCGGGCAGGTTTGGTTACCTCTCATTGATCCCAGCTGAGAGCAGGAACATACCAGTGTTTACCGGATAAGTAAGCCATATACATCATCCAACCATGATCCAGCGTAAAGAGCCAGGCCTGGTAGCACACAGTCATCCTAGAGAGGCTTGGGCCAAACCGAAAGTTCTAGGCCAGCCTAGCTATGTAGCAAGACACTGTATTGTCTCTCTCTCAAAAAAAGAGGGGTGTGGGGATGGGGGCATGTGCACACCTTTAACTCCAGACAGAGGCAAGCAGTTCTCTGAGTTCCAGGGTCTCCTGGGTAAGCCCGAGGCCAGCGGGGGATATGTATTGAGAATGTCTTAAAAAACACAGAAACACTCTACCCACCATTCCTCCGCACTGCAATGCAATGACCTCATTTTTGTGTTGGACCCACACTATGTAACCAGTTCCCTTCTAACAAAAAATCAAGTGCGTTTTATTTACATCAGACCCACAGATGCAAAGAGCTCCTAAAAGGTCAGAGCTAGGGGGGGAGGGGGAGGTCACAGTCATTGCATCCATTTCCTCTCCCTTCAGAGAGAACAGTAAAAGAAAACATTTATCACGCCTTTAATCCCAGCACTCGGGAGGCAGAGACAGGCGGATCTCTGTGAGTTCGAGACCAGCCTGGTCTACAAGAGCTAGTTCCAGGACAGGCTCTAAAAAAGCTGCAGAGAAACCCTGTCTCGAAAAAAACAAAAAAACAAAAAAAACAAAAAAAACAAAAAAAAAAAAAAAAGAAAACATTTATCAAGCCCTGGCACCGCGCCAAGAGTGGCAAACACCTAACACATACTACCATTCCCACAGCTAACCCCGGGGGAGATGATCCCCACTTTACACAGGGCGGCCCCGTGGCAGGGTGGTTAAATAACTAACCCCAAGTCACAGCTAGTGGTAGCAATTTAAGATTCAGCCTTAGGCTGCGGGCTCTGGTGAGAATGAGGTAAGGCCTCAGTACATAGCCTAGGCTTGTCAATCCTCAGTGTGTGCACCTCCAGGACTGGCTCAGACTATTAGTAGAGCATCTTTAGAAGATTCATGTACACGTATGTGTGCATGTTCATGCTCAGTGTGCACACGCACGCACGCGCATACATCCAGCACACAAGAACAACCTCAGATGCTTCCTCACGGATACCCCTCCTCCTCCTTTGAGACAGGGCTTCTTATAGACCAAAGCTCACCAATCAGGACAGAGTCCCAGGAATCCATGGGTCTTGGGCTCCCAGCAGAGGGATTTCAAGCAAGAACCAACTACTCCGGCATTTTTTATCTGGGTCCCGATTACTTGAGGGGGCAAGGTATTTGCCACTGGAGCTTTCTCCCTAGTTCTTTAGTTGGGGATCACAGATAGATGCCTACCACACTTAGTAACAGGGACACTCTTCGGGGTGTGCCACTTTAGTGCTGGTCATAGGACCCAAGAAGAGTGGCGGGAAGCACCCGCCACACACTTCCCGCCCCTCAAGGGCATTTCCTGAAACACTCTATGAAGGTGACAAGGAAGAAAAAAACCCAGAGAGACACTCCCAGCACTTCTGCCTGGGAGAGGGCCCGGACTCAGTCACACACACATCCTCTACCCAGCCCCACCCCAAAGCTGCTGCCTCCGTTTGGTGGGGTGCAAGTAAGAAGAGGGGACCTGGGGACAAGTGTCATTTCTAGGCAGTTGTGGGGCTGGAGAGGTTACAGATATCCCAAACAGCCAAAGTGCCACTTTGGGAACCAATATAGCCGTGGGGAAACAAAGCTGAAATGGTCCGGGGCAACTCCCCAAAGGAAGAAGAACGGACATACGAAGCCAGGCCAGGAAGGAGCCAGCCCTGGAAGGAGTCCATGACACCCTGCTGGGGTGGGGCAGCACAGGGGCAGAAGGCTCCCACTTTTCTTCCAGCCAGCCACACAAAGCTCTCACGAGCCCTACCCCCTCCAGCAGCCACAGTCCTATAGCCAAGCCAGCCAAGCCAGCCAAGCCAGCCAAAGCAGGCCTGTTCTTCCAAGCCTCACAGCAGGCCCCTCCCCCAGCGTCTCGGCAAATGGGTCTCTGTAGTCCCCATTTCACCACTCACAGAGGTGGAAAAAAAAACTATGAGGGGGAAAGGGGGGGAAAAAAGCCTCAGACTGCACAGATGGTAGGAGGTGGGAGAGACACACGCTGCAAAGGGGACCAGGCTCTTGGCTTTGTGCATCCTCCTCCAGGTCCCCGGGTCCAGGAATAGAGCTGTGCCCCCAGTGGAGAAGGTCAACGCCCTCGCCTCCCACTCTGTTGACTGACGCAGATCCTCCAGTGTGGCGCCATCCCAAAGCTCTACCCAGCTCCCACCTAGTCAGCAGCCCAGCAGAGCAAGCTTCCAGAGTGCCCTAGTCTGGGCATGTTGGCACATAACCCTCAGGAGGCTGAGCTTGAAGGATTAACGGTGTTTGAGGCTAGCCTGGGTGAACCTCCAGTAAGCTGGTGCGATGGGCAGTCAGCCCTATAGAACAGTTCCAGCCCGACCAGCTAAGCGCAAAATCTGCCTGCCTTGGGGCCCTCCCTGGTCAAGTGGTGTTGAGAGATAAGCCATTAGATTTCCCAGTAGGCAGAGAGGGAGCAGGGGCCTTGACTGGATAACAAAGATATGTCAGCAAGACCTCCCCAAACCTCAGTGGCCCCCTTCTTTATAATAGAGACAATCCCTTCTTAGGCTAGGACTGGTGGCTCACATCTAAAATCTCAGCACCCAGAAGGCTGAGGCAGGAGAATTCCAGCTTGAACTACACAGGTAATTCCAGACCAGTCAAAGAGAAATGAGACCATGCTCCCCCCCCCAAAAAAAAAACCAACTCAACAGTCAGGTGGTGGCGCACGCCTTTAACCTCAGCACTGGAGGAGGCAGAGGCAGGCGAATCTCTGTGAGTTCAAGATCAGCCTGATCTACAGAGCTAGTTCCAGGACAGGTTCCAAAGCTCGGAAAACCAAACCAAAACAAAAAACCAACAACCAGAGAGGGAGCCCCTCCTTTTTTGACATCATGCATGTTTGTGAACACTGCTGCACGCAGATTGTGTGTGTGTGTGTGTGTGTGTGTGCAGGCCTCTCCCTTACCAAGAACCTAAAAGAATGACGCTGTTTCTACTTACCCGCAGGAGCCTACACCAGGCCCCTGATACAGTCCAGAGCGTCCAGATCTGAGTGTGGGGAGCAGAACAGCCCTCCCAACTGCAACCCCAGCCTTGGTGCTCATGTACAGAGGCAGTGGTGGGTGAAGGGAAGGGCTGGCTGGTTCCTGATATCGGCCCCACCCCATAGGGGTCAGATTCCAGGAGAAAAAAGGGCTGAGGGTGAGCTTGGGCTCACAAGGGCAAGGGTGCTGAATTGCTCCTTAGAGTAGGATGTAGAAAGGAAAAGAAAGGTCTCTTGCCTGACCCAGGCACCTGGCCCTCTGACCCCTCTCTTTGCCTACTGGAGGCAGCTGGAGTCTATGCTCGGTCACTTCCCCTGGAACTGCTGGGGGACAAGCAGCTGCCTGTCCTGTGGAACACACTGGAGGGCTCACACACTCAAGACGCCACACCTGTGTGTGTGAGTGAAAAGGACCAGAGCCCAGACCCACAACCTGGCTCAGTGTGGCCTGGAACTCTTTAGAGACTCTCTTTCCAAGCAGGGACAGGAAGGGAGCTACCACCTACCCCTGGAGCTGCACCAAGGACAAGAAAGGAGTATACACCACTTGTTAGGTTTCACAAGTTCTCAGCAGCAGTGGAGACTGCTGTGTGTCTTTTAAGAGGGAGGAGACTGTTCCCTTCATGTAGTGGATGGAAAGCCATAAAGCCGCAGGTGTGCTACAAGTTACAATCCCAGAATTTGGGAGACAGAGACAGGAGGATAAGAAGTTCAAGGTCACTCTTTTGCCCCCTCCTAAGATTGTTATGTGCGTTGGTGTTTTTGCCATGGGTGTCAGATCCCCTGGAACTGGAGTTACAGGCAGTTGTGAGCTGCCACAGGTGCTGGGAATTGAACCCGGGTCTTTTTTTTTTTTTTTTTTTGGCTTTTCAAGACAGGGTTTCTCTGTGGCTTTGGAGCCTGTCCTGGAACTAGCTCTTGTAGACCAGGCTGGCCTCTAACTCAGAGATCCGTCTGCCTCTGACTCCCGAGTGCTGGGATTAAAGGCGTGCGCCACCACCGCCCGGCGAATCCGGGTCTTTTGAAAGTACAGCCAGTGCTCTTAACCACTGAACCATCTCTCCAGCCCCTCTATGATTTTTTATTTGCTTTTGCTTTTTTTTTTTTTTTTTTTTCAAGACAGGGTTTCTCTGTGTAGCCCTGGCTGTCCTGGAACTCATAGAGATTTGCCTGCCTCTGCCTTGGATTTTTAAGACAGGTTTCTCTGTAGTTTTGGAGCCTGTCCTGGAACTAGCTCTATTAGACCAGGCTGGCCTCGAACTTACGGAGATCCGCCTGCCTCTGCCTCCCAAGCGCTGGGATTAAAGGCATGAGCCACCACTGCCCAGCTAAATTTCTTTCTTTTTCTTTTTTTTTTAACATTCAATTATATGTAGGTGTATGTGTCTCCATGAGGCTATCTGGATGTGAATACAGATGTCTATGGAGACCAGAGCTGGAGTTCCACAGGTTGTAATGACATGGATTCTAAGCTGTCTTTCCACCCACCCCCGCCAAAGGCAAGTTTTTAAAAAGAGCTACGTGACATAATCATCTCAAAACAACAACAACCAGAACAAAAGAAACACCAAAAACAGTCCTGCAAAGGAGGCCTCAGTTCTCATGGATGAGGAGTGAGTCCTTGTGGCCCAGCTGGCACCAGTTGGCACCTTGCCAACCCAGCAAATTCCCTTACTTGTATTCTTATTTAATCTTTTAATCCTTGCTGAGGCAGAGCAGGCTGGTTCCAGGCAGGGTTTGTTAATAAGGTCTCAGGGCTCCAGGCCACCCAGCTCACTGTAGCTCAGTATCCCTAAAGGACAAAATCTTCTGAGTCCCCTTCTCTACTGTAGGAGCCTGTGCCACTCAGGAAAGCCAGGCTACAGAGCACGGGCCTCTTCACACTGTCCTCTCTCCTAGGGATGCAAAAGGCTTCCAGACATCTGGTCACAGAGGACAGGCTGTGTAACCCAGACTGGCAAGTTTCTGGTTGGCTCCAAGCCCTTCTGTGCCAGGTGTGAAAAGGAGAGGCAGGCAGAGGACAGCTTCCTGGAGAAGGCAGGCTGTAGGAACCCTAGCAGAGTCAAACAGATGCCCACACTTCTCTAACCAACTTCAGGTAGGTAGACAGTATCCGTCCCTCCCCACTCCCTGCCCCAAAGAAGTCAGGAAGTGTGAAGTAACTGAGGAAAGGTGGGGGTGGGGAGACAGCAGGGCCTGGGATTTCAGCATCTCAGGCCTCACAGAGACCACAGGAGCCCTTGCCCAATCCGGTTACACAGGCCCTCCCCTTCCCCCAGCCACAGAGTGCCCGCCCCTCACCTGACTCTGCAGCTCACTCTGTTGCTTGAGGCGGAGGTTTTCCGGAGTGTCAGCCACCATGGTGAAGGACTGCTTGGGGTAGTGTCTGCCGGAAAGAAAGAAGATCGGACATCACTCTGGGTTTTCCGATCCTTGGACAACCCCTGCCCGCTGAAGGGAGTCAGGAACTTCCCAGACACGGCCTAGGCTAGCTGAGGGGGCAAGACACAGCAGGCCGGAGTGACTGGCAGACTGAACTGTCTGGGGCCACAGGGAGGCTTCTAAAGGGTTTCTGATTACCCTTGTTTCAGGTAATCCATGCCTTGGAGTCTCCCATAGAGGATCCCAGGGACAGATGACTCAGGAGGAACCTAGTCAGCTGTGCAGATGGGCACAGGATCAGGACTGAGACTAGCAGTGGAGACCAAGCACACAGGAAAATGAGAGATGCAGCACTGAAGGAAAAATGAATACCAAATACCCAGAAGGTTCCCTGTCAGAAGTCTAAACTGGTGCGCTAAAAGAACTCAAGTGCCGAGCGGTGGAGACACAACGCTTTTAGTCCCAGCACTCGGGAGGCAGAGGCAGGAGGATCTCTGTGAGTTTGAGGCCAGCCTCATCTACAGAGTGAGTTCCAGGACAGCCAGGGCTACACAGAGAGACCCTGTCTGGAAAACAAGAGAGAGAGAAAGAGAGAAGAGAATACGTGTCCAACATGGTGTTTCAAGAGGCTGATAGCATCCAAATCAGAGTAGCTGGGAAGATCGGCTGTGACAGGTAACAGCAGGGCTTGTGTGAGTTAGTTCGTCAAACTCGCTGTTGCTTCATGAACTGCTGTCACCGTCCTCTGACAGACAGAGCAGAGGCTAGAGAGGCTGAACAGTAGAGCCTAAACACACAGAAATGGGTCAGAAGTCTGACCCCGAGAAAACGGTCCCTTAGAGGTGGCCCAGAAGCCAGCCTGCAAGGACCCGAAGGACAATGTCCTTACTGACAGAGGTAACAGTGTGTGGTACTGGCGCTTGCCACTTAGCGGTCTGAGTTCATCACACCGCCACTCTCTCCTCCAGTTCTCCACGAAGGGAGGAAAGGGCTTTTGATCACTTGTCTATTGATTGATCTAAGCTTTCCAGAATAGCTGTTGAAGCTCAACAAATACTTGAAAGAACAAGTGTCATGCCAGGTGTTGAAGCTGGGCCAGGACCAGAGAACTCCTCCACAACCTCCCGTGTCACGGTGAGGTGCTGAGGTAAAGCGGCCATGATCTGTGTCTGGCGCTGGAATGTGATAGCGAGGGTCCACGTGGACCTCACCCATCTCAGGGACCGGTGGGTGGTGGCTCCAAGCAAGAACTGTATTGACAAGTCTGACTTGGACTTATTTGGTTCTGGGTGAGTACACGTATCACAGCAGTGACCAGTCCAGACCCCCTGACTCACAGGCAGCCAAGCACCAGGTAAGAAAGAGACAGATGACCTAGTGGGGCCTTTTGCTAGATATGACCTACCCATGACATGCTCACAGCAGGTCATGAACTCCCACATGCTGTATGCTTTAGCCAAACCCAGCATGTTCTCCAGTCACCTGTACCAAAAATATGACATACCCCTGGGCCACTCTGGATAGAGAGGACAACCAAAGAAGGGACACAGTCTGGAAGGGACACAGTGACGGGCTGTTTCTAAGTGACCATCTTAACCGCCTTGCTGATGTCACTGTCCTAGGCCTAGGTGATGCCCATGTGGGTCCTAACCATCCATCCCAGTTAGCCAGATAAAGCGCTCCGCCAGCAAGAGGAGGGAGATGATGAGAAAAGCAAACACAGGTGCCCGCAGCTGGCAGCTGGCATGGCTGTGGATGAAGGCAGGCAAAGGCAAGGTCCCACCCCCAGGTCTGGCCCAGTGCCCTGCAGCCAGGCCACCCACAGCTCAAGAGCCCATCCAAAAATTCCTGCTCCTGCCCAGGGCCAGGAGGATCAAACAGGATTCAGGATTCTGTTCCTAGAGACACGAAGTGAAGAGAAGGAGAAATGAGCTGTCTAGGTCCTGAGAGCCTGGGAGATGAGACTGCAGAAAGGACCCACCACACACGCTGGGCCCACTCTGAAGGGAACTGGGACACAAACCAGGGGGAGCCAGGCATCTGTCAGTAGAGATGCACACAGCAGAAATGGGGGATCCAGGGTCCAGGCAGCTCTGGCCAGCTGTGAAGGGTCAAGTCTGAGAACCAGCTAGCATTCTCTTTCTGCGGGACAGAGTGGAGGCAGCCTGGAGAGAGAAGGCAGGAACCCAACAAGCACACAGCCACAGAAGCCCATCCACAACCCTGGGCATTGTTCTCATTTGGCCGCACACACAGACTTAAGGCAGAAAGCCATCTCCATCGGCCCAGAGATAACCAGACACGTGCAGACAGTCACACCCTCTCCCTAGTTCTGCAGCTCCCGGTACACACAGCATCCTCCTCGGGAGTGATTAACATATAGGTGTGTCCTCTGAATTGAAAAGCATTTCCTGGACATGGAGCTGGCAGCTGTGGACCCTCCATGTTCACATGGCTCCTCCACTCACCCTATCCCTCTGCTACACCCTATACCCCATCAGAAGATCCCAGGAGCCCCTCCAACAAGCACCAAATGCTTTGCTCTGGATGGGATTGAGGGTACTTCATCACCTCTTTGTAGCCACCCACTAGAGGAGGAATATTAATGGGGGGCAGCCTACATGTGGACTCCGGAGTGCTAGGGATAGGAAAGGACTTTAATCCTGTATCACTTCTAGGGGATTAAGGCGCTCCAGACAGACCAGTGGGCGGCTACACCCAACCCCAGGGCTCCACAAGGGCACCACTGCATTCCTCCTGATGGGTTAGCCCAGTCCCCTCCCCACAGCCCCCAACCCTGCCTTTCCCTTCTCCTGCTAGCTGCTGTGCTTCGGGTTC
Source organism: Arvicola amphibius (assembly GCF_903992535.2). NCBI lineage: Eukaryota > Metazoa > Chordata > Mammalia > Rodentia > Cricetidae > Arvicola > Arvicola amphibius. The sequence goes on from NC_052050.1 coordinate 23,804,748, forward strand.
CCATGGCAACCTCATCCTCAGCTCCAGGCAGGAGAGCAGAGAAAGGGAGAGAGGAAGGAGGGAGAGAGAGGTCTATGGGGTATGGGGGCAGGGGAAGACAGCCGGCAAGAGTATCCTCAGCCCAGAAGATGCCCAAGGGGCCTGGGCTGGTTTCTTGTAGACAGCTGTGCTCAGGTTGGTTTCTAGAACGCAGGACACCAGAGCCCCAGCGCAGCCCCTCCCCCAACACGGTGGTCTTTAAAGAGGACTCCAAATGACCTTCCAGAAACCACTGCTGGGATTCTATTCTCCTCCTTCTCAGACCCGGGGCTGAAGTCACCTTTCACCTTCAGATTCAGGGGGTATGGGTGGGACAGGAGCACACCAGTGTGGAAGACCACAAGACCACCCCACTCCAGCCAGATCTCCAGGCTACAACAGAAACAAAATGAGAGGCAGTGTAAAGGTAACAGAGGCAGAGCTGAGGCCATAGAGCACAGCTGCTTTGTCCCTTCCTGGGCTAGCCCCTTATCAATCATTCCCAGAGACTGTGGTGCCTTGGCTAGAGGCCTCGCCACAGACCTGTCTTTGCCTATGACAGCTCTGGCGGAGGTGGGAGGTGGGACAAATGACACATAGAGAGGCCAGTAGTACAGGAAGCTGGGTTGGGAGGAACAAGGAAGCTACCTGGCATCCAGGAAGAAGAAAGCAGGAAAAGCCTGTGGTATACAGAAGGTAGTTGGGGAGCTGGGCAGCTGCTTGGGGGCGGGAATGGGGAGGCATAGACACAGACACCACAAGTTCACAGCTCAGCTCCTCCACGGGCTGTCAGGTGCACAACCCTCCTCAAACACCCAACGAGGCTGGATGCCAACTTTGTATACAAACTGAGGCTTGGAGTTGAGGAGAGAGACTTTGTTTGGCGTACTGTCCTCTGCCCCACAGCTGCGTGGCCAGCTGAGGGCATGCAGACCTGTTAGGGCAGATGGTTCTGGTCTGGCTCCAGCTCCCAGAGGTCTGTGAAAGCTGTCATGGGCAATATGGCTGCCAAACACAGTGTTTCACCCTTCAAGCCCAGCCTGTTTCCCAGTCTGACCTTTGAAACCCTTGAGAGGACAATGACCTAAGGAATCAGAAGTGGCCTCCATCTCAGGCAAAGAGGACCTAAGACACTCTTCCATGGCAGGAAGACATTGTGAAGCTGCTCCAAGATGACGGGGTGGGGGGGGACAGCGTGGGCAAGAGTTGTATCCCAGAGACTGAACAAGGACAGGCCACAGATTCTCAATGCCCAGCTCCCCATTTTTGCAGGGAACATCATCCCTTCTAGGCTGGGACCTCTTCAAAAACCACAGCTTTGTGTTCAAAGAGTAGTAAAAATACATCAGCAAAATACAAGGAACTTTTGGTTTTTACCAAAAGGAAGGAGAGAAGAAAATGGCCTTAACATCAGACCTCTGGCTCCCCCCAAAGCCCCTGCTGGGAACACTGCCCATAAGCAGGCAGAGAGGGCGGGTTCCATTAGTCCTGATTCTTACCAGCTACCCCTCAACCCCCACATCCCCACATCCCAGCCTACAGGACTAAAGTCTTAGGGGTAGGAAAGAAACAAGGAGGCATTGTTTGGCCAGAGGGTCGAAGTGAGCAATCAAGAAGAGGAAGGGTAGCCTGGAGAAAGAACTCAGGCTTTGTGGACAGAATGAAAACCTGCATCCTTTCCATTCTTTTTCTCATTCACTAACAACTTTAAACAATGGCCATACTTTCTTCCTGTTGGCAATACTTAAAGAGAAAAAAACTGTGCCAAGCTAAGTATGGCATGGACATATTGGGCCTCAAATTCCTTATCAATAAAAATGGGGCTTTGGGAGAGAAAGTGGTCCCCATGATTCCTTAAGGCCCTGACCTGTCTACGTGAGGGGGAGTGTGGCAGACGAGGAGCTTGATGACTTCATTTGACACTCTGTCTCCGTTTCTGCCGGCCTCCTTCACCCCCCAAAATACCACACACACCCCTCACCCCTGTTTCTCCCAGCTCCCCTACACCTTTGATTCATTTTCCCAGCATGAAGCAGAGAATTTAGGGGAGGTAGGCAAGCCTGAGATGCCACCGATGCCCCCCACTCGGGACCATCAGAGCGAGGCATAGGACCCCATGCATAGCAAGACCTATCTCAAAACAAACCAACCTGTGGCTGCAGGTAGCTCAGTTGTAGAATGCCTGGCCTAGCTGGCACGCATAATGCTACAGGTTCAAACTCCGGTGTGAACAAAACCAGGTGTACTGGTACACACCTACCACTCAGCACTTACAGGTGGAGGCAGGAGGATCAGAAGTTCAAGGTCAGGCAAAGAAGCAAGCTAGCTCAGCTCTACAAGCCTTACAACTTCAAACCCACGGCAGAAAGAGAGAACCCCACTCCTGCACGGGACCCATCAAGCTCTTCCCGAATGCACTGGCGTGCGATTGCTGGCACTCAGACCTACACCTCTCCTCTTCACACACACACACACACACACACACACACACACACACACACACACACTACAGTTCAAGGTCATTCTTGGCTATGTAGCTTAAGGCCAGCCTGGGCTACCTGAGACTCTTTCACACACACTGGGACTGGGATCCAGATACTAGAATAGAGTGACTGGATCCTACTTGCAGTTTCGACCCTGAAACAGGTAGAGTCACAGTCCCTAGCAGGAAGGACATCTCCACTCTTCTCAACTCAGCCCCTCACCCCACAGTTCAGGTAAACTGAATCAGGAACCCAGATTTCTGCAGTCACTCTGAGGGGAAAGGTTCTATGGAGGTCTCACTTCCTTTCCTAGCCTACAAGCCTGCCTGCAGGTCCCCAAGGCAATTAGTTCCCATTGTCACCCCAACCCCAGCCCTGACCTCCATCCACACTCTGTGGCTTCTTTGCATAGAACCAGCGGGAGGAAAAAGGGTTGCAGGAGCCAAGGTTCCGATGATGATAATGATGATGATGATCCAATTTACAAAGCAAATAATCCAGGGCATAAATATTTCTGTAGCCAACTAAGCGGGCCCACTCTACCCACCTGGAAGCTTCACGAAAGAACAGGTGAGCAGGCGCCTGGAGCTGCTGTACAGGTAGGAGTGTGCCCCACCCCCACCCCACAGTGAAGAGCTGACTTGCAGGAATCTCAGTGGGGGCCCAGAGGGTGCCCAGCGGAGGGTAAGAGGCCACTCCAGGACAGTGTGTAATTGCTCGCCACACCAGGCAGGCTGGCTGCTAGCGCTAGCCTGTGTCCATGCCCCTGCCTCGGCCTCAAACACATCGGTGCAAGGAGAGAAACAGAGCCCTTTCCACTGGTCAGTCTAAGACTTTGGAAAGACAGAAGGGACAGGCAGCTTGGCTTTCTTTTCTCATTTCCTCGTCTTCCACAAGAGCCTAATCTGCCCCCAGGCTCAGACACTAGCCAGGAATAGGCAGCACACAGAAATTCCCTGCACACCAGATTCAGCCCACACTCCCTGGGTGGCCTAGAGCCTTGGCAAAGTGCCAAGAGATGTCACCTGGTCCTATGTGTCCCAACCCTACCCAGGCTTAGTCCGGTGGATGGGTGTAGCACCCTGCAGCAGGAGGCCTACCCTGGGGCCCACGAACACACCCAGGACTGAAAGGAGTCTGGCGTGCAGGAGGGAACTAGTCCCCAGAAGCCCTGAGATTCAGGAACCTGAATGTACATGGGCTCAGAGACAGCTGGAAATGGGAGAGAATAAAGTGACCATTTGACCCAGAGCCTTGCACACAGCAGGAATCTGGTCTAGGGCGGGAAAGCCCTAGTTCAGACAGGTGCAGGGGATAAGGAGCTCAGCAGACAGCTCCACAGACACAAAGCCAGCAGGGAGCAGCAGCCAAGAGGCTGATGCAGCTGGGATGAAGTGCAGCACAGCTGAGACACACACACAAGCATGCTGGCATGCCAGCACACACACAAGCATGCACGCATGCCAGCACACACACAAGCATGCAGGCATGCCAGCACACACACAAGCATGCACGCATGCCAGCACACACACAAGCATGCAGGCATGCCAGCACACAAGCATGCAGGCATGCCAACACACATGACTCAGTGAGGGTCCTTTCCAGCAAACACCCACTGGGCCAGAGGTCAAAGGTCACCTGTATAGGGCTGAAGTTAGGGGAGACACCAACCTGCTCCCTAGCCGATTGTCAGGAAGGGGATAGGGCTGGTGACTGCCCAAACAGGGAAGACTTCAGCTCCTGCTTCTCCCAGAACCCCAAAGGCTCCAGGCTCTCCTCCTCTCCCATTTGCTGCCCGTCTCCCCCAAGAAGACTAAGCTAGAACTCCGGTACCAGGGATACGGGCATTCTGATAGAAAGCATTGTCTCTCCAGAGCTCACTGGGCAGCAAGTAAACTTGCTAGAGAAGAGAGCAAAGAGCTACAACCTGGGCTCACTGAAGCTCAGTCAGACTTCTGGGAAGTGAAGGCCCGCCCAGAAGATGCCCTCAAAGGAGGCTGGCAGACCAGTCTGAAGCAGTCCAGCACCCAAAGAGTTAAGTGCCCTGGTTTTTCTGAACCCCACCCCACTCCCCAAAGGAGGGAGGAAGTGGCAGAGAATCAGGGTTTGTGTGAGCCCTTAAGAATTCAAAGAATGTCCCATTTCCCTTGGGGCTGGGAGGGCTGGGGGGCTGGGTAGGCCAAGGAGCCATAGAAATCAGGAGAACTAAGGGGCCAAAAAAGCTGTGGGCCTTCCTCTACTCAAATCCATCATGGCCTGGGCCCTTAGAAGGAACAATGGTCATGCTGCCTCTTGAGTTTGAGATTTGATCAGAAATCAGGTTCCCAGCACCTGAGGCAGGTTGGCATAAGGCAGAGAGCAGGCAACAAGTGTCTGGTGAGTGTTCAAGCCCCCAAGGTCCTTGGGCCAAGGAGACAGGGGCATATGGTCTATCCTCAAAGAGACAAGTCTCCAGTTTCCCTTTGGGTAAACTTTGGCTAAGGAGAATTCAATTAGGAGACCAGCTGGTCATGGTGAAGCGTATTTAGAAACCCACACATCTGGAGGGGAAGGCATGGACAACCGGAGTTTAAGGTTATCTATCCTCAGCTACGTAACGAGTCTAGACTAGCCTGGAATATATGAGACAAACGAGTCATAAACTTAATTGATTACTGATCTCGCCATCCACCTCAAAGCCCAGCCCTTACAAGCGGTCTGAGGTCAGCTGCTGAACCCACTCTGGACCTAATGCCGAGGTTGCATTTGCTACTCATGAGTCCCCTTAGAGACAGAGTTTCAACCCTATCTCCTCCTGGATGGTGTCCCTCTAGGGTAGGAGACAATGGCCTCTCTCCCCAAGCCCTGCATCCAGTTGGCCCACAACACAGGATTCTATATAAGGAACAGAACCCAAGCTAGCAACTCTCAGAATAAAGGACAGTGTCAGGCCACACCCTACTCCATCTCAATTACGATAAGGGGACTGAAGAGATGGCTCAGTGCTTAAGAGCACTGGGTGCTTTTGCAGAGGGCCTGAGTTCAGTTTACAGCACCCACATATAGGCTCACAACCATCTATAACTCCAATTCCAGAGGATCTAATGCCCTCTTCTGGTCTCCATGGATACCAGGCACACAAGTGGCATCATACATATATGCAGGTAAAACATTCATATACATAAAATAAATAAACAAATCTTTTATGTTTTTGTATTCTCAAAAAGAGAGAAAGAAAAGAAATAAGAGATCTCTAGAACCTTCTAGAAGGGAAAATAGAGAAAAGAACCACCTAATAAGAGAAAGCCAAGGGGAGACTCACACTCCCAAGCCTGGATACAATGTAGCAGGCACAGGACAGGCCTCTAAATCCCTGCTGTGCCTTTTGCACAACAGGGTACAATGGAAGCAGCCCACTGCTTTACTGCCCCGAGACGGTCTACAAGCAAGGCTCACGGTCTACAGCCAGGCTCACATTAGCCTTGCCAGGCGATCCTGGGAAAGTCCCCTCCTGCCCCGCGCCTGTTTTCTCATCAGTAAAATGGGGACAGACACTCTGCTATGAAGGAACAATGTGATCACAATCTATCAAGTAGGGTTTGCAAGTGCTACAATGTCACCTTGGGCTATCAGACAGGCAAGGAAAGCTTGGGAGGGAAGTCAGGTGCCTGGAAACCTCCTGTGTCCCCCTGAAACTCACGCGTTGCAGTAGGGCTTCTTCTCATAGCCCTTGTAGTTCTTCATGTTCAGGGTCATCTTGCAGATCTCGCAGTGAAAGCATGCTTTATGCCAGAACTGGGCGGGAACAGAAGGGAGACGTGATTAGACAGCAGATCTTCCCTAGGCACGGGCACTCAAGTTCTCCACCCAGGTAGGACCCATGCCCAAGGCTGGGTGGTAGTATGCATCTTTAATCCCAGGGACTCAAGAGGCAGAGGATCTCTGAATTCCAGGCCAGCCTGGTCTACAGAGTGGAAAGTTCCAGAACAGTCAGGGCTACACAGAGAAACCCTGCCTTTAAAAAAACAACAACAAAAAGCAAACAAACAAAAAAAAAGCACCTGGTGAACGGGGCCATTTCAGGTCACAGGCTCCGACAGCTGACACTCCCCTCCCCCCCATCATGCCCCACCAGGCAATTACTTAGCTGTCTGGACAGCAAGTAGATCAGATCCGAGAGTAAGGGGCGGGGGTGGGGGGAGAAACCCAGTCATGAAGGAGGTAGCAGCCCCCAGAAAGGCCATCTCCACTTCCCTAGACCACTTCAGGCAGAATTGGATGGGCCTCATTGATTATGCAAAGCGGCACTCCGTTGCTAAGCAGCACACTGGGAAGGAGCATGTCCTCTGTTACCAAGCCAGGAGAAGAAAGCCCAGCCAGTGGCACAAAGCCCCGACCAGGGCACGCCTATCCTCCAGCTAAAGGGCTGACCCTCTTGAGCTACCCTCCAGGATGCTCTAGCTCAGCTGGCTCTCACTTCCCAAAGGATCCCACAGCCACACCCACATCCTGTCCAGTGCCGCCTCTCCCACCTCCATCTGGATAAGGGTGGGAGACACCTGCAGGGGCAGAAGAGAGCTTTGTCTTAAAGTACTGCAGCTAGACTCCAGGTGTGTCCACATCACCACCCCACCCAGAGAGCTGGATGACCTTGGCCTCACCCCGGTCCACACTGCACCTGCGAGTCGGATTATACTTCCTGTCTGTGGAATACAATAATGCCAACCCTCCCGGGACTGTTAAAGATTCATGAGAAACCACCTGCCCCCAGCAAAGCACCTGGCACCTCCTTCTTCCGTGCAGGTGCTGGACACAGGAGGCATTCACACAGCCCAACTTGAACTCCTGTGTACATGGGACAGAGGAGCAAGCCTGGTAGACCCAGAGTTCTAGAATGGAGCCAGTAAAACTAATCCAGGGTGGTTGATGGGGGGTGGGGTGGGGAGAGAAACCACGCAGAGAGACTCCATTCCAGAATCTAGGCTGGCTGGGCATCTGGCTGCTTGTATTTGCCTGTCTCAGCAGTCAATGGAGACACTCCTGACCCCCAAAGGAGGTAGCCAGAGGCCAGGGAGGGGCCAGGGAGACCTCAGAAAGTGCCTGAGTGAACGGTAGGTCTGACTCCCAGTAAGCTGTCAAAGGACTCCAGCAAAGTCTTTTTTAAAACGCGTTTCCCAAACTAAAAGAGTTTCAGACACACTTGGAGGAGGGGCCAGAAGAAAGGAAGCTCAGCCGCTGGGACTCCGCCCCTACACCTCAGCACACTTCAACCAGACACCAGGGCTATTTCTGGGGGCAATCGTCCTCTATTGGGACATTTTTCCTATCAAGAGGACCCAAAGGGGAAAAAAAATCTAACAGAGAATGTTAGCAAGGCAATGAGGGAAACGACTCTTTGGGAAGAAAGCCAGCTGTAAGTCTGGAAGTAAAGCGTCGGCTGGTCTGAGCTTGGCCCCACCCCCCACCTGGGTCCACCCTAGAGTCACTGCCTCTACCCCCACCCTCGGTAACTTTCAGAATCTTTATTGTTTGGGGGTTGGTGTCACAGAACCCCAACATAAAAACCCCCAGAAAAATCACAACAGGGTGGTCCTTCCCCCATAGATTCCCCTGACTGGGAGGCTTTGGCAGTTGGCCCCAGCACTGTCACCAGCCAGTCTGAGCCTCTGCCTGGGCCCCTGCCTGGGCCCCTGCCTCCCCCACCCCCGCAGGGGCCTGCCAGGAAAAACATTCTGCAGAATCCAGACTGTGACCCACTTTCACACAGTAGGCAGGAGTACACTGTCCTAGGGCTAGGGACCTCCAAGGCCACCTCCTGTCAGACTCTGGATCAGGAAAGAGATCTCTAGCAGATGGCCAGGCCCTCACCCTAGAGAGGCCCTGGGAGGAAGAGCAACACCTGGCCTAGAGTTCCCTCAGGAGACTCCAGGCTGCCCCCAAGAGTTTGCTCCCGTTAGTGGTTCACCCCTCGAGATCCTAAGGGATCCAGTGTTCTCAATCTGATAATCAGTCTGGGACAAGGGAGAGTGGTTATCTGTCCTTTTGTTGGGCTGCTCAGGAGAAGAGTAAAAGAAACCAGAATGGGTTGAGGATCTGCTGGGTGACTCACCAAGGGAGAAATAACTCCACATCTGTAAAGTAGGGACACAACAATTATCTCCCCCCAGGGACTGTAGGAGAACCAAAAGGCCACTCCTTTGGGGAGGCAGGAAATGGCCATTCATCCAATAGTGCTTATGAACCAACTCCAGAATGAGAGAAACTTCATCCCGTCTCTTGTCGGGTATGGGGGAAGGGTGCTAAGAGAAGAAAATGGTACTATCCCAAGAGGGCCTAGGAGCCTTAGTTCACAGCAAGACACCATTTGTAAGGTCCGGGACAGGCTTTGGGCATGCGCTCCCAGGATCTGCGACACACCTGGGGGCATAGCGCTCCAAAGGTGTCCCTCATCACAGGTGATGCTGCTCAGTCAGACCCCAGGCGCCAGGACAACCTCCCTTCCCGTCCTGTCGGAAATGCTGTGTGGGACAATGACTCCACAGAAAGACAAACAGGCCAGTGGGGACAGAAGCCCCCACAAGCATCCCACTCTCTGGAGCCAGACCCTGTGGCTCCAAGGCTATAGAGGAGGGCAGAGGAGCTTCATTCAGGTCCCTGTACCTGCAGCCTGTCACCTGCTCCCTAGGGTGACAGTGACTCAGGGCTGGAGTATGAGACTCCTCCCTTCCTGTAGCCTAGAGTTAGGGTTGGCCCTTCTTTAAGGTCACAACCCCAGCAGCACCCAGGCTCAGGCTTCCAGCCTAACTCGGGGCCTCCAGCTTATAAACCCAACGCACTTCTACAATTCCTTTCTAGTTAACGTGAAGCTCCCTGAGCCACAGCCCTCAGGGTCCCAGGCCCACCGCTCATCCTCCAGACAGGATGAGGAAGGGTGGGACCCACTCCTCCCCCACCTCCCCTAGACAGGGTTTCACTGCATAGCTCTGGCTGGCCTAGGAATACACTACGTAGTCCAGACTACTGGCCTCAAAGATAAAATCCTGCGTTCACAACTCAGCACTGCAAAAACTGTGTGTGGTGGCGGAACTCAATGACATCCAGTACCTGGGAGGTAGAGGCAAAAAGAGGTTTGGGAGTTCAAGGATAGCCTGGGCTACATGAGACCCCGTCTTAAAAAAAAACTTTGCAAGTCATAGTAACACATGACTGTAATCATTTAGGGAGCTGAGGTAGGAGGGTTAAAAAAAATAAAAGATAAAACTTTAGCTAAAAGGAAGGAGACTGACTGTCCAGCCTCCTCCCTCTGGGTGGGGAAGGTCATCAGCAATGTGACAACACAACACAAAATGGCAAACTTACTTAAAATAGTATGGTTTTTTTTTTTTTTTTTGCAATTTGAGCCACTCGATTGTATATTTCTCTATCAAGAACTTTGTAGATGACAATGTCATGCCCCAATGTCAAAAGGCGGGACACAGTTGCTCATAGGGCTCATAGCCTATCTATAGGGAGCTACCTTCCTCGAACCCCACCCCTATTTGCCTGACAGCCATTTAGAGCAGGAGGCCCTCTCTATTGGGCCATTCCAAAGCAGCTGTCAGTGGGCCAGTTCCCTAGCCTTCCTGACTGAAGAGTCTCCGCTTGTTTTCAGAAGCTGAGGGAGACAGAAAGTGAGAGAAAGATGTGGCAGATTCTCAACAGTGTAGGTCACTGGATACAAAGTAGGTGTTCAATAAATATTTGCTAAATGAATGAGGTCACCCTGGCTCTCCCTCCTGCTCTAATCCCAGACACCCTCCTTCCTCAAACACCATCATGGGCACTACATATCTATCCAATCTCTGCACGCTGGTACTATGGGTTGGGGACAGAGTGGCTTTCATTGGTGACAAGGTTTACCCACTTCTGCCTTTGAGAGATAAGACTCAGGGAAGAGAAAGAATGCCATCAAGGACACAACAGCCCTGCTCCAGTCCTGCAGCAGGCTGCATGCCGTGGGGGCTGTAGGAAATCAGGCCAGCCCACCTGACTCTCCCGACTGTGGAGCAGAAGGAAGCCTTGGGAAGTTGAGTGGCTGAGTGGCGACCCCGCCTGTGGGACTGAGCTTTCCCCAAACCCAAGGACTCAGTTCAACACTCTCCTCCCTTCTGTTCTTAGTGCCTGGAGGGCACGGAAGGGAGAGAAGGGACTGCAGGATATTCCAGGGGGGGGGGGGTGGAGAGGAGAGGCAGAGGCCTGTCCAGGGTCACTTCCGCTAGGGGGAGTTCTAAAATCGGGAAGGAATCACCCCCTCCCACTTCCCAGGGCAACCCCAACTTGAATATCCTCTTCTAGCTGGGACTCATAGGATCCCTGCCCCCTTCCCCGTGACACAGAGCACCAAGGGTCTTTACTAGGAGCAGGGCTGGAGTACTGGGCAGAAAAGAGAAGAGAGAACAGCCTTGACCACACTCTCTGCACTGCCCACCTCCAAGGCAATGACATCATCAATACACATCTGGTGACAGGGAATACGGAGGCCTGGAACCATTCATAAAGCTCATGGGCACAGACCTGGAGGTAGACTAAGTCCCCCACTTCCCAGGCTAGCAATCCCTTCCACCAGTCATCACCGCACCCATTCGTTACTGGGGAGCCCACTTGATGGCCTAGGGAACTGCAAATGGAGGGGTCAAAACACCTGACCAGGAACGGAAATGACCTTCATGTAAGGACAGTTAATCTCTGGAGATTTGGGGGTTTTTTTGGGGGGAGGGTCTCAATCTAGTAGTGCCAAACTCAAGCCCTACCCTCCAGGGGCTAATACAGTGACTGAGCAGGTGGGCACCTTCCATAAGCTCCTCCAAGCCTCCTGTCTTGCAAACCCCATGTCACTTTCCTCCAGAAAAAAAGTTCAAATGTTTCAGAACAAGTCCCCACCTCCTAACCTGAACTCCGGGGTCAAAGGTTCCTCAGAATGAACTAATCTTAGCCGGGAGAGGAGAGACAAAGTATCCAATGAAGTATTCATTTTCAACAAAACTAGATCCCCTCTTTCAGGCCCCCGCCTATCGCCTGTTCAGACATAAAGGTGGGAGTAGGTAAACTCCAATTCAGCCTGGGAAGCTAGATACAATGTACCTATGAGGAGCCAAAACCACAGAGGCATCCCTGTAGAGGGGAACACAGAGAAGAAACAAGTTGTCTTAGGCTTTCGTAGGTTCACTGCAGGGAGAAGTGTCCCACCTCAAACTATACCCGAACACCCAGATCTACTCTTCAGTCCCCCTTGCAAAAGTGTAATGGTAACCAGATGAACGAGTCCAGCCTGGGCTGGGACGTGCAAGAGCCCCTAGGAGACAGCTAACTTTCAGAAGGCAGAAGGTTACCCTCTCCCCACGCTAAAAAAAAAAAAAAAAAAAACCCCCCCTTTCCTTGGCTTCCCCAGAAGTCAGCCAATCCCACCCTCCATTGATGAAACCAGCTCTGAAAAGTTAGCTCTTTGTTCTCCAAGCTGGTCTCCAGGCTGAGCACAATTTCAGATTTCGGAGAATCGTCCTCCCCAACCCTCCCAACCCCAGCACCCAACCCCGCCCAGCTCCTGCTGGGCTGCCCAGCACCCAGAGTGGCTTGCAATTTGAATTGGGGATTGGGAAAGCTACGAAGGAGGTCTGCGGGTTCCCCAACCACGGAACCTGCAAGGGGGGCAGTCCATCAGGTCGTTCAAAAGAGGGGGGTCTCGAAATGAGATTCCAGTGCTGCACCTAAGTCCCTTTCACCACAATTGGCACTCGTTGGCCGATGGACCCGACCCAGCTTCCAGGCCAGGAAGCCGGACTACCAAAGCCCAAGCCCGGAGGGTTGCGCTGGCCCCAGCCTCCGCCCCGCCCCCGCCGCCCCCTCCCTCCCCCCCCCACCCCAGCGCCCCGCGCTTCCGCCTACTTGGCGCTGGGCGCCGCGGGGAAAGGGAGCGGCCGTCTCCTCTCTCACTCCCGGCCCCGGGGGGGGGGAGGGGGCGGGACTGCACCTCTAACCTCCAGCACACACCCCAGCGATCCTGATTCCCTGTTGCCCTCCCGCCCTCCCAGCCCTCTAAGCCCCAATGCACAGAGCCCACCCTTCTCCAGCGGTGGCTGCCCACCGCCTCGCTTGGATTTCCCGGGTTCCAGACTGGGGTCTGTCCCCGCACCCCAAGTCATCTCCCGCCTTCTTTCCCTGCTCAGGGGATCACAGGGAAGAGCCCACAAGGACTCCATCCCTCTTTCCTTCCCCGATTGGGAGCTGCACTGGAACTGCCTAGCCCGCGGCGCCGGGTGCCGGAGCTCACCTTATCCAGACAGTTCACCTTCTCCGTGGGATACACGATCTTGCCGCACCGGGCGCAGTTAGGGTTCATGGTTCTGGAGAGAGACTGGGGCGGGGATGCCCGAGATCGCGCGCGTTCCCTTTTCCTTGAGCGAGCGGTTGGGAGGCGGCGGCTGCAACTGTGCAGGCGACGGCGACTGGAACTGGGGAACTGGCCTCCGCCTCCGCCCTCCTTCCCCTAATAAACACGGTGGGGAGGAGGGGCTGCACTGGCTGGGGCGGGGACGCGCCTCGGGCGCGGAAAAGGGCGCGCGCGACGAGGCGCGCTCCCCCGGCGACGTGGGGCTGCGTGGGGGCGGGTTCCGGGGAGGGTTGCAGGACGTGGGTGCTGAAGCCCCTAAGTCCCCGGGTTCCCGCGCCCCTAGGCTCCCTGACTGACGGCAGCCCCTGGCCAGGGCCCTTCCCCCGTTGAAGACACGTACGCCACTGCGGCAAAGCCCGATCTCCCGTGAGAGAGCCGACCCCACGCACCCGACGAGGGTGGGGATGATACGGATTCTCCAGATTCGGGGACTTTCTTTATACCAGTGGGTACCCAGGGTAAACCTGCGGGGAACCCCACCTGCCCCGCCCCGTGCCCCAGCTAGTTCCATTCCCGCCCACGTCCTCTCCTACATTGGTACCTGCCCCTTTCCCTTTGGACTCAGCGCGTCCGGGTGTTCACGCTCGCTACGCCTCTGAACTGCAGCATTCCTGGGGTCCCTAGGATCTAGGCATTCTCTACTTTTAGCTTGACCCCCTTTGCTCTTTCATTCTTTTCTGTTACCCTCGTAATATCCGTGTAGCAACGGCAATGGTATCTTACTACTGAAAAGAATTTGCTCCATGCTCTGTTGCGGCGCGGGGGTATAGCTCAGTGGTAGAGCATTTGACTGCAGATCAAGAGGTCCCTGGTTCAAATCCGGGTGCCCCCTCGGAGTCTTTTCTCACTTTAATGGCCAAATAAAAACATCATTTCAACTGTGATCTTGATTCAACCCTGGGTTAAAATGTGTAAAGAAGAGATTACATTTTACTGTCTAAGCAGAAAACCTTCATTTTGCCTTGTACGCAGAAGAAGAATGCGGCGTGTTTACGTTCAGCTATCAGGAACAAAAGTTGCGCGACCTCATTTGACTGGCGCCAGAGTGGTGATTTCTACCCACGGTAGCCTTGCGGGTTTTGATTGGATGGTTCCACACTTTGGGTTCAGGAGTCAAGGTCACTCCCCAGGTTGGCGTCCTGTGTCCCGTGAGGGTAAGGGTAGGTCAGAAGAGGGAAACTCACCGACACAGCCCTTCTCCAACCTACGCTTTCTTTTTTCCTGTTTCTTTCACCCTGTGCTCTTTATTATTCTATGTTCTTTTCAAGCTTCCCTGTTGCTTGGTGATGTGGACCGTGTAAAAGCGCTTCCAGAACGTGAAACCCGCAAATGCGCACCCATCAGCTCTCTACAGAGCCAAGGAGTAGGATCCCAAAGCCAAGAAATATGAATTAATGCGGTGGTTTTCAAACTCGGGCGTGCTCCAGAATGACCTGGAGGGCTCATTAAATCATCCCCGGTTTCCTATTGTGTAAACCTGGAGTGAGGCCTTGCCAGTTAACTTTGACAGATCTTCCAGGTGAGGCACTCAGGGACCCGAGGACCACTCTGAGGATCACTGGAATGTTCCTACAAAGCCGTCGGGTTTCAAATCCTCAAAATGGGGACAGGTGTTCATCCGCCGAGTGTTTGGCTTAAGGTATCTGGGCTGGAAGAAATCTCGGTGAGAAGAGGGGATCAAAGGCAGCCCCCTCGACTAGGTTTTGCCCAAAAAAAGGCAAAAGAGATGTGCAGAGGCGTGCTGCCTGGGTCAGGGTGCGGCTGTGGTATTTTAAACACAGAATCTGGTTGTGTCATCCCAGGACCCCAGGGGAATACTCTCGTGCATTTTTTGCCTCCCAGTTCCCACTGCGTTTCTCTGCTGGGCTGAACAAGAAGCGGATAGAACAGAGCTGCAGGTCAAAGCCGAGAAATACCTGACTAGTGCTTCTGGCTTCCCAGCTTCCCAGGCACTGGGCTCGAAATTGTACTTTTCAGGCCTCAACTTCTCAGTGAAGAAGGTTCTCATTTTTATATCTTTTGATCGTGTCTTTTCTTCGCCCCTCCATACAGAGTGTCATGTAGCCCAGGCTGGCCTTAATTTTGATATACAGGCCCTGGCTAATCTTAAACTCCCTTGAAATCTGATCCTCCTGTCTCTGACTGCCACCAAGGGCTGGTATTAACAGGCACATACAGCCGCACCTGGCTGTAACACATCTTAAATAAGTATATAAACATTCTGCATCTGGATTCATCCTTTGTCTTTTGGGTCAGGAGATAAATTAGGTAAAAGTAATACTGCTTTCACACCTCAACACTCTTGTGGCCCAAAAAACGAAAGAGAAAGATGTGGCTGGCACTAGCCCACCACGTTAGACGAGCAGCAGGATTGCTGATTCTGGAGTACCAAGAACATTCTGATGGGGAAATTTTGAAGGATAGGCGACATTTTTGAATTGCAATGGAATTATATAGAAAAAGTATGTACCACCTTTGAGGGGGCACCCGGATTTGAACCGGGGACCTCTTGATCTGCAGTCAAATGCTCTACCACTGAGCTATACCCCCTCTGGTGGTGAGTGCTTAGAAAATTCTTTTTACATAACTTGCATACTTTTCATTTTGAGACTTGTTTATACTTTTAAAAGTAGCATGTTTTTGCTAAGTAATATTGAATTCAGCCAATAAAAAGGCATACATCTTTTTTTTTTCTTAAAAAGGAACTAAAAACAATTTTTCCCCAGAGACTGGGTTTTCTCTGTGTAACACTAGTTCTGTAGACCAGGTTGACCTCGAACTCACAGAGATCCGCCTGCCTCTACCTCCTGAGTGCTGGGATTAAAGACATGCGCCCCCACTGCCCCGCACACTAGCAGTTTAAAAACATGAATTTAGGTTACAAACTTCTTTTTTTCTTTCTTTAAAACAGTGTTTCATAATGTAACTCTATCTGACCTGGAATGCTAGCTCCTTTTGCTAGGCTTAATACTTTATCCAATCTCCAATCATTTATCTTTCTACTGCAAAACAGTATTGAAAGACTCTCCCCCCTGCTCTCTCCAGAATATCAATTCCACTGCAATCAGACCATCCACTGAGAGGCATCTGTAGTTTACAGAGTGTCACAGTTGCTCTCTTTTGAGTCTTAGAACACTCAGTGTGTCGGTCACCCTCTCAAGAAGCAGAACAAGCTTCGAACTAGAATATAGAATGGTCCTAGCTCTCTCTGAGTTCACAATGTACCAGAAACAGACTAGAAATAAATGCACAGATGAATTAACATAAATACTTGCCAGGGTAGTGGTGGCATCAGAGCATGCGTTTACTCCCCGTGCTCCGGAGGCAGAGACAGATGGATCTCTGAGTTTGAGGATAGCCTGGTCTACAGAGTGAGTTCCCGGACAGCCTGGACTACACAGAGAAACCCTGTCTTGAAACCCATCCCCCCAAGATAAAGTCCTCAGTAGTGATAAGGAGAAACAGTGTTAAAAAAAATTAAAAAGGCGTGCCCAGCTAGTGGTGGTGCCGCGGGGTGTGTTTAGTGCTTAGTTCAGCCATGACTGAATAGCCAAACTCCGCCAATAAGTAAATAATAGTAAAATCAAAACACTTAGGAGAGGACCAGAGGGTTGTTTCAAGCTGGAAAGCTATGGAAAGACTTTCTTCTTCTTTCCTTTACTTAGAGTGATGGGAATCAAATCCAGGTGTCACATGAGGCGGCAAGCACTTCACCATTAAAATGCCACCTTCCCAGCTGTGTGGAAAGCTGGGCTAGCAGTTTGGCAGTTAAGACCAGAATAGTTAAGATCAGAATGACATTAGAAGGGTGGTCTGTGCGAGGTGGATGTGCTAGGCAGAGGAAATGACCGCCAGGCAGCCCCTAAAGCTGGGGAAGGTTGGGCCAGGGAAGAACAATTCAAGAGCTGAAGTATCAGGTGGTACACGTCTTTAATCTCAGAATCCAGAAGGCAGAGACAAGGAGGATCTCTGAATTCCAGGCCAGCCTGGTCTACATAGGTAGCTTGAGGTCAACCAGGGTCACACAGTGAGACTGGTGGGGGCGGGTAAAGTAGCCCGGAAGGTGGAGAGTGAGAACCTTGAGACCACAGCAAGAAACATGGCTTTTCTATAAAATGAATGGGAATGTGTAAGGCCGTTTAAAAAAAAGGTTAATGAGTTCTAGACAACTGTTATACAGCTCCATGTCCAGAGCCCTGAGGTGTGGCTCAGTGGTGGGGGCTTGCCTGACAGATGACACCAGGCCCTTTGCTGGGTCTGCAACAAGAAAAATCCAAGATCACTCTCGTGAGGCTTGAATTCAAGGTGTCTAGGTGTGATGGCACAGACCTGTAATGCCAGCACTGTGAGCGTCAGAAAGGCCAGCATCAGCTACAGAGGTGGTGGGTCACACCTGTAATGCCAGCACTTTGAAGGCTGAGGAAAAAAATGGCCAGTTCCAATTCTAGGTCCAGTCTGGGCTACATCGTATGACCCTGTCTCAACAACAGCAATAATGAAAGTCTCGTTTAAGAGAAAGCAATAAATGCATGGCTCCTTGAGATCATATGCTGGTGCCACAGTCAACAGGCTCAATATACAACCAAAGCGACACAGAGAAGCCCCCCGTTGTGTGTGTGTGTTCAATGTTTTCACTCTTTTTTATTTTTAAGTTGAGAATTTATTGAGAGAAAGGGGAAGGGGAGGGAAGAGAGAGAGAAAGTGAAAGGGACTCAATGTTTTTACTCTTGATGACACCGGGGATTGAGCTCAGGAGTTCAGCATGTCACATAAGTTTTCTACCACTAAGCTATATACAGAATAGAGACATTGGGTGGACATTTAAGGCAGATGCTTAAGGCAAGGGCCACCCTGCTTCAGGATATTCTCTTTAAAAAGATTTTTTTTTTTTTTTGGTTTTTTCGAGACAGGGTTTCTCTGTGGCTTTGGAGCCTGTCCTAGAACTAGCTCTTGTAGACCAGGCTGGTCTCGAACTCACAGAGATCCGCCTGCCTCTGCCTCCCGAGTGCTGGGATTAAAGGCGTGCGCTACCACCGCCCGGCTTAAAAAGATTTTTAATTACTTTTATTTTTTAGTTCACATGTATTGGTGTTTGCCAATACATGTAGATGTTGGATCCCTTAGAACAGAAGTTACAGACAGCCGCGACCTGCCGTGTGGGTGCTGGGAATTGAACTCTAGAAGAGCAGCCAGTGTTCTTAGCCACTGAGCCATCTCTCCGGCCCCACTGTGTGTATTTCCAGCACGGCAGTTGGCAACCCTACCAGTTTAGGTCCCCTATAGTTACTGTCTACCATCACACCCTGCAACTGCTTTCTGCAGAAAGGAACGGGCACGCTCTTCAGCTGACAGGAGGAAGAGGAGAGAGGAGCCTGGGAGGTTCAAAACAGGAGAAGCCATGTGGTGGTCATTTTGGAAAGGAACAAGATGGACATACTTGGGCAGAGGTCTAGGAAAACTAGACAAATCGTTGAGAGGGGGCGGAGTGATACAAATGTGCTTTTTCTCAACAACACTCAGCCGCTGGGGGCAGTCACAGAGCAATCCTGTAATTGAAGTTACATAGCTTGTAGATTGGCAAGGAAATACAGCCTAGAGTTCACGGTGAACTAGGCAGGGCGCCAAGCAAGGACTTTGGAGAACACAAAGGATGCAAAGTGATCCAGTACTCAATAAACACACAATCCACCTGCACTTGGGGTGGGTGAGACAGCTCAACAGGTAAAGGTGCTTACCACCAGACCTGACGACCTGAGTTCAATCCCTGAGGTCCACGTAGCGTGAGGAGAGAATCAGTTCCCACAGCTGCCTTCAGGCTTACACACCTACACCACACACACACACACACACACACACACACACACACGTGTGCACGTTTTAAATGTAATTTAAAATATTGGACAAGATATGTGTTCCACATAAGAAGTACTCCAAGCTGGGCAGTGGTGATGTATGCTTCATAATCCCAGCACTCGGGAGGCAGAAGCAGGAGGTTTGGGTCATGCTAGGCCGGTGATCTAACCGATTTTTACCCAGTAAATGTAGTCTTCACCCCAATCAAGGAAACTTCTATTTGCAATAGAGACCATTACAGAAAACACCACAATCAAAATGCAGAGTTGTGGAGCCCAAGCCTAATGGATACAATCCATTTATGTGTGTTTATTGAGGACCGGATCACTTTGCATTCTCTGTGTTCTCCAAAGTCCTTGCTTGGCGCCCTGCCTGGCTCACTGTGAACCTTAGGATGTATTTCCTTGCTACAAGACAACTCCTGCACCTAGGTCTCAGGGAACGCTGCAGAAGAGGGGATGAGAGATTGTAAGAGTCAGAGGACCAGGGAATTGGCTGTGAGATTGTGTCACCTGGGAACATCAGAAGCTACATCCCTAAAGTCTCACCAACATGGCCACCCAAACGTGAGCTGGACAAGGACAACACCAATGAATATGCCGAACTGGACAGGGAAAACCCCACAAGACCTCAATCCTACATAAAGAATGTCAGAGTCGGGCGGTGGTGACACACACCTTTAATCCCAGCACTCGGGAGGCAGAGGCAGGCGGATCTCTGTGAGTTCGAGGCCAGCCTGGTCTACAAGAGCTAGTTCCAGGATAGGCTTGATAGCTACATCAAAACCCTGCCTCTAAAAACCAAAAATATATGTGTGTCTCTCTCTGTGTGTGTGTGTGTGTGTGTGTGAGACAGGCAATTGAGTAAAGCTAGAAGCAGAAGAGCTGGATTCCCAGGGACAAGTACAACAATTGGTTGTCCAGTTCCAAATGGTAAGTCTGAAAACATGTGCACAAATAACATCATATGGGTGAGACAGGTTATATTTAGAAAAATAAATGTATATACAAATATACATATGTATGCAATAACAATGAAAAAAGAGACAATGAATTCCAAAGGGAGCAGTATATGGGAGGGTTAGAGGGAAGGAAAGGAAGCAAGAAATGTAAGTTCCAGTCTTAAGCAAACAAACATTGCTGAAAAGCTGGGCTTTGTGGTACACATCTACAATCCCAGCACTTGGAAATCAGAGGCAGGAGGACCAGGAGTTTAAGTCCAGTGAGTTTAAAGCCAACCTGGGATACATGAGACTCTGTGTGGAAAAATAAAGGGGTTGGTATACCTTTAATCTCAGCAATCTCAGGAGGCAGAGGCAGGCAGATCTCTGTGAGTTCAAGGTCAGCCTGATCAACAGACAACAGCCTGATCAGGACAGCCTAAGCTTCAAAGAAACACAGTCTGGGGGCGGGGTGGACTTCAATGATTGTGAACAGGAATGTTGCAGGTCCCGAGTCAGATTATTTTGGGCTACCTCATCCCCCTAAGTAGAGGATTACCCTCTAACTGCAGCTGTCTATGAATAACCTAACATCCTTGTGACTATTAGGCAAATCCTTCTGGAATGTAGGAACACCAATCAAAGGCTAAGAATGCCATCAGAAAACATTCCAGGACTATCCAAGGGGCTTTCCACTTTGAGGTCACTCGCCTCCCTGGTGTTCTCACCAATTCCTTTTAAAAGTGTATTAGGAGCAGGCATGAAGGCACATGCCTGTAATTCCAGGACAAAACAAACATACAAAAAAAGCCTTGATTTATGCTTTTTCTTTGTGCTTTTTTTCTGTTTTTTGTTTTGTTTTGTTTTTTCAAGACAAGGTTTCTCTGTAGCTTTGGAGCCTGTCCTGGAACTAGCTCTTGTAGACCAGGCTGGCCTCAAACTCACAGAGATCCTCCTTCCCCTGCCTCCCGAGCGCTGGGATTAAAGGTGTGCACCACTACAGCCTGGGAAAGTCCACTTTTCACCAGAGGAGTCCCCCAGATCGGCATCCAGTGCCAACATGATCTCCTAGTACCCAAGTGCCTGGCACTGCCTCAGGGGAATGGTCCATGGCTCCAGCATCCTGTTGTTTGAATGAGGAGCCCTAAGGTGGTTCTGAGATGGTAGTTTAGGGTGGATGTGTGACATACCTTTTGTTTTGCTTTCAGATGGAGTTATTCATTCTGTTTGAAAGCATCCTGGGTGTCTGATCTTTCAGTTTACTTACAGTTTTTGTTTGTTTGGGTTTTTGCTGTTGCTTTTGGTGGGTTTTTGTTTTTTGGTTTTTTTTTGTTTTTGTTTTGCTTTTTTTTAAAATATTTATTTATTATACATACAATATTCTGTCTGTGTGTGTGTCTGCAGGCCAGAAGATCTCATTTCAGATGGTTGTGAGCCACCATGTGGTTGCTGGGAATTGAACTCAGGACCTTTGGAAGAGCAGGCAATGCTCTTAACCACTGAGCCATCTCTCCAGCCCTGTTTTGCTTTTTTTTTTTTTTTTTTTTTTTTTTTGACACATGGCTTTTTTCTGTAACAGCTCTGTCTGTCCTGGAACTCACTTTGTAGACCAGTAGATCAGGCTGGCCTTGAAACCTTGCCTGGAAAAAACAGAAAAGAAATTTTAAAAAAGAAAGTCTCTCCAAAGAACTTCATCCAGATGAGAGTGGTGGTCCATCTTCAAAATGCACGGAAATAAAAGTCTGGAAAGGATTTGACAAAACGTTCAAGTCAGACACAGAATAAAGCCAGCAGGAAGAGGTAGGTAGCATGAAGCATCAGACAACTTCTTTACCTGGTTCACCAGCCATTCTGTGAAGGGGCAGGTGAGTTAGAAGAGGTCATCAAAGGTGATATTTGGCAGTCAAACAACTTGGCTGGATAGGTTTGTTGTTGTTGTTGTTTTGGGGGGTTTAGACAGGATTTCACTGTTTGCTCTGGCTGTCCTAGATTTCATTACGTAGAACAGGTTGACCTCGGACTCACAGAGGTCCACCTACCTCTGCCTCCCGAGTGCTGGGATTAAAGGCGTGTGCCACCACTGACAGGTTTTGTGTTGGATAGTTTTATGTCAATTTGACACAAGTTAAATCACCAGAAAGGAGGGGACCTCAATTAAGAAAAAGGCTTCATCACATCAGGCAGATCTATGAAAATTCAAGGCCAGCCTGGTCTACAGAGTGAGTTCCAGGAAAATGCCTTTATAAGATCAAGCTGTAGGCAAGTATGTCGGGCATTTTCTTAATTAGTGACTGATTGGGGATGGCCCAGCCCATAGTGGGTCCTGGCAGGCCTAGTTCTATGAGAAAGCAGCCTGAGCCAGACATAAAGAGCAAGCCAGTAAACAGTACCCCTCCATGACTTCTGCATCAGCTCCTGACTCCAGTCCCTGCCCTGCTTGAGTTCCTATTTTGACTTTCTCCAGTGATGTGGAACCCTGTCCTCCCCAACTTGCTTTTGGTCATGTTGTTTCATCACAGCCATAGTAACCCTAAGACAGTGGTTAACACACTTAATCCCAGCACTCGGAAGGTAGAGGCAGGTGGATCTCTGTGAGTTCCAGGACAGCCTGGTCTACAGTAAGTTCCAGGACAGCCATCCTTGTCTACATAGCCAGAGGTACACAAAGAGACCCTGTCTCAAAAAAATGTGACATTCGTTCAAATCCCTTGCAAAACTATTTGGTTGCTGATACAGATGATGAAGAAGGAGAAGCGGAAGATGATGATTGTGGAGAAGAATTGGAGGACATTGATGAAGGGGGTGCTGAAGGGGAGGAGGAAGGAGAACTGGAGGAAAGAGAAGATGGCTAATACAAAAGAATACTGGTGGATTCCAGCCTCCGTTTTAGATTTTTATTTTTCGGTTTAAATTTTCTCTGGTCTCAGGGAGCAAGTCACACCCATTTTTCATTTGTTGCCCCTGTGCTTGCTTCCTAAGGTCTCTCTTCCCAACATAATGGTTCTCAACTGATTGTGGAGAAAATACCTTGTAGCCAGGGATACACAATGAGATCCTGTCTCAAAAAAATTAAGAGACCGCGTGATGGTGGCGCACACCTTTAATCCCAGCACTCAGGAGGCAGAGGCAGGCGGATCTCTGTGAATTCAAGGTCAATTTTATCTACAAGAGCTGGTTCCAGGACAGCTGGGGCTAGTACACGGAGAAATCCTGTCTTGAAAAAAAAAAGCTGAGTATTGTGGCACAGTTCAATAATTCCAACTTTCTGAACCAGGAGGATTACATATTCAAGTCCTGCCTGGGTCACAGAGGGATCTCAAGGCTATATGGACAATTTATGGAGCAAATTATGGAAGACCCTGTCTTTTTTGAACTAGTTCTTGTAGACCAGGCTGGCCTCGAACTCACAGAGATCCACTTGCCTCCTAAATGCTGGGATTAAAGACACGTGCCACCACCGTCCAGTTTCCCCCATAGGTTTTTATATTTGAATACTTGGTTCCTAGTTGGTGGAGAACTGTTTGGAGAAGGATTAGGGGGCATGGCCTTGTTGGTGGAGGTGCGTCCCTAGGGGTATGCTTGGACATTCTGAAAGCTCCTACCAGGTCTAGTTAGTCTCTTGTTGTCTACCTCCAACTTGTGGTGAGATGTCAAACCTCAGCTGCCTCAGGTTCTCATGCTGCCGTGCTCCCTATAATGACAGTCATGGATTTACCCTGATCGGGAAGCCAGCCCCCGCTTAAATGCTTTCTTTTATAATTCGCCTTGGTCATACTGTCTCTTCATAGCAACAGACAGTAACTAAGACAGGGGCGTCAGAGGAAAACTTTATGGAATTGGTTCATTCCTTCCACTTTTACATGGGTTTTAGTGGTCAAACTCAGTGGTTTGGCTGATGTGGCAAGCACCTTTATTCATGGAGAGGTCTTTCTGGCCATGATTTTACACACACAAATAAAAAGCAAAAAGGAATCCCCCCTTTTTTTTCAATATTTGGGACTGGACCTAAAATCTTGCTTGGCATTTGTTCCACCACTGAGATATACCTCTAGCCCTTTTTCTTACTTTATATTTTCAGACAAGGTCTTTCCACACTTCCTAGAGTGCCCTTGAACTTAGGATCCCCTTGCATAACTTCGGAATATGTGGAATTACAAACCTGGACCATCGGGCCTTAATGTTTCCATTACAACCCGCCTGTCCACCTTCCAAACCCCTTACTATTCTTTTTTCTTTTTCTTTTTTTCTTTTATATACGTTGGTGTATGTCTGTGTGAGGGTGCCAGATCTCCTGGAACTGGAGTTACAGATAGTCTGGCTTCAGCTGGGTACACTGTCATTAAGAAAAAGTATTGTGCTGGGTGGTGGTGGCGCACGCCTTTGATCCCAGCACTTGGGAGGCAGAGGCAGGTGGATCTCTGATCGGTGAGTTCGAGGCCAGCCTGGTCTACAGAGCGAGTTTCTGGACAGCAAAGACAGCTAAGGCAAAGAAACCCTGCTTCAAGTATCTGGGGGGGGGGGTATTCTTTCTTCACTTTGAAGAACAAAACAAAAAAAAATAGAATGTTTTTATTTTTGTTTTGGTTTTTCGAGACAGGGTTTGGGTAGAATGTAATGGTACCAAACACACGGAGCGATTTGTAAGCGCTCCGCAGCCATTGTTCCACAACCTAATGAAATCATTCTGAGCTCGCTCTTTCTCCAGCACTGTTCTTTTTTTAAAATTATCTTTATTTTTATTTTATTATTTTTTTTCGAGACAGGGTTTCTCTGCAGCTTTGGAGCCTGTCCTGGAACTAGCTCTTGTAGACCAGGCTGGCCTCGAACTCACAGAGATCCATCTGCCTCTGTCTCCCGAGTGCTGGGATTAAAGGCGTGCGCCACCACCGCCCGGGTTCCAGCTTTGTTCTTTAGGAACCCTAACAGAGCAATTCATTTTTACTTATGTAGCTATTTGTTCTGAAAAAGAACCTCATTGGGTAACTCAGGCTGACATCGAAATCGCGGAAATTCTCCTGCCTCAGTTTTTCAACCCTGGGATTACCAGAGTGTACCACCACGCTCGGTGCACGAATTATTTTTGAATTCCCGGTAGCAACGAAGCTCGAAAGAAGCGGTAGGCCAATTAATAAAGACAAGAAATAATGTATCTACGTCTCCGGTTACTTCCGAGGCCGCTGGAAAGGGAACCAAACTCATTTGTGCCTACAAAACGAAACCACAGCTTTCAACTCCCGGATGCCGCGAAGAGGCCCCAGGGTTGTGCGTCATTTAGCTGCGACACGGCGGAAAGGGGGGTGTGTGAGCAGGTCCGGTCACGTGGCTGACTGGGCGGGGCTTCCAGTTCATATCCCAGTGTCCCTTGTACTAACTTCCTTTTTGACTCTTTCCGGGCCTTCAAGATGTCCAAGCGAGGTGAGCGTTCGGGTTTCGGGGGTATCCGCCGCCATCCGCCGCACGGGGCGCCCGGTCTCTTCTGTGGCGACAACTCCGGGCGGCGGCGGTGCTTTGCCATCCTCGGGCTGGAGAGGGAGAGGATGGGCTCCGCGGAAGCTTTAGAAAGCTCCGGGAGGAGGGCAGCCGAGTTGGGGCCTCGAGCTGGCAGGAGCGGAGCGTGGGGCTGGACGAAGCCCGTGAGGTCGCCCCGCGCACGGCTGCAGCAGTGACGTAGCCGTCGGCCTGGTTGGGGCGGCTAATGCGATCCCCCGCCTCTCCCGAATGTAAAAGTTGAGGCCAGAATGGAGTCGTTCCATCCCCTTGTCCTCGACAGGAGGATGGTAATATGGGGGGCAGCCGGGGATAGGCTAGTCTTGCATAGTTTGGGGCTGTGATGGGGGCTAGGAGCCCTGGAAACAGTGGCCATTAAGTTTGTGTCTTTCCCTCCTCGCAGGACGTGGTGGGTCCTCCGGAGCGAAATTCCGGATATCCCTGGGTCTTCCGGTAGGAGCTGTGATCAACTGTGCTGACAATACAGGTGAGGTCAGGTGCTGTGCCCGTCGCGATCCCCCCCCCCCCTTTTAAAAGCACTCAGTGGGCCTTTTGCTAATGACCCACTGAGCCGTCAAGAAGGGGCAGAGTGAAAAACACCACTTTTGGGTGAAGGGACAACATGGTGTGTTGTTTACTTCAATCGGTGCTGTGACAAGATACTTCTGAAAGACTGCTGGGCCGTTTAGTGAGTGAGGGGCTTGGGAAGCATTTAGGAACTCGCTTTTGTTTCTTTTGGCCCTTTGAGGCTGCCTTACCCTCTGTGTGGCCCAACCTGACCCCAAACTGGCAATGCTGCCGTCTTTTTGTTTACATTTGTTTTATTTCCCGTAGGAGCCAAAAATTTGTATATCATCTCTGTGAAGGGAATCAAGGGACGACTGAACAGACTTCCCGCTGCTGGTGTGGGTGACATGGTGATGGCCACGGTGAAGAAAGGCAAACCGGAGCTGAGAAAAAAGGGTGAGTGCTCAAAGCAGTTGGCATTCTCCGTGTGGTGGGAAGGGAGAGAAATTTTGTCGCCAAAAGCCTCTACGTAACATTATGTTCATGGGCTGTTGATCAGTGAGTGCCTCGTTTCCTGCTGTTGGGGGACCTTTTGAGATGATGTTTGAAAAGTTGAGCTGGGCCTCAGGATTGGGCTTACAGGCACAGGACCAACTGCTTTGGTCTATGGAACATCCTGTCGATTTCCTAGGCAGGGTCTTATGTAGGCTCAGGTGTCTGCTATTTAACCTGCCACTCACCTGGCAAGGCTCATCATTCCTGTGTTCCTAGCTATCCATGCACATGGTCATACTGATGGGTGTTTGGACGAGACAAGCACAGCTTTAAAGGCTCCTGTCAACACAGGCGTGTTTTTGTGACAATAGACAGGGAGTCATGGACAACCCAAAATAGTGTTCCCATAGGTATATGACTTAAAAGCACAAGCCTCCGAATCCCCCACTTGAGTGGTCTGACTTTAGAACTCTAGGGTTTCATTTTAGACCTAGCTGGCTTTCTCAGGTCCGCCCACCTTGGTTTCCCGGGTGCTGGATTTAAAAGCATGTGCCACAAATTAATGTTATTTTTTCCAGGGAAGTTCTTCAGGATAGTACAGATGTGCCCTGTGGGGTTGTGATGTTGTAGCATAGCAACACTCTACTGCCGGCGGCAGTGGTGTCACATGCCTTTAATACAATCACTTGAAGGCAGAGACAGCAGATCTATGAGTTTGAGGACAGCCTGGTCTAGTAAGTTCCAGGGCAGCCAGGGCTACACAGAAACCCTGTCTCAAAAAAAAAAAAAAAAAAGACAGCCAGAAAAAAGGTGAAAGGACACTTTCTTTGTTCCCCTTCATACTTCTTGAGGGAATGGTGATGTGTAGCTAAACTTTAGACAAGGATGTATCTGCAAGGGTTGGTCCTCTTCTCAGAACATGTCCAGGGTCTGGTTGGTGGCTCTGGAAGCTGTCAGGGAAGAGCAGAGCACATGCCCCTTACGTGGCGGGTCGGATGACAGCCAGATGTGCTGTTGTCTGCACCGCTGGTCTGGTGGAGACACCCTTGGTTTCCATCAGAGTTAAGAATCTCCAGTGCTTTTGTGGGTGGGTGTCAGGTGGGAGAAAGGTAGTCAGAATCTCTGTCTTTGGGAATTTAGTCCTATGCTGCACATAAAGATAGTGCTTAGATTTGAATATGCAGGAAAGAGAGGGGGCTTTTAAAGAGAAAACCTCGAGCTTAGTTCTAATTACACAGTAAAAATGGAAGCCAGGCTAGGTGGCAGAGGACTTCATTCCAGCTGTTCTAGAGACTTAGGCAGAATGGTTCTGAGTTTTAGACTTGCGTGGGCAACTCAGTGCTAAGAGCATTTGGCCTGGTGTGCAAGGCCTTGAACCATTCTCTAACACAAAGCAGTTGGGGGGGTACAAGAAACCCAGCTTTTAGGCTTTGAAGAGATAGATGGTGGTTCATATTAGTGTCCTGTCTGATGTCAGTAAGGTCGCAAAGTGATCTGGGTTTTTCCCTGTGCTAATGGACATTACCGCATGGTGACTGCTCTATATAAATAAGTAATTTAGGTGCTTGGATCGTTGAGTGGTTGTGCAGTTTCCTAAAGTACCTGCTCTGTGGGCTGTGTTCTAGGGTTTGATCAATTAATACATACTGGGAAAGCCCCTAATGCATACTTCTTAAAATAAAAATGCCATTGTTTTCAGAGGTGGTTAACGGACAACCTGGGATAAATCAAAGATTAAACTTTGTAAGTAGGACTACTTGATCCATAGGCAAAATAACAGAATGGATGGCGTGTCATTTCTGTGCATGTAGAGGCTAAAAACATCCTGTCCTTAGTAGGGAATAGTGTGCTGTCGCTGTGCTGGGCGTCAGTAGGGAAGATCAGGGTAACGCATCAGACACAGTAATGGGTTCTCTTTGGGTATGTTAGCTGTGTAGACAGATAAATTTTTACTGGCTGTACTTAATGTTTGTAGGGCAAGCCCCCTAAGAGGCTGTTGTGAAGGCCTCATTCTCTCCTAGGTTACAGGCGTGTGGGCATGTCCACCACACCTGATGTTGGTGTGATGCGCTGTCCTGCATCACCCTTGCACACAGGCAAATGCTATCAACTGAGCACTGACTTCCTGTGGTTCTAGCTTGCTAGATAAGAGGGAAAGGTGTAGTAGACAGTGCTTAAGTTTATATTTTGGAGTTATCTTTGGGAAGGAGTACCTATTTCTGCACAAGTATGATGGCTGTTAAAGGGTGGTGGGTTGCATGAATCCTCGCCTTGCGGTAGGTGATGGGAACCTAGTGGAGAGAGGGCTGCATGCTTTTATGCTGTGCTAGGGCTTCACCGGGTAATAACTGCTGCCCTGTTTTTCCTCCTTAGTCCATCCAGCTGTTGTAATTCGACAACGAAAGTCATATCGGAGAAAAGATGGGGTGTTTCTCTATTTTGAAGACAACGCAGGGGTCATAGTAAACAATAAAGGCGAGATGAAAGGTAGGAGGCAGTTGCCAGCATCGCCTGTGTGTTGGGCTGGGTGATTTGCGCTATTCTAGGAGCATCAACAAGGAGCCCTCTGTCTAACCTGTCTTCTGTTCTGTGCAGGTTCTGCTATCACAGGTCCAGTTGCAAAGGAGTGTGCGGACTTGTGGCCCAGGATTGCATCGAATGCAGGCAGCATTGCGTGACTCTCCAGTGCATTTGTAAAATAGATTCATTAAAAGGCTTTCTTGACACCCTCACCAATGTCAGCTTTTTAGACGGAAACTGCTGAATGCCAACTCTCTGTGTGACCTTCACTTTATTTTTTTATTTTTTATTTTATTATTTTTTTGTTTTTCAAGGCAGGGTTTCTCTGTCGCTTTGGAGCCTGTCCTGGAACTAGCTCTTATAGCCCAGGCTGGCCTCGAACTCACAAAGCTCCACCTGCCTCTACCTCCACAGTGCTGGGATTAAAGGTGTGTGCCACCACCACATGGTGTGACCTTCACTTTCTAACTTTTGTAAGGATTATCTTTAGAGGCTGGATGTGGATCAGCTGTAAAGAGCACTGGCTCTTCCAGAGGACATGGCTTCAAGTCTCAGCACCTACATGGTAGCTGTAACTCCAATTAAAAAAAAACATTAACTTTTTTCAGGCCCCTTCTGGTACTAGACACACACATGGTGTGCAGGTGAACATGCAAGCAGAAACACTTGTGTGTGTTCAATAAAGTCTTTGTCTCTTGAGTCCCTAAAATAGAATGGCGCATTCTGTCTTCTAACAGATGACCTATGTGAGTACGCTTCGAGAGCAGTCTTTGCAATAAGGTGAAGTTACTGGTTAGTGCTTAGTGCCCTGGCACCCTGCAGGCATATGTGTTGGTGTTTTGCCACGGGTGTCTGGTTCCTTTGAACTGCTACCATGTGTGTGCTTGGAATTGGATCCTGAGTCCTCTGGAAGACCAGGTACTGCTGAGTTATCTCTACACCTCACCGACCTCTTTAAGAATGGGGAAGTAGCCTAGGTGGTGGCGGCGGCTGCCCTTAATCCCCACGGTGGGTAAGGAGATGCATGGTAAACAATAAAGGTTATAGTAAACAACTAGGCCTTCAATTAAAGGCATGTGCTACAACTGCCTGGTGAGACTGCAGAGGCGGGGGGGGGGGGGACGACGACAAAGTCTTGGTATATGTAGCATGTTTTTGCTGGGGTTAAATACCATGTCCAGCCTAAGTTTTTTCAGGTTAATTTTAGGTCTGTTGGTGCTGGACTATATCTACCATGTTTGCGCAGTGCCCTTCCCTTAGGCCTGAAGGTTAGTCAGGTCTTCAGAACTGTAGTTAAGTATGGTTGCTGGGAAACTGAAGCCAGGACCTCTGGAAGAGCAGGCAATACTCTTTCCACCTGCCTCCGCCTCCTGAGTGCTGGGATTAAAGGCGTGCGCCACCACCGCCCGGCCTTAGCTGTGTTTTGTGCCTGGAATCTGGGAAAGGCAAAAGTACGAAGTGAAAGGGCTGGAGTGTGCCATAAAGGGCTTCCCTGTCTGCGACCGTGGTTTCAATCCCCAGGAACACCCAAAAAACATTCCAACCTGCTTCAGCCCAAATGAATCTGGTAGGCAGGGTTGAAGTGAGCAGAGGCATGTGTACAAGGCAGTGCCACCATTGTAGTAGGGCTTCATTATTGGGGTGGGTGGTGAATTGGGGAAATGACCAGCCCCTGTGGTGTGATGAATGGTTAACGTTCTGGACTCTGAAGTCAGACCGAACTCGGAACCTGTTCCACTCAAACCATGAAACCCAATATAAACCGGTTGCCCATGCATGTTTAAGCATTGCCAGGCCATGTGTCACTACTTAATGTCTGGCAAAGAATTTCATGTCCATTTGTTTTTTTGCTTTTTTGTCTGGAAGACAAGAATTGATTCCAAGTGTGACACATACCTGTAATCCCAACACTTGGGAGCTAGCAAAAAATAAGGCCAGCCTGGGGTATCTTAAGAATGATTTAAGAAGTGGGATGAGAGGAACAAGGGCTCTGAGGGTCCTGCACAGAGGGTTAAGAAAAGTGAGCTTGGTTTTTGGCTTTGCAACTAACTTGGGAACTTGGGGTTGGGGAAGGGACAATCTGAAGTCCCCCAGTCTAGCTGAGGTTGGCCTTGAGCACCTTGCAAACGCTAGGATTACGATTGAGCTTCACTGGGCTCACTTAATTCCAGCAGTTGGGAGGCAGAAGCAGGTGGATCTCTTGAGTTCAAGGCCAGCCTGGTCTACCAGAGCTAGTTCCAGGACAGGCTCCAAAGCTACAGGGAAACCTTGTCTCGAAAAACCAAAATATAAAAAAAAAAAAAAAAAAAAAATGAGCACCACGTTGGTCTGCATTTTACGGAAATCCGTTTTAAACCCTTAGCTCCTTACCCCGAAGGTGATGGTTCTAAGGTGTTCTGAGTTGCCATCAAATCTAGATACCAGCTTTGTAGGGGAAACTCAGCTGAGAATTGAGTAATAAAGCCTGAAGACAGCCAGGGCTATCTTTGCGCACGTATTTAAATCCCCGCACTCGGGAGGCAAAGGCAGGCAGATCTCTTGAGTTTGAGGCCAGCCTGGTCTACAAGAGCTAGTTCCAGGACAGGCTCCAAAGCTACAGAGAAACCCTGTATCGAAAAATAAAAGTAAATAAAAGCTTGGAGACAATGGCTGGAGATATTAAAGCCACACTGTTTTGGAGGGGGACTAAGTTCCGCTATCACTTTTTTTTTTTAATTTGCTTTGGTGTTTTGAGACAGGGTTCCTCTTTGTAGCCTTGGCTGTCCTGGAACGCTCTGTAGACCAGCCTGGCCTCAAAATCAGAAATCTGCCTGCTGCCACCTACCTCCCTAGAGGGGAGAAAGGCGTGCATCACCACCGCCTGGTCGGGCGCACCTATACTCATGCATATAAAATGCTAAAACATTTATGGATGTAAAGTGTGCGCGCAGAGGACTGGGCACGCAGAACAGTTTGATAGAGTGCTTGTCTAGAACGTATTAGGCATGAAATCTTGGGTTAATCCCAGCATCACAGTAAGATGGGCGTGGTGGGGAACCTGAAATGTAGAACAATAGGGTTTGTCTCAGGGAGGCCCTTGACATACGTAACAATGCGCAGTGAAATACCCATCTAGTGCTCTTTGCTCCAGAAAGCATTCAGAGGCTGTGGGGGTTGGGATGTCTCGTTTTTGTGAGTATCCTAAGCGACTCGAAAAAGGCTTTGTTTTGGATGGCGTGGCTGTAAGCACAGTGGCCCAGGCTTATAGCATCTCCAGGCCCAAGGTGTGGTCCGCGATTCCACCTTACAACCCACAACAGGACTACCACACTCGGCGGTACTTCCGGAGCCACGTGGTTCCGCCCATTTTGCGGAAAACTGATCAGGTAGGTTTGGAAGTATCCCGGAGGACCCCGAGACTTCTGGGGTTTGACTTTCGTGACCCAGGACTTCGAGGTTTCGCCCCTCCCTGACTCTGGGCCTCGCCCTGCAGGGCCCTGGGCACTTCTGAGGTCAGCACCCTGCAGCGGCTGTGCTGGTGAATTAGGGAGTGGAGGGGTACTGTGGCGGAGGAATGGAGGTGCCGAGCACGAGGTCCTTTCCACCCAGAGCCCCATCTACAGTCTCATTTCTTGTTTCTGCAAGAGGGACAAGGGCAGAAAGCCTGTCTCTCCCAACAAGTAGGTGTCTTTGTGATGTCACAGGATCTTTGTCTTTGTGATGTCACAGGGGACGCCTTAGAGTGATCACCTTAGGTCCTTAAAACCCGAAGAAACTTCCATAGAGCTCTGTTAACCAAACAAAGTGGATTGTCTTGACCTGGCACCTCAGTATCATACTGTCACAGTTGCAGGGTTAAGGCTGGCTCACAACACCTGGGGCCCCACTTCTGCAGACACCCCTCTCCAGCAGTTTCTTGCCCAGGATTGTAGACCCTTAGGCTGTTGACTGACAGTTCCATTTCCTCCCAATGCTTTATTTTTTTCTTTTTTTTTTTTTTTTTTTTTTTTTTAAGCTTTGGTTTTTTTTTTTTTTTTTTTTTAAGCTTTTTTTTTTTTTTAAGGTTTATTTATTATGTATACAACATTCTGCCTCCATGTATGCCTGCGCACCAGAAGAGGGCACCAGATCTCATTATAGATGATTGTGAACCACCATGTGGTTGCTGGGAATTGAACTCGGGACCTCTGGAAGAGCAGCCTGTGCTCTTAACCACTGAGCCATCTCTCCAGCCCCCTTTTTTCTTTGTTTTTATTTTATGTAGTCACCCTGTCTCCCAGGCTGTCCTTGAACTGGGAGTGCAGCTGAGAATGTAGTTTAGGGGTATAGTACTTGCCTCACTTGTATGAGGTCCTGGATTGACCTCATTACTGCATCCCATTCACCACCCCCATAGAAGATAAAACCAGTGGCTGGGAGTGCAGGGCTGAGCCCCCACCGCTTGGCAGGCCTCCTGACAACACCGTTGCCTTAGTGTGGGTGTTGACTTCAGTGGTGTGAAGGCAAAAAGGACCTACCAGGCTGCACTTGGAAGAGATCGTGGGGATTTTTGTAGTCCTTAGCGTTGTGTGTGTCCATATGTGTACAGTGCCATTACACAGACACACAATCTGTCTTTTTGTCTCTATAGCAGGAGCCGGAGGTGTGTATGTCTAACAATGTCAGTGTTTTTATTTTCTGGGGTTTTTTTTGTTGTTGTTGTTGTTGTTTTGGAGTCACAGTCTGGCTGTGTAGCCCAGGCTGGTCTCCAACTTGAAATCCTTTTTCCTCTGTTTCCTGAGTGCTGGAACTACAGGCCCATGGCACCTGACTTGAATTTTCTTTATTTAATTTTTATTTTTATTTATTTATTATTATTTGTGGGGGTTCAAGACAGCGTTTCTCTGTGTAGGCCTAGCTGTCCTGGAACTTGTTCTGTAGACCAGGCTGACCTCAAACTCAAAGATACACCTGGCTCTGCCTTCTAAGTGTTGGGATTAAAGGTGTGTACCAACAACAACCAGTTTATTTTTTACTTTTATTTTTATTTATTTATTTTTGAGATAGGGTCTCACTATGGGTCTCTGGCTGGCCTGAAACTAGCTATGTAGACCAGGCTGGCTTGGAACTCACAGATCCAGTGGTCTCTGCCTCCCAAGTACTGGGATGAAAGGTGTGCTGCTACATTCAGCTTCAAACACACACATTCTCTCTCTCTCTCTCTCTCTCTCTCTCTCTCTCTCTCTCTCTCACACACACACACACACAGACAGACATACACTTTTTTGCCTGCACATATGTCTGTGCACCACTAGTGTGCCTGGTGCCCTTAAAGGAAAGAATTGGGTGTCGGATGTCCTGTACTAGAGTTACAGACAGTTGACAGTTGTGAGCCTTCGTGTGGGGGCTGGGAATTGAACTGGGTCTTCAGGAGGAGGCTCAGTGCCTCAGTGCTCTTAACCACTGAGTCATCTCTCCAGTTCTGCCTCCAACCTCCCCCACCTTTCCTTTGAGGCAGAGTTTCATGGAATTAGACTGGTATCTAACTCATTCTGCAGCTCAGTTGCTGTTGAACTTCCGATCCTCCTGTTTCTAGCTCCTAAGTGTCAGAGTGCATGCACTGCCATACTCAAGCTCTTGTTTAACTTTTAAAGTATGTTTGTTTGTCCATTTGTTTTTTGAGATGGTCTCATACTTAGTAGGCCAGGCTGGCCTGGAATTCACTATGTAGCCAAGCCTGGCTTCAAACTTGAAGCCTCCCAAGAGCTGCCAAGTTACCGCATGCCCATGCCGCCCCTGTTTTTGTTTTGTTGTTTATCACTGCAGTTACATCTGTGCTGGGTATTTTTATTTGAATAAAGATGTAAGAAAGCCAGGCGGTGGTGGCGCACACCTTTAGTTCCGTCACTCAGGAGGCAGAAGCAGACGGATCTCTCTGAGTTTTAAGGCCAGCCTGGTGTACAGAACCAATCCCAGGACAGGTTCCAAAGCTACAGAGAAAAACCCTGTCTTGAGAAACCAAAAAACAAAAAAACCCAAAACCAAACAAACAAACCAACAAACCAAGATATTTGAACTGGATGAGGTGGTACACGTACTTGGGAGATGTTCAGGTGAGGGTCAGGAGGTCAAGGTCATCCTCAACTATGTAGCTTTAAGGCTTCCACTGACCTACGGGAGTGACCACAGACAACAATGTGCAACAAAACAGTAACAAAATATGTGTATTTAGCCTTTATCATGGTAGGCCTTTTATCTAAAGCAAGTCATGGAAATCTCATGGCCGCTTTCCAGTTGGTCACCAATGATAAATACTGGGGGCAGGAGCACAGCAATTGGCCCGTGAGCACACAGCTTGCTAGTAGCAGAGCTGGACTTAGGACCCACAGTCTAGCATCAGAGCCCTTCCCTGTAGGTTACACTGCTGTCTCTGCAGATCGTTAGTTAGTGCGTTTACATTTAATGTGTCCCCAGTTCCTTCTGGCCCTACTTGCCCTTCCCCGGTGAAGCCCCAGGAAGTTTGCACCTCACTCTATGGGACACCCCAGTTGACAATCTTCTCTTTCCTCTTCGTTTCCAGGATCGTGGCGGTACAGGAAGGGATGGCTGGATAGTGGATTATTTCCACATTTTCGGTCAAGGACAGAGATATCTGAACAGGAGGAACTGGGGAGGGGCAGGCAAGTGTCATCTCGCTGCCCACGCTCACATGATCCCACCTTGGAAAATGTGTTCCCGAGAGGTTAGAGAAGCGGGTACAGAGAGGCCAAGAGGGTCAAGGACTGTATCCTCCTGGCTTTTCTCTCCGTACATGAGCAAATAGTGCCTGGTGTACCTACTATTCATTTCTGGAACAGTTCCTGTGTGTCAGGTACCCCTCACCCTCATTTTATCCCATGATGCAATTCGTACACCGTGTATGATTTTAAACCGATTTGCTAAGAAGGGCTGAGATGGAGTTGCAGTTTCCCTCCATCCACTCTACAGCCTGTTCCATGTGCGTGTGTGCATGTGTGTGCGTGTGCGTGTATGTGTGTGTCTGCATGTGCATGTGTGCAGTGGTCACCCCTACAGGCACTTAGGCTCCCTGAGCACACTCAGTTTAGCAGCTATGGGAAAAGGAAGATTAACTTTTTCTGGCAGAGGCAATCTTCTTTCCATCCAACTCCCTCATCTTTTGGGCTCAAGATTACCATAAAGTCCTCTGCATCATGTGGTCAAATGGATCCATCTGTTTTCTCCAGATGGGACAGAGGCAAGGGATGCAGTGACTCACCGGGTTTAAGTGGGGAAGGGGAGAGGGTACTGTCTGCAGGCTCAACCACTCTCCTCTTTCCCAAGGGCATTCCATCCAGCAGGTGAGTGGACATGACTCCTACAATGCCAATCTGAAGCCCATAACGATGGGCTTGAACGGTCAGTTCGGCTACCGCAGGAACACTCCAGCCCTCCGTCAGCGCACGTCAGTGTTTGGAGAAGTCACTCCATTCCCCGTCTTCTGAAGATGCTGCTTTACAGTATTGGACATGAATCTCAAGACAGATGTTTAGATGAGCTGTCGATGCTATTCTCTATTTTTTAAACATGCATTTGTGTCTCCAGGTGTGTTCGTTCTTCTCTGGGGTAGGAGGAGTGAACAAGTTGGTTTCCGTACACTCGGCTTCACCTTTGGAGGGGAGAGGATCAAGGGAGCCTCTGTTTTCTTCCAGGCTGGGGTGATGATATGGGCCCATATTTGTCCATCCTCCCTTGGCAGGGACAGGGATTAAACCCGTGGTCTAGTGCATGGAAACACCAGCATTCTGCCACTGACCAGCCTTTCTAGCTAGCAGTGGGTACTATGAGCTCAATCCTCAACAAAACACTGCTCCAGGTACCACTAGGCTCCTAGGTCAGAAGCTGGGAAGGGAGCTGTGCATGACAACCTGAATTAGATTCCCAGCACCTATAGAGTAGAAAGAGGGTGCTGACTCGTTGCACAAAGAATAAAAATCCAGATAGATAAAGGGTTTCCAGCTGAAGATCAGAGAAGCAGATCAGTAATCCTCAGACTCCACACTCTACTGAGTTCCTGTCTCTTCCCCTTTATATTCCTCTCTCTGCTCAGCCACATCACTCCCCTCTCTACCTCCCTAGTGCTGGGATTAAAGGTGTGTGAGCCCATATACTGGAATCACCTTTTTGTGAGCTCTGTTTCTCTTAGACAAATTCAGTCTTGCATAGCCCAGGGTGGCCTTGAACTCTGTCTGTCTCTGTCTCCAGAGTCCTGGGATTAAAGGTGTGTGCTACCACTCCCTGGCCTATGTGGCTGACTAGTGTGGCTGCTGTGCCCTCTGATCTTCAGGCAAGCTTTATTTATTAAAACACAAATAATGTACCCCATGCTGACTGCCACAAATTGTTCTCTGGGTACTACCTGTGCTCTGTGGCAGGTGTATGCCCCTATACACACACATGCTCAAACACAAGAGACATAGAGAAAACAAACCCAAATAAACAAAGGCAAAAATACACAAGGAATCGGCTGTGGGCCCCTAGCTGGATGTGGTGAGACACACTTGTAATCCCAGTACTTAGGAGCTGGAAATGGGAAGACCCACACAACTAGGAAGCCAGGCTAGGTTATATAGTGGGAGTGAGTTCCAGACCAACAAGGACTATAGACAGACCCTGTATCAAGTCTCAAAAATAATAAATGATTTCCCTGATTTATTTTTATCCCCTCTAAAAAAACAAACAAAACACATACATAGCTTTTTGTTTTGTTTCATTTTCAAGACAGGGCCTATCCTGGAACTATCTCCTGTAGACTGCCAGGCTGGCCTCAAACTCACAGAGATCCACCTGCCTCTGCCTCCAAGGGTTGGGATTAAAGGCATGTGCCATCACTACCTGGCAACAAAATTTTAACATTTTAAGTGGGCCTGGGTGTTTATCTCTAATCCCAGCTAGCCAAGAGGCTGAGGCAGATGGATACAGGGTCAAGTCTAAACTGGCCACATAGGGAGACTAAAGAAAAAAAGTCCAGGGACATAGGACTATAGCTAGATGGTAAGAGCATAGAAAATTTAGTTAGCATATTTGAAACCTTAAGTTCAATTCTTAGTTCTAAAATATAAACAAAAAAAACCCTAACATCATACATACATCTCCTTCCTATACACAATTCATTAGGGAGTAGCAGGGAGCAAGATGACATTGGGGTGCTTATTCACCCAAATCACAGGATTTTCTGTTCACGATGTCCATTTCCTTTTCAATCAGTTGTCATTCTTTGTTGTTCCCACCATGATTCTTGGTGGCCAAGCAAAGCCAAAGCAGAAGATAAACACAGGCTTGAGAGGCTTGAGAACACAACGCTCTCCAGGGCACTAGTGTGGGTGGAACCAGCTCATAGTGAGTCACCATAAGTGGACAAGGAAGAGGACTGTGACAAGGCGAGGGGGTATAGCTCAGGGGTAGAGCATTTGACTGCAGATCAAGAGGTCCCTGGTTCAAATCCGGGTGCCCCCTTCCCTCCTAGCTCTTTTGTTCCCATAAGTGGGAGTAAAAGCCAGCGTCATTAAAAAGAACAAGGAACTTGTATATTTGGTCTTCTGGACAAGGAATGAGGATATGAGCCTGCCTGTGCTATGGACAAGAACTTTCAAGCCATTCTTGCCCTGAAATACATGGTCCTCTCATTTTCCAAGGGACCAATAAAACACAGTCACCAGACCCCTCCACTGCGTTTCAGTTAACACAGGTCCCTGTACTGGGCTCTAGCTCAGGGGTAGGACACTAGCTTAATATTTGGAAGCCTGGTGTAAGACTGGACCCTGAAAAGAAAGGAAGACTATCTGTAGACACCTCTTCTTCTCCTCCTCTCCTTTTCTTTCTTTCCTTATTTCATTTTTCTGTTATTTATTTTTGCAGCCCTGCCTACTTGAAATTTGCTATGTAGACCAGGCGGTCTCAAATTTAGAGAAATCCAACTGCCTCCTAAGAGTTGAGATTACAGAATAGGCTCTAAAACTACGGCGAAACCCTGTCCAAAAAAAAAGAAAGAAAAAAGAAAAAAAAGTTGAGATTAAAAGCAGGCAGCAACAGGCAACACCACCATTTTTTTAAGCGTGTGTGCATGCCAGGCTGTGGTGGCACAGGCCTTTAATCCCAGCACTCAAGAGGCAGAGGCAGGATTTCTCTGTAGCTATGGAGCCTGTCCTGGAACTTGCTTTGTTTATCAGGCTGGCCTCAAACTCACAGAGATCCACCTGCCCTTGCCTCCCAAATGCTGGTATAAGAGGCATACGCCACCACAATCTTGGCCTTTTTTTCCCTCTTTCCTTTTTTCCCCCCAAGACAGGGAAATTTTTCTATGTAACCCTGGAACTCACTCTGTAGACCAGGCTGACCTTGAATTTATAAAGATCTGCTTGCCTCTGCTTCCCCAGAACTTGGATTAAAGGCACATGCCACCACACCCAAGCAGCCTTTTCTCTTTTTGAAACCGGTTGTTTTAGACCAGGATAACCTCAAACTTGGTGCCAATGCTGGCCTTCAACTCTTGATGTTCCAGTCTCCATCTCCCAAGCGCGAAGACGATGGGAGCGTGCCACCACGTCTGACTTTTGGAAATTTTTTTGACAGTACCTATGTCTATAAAACAAGCTGCGATTGAGGGAGTTGGCCGAGAGCCCAGTTTTGAAAGTTAGTTTCGAAACCCTGGTGTAGCGGCGCTCTAGGAAGGCGGCCTAAATTGGCGGATACCGACGTCTTGCAGAGTCGCGTTTCTACAGCAGGACCCTGATGCGTTACCAAGGCAACAGAACCTTTCCTGCGGCTTTTCAGCAGTTGGGGGACCTTAGACGAGGTGGTTACGTGAAGCGACCAAAGTGAGACAACCTAAGCCCTGAGAGTGGGTAGATACTACACGCAACTCTAGCTAGTCACGTCGATTTAAGGCTAGCACCCGAACGTCATCGCTCCGAGACGCCGACGCAGATACATGACGCCACTCCCGGAAGTGCGGTCTAGAGCGGGCGGGGAAAGGGCAGCTGGTTCCTTTATGGATTAGGTCCTGCGAGGCGGTCTCAGAAGTGAGGCCGTGCCTCTCCATCTTCGCTGAATCTTTCAGGTCCACGGACTGAGGAAACGTCTCCACCGTCATGGGAGGCGGAGACCTGGTAAGTGCCGGTGGCCTGGGCGGTTAGGATTTAGGCCCGAGACCCACTGGCGTCGGGGACGGAAACTGGCAGGGGTGCGGTGGAAGTCGGGGGTAGCAGTGGGTAACCCAGGTAATGAGGTCTTGTTTTCAACAGAAGGGGGTGGTAAACCTGGAGACAGAACGCATTGGTTTAGACCGCGGAAGGACTGGGATGAGACTTGCGAAGATGTGCTTCAAAGTGATGTCTGCTGGTGTCTGTGTTTGATGATTGGCGGGGGACAGGGGGCTTCCAGGCGGGGAAGTCTGAGCTAGGGAGGGGGACGGTTGGACTCATGGTACGGAAGGAGGCAGATCTTGGTACACAGACTTTATTTTGTGTATGTTATCTTGGAACATAGCCCCTCTTCTTAGCTAGGAGTTTACACTTGTATCGTGGACCTGGACTGTCGAAGGATGGGCTCCGGTACTCCCGGATTCTGAGCTGTGCTGTTTGGAGGAGTCCATTTTAAATCTTGTCCGTCATTGTTTCATCCCCTACATCAGTGCTTTGCTTTGATCTGTAGTGACAAGGCAGCTGTCTTCTGTACTTACATATTTTATTTAAAGGCTAAGTGGCAATTGCTTTTTAAGTCGTGTAGTTCATTTGTGGGGAACTAATGCCTTAAATAAAGTGGAAGTATCCACGAAGCACAGAGCTAGATTAGAAAACTATTGATCTTCTCAAAGTGAAGCTAATTGAATCAATAAGTGTATTAGTTTAGATATCTATCCATTAGGCTGAGTTTGCCAGGTATCCTTAATTTGATCAAATTCCAGGACACCACCAAAGTTGGTTTAGTTTAGTATATTCTTCATGTAACTGTGTTGATGGACAATATATTAGCTTGTTTCTCTGATGCTGTGATAAAACCAAAAGCAGCATTCAGAGGAGAGGGTTTATTGTATCTTACAGGTTAGAGTCCATCATTAAGGGAAGCCAGGGAGGAGCGCAAGTAGTAACCTGGAGGCGGGAACTGAAGCAGAAACCATGGAGGAGTGCTGCTTACTGGCTTGCTTCTCTTGGCTTACTCAGCTACCTTCCTTAAACAGCTCAGGCCCACCTATGCAGGGATGGCACCACCCACAGTGGGCTGGGCCCTCCTACATCAATTAGCAATCCAGAAAATGCACCCACGAACATTCCCACAATCTGGTGGAGGTGGTTCCTCTATTGAAGTTGACAACTAAAACTAGTCATCCCTGACAGGACTGCGCTAATCTAGAAATTCTTTTTTTTTCTTTTCTTCCTTCCTTCCTTCCTTCCTTTCTTTTTTTCTTTTTTTGGCTTTTCGAGACAGGGTTTCTATGTGCAATGGTGTGAAGGTGTCAGATTGCCCAGGGACTACACATACTTATGAGCTGCCACATGGATGCTGGGAATTGAACCCCAGTACTCTGAAAGAGCAGTAAGTGCTCTTAACCGCTGAGCCATCTCTCTAGCCCTAATCTAGAAATTCTTAACCTCAGAGGTGTTGGCAGTTTGGGCTAGATAATTGTGCAGTGGTGGGGCTGTCCTGCACATTGTATATTCAGCCACAAGCTGCCATTAGCAGTCGAATCTCCCTCAGTTGTGACATGTACAAATTTCTCCAGACATGATTGTCATCTGTGCCCTGGGATGGAAAGGAGGACTTTTGTAGGACAAAGTAAGGGTGTGTGTGTGGATGGTGGTGGTGAAGAAAGTCCTGCTTGAAGGATAGAATGTAGGAAGGAACAACGTAGTAAAGGGGGAAAGGCAGTTAAGGGCAAAGAAAGCAAGCAGATGGTATGTGCTTTTAGTTCCAGTGCTTGAGAGGTACAGTCAGTAAGAGCTCGAGTTTGAGGGTAGCCTGAGCTAGACAGCAAGGTCCTGGCTTGCACGTATGTGTGCATGCCCACACACACCTGTGTTCTCGCTGATTTTGTGCTTTGCACCTGCAAGTTACCTTGTGTATTTGGTCTCATTTGGTCTTAACCAGTCTTTGGTTTTGTGTCTCTCCCATCCATCCTTCACATGATAGCTGGACATGCTCCTGCCTGCATCTTTTCGGTTCTTGCTTCCTGCCATAGATGGGGAAGTTCAGTTCCTTCACATACCTGTAAAGGATTTGGTCTGATCGGGCGTGCCTTTAATCCCAACCCTTAGGAGGCAGAGACGGGCGAATCTCATCACTGGGACTGTAGACGTGAGGCCATTTCCTCTTACAGTGCTTCCCAGTCACCAGCTATTTTATTTATTTTTTATTTTTTTAAAATATTTATTTATTATGTATACAATATTCTGTATGTGTGTATGCTTGCAGGCCAGAAGAGGGCACCAGACCCCATTACAGAGGGTTGTGAGCCACCACTTGGTTGCTGGGAATTGAACTCAGGACCTTTGGTAGAGCAGGCAATGCTCTTAACCTCTGAGCCATCTCTCCAGCCCCACCAGCTATTTTATAATCATCCTTAGCTGCTGCTGCCTCAGGGAAACTTCCTATTATTACAGCTTGAAGCAGAGTAGTGAGAGGAGAGGGGAGAAGCATTCACTGAAGGGGCGGGGAAGAAACAAGGGGAATTCCCGAGAAGGAAAGTTGAACAAGGCCCAGGTGCATTGTAAGCATGTCAGTTTAGGCACAGGAGTCAAGTGTACTCAGTAAAAAGAAAGATGTTTGAACTGGCTGTGGTGGTGCAGCACTCGGGAGGCAGAGGCAGGCAGATCTCTGTGAGTTCGAGGCCAGCCTGGTCTATAGAACTAGTTGCAGGCCTGCCAGGGCTGCACAACCCTGTCTCAAAAAACCAAAAGAAAAGAAAAGAAAAGAAAAAAAGAAAGAAAGAAAGATGTTTGTATAAGAATGTATGTTCTGGGGGGCTGGAAAGATGGCTCAGCACTGGCTGCTCTTCAAAAGGACCCGGGTTCAATTCCCAAAACCCACATGGCAGCTAAGAGCGGTCTGTAACTCTAGTTCCAGGGAGATCTGATGCCCTCACACAGACATACATGTAGGCAAAACCCAATGCACATTAAAAAAGAGAATGAACGTTCTGCTCCAGCGAACTGTGTGCCCCTTCAGAGTCGACCTCTTCCTCCTTGCCCCAGTCCTCTTGTCTTGCTATGGTCATCTCCCATGTGAAGCATGGCTAGTGGAGTTAAAGACATTTCCCACAACCTCATGTGTGCTAGGCAAGTACTCCAGCATCGAGCTACATCCCTACCTGCCGTCTTCCCTTCCCTTCCTGAGAAGGTGGGTGAGGCACGGTGGGATGGTTAATTTTAACTGTCTTCTCGATATAATCCAAAATCACCTGGAAAGAGGATCTCAGTGAGTGTTGTCTACATTGGGTTGGCTTGCGGATATGTCTGTTGGGGATCATCTTAATCATTGTGGGAAGACCCTTATCCCCTCTGCCTACCGCCTTCTGAATCCTTTCCTCCCTCTGTCCACTCACACAGAACCTGAAGAAGAGCTGGCACCCACAGACCCTTCGAAATGTGGAGAAAGTGTGGAAGGCAGAGCAAAAACATGAGGCCGAGCGGAAGAAGATTGAGGAGCTGCAGCGGGAGCTCAGGGAGGAGAGAGCTCGGGAAGAGATGCAGCGCTACGCTGAGGATGTTGGGGCTGTCAAGTAAGTGCGGAGCTGGGAGTTCGATGCATGCCTGATGCAGGGGCTGCAGAGTGGTTAAGTGATTCTGCATGTGGGTTTTGGAGCCTGACCAACTCGATTCTATGATTGGCTTTGCGTGGCTTAAGTTGTGTGCCTGAGAGAAGGTTTGGGAGCCTTGGATATCTCGGTACTCGAGACTGTAAGGGTTGTTGAGGACCAGATGCGGAAACATGTAACCAACTCAGTGCAGGCCGTGCTCCCACTAGATCGTTGACAAATAATGGAGGTTATGACTAAGAGTTGCTGTCTTCATGCTGCCCGAGGCTTCTGTGAGTGTATTGAAAGCACATGCTCTTGGGGGCAGAGAGGTTAGTGGGAATAAGTAGATAGGGATCTGTCAATAAAGCCTTGCTGTGGCTGTAGACAGTCTTGCCGAAATTTACCTTTGGTCACTTCCTTATACAGTTTGGAGTAATAGTAGATAAGGGTGGAGTATTTGTCGAGAAATAAAAAGCATAAAACGCACTCTATAGTGCGTTCCTACGTCAGAATGATATAGAAACTGTAGAGATTGAAGTCAGGTCACCTCTACTGCTCCCCTTGTTCACATTTCATGGGCAAGCCTTCAGGGTGAAATGTGGCTTACTTTCCCCATGGGATATCATAGGGGTTGCCTTCCTTTCATGGCAGAAGGGTTTGTTACATCCACAGTTGTGAGTGAGACTTAGTTTCAGCACATGGAGATCATGGCCCCTTAAGGAGGGAAAGTCCTATTTCTTTCAGGAAATGCTTCAGGGAGGCTCTGATGTTCTACAGTGAATGAGGTTTATGGAGCTTTTAAATTAAATACAATGTATTTAGGGAATGGTGATGGTAACTGTTAATTGTGAAATTTGACAGAATACAGAATCCCCTAAGATGGGCCTCTGGGCACACCTGTGGGGGTTATCTTGATTATGTTAGTTAAGATGGGAAGACTCACCTTGATTGTGGGCAGAATTATTCCTGCGCTGCTGATCCTATTCAGTAAGCTGAGTGCTTGACTGTGGATGCAGTGTGCCTACCTGAGTTAGCCCTGCGGTCCTGATTTCCCTGCCATGATGAGAGTGCTTAGCATAAGAACACAAAAATATTTGAGACCAGCCTGGTCTACAAGAGCTAGCTCCAGGACAGGCTCTAAAGCTGC
Organism: Arvicola amphibius; assembly: GCF_903992535.2. Taxonomy (NCBI): domain Eukaryota; kingdom Metazoa; phylum Chordata; class Mammalia; order Rodentia; family Cricetidae; genus Arvicola; species Arvicola amphibius. The sequence goes on from NC_052050.1 coordinate 23,849,352, forward strand.
AGAGAAACCCTGTCTCGGGAAGAAAAAAAAAAAAAGAACACAAAAATAAAACAAGATAGGCATTAATACAAAAATAGAACAAGAAAATGAAGTAGCAGGGTGGTAGTGGTGCACGCCCTTAATCCCAGCGCTTGGGAGGCAGAAGCAGACAGATCTCTGAGTTTAAGGCCAGCCTGGTCTACAGAGTAAGTTTCAGGATAGCCAAGGCTATGCAAAGAAACCCTGTCTTGAAAAAAACAAAACCGACCGTGTTGTGGTGGTGCATTCCTTTAATCCTAGCACTCCTGAGACAGAGACAGGCAGATCTCTGAGTTCAAGACCAGCCTGGTCTACAGAGAGAGTTTTTCAGAACAGGCTCCAAAAACTACAAAGAAACCCTGTCTTGAAAAACCAAAAAGAAAAAAAAGAAAGAAAGAAAGAAAGGAAGGAAGGAAGGAAGGAAGGAAGGAAGAAAGAAAGAAAGAAAGAAAGAAAAGGAATTTTGTTTTGTTTTGTTTTGTTTTGTTTTGTTTTTTTTTTTTTTTTTTTGAGCTTTGGAGCCTGTCCTGGAACTAGCTCTTATAGACCAGGCCACCACCTGGTGACCTGGCCACCTTTTTAAAATTTTTTAATTTTGGGACTGTTGAAATTATTCATTGGTTAAGAGATCTTGTAGAAAACCAGGTTCGATTTTCAGTATACGCACTGGCTCACAACTATCTGTAATTACTTATAATTTCCAGTTCAGAACATCTGACACCTTCCGGCCTCTGAGGGTACTACACACATGTGGTGCACATACATGCAGGCAAACTACATAAAATTTGATTTTTTAAAAAGTACAGGCAGGGCCGCACACACCTTTAATCCCAGCACTTAGGAGGCCAAGGCAGGCGGATCTCTGTGGGTTTGAGGTCGGCCTGATCTACAGAGTGAGTTCCAGGACGGCCAGGAATGCAGAGAAACCCTGTCTTGAAAACACAAAGACAACAGCAAAACAGTGCAGAGGATCTCATTGTGTGCAGCCCAGACTCAGGCTCCTACTTGGTGGCATTGCAGGTCATCTGTCATTTTTTTTTAAAGTTTGAGAAGAGACAATTTATTACAAGTTTAAAACCAAGGCAGACAAACTGTAAATCTCCCAGTTGCCTGGAGATGGAGAATGAAGAAAAGAAGGGGGGCAAGGCCATGCTGTTTGGGATAAGCCAGCATGGAGGTCAGCTTCATGGCTGCACACAGCCTTAAGGTGGGGAGGGGATCTTTGGAAAACAGGTTAGGCAGCCCTGAGAGCTAGAGAAGGCAAACTTAGGTCTGCAGCATCCAGAGGAGAAGACAAAAGAGAACTCGGGACTCAGAACCCTGTAGTACATCATGGCAGCTGCTAGGGACCCGGACCCCCACCCCCACCCCCACCCCACCCCACCTTTGTATCTGATTTACTTGGCCATTTGACTGCTTTGAATGCTTTGTATAATGATATGCTTTGACTTTCTCCAGTTGAACACCATTATGGGTCAAGTGATCTTCTCTGCGCTGCTCTTAGAGCAGAGAGGACGTCTCATATATGTAATGTTGTACATCTCCAAATCCTTCCGGAACTGGGGGTCAAACCCAAGTCCTCAAACATGCTAGGCAAGTTATAGTCTACCACAGGCAATAGAGGATCTCTTTAGTATTTGCTGATATGGTTACATGGTTGCAGTTCCTAGACAGTGGTATTGGGTCCTTGCATTAAATAAATAAAGATGGGGCAATTCCTTCCTCAGCCAGCTTCTGTAGAGTAGAAGGGACTTTAAGTGGCAAGGGGAATCTGAGTTTTGAGTCCTTGTCTCAAAACCAAAAACAGCAGCCAACCAAAACAAAACCAAATTGGAGGCCTAGGCAAGAGCATCTCTGGCTTGAGGCCAACCTAGATAACAGTGAAATCTGGCCAAAAAAAAAAAAAAAAAGCAAACAGCACAACAAAACAAGTTCTGCTGAGATGGCTTAAGGTTAAAAGCACCTGCAGAGGACCCAGGTTCAGTTCCCAGCACTGGTGTGCTTGCTCACAATCACCTACACCTCCAGTTCAAAGGATTCACATGCCCTTCACCTCATGCACATACATATAAATAAAATTTCTTAAAATATTTATTTATTTATTTATTATGTATACAATATTCTGTCTCTGTGTGTGTGTCTGCAGGCCAGAAGAGGGTACCTCATTACAAATGGTTGTGAGCCACCATGTGGTTGCTGGGAATTGAACTCAGGACCTTTGGAAGAGCAGGCAATGCTCTTAACCACTGAGCCATCTCTCCAGCCCATAAATAAAATTTTAAAAAAATTAAGGACTAGTTTGGCGGTGGTGGCGCACGTCTTTAATCCCAGCACTCAGGAGGCAGAGGCAGGCGGATCTCTGTGAGTTCGAGACGAGCCTGGTCTACAAGAGCTAGCTCCAGGACAGGCTCCAAAGCTACAGAGAAACCCTGTCTTGAAAAACCAAAAAACAAAAACCAAAAAAAAATTAAGAACTGGGGCTGGAGAGATGGCTCAGAGGTTAAGAGGCTGTTCTTCCAGAGGTCCTGAGTTCAATTCCCAGCAATCACATGGTGGCTCACAACCTCCCTAACGAGATCTGGTGCTCTCTTCTGGCCTGCAGGCAGAACACTGCATACATAATAAATAAATAAATAAATAAATAAATAAATAAATAAATAAATCTTTTTTTAAAAAAATTAAGGACTGGAGAAATGGCTCAGCGGTTAAGAATTTGTAGTGCCTTTGCAGAAGACCTGAGTTCCGTTCCCAGCACCCATGTTAAACAGCTCACACTGTCTGTTCCAGTTCTGACCTCCACAGGAACCGGGTATGCATGTGGTGCACACACACACAGAAGTCAAGTTGTCCTTTCTGACTTTCACATGCACACTGTGACATGTATGACCCTCTCCATTATACACACACATTAATGGTAAATAAACTTTTTTTTTTAAAGATTTTATTTATCATGTATACAACATTCTGCCTCCATGTATGCCCACATGCCAGAAGAGGGCGCCAGATCTCATTACAGATGGTTGTGAGCCACCATGTGGTTGCTGGGAATTGAACTCAGGACCTCTGGAAGAGCAGCCAGTGCTCTTAACCACTGAGCCATCTCTCCAGCCCAGGTAAATAAACATTTTAAAGCATATTAAAACCCAGGAGCTTATTTGGTAACTGCCATGTGGCGATACACAGATTAATAGAAATGGGTTAAATTAAGATGTAAGAGTTAGCCAATAGGAAGCTAGAGCTAATAGGTCAAGCAGTGATTTAATTAATAGAGTTTCTGTGTGATTATTTCGAGTCTAAGCTAGCTGTGACTGAACAAATGACTCTCTGCAACAGTATAGTGCTTACCTAGCATGCCCAAAGCTCTGGGTTTGATCCCTAGTGCAGCATGAGCCGGGTGTAATCCTAGTGTTCAGGTGGATAAGAAGTTAAGACTATCTCCAGCCAGCCTGGAGCTCCTCCCTGGGAGCCCCGGTCTTCACAGCTGTCAGACTCCCTCCTAGTCTGTGATTGACCTGCACAGGAGAATTAGCAAAGCCTTGGTTACCCGGAAGCCACTGTCTGTGGTACCCATTGTAAAGCACCCTCCTTCCCAGTCTCCCACAGTCTGCGAGGACCCAGCAGCGTTCAGCGTACCTTCCATTTGACTCCAGCAGTGTGGGCAGCTGCGCAAGCTATTCACAGCCACAATAAAGTCTTTTCTCTTGTTTGTTTATTTTGTTTTTCAAGACAGGTTTCTCTGTAGCTTTGGAGCCTATCATAGAATTCTCTCTGTAGACCAGGCTGGCCTCAAACTCACAAAGATCCTCCTGTCTCTGCTTTCTGAGTGCTGGGATTAAAGGCATGTGCCACCACTGCCCAACCACAATCAATTCTTTTTTTTTTTTTTTTAATATTTATTTATTTATTATGTGTACAGCATTCCTTCCTGTGTGCCCGCAAGCCAGAATGGGGCGCCAGGTCTCATTACAGATGGTTGTGAGCCACCATGTGGTTGCTGGGAATTGAACTCAGGACCTCTGGAAGAGCAGTCAGTGCTCTTAACCACTGAGCCATCTCTCCAGCCCCCACAATCAATTCTTAATTACAGACTAATACTTTTCCAAATAGATCATTTATATCTTTTTTTCCTGAGCCAGGAAGAAAGAAGAAAAGTTGGATTGGATGTACCAGGGTCCTGGTGGGATGGTGAACCGTGATGAGTACCTGCTGGGTCGCCCCATTGACAAGTACGTTTTTGAGAAGATGGAGGAGAAGGAAGCAGGCTGTTCTTCTGAGACAGGACTCCTCCCAGGCTCTATCTTTGCCCCTTCGGGTGCCAATTCCCTTCTTGACATGGCCAGCAAAATCCGGGAAGATCCTCTCTTCATCATCAGGTACCACTGGGGCTGAGGAGGTTCTTGCAGAGATGCCCGGGGGCTCTATTTTCCATATCTCTGTCTTCATTTGTGCTCTGACTGGTGCAAAGATGCCTGATGTAGGCCATATGGAAAAGTACAGACAAGATTTCTCCATCTCTCTTTAACCCTTAATAAAAAAAGAGAGCTAGAAGGCTGGGGATACCTCTGCTGTTGAGAGCATGTATTGCTCCTGCAGAATACCTGAGGTTGGATCCCAGTACCCATACCAGGCGTCTTAGAGATGTTTGTAACTCCAGCTCCAGGATGATCCAAAGCCTCTGGCACCCATGGGCACCAGTACTTATCTGCCTCGAACTTGCAGGTTTGCACACACACACACATACACACACACATACACACACATACACACACACACATTAATGATAATAAAAATATTATTAAAATTAAAAAGGAAGTAGAAGCAAGATGACAAACATTTGCTTGTTCCTTGGAAATTTGGGAAATTGGTGTAGAGTTAAGTATGAGGTAAATGTTTCCTCTTAACCCCCAGCTCCCTTACCATTCCCACTGCAAATGTATAGCCAGTAAATGACTCTTCATTCCTTTTTCCTTTAGCCTGTTTCCTTGCTTTTTTATTTTTGTTTATTCCTGGAGGTGTGTGTGTGAAGTGTGGTTAGTGTATATATGTGCATGTGTGTGCTTACCTGTCTAGGGAGGCTAGAAGTCAACATTAATGCCTTTCTCAATCACTCACCTTATTTGTATGTGTACGAGTGTGCATGTGTGTGCACACATGTGTATACATGCCTTGGTATATGTGCGGAGGGGTAATGTTGGTTGGTTGGGTCTCTTCTCCCACCTGTGGGCCTTAGGAATTTGAACTCAGCAGCTGGGCTTGGCAGTGAGTTCATTTAACAATTCTCTACCAAGCCCTCTCTGCATTACTTTTTTTTTTTTTTTTTTGTTTTTTTGTTTTTTTGTTTTTTGAGACAGGGTTTCTCTGCAGCTTTAGAGCCTGTCCTGGAGCTAGCTCTTGTAGACCAGGCTGGTCTCGAACTCATAGAGATCCGCCTGCCTCTGCCTCCCGAGTGCTGGGATTAAAGGCGTGCGCCACCACCGCCCGGCTTGCATTACTTTTTGAAACAAGACAAGGTCTTCTGCCAAACACGGAGCTTGCTGATTCATGTACGCTGGCCAGCAAGCCCCAGGATCATCCTGTTGCTGCCTCCAGAGCACTAAGATTATGGCCGCTCTGCTCAGCTTTCTGTAGCGTTGCTATTGGCTTTGAGACAGGGTTTTAACTATGCAGCCTTGGTTGGCCCAAATGCTGGGATTAAAGGCATGTGCTGCCACACCTGACTCGCTCAACTTTTTCACGTGGGTCTGGGAGGTAGAAGTTTAGGTTCTTATGCTTGTGTGGCAAACACTTTGCTGACAGAACCATCTTGCTACCCATTTTTGTTTGTCTGTTTGTTTGAGACAGGGTCTCATGTGGTTCGGGCTTGCCTCCACCCTGTAGCTAAGTATGACTGAACTCCTCTCTAATATATGTCACTACACCTGGCTTTGTGATTTATTGAGGCAGTAGCCTTGGCTCAGCATCTTCTCCCCTCAGCCTCCGAGTGTTGAGTTCTGTGCTGTCACACCCAGCTCCTCATGAACACTTGCTTGGTATCGCTTGTGTATGAGTGTTTTGTTGGCATGTGTATCTGTGTACCGTGTGCATGCCCGGTGCCTACAGAGGCCAGAAGACTGGAGTTACAGCCGGTTGTGAGCTGCTATGTGGGTGCTGGGAATTGAACCCAGGTCCTCTTGAAAAGGAGCCAGTGCTCTTAACTGCTGAGTCATCTCTCCAGTTCCCAGCACAAATGTGTGTGTGTACACACACACACACACACACAGTGTCACACACTCACTTCTCAAAAGAAGAATCGCTGTAGCCAGGCAGTGATGGCGCACGCCTTTAATCCCAGCAGAGGCAGGTGGAGCTCTGAGTTCGAGGCCAGGCTGGTCTACAAATCAAATTCTAGGACAGCGAGGACTGTCTGTTGCACAAAGAAACCCTGTCTCAAACCTCCACTCTCCCCCCACAAAAGAACCATTATGTATATATGTGTACGTGCACATGTGCGTGCACGTACACACACACACACACACACACATACACTCCTCAAAAAAAGAACCATACTGCTGTCTTTATTTCGCAGATGATGAGGCTGTTTTTAGGCTAAGTGGTAAAGGTTGTTTTGAAATGTTGCGCTTAGTGAATTCCAGGTCCACACCCGATTCCTTCACCATGAGGGAAGCCTTGACACCAAAGCCAAATGAGAAGCAGATTGACCTCACTGTCATGCACTGCGCTGTCCCCGCCCACATCATGTTCTTCAGTACTTGCTGGGGCTTTGTGGCTTCTCCACCGTTCTCTGTAAATTCACCGTCAGTGTAAACTCTGTGCAGTTTTTGTTTCGTTTGATTTGAGACAGGTTCTCGCTCTGTAGCCCTGGCTTGTCTATGCACGAGTTTTGAAAGGGGTTATTAAATAGAATTTGGTGAGGAGGATAACATAATTCCCTTTGCAAAAGAAAGATTCACTTAATTTTTTTCTTCTATTTAGGAAGAAAGAGGAGGAGAAAAAAAGAGAGGTACTGAACAATCCTGTGAAAATGAAGAAAATCAAAGAGTTGGTAAGTCATTCATCAATATGCGCCTAGATGGGGCTGGGGTGTGTGTGCCTGCACGGGCGTCTGCACTGTGTGAATGTATGTGTGTCTGCACGGGCGTCTGCACTGTGCTGGGGTGTGTGTGTCTGCACGGGCGTCTACACTGTGGGAATGTATGTTTGCCTGTATGGGTGTCTGTACTGTGTGAGGTTGTGGTACCTGAGGAAACTGGCAACGGGCATCAGATCTGGAACTGGAGTTACAGATGGTTGGGATTTGCTCTCTGGATGGTAGGAATTGAACCCTGGTCTCTAGAAGAGCAGTACCTGCTCTTAAGTGCTGAGCCTTCTCTCTAGCCCCTCCTTTAATTTCTTAGCACCAGGCCCCCTTTCCATTTCCTCTCAGGCACGGAAGTAGCCTGGCTTTTCTGACTACTTTTCTGTGTTCTTGAGACAGGACTTAATTTTGTAGCCCAGACCAGTCTGGAACTATAATCTTTTCTCAACCTGAGTTGTAGGATTACAAGGGTTAAATTTTTTTTTTCAAGACAGGGTTTCTCTATTTAACAGCCTGGAATTCACTCTGTAGACCAGGCTAGCCTCCAGCTCAGAAATATGCTTCCCTCTGCCTCTGCTGGGATTAAAGGCATGCGCCGCCACCACCTGGCTCAATTTTATTTATTTATTTATTTATTTATTTATTTCACAACAGGGTTTCTCTGTGTAACACCCCTAGCTGTCCTGGAACTAGCTCTTGTAAATCAGACTGGCCTCAAACTCACAGTGATCGCCTACCTCTGCTTCCCAAGTGCTGGGATTAAAGACGTGTGCCACCACCGCCCGGCTATCAGTTTTTGTTTTTTTACATACTATCTCTGGATGATTTTATGCTTCCTTAACTTAATAGCTTAATTAATTTCCTTTTGGTTGGGAAAAAAACTACATGTCTTTAGTTCCTTTTTTTTTTTCCTTTTATTACATTTACTTGTGTATGGGTGTTTGTGTTGTGGCATATGAGTGATCCTGAGAATTGAACTCAATTTGTCAGGCTTGGTGGCAAGTGCAGTTAATCAGTGAATCACAGGCTTGCCAGAGGTACACAGTGAGACTTTGTCTCATGTAGAAGGAAGCGCGGAAAAAAGCGGCGGGCTGTATCCCGCCACCCGGCTAGCTTTACCCAAAATAATTACACGGAAACTGTATTCTTTTAAACACTGCCTGGCCCATTATCTGTAGCCTCTTAATGGTTAATTCTCACATCTTCCTTTAACCCATATTTAGTAATCTGTGTAGCACCACGAGGTGTGGTTTACCAGGAGAGATCTTAACCTGTGTCCATCTCAGAGAGGAGAATCATGGCGACTCACTATGGCGACTGAAGCGTCTCCCCACTCCTGCTACCCAGCATTCTGTTCTGTCTACTCCGCCTACCTAATTTTCTGTTCTCTTAAAGGGCCAAGGCAGTTTTCTTTATTAATTAACCAATGAAAGTAACATAGACAGATAACTCTCCTCCATCAGTCTCAAAATAATAATAATTTAAAAATGTGGATCCCTTGCTCACTTACCAGATAATTATTTTTAGGGTGTCTGGGACATCTGTGCCCAACATGGGTGCCCTGACAATGCCCCTGACCAGTTTGTGTGTGAGCCCTTCCCTACACCAGGTCTAACGGGTCTCAGATCTCATGTGGTGGTGTTCTGGACATTCCAGTTGCAAATGAGTCTGGAAAAAAAGGAGAAGAAGAAAAAGAAGGAGAAGAAAAAGAAGCACAAGAAACACAAACACAGAAGCTCCAGTAGTGATCGCTCCAGCAGCGAGGATGAGCACAGCCAGGGCAGGTGGGCAGGTGGTGCCAGGGCAGGTGGGCAGGTGGTGCCAGGGCAGGTGGGCAGGTGGTGCCAGGGCAGGTGGGCAGGTGGTGCCAGGGCAGGTGGGCAGGTGGTGCCAGGGCAGGTGGTGCCAGGGCAGGTGGGCAGGTGGTGCCAGGGCAGGTGGGCAAGTGGTGCCAGGGCAGGTGGGCAGATGGGTGCCAGCCTCCCTCAGCAGGACTTCTTGCCGTTCACTCATCCATCCCAGGGAGGTGCTGAGGCCAGGCACTGGGGTTTCGGTGAGGAACGTGCAGCTGTGCGCTCTGGACTGCCCAGCTGGCCCCTGGAGATGCTAAGTCTGTGTCTCCTGGTGCACTCTTAGGTAGTCCGGCCTTCGCCTTCCAGGTCTTAGGTCAGGGCTCCTGACAAGACTGTTTCGTGTCAGTTTGAGTCTTCGGAACTGAAGGGAGTTCTCTTCCCCTCTTTTTTTAAAAATGGATTAATGGGACCGTGTGGGCCCATTCTGCGTCTTGCCTCAGGGACAGTCGGCTCTGTTGCCGCCGACTCACGATTAGTCCTCGGAATAGCAGCATGAGGTGAGAGGAGACTGTGCAGGCGCTGAGGCTGAGAGCTCTGCCCACAGCTTTTCACAGGAAAAACTTGACTGCGCTGATGTCTTCCAGCGAAGACAGTCCAAATAGAGAAGGGCGCTGCCAAGCAATGACTGTAGTAGCCGGGATGGGGCGGGGCTGCACTTCTCAGAGGTGGGTCAGGCTGGACTCGTACCTTTTCTGTTTCAGTGAATGCGTATGTGTTTTAATCTCTTAGATTGCAAAAGAAGATGGCAAATTCCTTTCCTGTTTTGTCCAAAGTCCCCGGATATGGCTTACAGGTAGAGATGTGGGCTTTTCAAAGGGACTGACTATGGAACCTTGCAGTTTGTCACTCTTGAGCCCTGCACACAGCGGGGCAGTTTGGATAGTGGAGGCTGGGATTGCTGGAGACCAAGCCTAACCTTATCCTTGAGCCTTTCGCCTCTTTCTGAGAAATCACTAGTGGAGCACTTAATCTTCCTGCCAAGAACTGCAAATAGTTGACATGAAATGTATACATTTTAATGACTTTTGACCAAAAGACATCCCTCACTGTTTTAATTTTTGTGAGGTGCTTGGGATGGACCCTGGGCCTTGCTTATGCTAAGCAAGTGCTTTATGAGTGAACTACAGCCTCAACTCTTGGTTCATTCATTCATTCATTCATTCACTCACTCATTCACTCATTCATTCATTCATTCACTCATTCATTCACTTTTTGTTTCCTTTGAGACTATGTAGCCCTGGCTGGCCTGGAACTTACCTGCCTCTGCTTCCCAAGTGCTGGGATTAAAGATGTGAGCACTGGGCTCTGGGCCCCTGTTTGCTTGTTTGATTTTTTTTTGAGACAGAATCTCAAAAATTCTGAATTCGGGGCTGGAGAGGTGGCTTAGTGGATAAGAGTACTGGCTGCTCTTCCAGAGGACCCACCCAGGTTCAATACCCAGCAGCCACATGGCAGCTCACAGCTGTCTGTAACGCCAGTTCTAGGGGAGGACTCCCATGGCACAACACCAATGCACATTAAAAAAAAAAATTTTTTTTTTAATTCTGAATTCTTCTGTATCATGAATGCTGGGATTACAGACATGGAAGGTAACTCTTGGCCTTTCTGAATAGAATTTCCATATGTAGTTCAAATTGTTCTCAAACTTGATCTTCATGCCTTTGCCCTTTGCCTCTCAAGTTGGTAGGGTTATATGTATATACTATTATGTCCCAGCTTGCTTTTTTTTTTTTTTTAAGGCAGAGTCTCAGAATGTAGCACAAGCTGGCCTTGAATTTACAGTCCTCTCCCCTTAGCATTCTGAGTACTAGGATTCAGGTATGCCCCCTCCCTACGCCTTATGCAGCTGCATAGCCATCGCGCCTACTCTTGGTGGTTTAGAGACTCTCGTTGGTCATTTTTTGCCTTGCTGTACTGCATCTCTGTTTGAACAGCTAGCTTTTCCTATGGATGCTCTCGTCTCTTCCTTAATGACATAGGTGAGGGACTCTGACCGTGACCAGGGGCTGCAGGGCTCTGTGATGGCCGAGCAAAGGGGGATGAAGAACCATTCCCGCTCAAGAAGCTCCTCCCACTCCCCCCCCAGACATGTCAGCAGGAAGAGCTCCAAGGAAGAGAGATCCCGGGACAGGAGGTCTCGATCCCTGGGCAGAAGGTCACGGTCCCCAAGGCCCAGCAAACCGTGAGTGTGGGAGTTCACTGGGAAATAATCTGTGACCTAAATAATCTGGCCCTGGCAGGTGTTTGTTTTGGGTGACATTCATCATTTCCAGGTTCCTAAGTCTCAGCTTTATCTCCTCTCCGTCATCTTTTCAGCACCGCACTGAAATTACATGCGATCATAACAAATCGCATTTGTAGGACTTTATTGCTGGCGGAATGTCCCCTCTTCTTTGGGTTGTACTTTTGCTATATGTTTGTGGCGTGTGCACACGTGTGTGGGTGGATGCACACGTGTGTGGGTGGTGCACATCCACCACTCTCTACCTTAGTCTGTTGAGGCAGTCTCTCCCTAAAACCCAGAGCTCACTCTTTTCTTCTCTTCTCTCTCTCTCTCTCTCTCTCTCTCTCTCTCTCTCTCTCTCTCTCTCGGCAAGGCTGAAAGCTCTCAATTCCCAAAAATCCTGTCTTATCCCCACTCAGTGCTGAGAGAACTATGTCTAGCTTGTTATGTGGGTGCTGGGATCTCAATTCTGGTCCTCGTACTTATCTAGCAAGAAATTTATCTCCTGAGCCTCCGAGACCCTGGATTATACTTGAAATAAATTGTGTGTGTAGGGGCTGGAGAGATGACTCAGTAGTTAAGAGTACTGGTTTCTTTCAGAGGTCCTGAGCTCAATTCTCAGCAATAATATGATGGCTCACAACCATCTCTAGTGGGATACGATGCCCTCTTCTGGCATAAAGGCGTATATGCAGATAGAGCACTCATACATAAAATAAATAAACTTTTCTTTGGTGGGGGTGGTTTTGAGACAAGGTTTCTCTTTAGCTTTGGAGCCTGTCCTGGAAATAGCTCTTGTAGACCAGGCTGTCCTTAAACTCACAGAGATCCGCCTGCCTCTGCCTCCCGAGTGCTGGGATTAAAGGCGTGCACCACAACCACCCGACTCAAATAAACTTTTTGTTTTTTGAGACAGGGTTTCTCTGTGTAACTTTGGAGCCTGTCCTGGAACTAGCTCTTGTAGACCAGGCCTGCCTCTGCCTCCCGAGTGTTGTGATTGAAGGCATGCTCTACCACGGGCCAGCTAAATAAATAAATCTTTAAAAAAATTGTGCGTGAGTGTACACACATTTGTGTTACTGCGTGCTTCTGGAGGTCAGAGAATAATTTTATGGATTCCCAGAGATTGAACTCAGGTTATCAGGCTTGCAGCAAGTGCTATTGAGCTGTCTTTTTGGCCCCAGCCTGGATTATACTTTTAAAGGAGCTCCATTGGTTGAGGGATGTACTAATAATCCCCCAAATTAAAAGGCATGTCCCCTCTGTGTCCGTTACAGACATACCTCTAAGGTAAACAGGAAAGAGAGAGATAGCCCATCACCTAAAAAGGAGGTCTACCAGAGGCGGCATGCTTCCGGATACACCAGGTAAGCCAGGAGTGTACTAAATGTCAGGTTTTCGTATTTTAGTTTGTTTCTCCAGATGGGCACTTTTTTAAAAAAATTGAACTCTTTAAAATCTTGTATCACAAACAATGTACAAACTATAACATAGCCCTTTTAGGAGCAGCAGCTTTGGATGTCTGACCTTGTGAAGTGATGACTAATCTGGTTTGTCACTTCCTCTGTCCTGACTTCATTTAGGACGAATGCCGTGAAGAAGACCCCCCTATTATATTCTGAGGCCGGTCGTTAAGTTAGGTTGCTGACTTCTAGCTTCATCCCAAAGTGGTATACTATTGGGTTGTATCCATGAATGTGTGTGTCGTGTATACCCCTACTCACACACAGGGAGGTCCTGGGCCAACAACCAGCTCCCAAATAAAGACAGGGAGACTTATTTTAATTATGACTGCTTGGCCTTAGTTTAGGCTTATCCCATTAGCTTTTTTTTTTTAATTTGATTTATTTTTATTTTATGTGCACTGGTGTTTTCCCATGGGTGTTAGTTCCCGTGAGCTGCCATGTGGGTGCTGGGAATTTGAACCCGGATCCTCCAGAAGAGCAGGCAGTGCTCTTAACCACTGAGCTATCTCTCTAGCCACCCCCCCCCCCCAGCTCTTTCAACTTAATTTAACCTGTTTCTATTCGTCTATGTTTTGCCTCAGGGATTTTTACCTTTTTTTCATTCTGTGTGTCCTACTTTCCTGCTTCCTCTGTGTCTGTCTGTCTGGCCCCTGGTGTTTCCCAGGTGTCTCTTTTTCCTTCTATTTTCCCAGCCTAAATTCCTCCTCCTCCTTACTCTCCTTGCCCAGAAGTCCCATCTATACCTCCTCCCTCTCTATTGGCCATTCAACTTTTTATTAGACCAACCAGGTATGTTAGGCAGGCAAGGTAAAACAGCAACATAATTAAACAAGTGCAACACATCTTTACTGAAACAAATATTCTGCAACATAAATGCAACACATCTTTACATAGTTAAACAAATGCAACACATCTTTGCATAAACAAATGCAACACATCTTTACATAAACAAATGCAAAACATCTTTGCATAGTTAAACAAATGCAACACATCTTTGCATAGTTAAGCAAATATTCCACAACACTCTACCTTATTCCCAGAGCCAGGTCTCTCATTGGACCTGGAGCTCAATGATTTGTCTAGGCTAAATGGCCAACTAGTTCCTGGGATTTGCCTGTTTTTTTCAATTAATGCCAGGGTTACAGGCATATGTGTTATGCCCAGATTTTACAGCGTTGCTATGGATCTGAACTCAGGAACTCATTTTTGCACAGCAAGTGCTCTAACCCACTGAGAATCTCACATCTCAGTCCCCATATCCATGGGTTTTTGTTTTTGACTTTGTTACTGTTGTTTGCCTGTGTGAGGCATTTTTCTGTGCGAGGGTGTCAAGTATCTTGGAACTGGAGTTAGACAGTTGTGAGCTGCCATGTGGGTTTTGGGATTTGAACCTGGGTACTCTGGAAGAGCCATCTCTCTAGTTCTTTCTTTCCTCCTCTTCTTTTTCCTCCTCCTTCTTCCTTCTCCTCCTCCTTCTTCCTTCTCCTCTTCCTCCTCCTTTCTTCTTTCTTCTTCTTCATTCATCTTTTCTCTTTGGAGAGCCACGAGCCTGCAGACCTGCCTGCGTGCTGTGCTGCTTGTTTGTTTTGCTAGGGAAGGGGTAGAGCCAATCGGATGGTTTCTGTGTTCCACAGAAAACTCTCAGCAGAGGAACTAGAGCGGAAACGGCAGGAGATGATGGAAAATGCAAAGTGGAGGGAGGAGGAGAGGCTCAACACCCTCAAGAAACACGCCAAGGAAGATGAGCGGGAACGCAGACTGGAGAAGCTGGACTCTCGCTCTGGCAAGTTCATCCAGTAAGTGCTTGCTCCTACCTGGGGCTCCACCTGCGTAGCCTCCAGGCATCCAGGTGGCAGCAGGGCCCACTGCTGGGGCTTGGTGGTGTTCTCATCTTTGTCCAGAGACCTTGGAACTCTGCTTGGGGCCAGTTTTGGTGCTGCTTCCAGTTTCTAGCCAGACAGTGAGGAAAGTTTTTATTTGAAATAGAAGAAGTGATTTTTTCCCCCAAATCATTGAAATTCCTTGACTTTCCTCTTAAGTAAAAATTTATGGCTCAGAAAACCTTTTTCCAATGAGACTTGACTTGTTTTCTAAAAACAGATGAGTTTTCCCTTATGGACATTTAAAAACCCTGGTTCCAGATGGAGTCATTTGAAAATTGTCTGTGTGGGCTAAGAAGAACTTGTGTGTCTAAAGCTGCTTTCTGACGACAATCCTGTTTCTTCTGATTCTGCCAGAGTTGACCACTTGAAAAAACGTTCTTTTCCCCCCATTCACCTGTCTTCTCTTCCCTAGGCGCATGAAGCTGGAAAGTGCATCTACTTCCTCCCTGGAGGACCGGGTGAAGCGCAACATCCATTCTCTGCAGCGAACGTCAATAGCTCTGGAGAAGAACTTCATGAGGAGATGAAAACTAGTTTCTCTCACTGGTTTTCCTGAGTTCTCCAGGGAGGCTGCTGACTCCTAAAATTCTCTTTATAAGAGTTCAAATAGCTTCTTCTACAGATGAAAACCACCACTGTTCAAAGTGTCCCTTGTCCATTGACTCCTGAAATATGGTACATTCTTTAAAAACCAATGTGACTTGATTTGGGGACCCTCGGGAACATTGGCTGGCTGCACTGTGGGTTTTGACTGTGTTTTAATGGATGGGCACTGGGCTGCTCTGGAAAGCTTGGCTGCTTGTCACACCTCTTCCCTCCCACCTGAACCAATGGATCAGACCTTCCAGAGACCTCTCTCCACAGCCACCCAAGTGGATAGACTCTGTGTACTGGGATAAATGAGCATTGACCTTAGTTAGTAGATTTTATGACAGAATAGCCAAGTGTCAGGGAGAGCCAAGAGAGTGTCAAACTGGAAGATAAAACAGTACCCCAAAAAGTCCTATATTTGCTCTTTGAGATGTAATACTATAATGTGTATATGTACAAATGTATAATTTTATACATGCTTTTTAAAAAGGTAGCTTTGTGAGAACGTTTTGTTTGATGATTTTACTATATGGAAGCCACCTTGAACCCTGTTAGGAAGTAACATGGTAAGGTGCGTGGTTTGCTTTTCTCTCTGCTTCTGGTTTGGGAGGAGCTTTGGGGTTAGTGTCAGAATCTAGCTGGGGTAGCTAATCTTTGACATTTGGACGTAACTTTGTCCTCTACAAATGTGTTAGGTTGCATTCATAGCTAGATGCTGGCTTCGGGAAGGACGCACCTGCCAAGTGTGTGTTCCCTTTTGTTCCTTAGGGTTTTATATTGGGCAGCCCAGTGGTGCAGGGAACAGGACCATATTGCCAGTGTGCTTGGGCCTAAAAGTAACTGGGAAGCTATCTATTTACTTACTTGTTGTTGTTGTTGTTGTTGTTGTTGGTTTTGTTTGTTTTGGGGCAGGGTCTCTTGCTCTGGCTAGCTTTGAACCTCCCACATAGCTGAGGATGACCTTGAACTTGAGACCCTCCTGCCCTCACCTCCTAAGTGCTGGTGATTACAGCACCACACACTGCTGGTGGCGGTTGCTTCAGTGTCTGTCTTTTGAGATGGGGCCCTTCAGGCTGAAGTGGACTGGTGGTGACTGTCCTGCTTTTGCCTGCTGAGTGCTGGGCTTCCGGGCATGAACCACATGCCCACCTTCCTAGCTCCTCTTTTATCCTGTAATAATCTAACTAAAAATCTAAGACAAGACTCAAGGGGCCACTCCTGGTGTTTTTACTGCCATTCCTTTTTCTATTATTTCACCAGAAGCTCTCCTTTGGCCAGGAAACTTCTAGGTTCCCTCATTTTAAAAAATAAACAAATCAAAACCAGATTTATCCTAGTCCAGGCTGACCTTGAACTATAGACCCTCCTGTGTTCGCCTCTGGAGCTGCGATTACAGACCTTGAGGCCCTCTTAGCCCACACATTGTTCAAGCCACTTCTTTCTTCTACCAATTCGTAGTTCAGCCTAAAACGTATTTGGATTTTTATTTTCAAGCACTAAAATGCCAGGCACTGTAATTCTTAAAACCGTTTCCCTCCCAGAGAATGTAACACTGTTCATTTAATCACTTCATCCTGCTGCCCTGTGCTATGGGTAATTATGGCTTTTATTTTATTACTTGGTAATAAAGGCTACATTTATTTTTGTAACTCTGTAAAGAGCGAACGACCACGTGTGCGGTACTGAGTTTTCATATTCTCACACAAATGTTGACCTGTGATTTGTGTTGAATACAGATTCTTCGTCCAAGAAGGATTACGTAATAAGCCCTGGGCGGTTTACTCAGATTTTCTAGAGCAAGAATGAGAAGATCATTAGGCTATGCGTCTGCAGGTGCTAGCGGTCTCTAAACTTGACCCTCAGTTCAGAGAAGGCTAGGCGGCAGGTGGGTGGGCGCGCGGCCCATTCATAAAACCTACGATTCCCGGCCGGCTTCTCTGATTGGCCTCGGGAGAAGGGGGCGTGCCCGCGGGAGGAGCGCGCCGTCGGCCCAGGGGTGTGGGAAGGGCCACGCTTGGGTGGAGCGAGGGGGCGGTCCCTGGTTTTCCAGGCAGGACTTCCTTTTCCCAGGCCGCGTTATTCCTCTCTCCCCCGGGGTGGGGATGGTATGTCCCAGCCTCCTCGCAGGCCGGCCCCCTCTGCCCATCCCGGAGCTGCGGCGGTGCCGCCATCTTGGTGCCTCCGGTTGAGGCGAGGCCGAAGCCCGGCTCTGGGAGGGCCCGAGCAAGGAGCCTGCCTTCGGGAGTGCCTCAAGGCTGTGCATTACCCCTTCCTCACTCCCGCGCATGAACACCGCTGGGCTCCTGGCAGACCCAGGAGGAGGGGTGGGCGGAGCAGCCGCAGGCGCCCCGGGGCGGGCGGTACCATTCCGACGGGGAGGGGTGCCGGGAGTAGGTGGGCGGTGCCGCCCGGAGGCGGGGTGAGGAACGGGCTGGCCCGGTCCCCGGGGCGGGGCGGGGCGGGGCGGCGAGGGCGGGGCGTGGGGCGGACGGAACCACCGGGGCGGGGTGGGGAGGTAACGGGACGGGCGCGACCATGGCTCCGTGAGGCAGCGGGGGTGGGGATCGGTTCGGGGGAGGCCTGGGGCCGCTCGCTGGTGCGCTGTCTCCGCCACCCCCCCTTTCGCTGCCGCCGCCGCCGCCGCCGCCCCGGGCATGTCGTCCAACTGCACCAGCACCACGGCGGTGGCGGTGGCGCCGCTCAGCGCCAGCAAAACCAAGACCAAGAAGAAGCATTTCGTGTGCCAGAAAGTGAAGCTATTCCGGGCCAGCGAGCCGATCCTCAGCGTCCTGATGTGGGGGGTGAACCACACGGTAACCAGCTTCCCCACGCGCGCCCCTACTCCCCCGGGCCTCGCCACGCTCGCTCCGCGGGTGACGCCTGCAACCCCTCCGCCGAGCCACTTGCATGCCCGCCCACCCGTGCACGCTGTCCGGCCGGGCGTGCACTCCGCGTTCGACACGCGAGGCCTGGTGTCCCCGTGCTATACCGTCGCCGTCTCCCCTTCGCTCCAGCCTTTCTGGCTTCCTGCGTCCGAATGCTTGCTCTGTGCAGCCCCCGGATCTCCGAGGGAAGGCCTGGGTGCTGCGACGCCGCCGCTTCTAACCTCAGCCTGCTTGTTGCATGGCTATCCCCCTTGTCCCTTAGAGCTGGCTGCCAGATCATTGCCCAGTTGACAGGGCAAGTGGCACTGGCTTGCTTGACTATTCCTGTTTGTGGTTGTTTGGTTGGTGTGGCTGCTCAAAGTTTCCCATCCTCTAGGCCTTCTTACCTCTCTCTGGCTGTGGAATTCCTCTCTGGGTTTCCTTTTTCTTCTTCATGAAGACGTATCAACTGGAGAAGCAGATGCTTCTCTGAACCACAGGCTCTTGACTTGGGTCCCTTTGGATGAAGGAGAAGAGTGGACAGAAGGCCTGCGAGAGTGTAGACCTGACTGTAGAAATAATAATGTCTACTCCGATCTTCTGTGGTGTTCATTTCAAAGACGTTGCTTTCTTGTCTATCCCATGGTTTTCCAGGATGTGATAAAGGCGATTGTTGTCCGAGATGCGTGGTCTCCCAGGTACTGGGTACTCTGAGACTGTGCAGTATAGCCAAGAAGTTGGATGTGGACAGTTTGAGCTGGTTGACTCTGTTTATGTGCAGTTCATTTTAGGGTCTGTCCTCTTCCTCTCCGAGGGCTCGCTCCTTGCCTTCTGGCCGTTCTTTTGTAAGTTCCTCCACTGGGAACAGACAAGTGAGAGGACCCTAAGTTCAGAATGAAGTGTTGGCTCTCCTGTGGATCTCATTCTTGAGACTCCCTGGCTCTTCTGGACACTTGAAATTGTCTGTAAGACCAAACAATGACCCAGGGGCCCAGGATCA
The DNA here is from genome assembly GCF_903992535.2 of Arvicola amphibius. Taxonomy (NCBI): domain Eukaryota; kingdom Metazoa; phylum Chordata; class Mammalia; order Rodentia; family Cricetidae; genus Arvicola; species Arvicola amphibius. The sequence goes on from NC_052050.1 coordinate 23,868,326, forward strand.
GCAAGACTTCATCTTCTGTTGTATTGGTAGAAGACCTGGAGAGGTCTTTGGCTGGAGATTGAGGAACTGCAGCCTCAGCCAGCGTGTCAGATCTCTGTGTCCCATACAGCAGAGAGCACATACAAATGAGGGGTCCTTGCCCGCCTCTTGGTCTTGCAGGTCTTCCCTGTCCTCCCTGGGGTTAATGAGTATCCTGGCAGGGCAGTGTGATGCTTGGACCTCTAAAGCTGCTGGAGGTCAACAGTGAACAGAGTTTGTTTCTCTTGCTTCCTGCTGCTTCTGGGGTCATCTGACATTTCCCGGGAAACTGGGTCAGCAAAATGTGAACCCTAAATCCCTTTCTTGAGGTCAGTCCTTGATTTTGTTTGACATACTGCTTCTCACTAGAAAGCATCCTGTCTGGGCAGAGAGCTGGTAGAAGCCTGAAGGTGGTTAACTTCGGGTCCCTTATTTCACACGTGAGACTGAAGCCTTTGGTAGAGGGTAGTATGCTTGTGGTCACTGCAAGACCTGTTCCTTGTCCAGCTCCAAGGGGCGTTGTTGGTTAGTGACATTTCTTTTTTTTTTAAGACAGGGTTTCTCTGTGTAGTCCTGGCTATCCTGAAACTCACTCTGTAGACCAGGTTGGCCTGGAACCCACAAAGATCTGCCTCTTCCTCTCAAGTGCTGGGGTTAAAAGCGTGCACCACCATCACCTGGCTATTCTTGAGTGACAGGTCTCTTGTTCCTTTTACTCTCTCATGACCGAGGTTAGATGGTCCTCGGGGAAAGTGTTTGTGTGTGTGTGTGTATGCGCACATGCTTGTATGGATATGTATATGTGTGTGTCCGTGCACTTGGGTGCTCCTGCTGTGCATACCAGTTCCTGGGAGTGTATATAATATTTGGTTTTCTCACGGGCAGTTAGAAGTCGACAGAGATGTGGGCATGTGATGGAAGACTCAGAGCGGCAAGTAGACTGGGTGATCACCGTTTCCCTTGGCTAACTTTGAGAAAGTGTGATGGGCTAGCTGGAAAAGCATTGACTTTAGGCACGATCCACACACTTCTGAACACGATGCTCCCGGGAGATGGGAGGGGGATGTGGAGCATCACCTAGACAGGCGAGCTTTGAAGGCCAGTTACCTGTCTTACTGCATCCTGACCTGCAGCACGGTGCACAGGCTGCATGTGAGTTAGGTACCCAGAAGGTCATTTCTCCAGGGGATCAGGGCTGCATTGCTCCTGCTGGGTTCCTGGCCTTTCCTGAAGGTTTCCTGTCTTCAGAAGCTTCCTGTTACTCCTCTTCACCCCTTCAGACTTCAGATATCACCTTTTTCTTCAGGTCTTCATTGGCCTTTGATACCTTTCATCATGTTGGTCTGGAGTTAAAATGGTGCATTAGCTGTGAATGCACGTGTCTCTGCAAAAGCCACTTACCCTCTCATGAGTCGGTTGGTTTACTTCTGCCTGGAAAGGAGAAGCCCTTTTCTTTTAAAGGAACTGGTTTGTTTTGTTAAGAAAGGCGTTTGAACTCAGTGTTGTCACGGGAGTCCCTGGGTAAGACAGACAGCTGCTAATTTCTGTGGAAGAAAAGAGGGTAGAAACCTTTGGGCCGGACAGGGTGGAACTAGTGAGGAAAGACAGAAATCTGGGGTTTCAGTGGATGATAACCTCGTTCCAAGGGTCTGGGATGAGGGAATAGGTACTCTCTGAAGGAACACGAAACAGGAGGGCCGCCCTGCCAGTGTTTGTGTGCCCCTTAGAAACCACACGTTCGCGGAGCTCACCAGGAAGAATAGTAGCAGAGATGGGAACTCTGTATTTACTCCTCTGAGAAACCGCCAGCTCTTCCCCAGAGTGGCTAGTCCATTGTACTTTTCCACCAGCAGCGTGTGATGTCATTGCTCCAGATCCTTGTCAACACTTGTTACTGTCTTTTTTAGCACAGGCATCCTAGTGGGTGTGAACTAGTATTTCATTATGATTTTGATTTGCATTTCTCTGGGAACTAATGATGTTAAGCATCCTTCCATATGCGCTGGCCATTGTTTACTTTCACTGGAGAATGTCTATTAAATCCTTCGTGCATTTAAAAACAAATTGTGCTTATTTATTTATTTATCTATCTATTTTGCAGTCCTAGAATATGGTTATGAATCCAGAGACTTGTATATGTTAGACAGGGAAGCACTTTTTTTAAAAACTTTAATAACCTCACATCAGGCTTCTGAAGAAAGAGAACCTTCAAGAAGGGCTAGCAACCCATCAGGAGCAATGCAGCCCTCATCCCCCTGGCTCAAGCTGGCCCCAAACTCTCTTTGTAGCCCAGGATGACCTTGAACTTCTGAACTTCCTGCCTGCACCTTCTGAGTGCTAGATTTACACACATGTATCATTACTCTCAGTTTTATGCAGGGCTGGGTACCAAAACCAGGACCATGTACAAGCTAGGCAAGTACTCTGCCAACTGAGTTATACCCTTAGCCTCTTTCCATTTTTCTTCTTTTTTTTTTTTTTTTTTTTTTTTATTTTTTTTTTTTAGGTTTTTCGAGACAGAGTTTCTCTGTGGCTTTGGAGCCTGTCCTGGAACTAGCTCTTGTAGCCCAGGCTGGCCTCGAACTCACAGAGATCCACCTGCCTCTGCCTCCCGAGTGCTGGGATTAAAGGCGTGCGCCACCACCGCCCGGCTTCCATTTTTCTTCTTATTATTTTAAATGGGATCTCACTTAGTTGCACAGGGTGACCTAAACTTCCTCTGTGTTCCAGGCAGGCCTTGGATTTGCAGTCTTCCTACGTAGCTGGGGTTATTTTCTTTTGAGCCAGGATCTCACTGTGTGGCATGTAACCTGCCTGCTTCTTCCTCTCCGTTGCGGAAGCGTGAACCACTGTGCCCAGCCTTGCTTCTTACTCAGCCTGTTTAGCCTCTGCATTATTTATGCTCATGGCTCGTGGAATTAATCATGTGGATAATCCAAAAGCCATTTCTGTGAGGAGATGCGACAGACTTGCCTCCCAATGCGGTGTGCTGAGCCTGGCATTCAGATGGGTCTGTGTTCCGTGATGCTCTTGATGCTGCAGGAGAAGAGACAGGTTCTGGACTGTGCAGACGGGAAAGCAAGTGCGCCTCTTCTGGACCGTGCCTGCTATAAAACTTTAAGTTCCCTTTGTCTACCGAGTAAAGCTTCTTTTTCCCTTTCTGCTACTTGGGGCTTCACACTCTGGCCATAGCCTCGGCAGCTAACCCTCCCTTCCTCCAGATGGGCAAATACTGGCACTTACAGTGGTCTTGCTTGTCTCTCCCTTATCCTCAGACCCCAACTCCCTCGTTTTTTCTGCTCATCCATCCCTCAGCTCAACATTTATCAAGCAACTTTTTAGTTCCAGTCACACGCTAAGGGTTCTCAGCCAAGCAGAGAAATCGACATGTAAAGAAATAATTATTACTGCCAGGTGGTGGTGGCGCTCAGGAGGCAGAGGCAGGTGGATCTCTGTGAGTTCAAGGCCAGCCTGGACTGGCTCCATAGTTACTGGGAAATCCTGTCATGAAACCCCCCCTCAAAAAAAAAAAGAAAAGAAAAGAAAAGAAAGAAAGAAAGGCGATTACTTACCCTGGCCTGTGAGATGGCCTAGCAGGTAAAGGTGTCTGCTGCCAAACCTGACCATATGCGTTCAATCCCTAGGACTCACATGGTGGAGGAAAGGGGAAAAACGGCCCCCATTCGTTGTCCTCTAACCTACACACATGCGCCTTGGCACTCATGATAAACAATAAATAAGTAAATGCGATTTTAAAAGTTACCCTAAATGTGACACTTAGCTCGTGAAGACGCACAGAGGAATGGGTAATTAATTAAACCTGGGGGAAGCAGGGAGCCTTTCGGGATATGGCTGACTTTTAGCCAGATCTTGGATTATTCTGGTGGTCTTTATCCTTTCCGTTCTTTTTACTTAGCCTTTTGTTTTACCAAAACAGAGTTTCTCTGTGTAGCCCTGGCTGTCCTGGAACTAGCTCTGTAGACCATGCCAGCCTTGAACTCACAGAAACCCCACACTGCCCCAGCCTCCCAAATGCTGGGATTAAAAGCACGCGCCAGCGTGCCCGGCAACTTTTCATTCTTACCTCCCTTCCTTACTATTTGAACTGGGCAGTGGCCCCACCAATGACTTTCCTGCACATCCAGGCACACATGTAATAATTGAGGAGAAAACACACATGCACACACACACACACACACGCACACACACACACGCGAGTGCTTGCACATTTACTGCTCCAGAAACACGTGCGTTATTTCAAACCTGAGGCTTGGTGCTCACTATGCCCCCACCACTTGGAATTCCCTTCCTCTGGCTTGTTTTGGAGAATGACCCTAAACCTTACCCAGATGCATTTCTCTGCCCCTGGCTCCAGCAGGCAGACCTCACTTTCCCACTCGCGGGCAGAGCCGCCCCTTAGTCTGGCTTTTTGTTTTTTCCATCTCCCTTTATATTCCGCGCAGTTCCAGCGCTCATCACATTGCTTCTGTTACTTGTCTGTCTTCCCAGCCAAATGGAAAGATGTCTTTGTGTTTGTATATCCCGGGCTCTGGCCTCAAGTCAATGGAGTAGAAGTTTGGCAGAGACTAAGCCAGACCAGGAAAGGTATTGAATGCTAGGCTAAGGAGTTACAGCTTTGCCCTGAGTTGATGAGGAGTCATGGAAGGTTTTGTTTTGTTTTGTTGTTTGTTTGTTTGTTTTTTGTTTTTGAGATAGGGTTTCTCTGTGTTAACTCTAGCTGTCCTAGAACTTGCTCTGTAGACCAGACTAGCTTTGAACTCACAGAGATCTGCCTGCCTCTGCTTCCTGAGTGCTGAGATTAAAGGTGTTTTTCACCACCCCCTGGCAGCCATGAAAGATTTAAAAAAAAATTAACTCCATCTTACATCTTGTTCCTTCTTTTCTTTTTTATTAGAAAATTTATGTTTCATTTTACATACCAACTCCAGTTCTCCCTCCTTCCCCTTCTCCTGCCCCCTACCTACCCCCCTTCCCATCCCTCTCCACTCCTCAGAGTGCTTAAGGCCTTCTTTGGGGAGTCAACAAAGTTTGGCATACCATCTTGAGGCAGGACCAAGTTCCCCTCACCCCCATATCAAGGCTGAGCAAAGTATCCCACCATAGGGAGTGGGCTTCAAAAAGCCAGTTTGTGCACCTGGGATAGGTCCTGGTGCCACTGCCAGGCTCCCTTCCCCAAACAGATCAAGCCACGTAACTGTCACCCATCATAATAAAAAAAAATTTTAAACAGAGATGTGATGTAATCTTATTGTAGGCTCTTCCAGTGTGGAATATTCTTGGCAGTGCTGGGAGAGGCTTAGGTGCTCCGTCTCTAGCCTGATGTGTCAGGGCCAGAGAGCTACCTTCAGAACCTTTGCTCATTCTCTTTGAAGGTGTTCACACTTAATCGTGTACTCTCTGGGAGTCCCTGTGTTGGGTTAGTTTCATGTCCCCAAGAGCATAGTGTCTTGTCTCTTTTGTGTATACAATATCCCCCTAGCTACCTTTCTCCTGACACACACACACACACACACACACACACACACACACACACACATAAATATATCTAACATGGAAAAAATCATATAGTGGCTATTTTGATAAGTACTGTTCAATTGAAATTGAATAAAGCTCTCTAGGGATGTAAAATTTAGTACAACTAAGTGGGGGTTCTTACTTTTTTTTTTTTTTTTTTTTTTTGGTTTTTTGAGACAGGGTTTCCCTGTAGTTTCTAGAGCCTGTCCTGGAACTAGCTCTTGTAGACCAGGCTGGCCTCGAACTCAGAGATCCGCCTGCCTCTGCCTCCCGAGTGCTGGGATTAAAGGCGTGTGCCACCACCGCCGGGCTGGGTTCTTACTTCTGATCCCTAGAGTGAATTACCACCTGTATATGTGGCTCCGTGGAAGCAAAGGTGAGATCTAGATTGTTCGCCATTTTTTTAGCTGCGTTTAAAAGTTCTGTTACAAGGTTGTATACTTGATAACGAGGATGAAATTGGAACCCAGAGCTTGCCAGTGTACAGCCATTTAAACTTTCTTACAATAAGAGTTCCAGGAAGGGCCCGAGAGGTGGCTCAGGAGTTAGGCGCTTGCTTGCTGCTTTTCCAGAGCACTAGAGTTTGGTTCCTAGCTTCTGTGTCTGGTAGCTCACGGCTCCTATAACTCCAGCTAAAGAAGTGTGGGCTGCTCTTGCAGGGGACCCCGGGTCTGCTTTCTATTTCCAACCCTGGAGATGAGTAGCTCCATCCCCAGAGGATCTGACACCCTCTTCTAGCCCCCTCAGGAACCTGCACTCGTGTACCTATCTATACACAGACATACACATACATGCATAAAATAAAGCTTTTTTTAAAAAGGATTCAGAGAATTAATGAGTAAAGTATTTCCTAGTAGGTCCTGTTAAAATAATTCAGCCTGGTCCTATTAGAATAATCAGTCATGGTTAATAGACAGTCTTTTCAAGTTCTGGAAGTATCAAGCCCTGGCCTTAGCACTAAGTTTGTGTCTTAGACTAATCCAGAATCAGCTTGTAGCAGTGTCTATAATGTTTGGGAGTAAACATATTCTCCGAGCCACGGAAATGTTCTTCCTAATGGAGGGATGAACCGGAAAAGCCAGAAGTGAAGTTTGGTATGTGCATGCCGGTGATCTGAGCACGGGAGAAACAGAGGCAGTAGGGTCACGTGTTCGAGGCCAGCATGCTCTACACATCAGATGCCAGACCAGCCTGGTCTGCATAGGAAGGCACTGTCTCAGAAAAGAAAAGTCAGAATTGCTTAAGAGCCCCGCACTCCGTTTTCTGTAGTGCCCTTTGTTTTACGGGTTTCCTTTTGTTTTGAGATCGAGCCTAACCACCTTGCAGGCCTAAATGGCCCAGACCTGGCTTTGTAGACCAGGCTGGCCTCCAACTCAAACAGATCTACCTGCCTCTGTTTCCCAAGTGTGGGAATTAAAGGCAGGCCTGCTTGCTCCTTTGTTTTTAATGTTCGTGGTCTCCCTGTCTGATTCACTCTCCTGCCTTTGCCTTCTTGCTGCCAGGATCCAGGCATGCCCACCACACCCACTCTTACTTATTTTTCAGACAGAATCCTTCTGTGCATCCCAGGCTGGCCTTAAACTTGAGGTCCTCCTGCTTCAGCCTCCCAAGTGTCTAGTTCTCTTTTAACTTTGAGAGTGAGGCTTGAAACACCAGGAAAAGGATGTGGGATAGCCACCATGAATTAATTGTCTCTGATGGCAGGAAAACCAGGAAATGGGCTGGTTTCCGCTGTAGGCACAGATTAGATGGTCATGTTCTCTTGTGAGCGAGCACCCTTGCAGGGCAACTGTGCTTTTGATTGCTGGGAGGTGTAGCCAAGAAAGGTCATCACAGAAGGAGATGGTGGGAATTGTAAAACTCTTTATCAAGGAAAACTGGGCCTACAATAAAGCACAAATTTTTAATGTGCAGTTTACTGACTTCTGAACAAAAAAGGATATGTTCATGTGACCAAACAACAGGCTTTTTAGGAGGGGAGGGAATGAGGGATTTGTGACAGGGTTTCTCTATGTTAACAGCTCTGGCTGTCCTGGAACTTGCTTCATAGACCAGACTGGCCTGGAACTCACAGAGATCCAGTTTTGTTTTGGGTTTTTTTTTGTTTGTTTTTTATATTTACTTTTTATTTATTCTGCAGTGCTAGGGATCGAAACCAGGACCTTGTGTATGCTGGTCAGGTGCTCTGCCATTGAGTTACATGACTAGCCTTTTGCCTTGCTTTGTTTTAGATAGGGTCTCATGTAGCTCAGTTGGCTTTGCACTCTTGATTTTTCTCTTCCCAAATGCTAGGATTACTGACATGTGCCGCCACTCCTGGTCTTCGATGATTTTCACCGCCCTGGAACATGCTGTTGCTGCTTTTTGGGTTGTTTAGTTGGTTATTTGGAGACAGGGTCTTTCTTTGTAGCCCAGACTGTCCTGAAACTTGCTATGTAGATCAGACTGGCCTTGAACTCATAGAGTTTCCACCTCCCTCTGCCTCCAGAGTGCTGGGGTGCTTATATAGGTGTGTGCTACCATGCCTGAGAAGGAACATGTTTCTTATGTCCATTTCCTCTTGGCAATTCCCAGCCTACCCAGGCTGAAGTGTGTGATTTCTCACGTAGATGGAGTTACTTGGCATGTGCTTCTGTGTCAGTTCCAGTCAAGGCTTTGCCAGCCATGGGTTGAATACTCCCCCCCCCCCCCCCGCACACACACTCACTCCATCTTCCTCAGTTTACCTGTAAGTGCAACGGGCTTTTCACCAACTCTGGGAAAATGGCTCACCAGCCAATTAACTTGAAACTTACTCCATCATCTGACATTTGTAAGTAAAAGAAGATTTAGACTATAAAAGGAGAAGCAAATTAAATGCCAGCTCCCCATTTGTACTCCTGATGGAGTCCTAATGACTATAGGTTATCCCCTTCCTGCCACATGGGGCCTCCTGTAGATAACAGAGGTTCTGCAAAGACAGTATCTGGGAGACACAGGCTGTGCCCCTCACCCCCAGTCCATTAAGTCATGACTAAGGTTTCCGCAGTAAATCCTGAATGCATTAGATGCATTAGCGGCCACTGGGTTGAGGGTCAAATGTCAAATGCTCTGCTGTGGTAGAGGAGGACATCTGTGGCTAATTAGACCACTAATTGGCTAAACAGGATGGGGAAGTGCAGGATCTGCCCTCAGCTCTGCACCAATGAGGAGCCGGCCCCTGTCCAGGCCTCTAGGGGTGGGTGTGTGTGTGTGTGTGTGTGTGTGTGTGTAAGTTGTGTCTCCCTGGCTCCCCATCCAGGCCTCTATTTCCTGGGGTGGAATGTGTGTGTGTGGGGGGTGGGTCTCCTTGGCTCCCCGTTCAAACCTCTATTATCTGAATGTGGTGTGTATATGTGTGCATGGATGTGTTGTGTCTCCCTGACTCCCTGTTCAGACCTCTGTTATCTGGAGGTTGGGTGTGTGTGTGTTGTGTCTCCCTGACTCCCGTCCAGGCCTCTATTACCTGGAGGTTGTGTGTGTGTGTGTGTGTGTTTGACACTGAGAAGGCTTGTTTGCAGTAGGGGCAAGGTTTCTCCCCAACAATTTAGCATAAGCAGGTTGTTGCATGGTGAACTGGTCTTGCTTTCGTCAGGAAGGTCAGAGTGAGCCAGGGCCAAGTGTCTAACTCCTCAGCTTACTAATCTTTTTTTCTGAGACAGGTTCTTACTATGTAGCCTTGGCTAGCCTAGAACTCTATGTAGATCAGGCTGGCATTGAATTGAGGCTGCCTCTTGAGTACTGAGATTAAAGGCGTGCAACACATACCACAATCCCTTTCATTTTAACCATTTTTCTCTGGAGATAGAAATTACACCCACAAAGATCCACCCATTTTTTTTCTAGCCATGAGCTAATGTCTTGAGTGGTCCTCAGTTTGTATTAAGATAACCAAAGGCTTCATTTAGTATGCACTGAGGTTGTAGGGCATTCATTCATTAATGCATTTATTACAGTTGACAAATATTTATTGAATAACTCTCAGGTCAAGTAAGGGTGCCATCATGGAGTTTCCAGAGGTCCACTAGGTGATCTCTGCTAGCACACAATCAGTGGCCTGGCATGTGGAAAGTCCTGGAGTTGACCTCCAACACTAGAGAGAAAAGAAAGATCAGTCATGGCCTTGCCTAGCTGAAGTCCAGCAGGCCATGAGGTTTAGCAGCATTAACCACAATATTTGGGAGGCTTGGGGAATCAAGGAAAGCTTCATGGAACGTGTGCCCAGCTAACTCAGTCAGTAGAGTATGAGACTCTTACCTCAGGATCGTGGGTTCTAGCCCCAGCTGGGCACCATTGTGTAGACTGTTCTTTCGTTTTCTGGCTGCCCAGACCCGAATAACCACATAAGATCTATATTAATTACAACACTGTTTGGCCAATGGATTAGGCAAGTTCCTAGCTAGCTCTTACATCTTAAATTAACCCATTTCTACTAATCTGTGCATTTCCATAAGGCTGTGGCTTACCAGCCAGGGTCTGGTGTCCTTCTTTGGGAGCTACATGGCTTCTGCCTGATTCCACCTTTTTTCTTCTCTGTCTCTGCTTGGATTTCTTTGCTATATTCTGCCTTTTTCATAGGCCAAAGCAGCTTCTTTATTAACTAGTGGTAATAAAACATTTACAGCAGACAAAGAGGAATCCCACATCGAACTCCACCTTGTTAGGCAGAGGAGACTCTCAACAGGTGGAGATGTGGCTGGGAATGGATTACTCCGAAGAAGAGCAGAAGTCAGACAGGGAGAGAACCTGGAGGGGGGATACATTCCGGGTTGCACATCCCTGTCTCTAAGGCTGTGGCCTCCTCTTTAAGACCCTCGCTTTGGCCTTGCTTTGCAGATCAATGAGCTGAGCAATGTCCCTGTCCCTGTCATGCTAATGCCAGATGACTTCAAAGCTTACAGCAAGATCAAGGTGGACAATCATCTCTTCAATAAGTAAGTAGGCTCCTGGGGGCAGGGTTCGGTTTTGTGGACAGCCTTTTATTTCCTTGAAGCACCTGACATGTGTCCCAAGTACACTTGTTGGCAGAGTTGACAAACAGGCCTGGAAGATGCATTTAAAACGTGATTTCCCCCACGCAGTGTCATCTTCCTACAACAGCTACCGCCAGGGTCCCTTGGGACATGTAGCTGGGCCGCAGGTGATTCACCCAGGACCAGCTCTGGAGAAGGGAGCTCTGGGAGCTGAGGTAGCTAGTGTACCCATCTTCATCTCCGCTGCCAGGCATGCCCCTGCTCCACCTGTGTGTAAGCCACAGGCTGAGCTTGGTGCTCAAGGTCACTTCCCAAAATAAACTCTTCTCTCTTTTGATTTTGTGGCCTTTCGGCCTCCAGACCAATGTCTAGAAGTTGTCTCAGGTCACTTCTGGAGACCTTCAAGTCGTCAGCTCTTATCTGCGTAGTCCTGGCTGGCATGGGGCTCACTGTGAAGACCAAGCTAGCCTTGAACATCAGTGAACTGCCTCTGCCCCCTCGATATATATATATATGCATGTATATACCGATATGCTGGCTTAGCCCAGGCTGGTGTGACTCACAGTGTAGACAAGGTTGACCTCAAACTTCTGGCAGTCCTCCTGCCTCAACCTCCTGAGGTACAGATGTCACACATCTGCCTTCCAAGCTTTGCTTGTTCTTGCTGCTGCTGCTGCTTTGAGACAGCATCTCATGTAGCGTAGTCTGATCTCAGTCCCTGCCTCGAGCTTTTGACAGTCCACTCACCTCTACCTCCAGGGCTGGAGTTACGGTGTTCACCCCCGCTGCTGGCTTCTAAGCCTTTTTTGTAGCCTTACTTTTACATTTCACCACGGGCCACACCAGAAACCATGAGGCACTCCCGCTGTGCTCCATTCTGCATGGTCCCCCTGGGTCCTGCTGTCCATTGTCCTTAGTCTCCACCACCTCTCCAGCTGCACAGCCACCCCACCACACCATTTCCAGACTGTCAGCCCTGAGGACAAGCTTGGTTTTCAGAACAGCTTCTAGTGGTCTTTCTCTGCCACAGTAGGCGAGAGCATCTCGTTCTGGAAGCCATTGGTCTTCAGAACGGCCACCTCCCAAGTGGCCTCCTAAGCAATGGTAGGTAGCCGTTAGCTCAAGATGGTACAGTTTGAGAGGTTTGGGCTCCAGGGGCAGACATCACACACATCCTATTATTCCAGGTCTCTGGTCTCACTCACGCCTTGGTCCAGACAGAACACTGAGCTCTTAAACTTTTCTTTCCTCTCCGCTTTGGCTCATTTCAATAATCCCAGATGTAATGTCTATCAGGCAACAGTGCTGTCCTAGATGTGTCGAGAGGCTTCAGGAGGAGTCATTTGTTTTGGTTTTCAGGAAGTCTGCATCCTGGAATAGCCAGAGGGCCTCAGTCTAGAAGGGAGCCCCCTGACAGAGTTACCATAAAGGAAGAGATGGGGAGAGCCCTAATTTCTAGACCATTTTCTCTCTTTTTAGGAGTCTGGGATGACTAAGGAGTGGCGTGGCTTTGTAAAGGTGTAGTCCCAGGGCTGGGTCTGTAACTCAATGGTAGAACACTTGCCTTGCATGTGTGGGACCCTGGGCTTGATTCCCAGTACCACAAAACCCACAAACAACCCAAAAAACAGGTTCCTCATCAGCTGACTCAAGACCTCTTCAGTACAAACCAAGCTTGTTTGGCTGAGGTATCTCACGCGATGCCCAAGCTGTTCTGGAACTTAACTAGGTAGCCCATGTTGGCCTGATGCTCTCAGTGTCCCTCTGCCTCAGTCTCCTGAATGCTGGCCCCACAGGTGAGCTCTTGGCTCACGCCAGCTTCACCTTCATCTGTGGACATGCAGCAGGCAGGGCGTCTTGGACATGAGCATCTCCAGGATGTTCCCATGGCAGGCTCCCAGAGAAGAATGGCCTCTGGATGAGGACAATCCTCCTAGACGGTTATTCTTGACCCAGCATGCTGTGAGAAGGGGCACACTCTGGGTCTCACTGCCCAGTGGATACGCTTTTCTTTGTCAATTTTAAGGACTGCGTACAAAAACAAAACAAAACAAAGAAAGTCATACATATTCTAAGTGTGAAGTTTGATGAAATCTTACAGAGATGGGGTGTAAAGCTCCACCCAGCCAGAATCACTTACAGTGTTTGTTGAAAATGCAGAGTTTGCAGCTCCAGAGTTTCTATGGGTCACACTTTGAAGGGCTCTGGTGTCACTCAGGCTGAGTAAGGGCAGCTCACCAAGCCTGTATCTACTTTCCCCAGGGAAAACCTCCCCAGCCGCTTCAAGTTCAAGGAGTACTGCCCTATGGTGTTCCGAAACCTCAGGGAGAGGTTTGGGATTGATGACCAGGATTACCAGGTATGGGGCTGTCTGGGCACAGCCGGAGGGTTCAGGGATGAGGGGGTTAGGAAGTCACAAGACAGGCAGGGGGCAGAGTGTCAGTGGTCCCTGAGCATCTCCCTGTTCAAGCTCACTCCAGTGCTAGCAGACAAGGCCAGTGGGGCAGTGGAGCTTCTGAGGGGGCCTAAGGCTCTTGTTCTGGGGAGGAAGGGGGTTGTGTAGGGAGCAAGCAGTGAGGCCTGTTACAGCAGATAAAACAGATTGGGAAAAAGACACCTAGGGTCGTGCAACCTACTGCCAAGTATGAGCAAGCGAGCGTCACCTGAACATGTCTGCTGTCCTCGTGGTGGGAGGAGGTAGGCATGCCAGAGTGACTGCGCTCTCCAGAGCATGATCCTGTCACAGAAGGCCAGCAGCTTCTGACTGAGTGGCCATGGCTCCTCACCTTCTCTGCCTTGCACTCCGATCCCTTCTTTCCTGGCACACAACCTGCTAGAGAAGGTGGAAGAGATTGTCTTTGCCCTTAAGCAGTAGGACCGTGGCTGACTCTTTCCTTCCTCTGTGCTGATACCACAGTGAGATCAAAAACAAATGCCAAAGCCCAGAAGCATTTTGTAAACCTTGGAGATTTCCAAGGAGTGGACCGAGTCTGGAGACAGTGCCTCCTTCCCCTCAGACCCCCTTCCTCTCCCCCTCCCCCACCCCCCCTCAGCTCTGGAGGGCTTGCAGGCCGACAGGAGTGCTCTGATGAGGAAAGGAAGAGTGGAGGCCAGCCTTAAGCACCCAGGAATGTCCATGACCAAGATGTCCTGAGGTTTCTTCAGCCCCTCTGCTGGGGCTAAACCCTGAACCAAGTCTTAACCTGAATGTAGTCCGCTTTTCTGAACCGGTCTTGCCATTTTTGCCACCCTGTGTTACATGGCTCTGTTTTTACTACACGGGTTGTTTGCTGTCCCTGGGCCCTCTCACCGTGTCTTCTCTCTATCCACATCGTGCCTCTGACAGCCCCGCGGGCACATGACTCTGCTCAAGCCTGCTGTTCCAGGACGGAGCGTCTTGGGGTGCTGCTAGACACAAGGCAACAGAGCTGTGGATCTCTACCTGGCTCGCTGCTGCAGGGCTAGGCAGGGAGAAAGGAGACTCATTTATAAAGCCTGTCCACTTTTTTGGGATTGGGGACTCATAGGGTGTTCCTTAACTTAGCACCATTACTGCAGAATGTCCAGCGTGTCATATTGCCCCTATGAAAGCAGTGCTGGTCCTCCACGGTTCTTTTGTTCGTTTTTTGTTGTTGTTGTTGTTGTTTTGTTTTGTTTGTTGTTTTTTGGTTTTTGGTTTTTTTTTTTTTTTTTTGTTGTTGTTGGTTTTTTTTTTTTTTTTTTTTTTTTGGTTTTTCGAGACAGGGTTTCTCTGCAGCTTTAGAGCCTGTCCTGGAGCTAGCTCTTGTAGATCCGCCTGCCTCTGTCTCCCAAGTGCTGAGATTAAAGATGTGTGCCACCATGCCTGGCCTCTTTTTTTTTTTAATGTGTCTGTCTGTGTGTATGTGTCTATCTGTCTGTCTGTCTGTCTGTCTGTGAGTGTGGGTACCCATGGAGGTCAGAGGCATTGGATTCTCCTCAAGTAGGAGTTACAGTTGAGTGCTGGGGGTCAAACTCCAGTTTCCTGCGAGGCCGGCATGCTCTTCAGACTGCCAAGCCACCTCTCCAGCCCCTCCAGAGGGTTCTGTGAGGTTGTATTAAGTGTCCAAGTATGGCTTCATAAGATTGTCAAAGAATATTCCTGCCAGCAGGTCCCAGTGGGTGTATTTTCAGGAACCTGGGCAGCAGGGATCTCCCCTTGCCTTTACCTCCCAAAGTCCACACACTCTTGTCTGCTCACCTGCCCCACCCTCTTTGGACTTCTCTGTCTGGACCATAATGGGGCCCTGGTCTTGAGGAGGACCAGAGACAGAGCCACAGAGGCTCCTAGGACGGCCTTCCAGCCTACACAGATGAGCAAGGTCTATACCCAGGAGGCATGGGGAGAGAGAGAAGATCAACTTCTCCTTAGGTGTTTTCAGGCGATGGGATCAACACACAGAAAAGTGCATGGTTACATAGAAAAGTACCCATTGCTTCCCGTGATGGGCCTTCTGACTCTCCTATGCTTTGTTATCCGCAAAACTCAGGCAGTTGGTCCTCTTGGTTTGTCTCCCTGTGTTCCAAGTAGGGAAACTTAAATGGCTCACTTGAGGCCACACTGCTTGTGAGGGTCAAGACTGGAACTCGGTCCCCTCCCAGTGAGGCAGTTCTAGCTTTTAGAGCAGCTCTCTGGGTCAGAACAGAGTGTCATACACACAGCCTACTCTGAGGTCAAGGGTAGGAGCAGCTCTTATCATTGGGAGAGAAATTTTTGAGAGGTCTATAAGTACTCCAAGTGAAAGGGGGTTAGGGGAGGTCCACCCTGAGGACCTCTGTCGGGACGCTTGTTGGTCTTTAAGCGATTCAGTCTGTAGGAAAAGATTCAGAGTTGTGGTCAGAATCTTAGGGATGGAGAGGTAGGGTGCTCGCCCAGCATGTGCAGGCCCCGGGTTCACCTCTTAGCCCTGTGGGAAAGAAAAGGGAAAAAATACCACTTTCCTCATCAAAATCAATGGCTTTCATTTTGCCTCCTCAGAACTCAGTGACCCGCAGTGCCCCCATCAACAGTGACAGCCAAGGCAGGTGTGGCACCCGTTTTCTGACCACCTATGACCGGCGTTTTGTCATCAAGACGGTGTCGAGTGAGGACGTGGCCGAGATGCACAACATCTTAAAGAAATACCACCAGGTATGGTGAGTCCCAGCCTGGGCTGCGGAGGACGGGTCAGGAGAGAGAAAGAGAGCACTCCAGTGGGGCTTGGCCAGGAGGGCCTGCTCCACCCGGCCATGGCAGCTGCTTCCTCATGCCTTAGTTCCTTTTCTCATCGCTGTGGCAGAATAACTGACAGAAACAGTCTCAAGGATAGAAGATCCGGGGCCTGTGAGGTGGCTCAGTGGTAAGAGTGTTTGCCATCGAGCCTGATGGATCATTTACTTTTCTGTTGCTGTGGTAATCACCAGGACCAAGGCTCCTTATAGAAGACTTAATCTGGGCTTACAGTTCCAGATGGTTAGCGTTCATGATGGTAGAGTCGAGGTGGCAGGCTTGGCAGCTGGAGCAGCAGGAAGCCGAGAGAACAGACTGGGAATGGTGTGTAGCTTTGAAACCTCATAGCCCACCTACAGTGACATACTTCCTTTAGCAAGGCCATACCCCATAAACCTACCCAAATGTGTGACCAACTGAGGCCCATGTATGCGAACCTTTGAGCCTGTGAGGGACAGTCTCGTCCAGACCACCACGCCCGACGGCAGGAGTTCAGTCTCCACAGGCTGTCTGCTGCCTTCCACAAGCGTGCAGTGCCACACGAATAAGTCAGGAAGATGTAATAATCAACCACAAGATGGGCATGGTAGCGCATGCCTTTAATCCCAGCACTCAGGAGACATAGGCGGGCGGATCTCTGTGAATTCAAGGCCAGCCAGGGCTGTTTTACAGAGAAACCCTGTATCAGAGAAACAAAACAGAAATAGAAAGGAGGAGGAAGGATGTGTTTGTGGTTTCGGAGAGCTCGGTCCCTTGTCTGCACTTGGGCAGAGCAGCAGAGCGCTGGAAGTGTGTATTGAGGACAGCTGCTTGCTTCTTACTTCAGACAGGCTGGAAGGAAGAAAAGGACATGCAGGAAGTGGGCAGAGCAGGACTCAGCTCCTGAGGACAGCCCCTAGTTACATACTTTCTCCAGCTGTCCCCATCTCCACCTTTCCCACTTGTCATAATGTCATCAGTCGATTAAATCATTCCTTAGATCCCCTCTCCCCCCCATTGGCTCTGGAATATCACCTATAGCCCCAGAGGTATGTTGTACTAATCTCTTAGGTACTGTTGTTGTTGTTGTTTTGGTTTTTCAAGATAGGCTTACTCTGTGTAACAGCTCTAGCTGTCCTGGAACCCGGCTCTGTAGACCAGGTTGGCCTCGAACCCCAGAGATCTACCTGCCTCTGCCTCCCGAGTGCTGGAGTTAAAGGTGTGCGCCACGTAGGTGTTTTTTTAAAAATTAATGTAAGTTTAGGTGTATGGGTATTTTGTGCGTGCGTGCGCGCGTGTGTGTATGTGTGTGTGTGTGCGTGTGTGTGTGTGTGTGTGTGTGTGTTGTGTGTACCATATGAGTGCCTGGTGCTCAGAGAGGCCAGAAAGGTGTCAGAACCCTTGTTGTGAGCCATGTGTGTTCTGGGAAACTAATCAGGTTCTCTGGAAGAGCAGCCAGCTCTCTTAACCATCTCTCTAGTTCCCTCTTAGGTGCTACTTACAGTGGTTTGGTTTTTGGGTTTGGAGTTTTGTTTTGTTTTTTTTTCTGAGATAGGGTTTCTCTGTGTAGCCCTGGCTGTCCTAGAACTCCCTCTGTAGACTAGATCTGGCCTCAAACTCACAGAGATCCTCCTGCCTTTGTCTCACAAGGACTGGGATTACAGGCGTGCACCACTATGCTGCTTCTTAATCCTGTTCAGTTACAATCAAGGTTAACCAGTATGCCTGGTAACCAGGCAGTGGGAAATGATAACAGGAATTTGCAGTCTCTGACGTGACAGCAGAAGCCCTCTACTACTCAGCATCCTTGTGAGAAATTTTTTTAATTATTTATTTATTATGTATACAACATTCTGCTTCAATATATACTCACACACCAGAAGAGGGCACCAGATCTGATCTGATCTGAAGATGGTTGTGAGCCATCATGTGGTTGCTGGGAATTGAACTCACGACCTCTGGAAGAGCACTCAGTACTCTTAACCACTGAGCCATCTCTCCAGCCCCAAGTCCTGGATTTTAAATCCGCGGTATAGTCAGCATCGGGGTCATTAGGTCATATGGCCGTTTAGCTGTTCTCATGTCCTCTAGAAGGACAGCCAGGGCTCTTACACTTAGTTCTCTCTCCAGCCCCTCCAGAGAGCCTCTTGTCAAAACCACTAGTCTGAAAGTAGAATCTGGGAGCATCTTGGTCTGGGAGAGTCCTCGTCATCCCAGGTGCTTTCCTGCCCCTTAGCCTTCCCTCTCTTCCTGCTTTCCGTTCCAGTTCACAGTGGAGTGTCACGGCAATACCCTCCTGCCACAGTTCCTGGGCATGTACCGCCTCACTGTGGACGGCGTGGAGACCTACATGGTGGTCACCAGGAATGTGTTCAGTCATCGGCTCACTGTACATCGCAAATACGACCTCAAGGTAACGGGCTCCGGGTTCCTGTGCGTCCACTGCTCACTCTGAGGCCAGGAGAGGCTGCTCTCCCAGCTTCATGTATTGGGAAGGCTGGTGCACGCATGTCAGCGAGATATACGACACTAGAGTTGATGTGTAGACCAAAGGCTGTTTGAAGTCAAGGTGATAGTAATGAAGAGATTACTTAAGCCCTAGGTAGGCCATATGTGTGTGGCAGTTGGTGCTCCTCAGTTCCTGTCTGTGGGATGTGCACTCCGAGGGCAGCGGAGTGGGGACAGGCTGTGCTGCTGCATACACTCTGGCTTTTGTCCAAGAGCCACGAAGTGACAGCACAAATGCATTTCTAGGCACTGGAAGGATGCACTTAAGGCTGTGAACCGGGGTACTCTGTCCTTGAAGCAGGCTTCCTGACTTCTGTCACCTCGCATTGCGGTCCCTTCCCTCTGCTGCAGCCTCAGTCATTCCCTTTGTGTCCCCAGAGCCCTGCTCCTCCCCCTAGCCAGGAGGGATTTCCCCACACCTCCTCTTTCTCCTAACTAAACACTTCTTGCTTCCCAGCCAGAAGTAGGCCCAGCCACTGCTGCCCTCCAGTCCTGGCCCAGTCCTGTGTTTCATGCTTGGAGTATCTCCTCCCTCTACTACTCAGCATCCTTGTGAGAAATGATTTGGCCACTGCTATAAGGAACTGAGGTCTCCGGGGGCAGGGCATTCTCGTTTACTGAGCATCTGCCATGTCTTTTAGTCATAGCTCAAGAAATGGCTGCACTCTAGTGGGCCGGGGCTGCCTTCCGGCTCCTCTAAGATACCAGCCCGTCTACGTCTACTTGCTTGCTCACTGTGTCTAGTGTCTCACATACATTGGCTTGTTTGAAAGAGTTTGCCTCAGGGACCAGGGTAAGGGCTAAGTGGGTCAAGCATGAAGACCGAAGTTCAATCCCCACTTCCCAAGTGAAAGCCAAGTGTGGGGTTGTTCACTTCCGATCCCAGGAAGCAGAAACAGGAGGGTCACTGGGGCTTGCTTGCCGGCCAGCCCAGCTAACTCTATGAACTCCAATTCAGTGAGAGACACTGAATTGTCCAAAAGAAACAAAAAAACCAAACCAAAACAAAAAGGCAGAGATCCCAACACTGGGGAGGCAGAGGCAGGCTAGCATGGTCTACACAGCAAGTTCCAGGGCAGCCAGGGTACATAGAGAAACCCTGTCTCAAAAAGCCAAAACAAGCAAAGAAACAAAAAAAGCAGAAAACACTCTGGCCCCTAACACATGTGCGTGTGTGTTGCACTTCCATTTGCACACATGTGTATCTGCAGAAGGCGTTTGCCTCAGCAGGATTTCTGATGGCTTTTGTCCTTCCAGGGTTCTACTGTTGCCCGAGAAGCCAGCGACAAGGAAAAGGTATGTTGGCGCTGAGCAGGGGTGAAGGGTCGCTTGCAATCGGTTACACCTTCTGTTGGTCATCTGCCACCTGCCCTCTGTGACCCCCCCCAGCCCAGCTCCCAAGCATGCAGTCCGTCACCATGAAGGGTTCTGTGTCCTTCGGCACCTGCCTGTCCTTGGTATAAGCAGCATTTTACTTCTTCCTTTGCTGGGTTCTTTGTGGTTCTGCTGGGATGAAGAAAGGTTTGTAGGCCATCGTCCAGCCTGAGTCGGTTAATAGCTCCCTGCGGCTCAGCAGGAGCAGATCCTTCTTGCTCCGTCCTCATTGTCTAATCCACGCCATGTTTGCTGCCACTGCCTGTCTCATGCCTGAGTCTGTCGGCTCCTGTGCTGTCCTGGGCTGAGCATCTTGTGCTAAAGACCCTTCCCTTCTTTGCACGCTGCTGCCATCCTGCCCGGGCGAGCGAGTCAGCCTGCCTGACCTGACTGTGCTGTTGTTCTCCCAGGCCAAGGACTTGCCAACATTCAAAGATAATGACTTCCTCAATGAAGGGCAGAAGCTGCACGTGGGAGAAGAGAGTAAGAAGAACTTCCTGGAAAAACTGAAGCGAGACGTTGAGGTACTACCTCACTGTTGCCTGCATCCTCTTCCCAGATCAGGGCCTGCTTTAACCTTCAGCAAATGGACCACATTGTTCCCAGGAGTCCATTGGACGGGTGGTGGGGTGAGCAGTCAGTGGTGCTGGCGGAGGCGCACCTCCAGCATGTACAGATGGGCACTCCACGGGGGTGTGACTGTATCAGTTCCTTTTCTGTGACAAAAGCCCATGAGGCAACTTTTAGAAGAACACATTTAATTGGTTTACGGTTTCAGAGGGTGGGAGTCCATCATGGGCTAGAACAGCTGAGAGCCCACATCTAACCACAAGCAGGAGGCAGAGAGCACTGGTGGCAATGGCCCAGGTCTTCTGAAACCCCAAAGCCTACTTCAGTGACACACCTCCTCATGAGGCCACACCTCCCAGTCCTTCCCAAACGGTTCCAGCAACTGGGGACCAAGCATTCAAACACATGGGCCCATGGGGCGTTCTCATTCTAAGCTCCACACATACCATTTTACCAGCGGGGCATTTGTGAGCTGGTGTGGCTTCCTGTCTTTATGAGTCATCTCACACATGGGGCTAGCATCAGAGATGCTGGGAAGCCAAGCAGACTCCCTGAGTCCCCAGGGGAGGGTCCAGAATTCTTCCCCGCTCCACACGGCTCCTTTTGACTTTAGGTGAAGAGTGATGGGCTGGGCTGGAGCTGCCTTTTGCTTCAGTTGTTTTATTTTTTTGATTTTTTTTTCCGAGACAGGGTTTCTCTGTGTAGTAGCCTTGGCTGCCCTGGAACTAGCTCTGTAGACCAGGCTGGCCTTGAACTCACAAAGATCTGCCTGCCTCTGGGGATTAAAGGCGTGCGCCACCACCACTCATCACAGCCAGTGCTCTTAACTGCTGAGCCAGTTCTTTAGCTGAGCCCGTGTGTTAAATACATTTTTAAAAATTCTTTTTTGTTTTGAGACAGTCTCTTTTTTTGGTGTGGCGGGGGCAGGGGGAGTTTGAGACGGGGTCCCTCTATGCAGCCCTGGCTATCCTTGAATTCACATAGAGCTGTGCTTCTGTGCCTGTGCTTCTGCCTCCAGATTGCTGGAGGAAAGAAATTGTGCGTGACCACACCCAGCTGATAAAAACAATTCTGAATCCCAGCTTGCTCCATTGGCTTGAGATTTGTGGTCTGAGATAGACCACTGGCCAGCACCAGTCTCTCCACAGTGTGGCATCTTCCTCCAGCAGTGAGCTCTTTGACCTTAACCCTCCATCCTGTGCCTGTGGAGCTCCACTTCCTCATGCAGCCACAGCCTTGTGTCTGCCCTCAGGGAATCCTCTCGCCCCACTGCCCGCCTTATACCTCCTTGTCCTGCTGAGTGATTGCCTGCCCTTAAACACCATTCTCATGGTAGAGACAACAGCGGCTTACTCCCGCTACACTTTTGAAGCCTGTGTAGAAGTGAATGGAAAGGGTTGCTTTCTTTCCTTCTGGATGCCACCGCGGCATCCCGTATAACCGCTTCCTTCCATCTTCCTGTTCTCCCCCTCCATAGTTCCTTGCCCAGCTAAAGATCATGGACTACAGTCTACTGGTGGGCATCCATGATGTAGACCGGGCAGAGCAGGAGGAGATGGAGGTGGAAGAGCGAGCAGAGGACGAGGAATGCGAGAACGACGGGGTGGGCGTGGGTGGTAGCCTTCTCTGCTCCTACGGCACGCCTCCAGATAGCCCCGGCAACCTCCTCAGCTTCCCCCGGTTCTTTGGACCAGGCGAGTTCGACCCCTCTGT
The DNA here is from genome assembly GCF_903992535.2 of Arvicola amphibius. NCBI lineage: Eukaryota > Metazoa > Chordata > Mammalia > Rodentia > Cricetidae > Arvicola > Arvicola amphibius. The sequence continues at coordinate 23,890,241 of NC_052050.1, forward strand.
TGACGTCTATGCCATGAAAAGCCATGAAAGTAAGTAGGAGCTTGTGCCACTCTGCCCAGCCAGCCCTGAGTGCTTCCACTCACTGTTGGGGTTTGGGGTGTCTGCCTCCAGGCTTCTGGAACCTGGGTTTTGTTTTTCTCTCTCAGGTTCGTGTCATCTCTCTGGCTGTCTTGGGTAATAAGACCTAGTTCCTAGGAAGGACAGGCCTTTTTGTATTGCAGCTTTGGTCCCACGGAGTAGCTGAAGGTCGAAGGAGATGGGACTATAGGGGATCCCTTGCTTTCCTGACTCCAAATGACCGAGAAATTCTGAACCTTGGGTTCTTCAGGGGTTATGGGTGCTTCAGCCTTTATCTGTTGTCTTCTTTGTCCAGGTGCCCCGAAGAAAGAGGTCTATTTCATGGCCATCATCGATATCCTCACACCGTATGATGCTAAGAAGAAAGCCGCACATGCTGCCAAAACAGTGAAGCACGGGGTGAGTTCAGTCTCCTTCCAGGCCCAGCCCAGTGGAAAGCATCCGCACCCTCCTCAGAGCACCTTCTTCCCAACAGAGAGGAAGAGCAGCCTGACTGCCTGCCCCCCGTGCTCCCTCCTGTCTCCCGTGCTCCCTCCTGCCTCCCCTGTGCTCCCTCCTGCCTCCCCTGTGCTCCCTCCTGCCTCCCCTGTGCTCCCTCCTGCCTCCCCTGTGCTCCCTCCTGCCTCCCCTGTGCTCCCTCCTGCCTCCCCTGTGCTCTCTCCTGCCTCCCCTGTGCTCCCTCCTGCCTCCCCTGTGCTCCCTATTGCCTGCCTTGTGCTCCATTCCCTGCCTAGCCAGGTAATAAACAACTTGTTTTTCCCTGGAGTTGTCTGGCCTTTGGGCCCAAGCTGCCAGTTCCTTTTCCCCGGGGCGGCCGGGCATGTTGTGCATCTTGTTAGATACCAAGAATAGCTCTGTTTCCATGCTCACACTGCTCCCCACAGGCCAGTTCACGGGCTGGTAGCTGCTACTCTCCACACCTGGTCCTCACAGAGACCAAGGCCTTTGTTTCTACTGCTTCCGTGGTCCATCAGTCAGAGAGCTCTGACGTGACACATGAGCCACTTCCTGAGGTGGCCTGTGGTCAGGCTCATGGCCTCATGACACATTGGTGCTCAGGATGCTGAGGCAGGAAGACTATGTCAGTCAAGATTAGCACGAAACACACATCCAAAACTATCTTTAGAACAGTTGTTTTTTGTCTAAGACAGTGGTTCTCAGCCTGGGGTTTGCAACCCCTTTGGAGAGTCACATGATTCTTTCACTGGGGTCGCATATCAGATGCTTACATTACAGTTCATAACGGTAGCAAAATTTTAGTCATGAAGTAGCAATGAAATAACGTTATGCTTGGGGGTCCCCACAACACGAGGAATGCATTAGGAAGGTTGAGAACCACTGATCTAAGATTAAGTGGTTTTTGTTTGTTTGTTTGTTTGCTTTTTGTTTAAAAAGAAAAGAAAGGGAAACAAGTAGGAAAGGCTCCATCAGACTCGGCCCTCAGCTGCCCTTCCTGTCTGACCCGAGTCTGCATCTTGTGTGTTCCAGGCAGGGGCTGAAATCTCCACTGTGAACCCGGAGCAGTACTCGAAACGCTTCAACGAGTTCATGTCCAACATCCTGACGTAGTCGTCTCTACCTTCTGCCAGGGCCAGACTGCTGGACAAGGGGTTGGGGGTCGGGAGAGGGAAAGGGTGTGTTTGGGCTAGAGAGGGTAGGGGGCAGAGGGGGGTCAGGAGGGCTTAGTAGAGGGGCTCAGCCTGTGACACAGGGCACACGGCAGCTCTACAGGGAGACACGCTGTTTGTGTGTGTGCCCATAGGATGTAGCCTTCCTTCCTGCCCGCCCTTGATAGGCCCCTCCGGGGTTCCCTCTTTGGTATCTTGTAACCTTTGTGATACCTTGGGGCTAGAGATGACTTGGTGGGTTTATTTGGGTTTGTCATCGCTCTGGGTTTGCTATTTATACTGCTCCACGTCATCACCCTAGCCGCCCTCCCTGTCCTGTCCGGCTCTCGGTTCCCTTCAGTTAAGACTGGCACAGGGGCCATGAGCAGCAAGTGCGCTGACCCACGAGAGGAGGCCAGACGCCTCCGGCAGCCATGTTTCTTCTAGACGGACTTTTGAATTTCCTGGAGTATTGTGCATAGTTTCCCTCCGTGTTTCCACCTTGGGTTCAAGTGAAATGTTGCATCCACTTCTCCATGCTGCCCTCGCGGAAGAACATTGCAGGCTGATCCCAGCATCTCGGACCAGAGTCAGAGGCCTCAGGGGGGAACAGGTTCATCTTCATGAGATGGTGAGTGCCCGGAAAGCAGCTGGGCCCTCAGACAGCTGGTTCTCAAAGAACCCGGTGGTCACCAACCCAGCCATCTGCGCCTCCGACCTGGAACTTTGATGTCTGTCAAGCCTGCTTCCCACTGGCTCAAGGGGAACTAGAGAGCATCTTCACATTAATCAGGACCCTTGTGTTTCAATGGCTGTTTCTCTTTGGAAAAAAAAAAATCCCAGAAACTAATACAGGGTCATGTGCATCATCCACATCCTAACTTCTGACCTCTGTGTGCAGTCAGGGGCAGAGCCCTAAGTACCTGGGTGCTCCCTGCAGAGACACCACTCCGAGCCCTGGCCTACCGTGTAGGTGTCTGCCCCCCCCCACCCCCTCCCGTGCCTGTGACTTCTCAACTTGGACAGCTTCAGCCAGCAAGGTGCTCCACCTGAGCTTGCCTGAGTCATTTGAGGATGTGACCCAGGAAAGCCTATTTGGAGGCCAGATGTGGGGTTTGACCCATCCCCAGCCACAGGGCTGATTTTCCTTGTTGCCCCCTCACCCTTTCTGAACTTGGGGTCTGCCTACAGGCCTCCTTGGGAAAGAGCGACACACCCTGCAGCCTCCTTCGGGATTCGGGCCCAGGGCCTCAGAAGGGAGCTACACAAGTCATTCTTATGCCACCAGAGTAACTGGTGGCCAGGAAGGAAAATGGCCCTGTTGGGCTGCACTGGGAGAGGTACATTCCTGCCTCCTCCCAACCCTCAGAAGGAATCAGGAATTTAGGATGAGATGGAAAGTGTGTAGGTAACCCCAAAGATGTGAAGCGGGTTTGTGGAACTATCTCGGGTGAACAGATGACTTCCCGTGACTGCCTCCCAGACTAGCCGAGCTCAGCTTCGGGAGCGGGAGCCACTGTGCGTCCTCCCTGCCCAGCGCTTCTATCTCTAGGGCTGCCACAGTGGATCAAAGGCCTTCTGGTGAGGCAGGTGGGAGCCACACTTCTTCCCAAGAAGAGTATAGATAAGGTTCTGGGGAGCAGAGCCGCAAGGGTCTGGGGAAGTACTCAGAACCACATGGTTCATGGAGAAATGTTTTAATTTAGGAGAGGGTTATATAGGAATAATGTCTGGACGTGATTTCCCACCTAACAATCAAGGGTGAAAACTCCGGATCCGCTCCAGTAGCCCCAAGCTTGGAAGGTGAGGTTCCTGGCCGATCCTGTTGTCATGCGTATGAAAAGTGTAACAATCTTATCATGCAACTATCAGATCTAACTTGTTTAACATTGAGTTTGTGGGGATTTATTTTTTTGTGTTTTTTTTTTGTATATTGTTTACAATTTTGAGAGGTAGCATTCTGTTTCAAATGCTCTTTGTTTTCCTGACAGTATTGTTGAATGGGTCAAAATATTTGAACTGTGGTTTGGTGGACTTTATTTGCATTGTTTTTTTTTTAAAGGTCATTCTCTGTGCTGTCTCCAAAACCTCTGGTTTGGCCCTCTGATTGCTTTGGCATTCATATGCTTAAAAGCTATTTATCTTGGTTCATACAAGTTTTCTTCCTCTTTGTGACAAAGATGTGCTATTTGACTTCAGTCTCAAAGTGATCTCTATCTTACATGTGCACACACACACACACACACACACACACACACACACACACAAAACCTGTGCCCTCTTCTGATTTCCCACCATTCACTTTCTGGACAGCAAGCAAGGGCCAGGAAGAATGGCCCAACCATCTTATGGCATCCAGAATCATTTCGGGTCTTCCAGGAGTAGAACTTTAAGAATAAAGACCCAGACAGTTGGGTGAGGCCTGAATGCAGGAAGGGGACGGAATCCTCTTCTCATCAGGCCACTTTCTGTGTACTGTCCAGTTACAACTTCTCTGGTCCCCGTCCCTCTAGCGGAGAGCGTGAAGCTGAGGAAGTATGTGTCACATCCAGCTGAAGAGAGGGCACTGGGAAGACGCTGACAGACTAAATGGCCTCAGGCTGTGTTCCCAGCGGGAAGCCCTGGCCTGTGTCTGGGGTGCAGGGCAAGAAGTGAGGCTCTGCAGCAGCGCTCAATCTCTCCTCATCTAGCTCAGGGGTTACTGGTCTGTGGCTGGCGCCATGAGTGGCCCCCAGGCTCTTCTCAGTGGCTCTGTAGTTCCCCCCACAGGCAGCTCTTCCTCCTCCCTCCCCAAATCATTTTTCTTCATCCTGGGCTTTAGCCCTGAACAGGTCAGGTCCCCTGGTAGTGTTCAGGGCAGAAGCCGCTGGAGTCCTGCCAAGCCCTGCCTTTGTCAGTGTGCCAGGCCTGCCTGGGGAGGTGGACCAAAGACCTAGGACTTCCTCAGTAGCCAGTTCAATTCCCCCATTGTCTTTATGGATTCAGGTTGAGAGGGAAGAACATTAGCTGTTTCTAGCACTTGACCTTCTCCAAAGTGTGACAGTGGCTGTGGTTTCCTGAGTTTAGAGACCACCTTTGTGGCAGTAATAGGGGCTGGGGTCTAAAGGGAAACACATTTAGACAGCTGCTCAAAATCTGCCAGCCTAGTCCTCCTCTGATATATGCCACTTAGGAAGACTGACTCAAGGGGAATGAGACTCAGCTATCCATTAGCAGGTTGAGACACCAGGAAGGAGGCTGGGGAAGGAAATAGTAGAAGAGCCTGTCACTTACCTGCCCATAGCCAATTCTGTTAAAGGGGAGTCCTTACATTTGGGGAGGGACATCTGCTCGGCACATCTTGGCAGCAGGTCAGAACATTGAACACACAAAATGTGAATGAAGTCTGGATTCACCTTTGGGACCGCCAGGATTAAAGTACCACCCACCACATGTGACTTCTCCATTTCCGGCTGCAAGTTCCATTTTTTTAAATAGGAATTTCACCCCTGTGCTTGTCTAATGTCTGCTCTGAACAGTTCGAGCCCCTGTTACTGTTTTAAAATGCATGCGTGTTAAAATGAATCTCCAACTGGAGGACAAAATAAAACTCGAAAAGCTTTGTGTACATCTGGTATGTGAGTCCTTTGATGCAAGCCACCCCTCTTTAAAATTAGAATCCTGTCCCCGTTTTAGAGGCTGGGGCAAAATCAGTATATGGTTTGGAGAAGCAATATGACAACAGCCCACTCTGAGATGCAATGGTAAGGTCACAGCACTGGGTGGGATGCCTACAGATAAGCACCATGGACCGCCCCTTCCTTCACTGCAGCTATGGAGCCCCATCTCCCAGCTGGCTGTGGCTTTGACTGCAGCATCCTCCTCCAGCTTTCCATTTACATACGTGTCTACATACATGTACCTTATAGTACTTGGGCTGGGGTGTTTCTCAGTGAACAGTGCTTGCCTAGCATGTGCATGGCTCTGGGTTCCATTCCCAGTGCACGTGCATGCATGTGCGCACACACGCGCGCACACACACACACACACACACACACTTTAGTAGCTCTCAATGTGGATCTGGACCAGCCATGATCAGTGGCACCTGGGATTCAGAACAAAACTCTGAGCTCATCCCAGACCTTCTAATTCAGAAAAGTTAAAAAAAAAAAAAAAAAAGGCAGCCAGATCCCACCATGGTTGTGTGTATGGAAGGCAGACACAAGCCTGGGATGTGGTTAGTGGTAGACTACTTCCCAATATTGAAGGCCTTGGGCTCGATTTCCCCGCCCACGCACTGCAAACAATTATTTTAAACAGGAGTGAGTTTGAATGGGCCCTCCAGACAATACAGAAGCTGCCCGGGAACCACGCAAACATCCACTTACTGGGGCACTAAATCTGCTACAGGTTTCAAGATAAGCTACTGTGAGCCAGACCGTCCTCGTGAAGGAGGAGACCACGCCCCACCACCCCAGGTGATGAACTGAAGACAAAGAGAAAAGCTGACCTCGATGGTTCACGGGTCCTGGGCCAGATTCTACTGTCACACTGCCAGCGGAGCTTCATGAAGGAGGTCTAGGTTTGGGGGTCAAATAGAACACCAGTTCACAATCTTGCAACACCACTTAGCAAGTAGATTCGGACACTTGTGTTAGTGACCAGCCCAGCACAGCGCAGGCGTCAACTGGGGACTAGCAAGGAGCCCCATGTGTGCCAACGAACCAAGGCAAGTCTAAAGAAAACAGGGCTGGGGTGTAGCTTGGTAGCAGAATGTGTGCTTAGCATGTCCAAGGGCCTGGGTTCAATTCCTGGCACCAAACAAAGACGAGCAGAAGTGAAAGAAAAGCAGTTTTATTAAAAAGAAAAATAACAAAAGGAAACCGGGACCAGAGTGCAGGGTTAGTCCATCCGGGCCTTCAGTGTCCTAGTGGTGATCTTGTCCTTTTCACTGCCAAGGGAGAAAAATCACACATGCAAATAATCAGACATACTGTTCTCCCCACCTGCCTCCCCTCAGCCCTCAGCTGTAAGAACGGGCAAGGCTGCCCAGCACCTGCTGCCCTCAGGCCGTTATAAAGGCAGCATGGGCAGGGGCAGGTGAGTTTTTCACCAGACATGGTGTCTGCACCGAGACACCCTCTAAAGGAGCAGAGCCCCCAGGCCTACAGAGCACCCGTGTCTCACTGCAGTGGGCACAGGAACTCAATTCTACTTCTCATGGTAAACAAGCAGGACATTAGGACACTATACACTATTCCATTCTGTCAGGTTCCTGGTGAGAGCCTCGGACAAACAGGGAGAGAGCTTCTCGGGTCTGGCTAAAGACTGGGATATGGGACGAGAACCATGCGCACAGCTCTGGGCTGCAGACCGGAGGGTGTGTGGAGGAAGCAGAGCCGCAGGCACTCAAGTGGCAGGAAGCCACTGCCCGTGGTCATCCCTGATACTGTGGGGACACTATTAGGGAAGGAAAGAAATGCCCACTGTGAGGAGACTCAGGGTCCCAGAGTGCTATCGGACAGGGGCCTGGAGGGACTGAGCAGCACCTAGCTGCCTACTATAGCAAAGCACTTGCTGTTCTGGGCCTACTGTCGGCTCACTCCTTCCTTCTCTGTCCCCTTCTTTTTTTGAGACATGGATTAACTTTTTAGCTCAGGCTAATCTTGAATTCAAAATCCTCCTGCCTCAGCCTCCCCGGTGTCAAGAATAGGAATGTCCCCCACCTTGCCCCTCTCACCATGCTCTGCCTCCAGTGGTACCCCAGTGGGAAAGGAGGAGCTCAAGCGTGAGGAGGTTCTAGACTCCTCCCAACTCATACTCACATGATGTGAACAATGACGCCCATGCCCGAGACAGCATCCCGGTCCACGGCGTTCAGCATGGCTTGGGAAATGGTCTCAAACAGGTGTTCTGGATCCTGCCAACAGAGCAGGGCTTTCAGACTGGGACATGTTCCTTCTCAGCCCTTTTAGTTTTGAAACCCCTGAAAGCATGACCTTGGGCAAGTGTCATAATTATATCCTCTGACAGAGCCTCAGTTCCCCCACTGTAAAATGAAGAGTAGCTCTGCTTGGTTCATGGGTCAACAGAGGCAATGTTCTTCCCGGCCAGCCGGCCCAGGCGGAACTTCTGGAGACCCTCAAACGGAGCAGCGGCCTGCTCGCTTGCCACACCCTCCTCTCCACTTCCTGCTGCACAAACACTGTCTATGAGGCCATGGGTTCAGGGGCCAGCCCTGCCAGACAGCGCTAACTTACCATGTTGGGCTCCCAGAGAGACTCGCACATCCCATACATCTGTTCGGAGCAGGTTCCACTGACTACAAAGTCGTCAGTCACCATGGGGCAGCCAATGAGGTCTAGAGAGCAAATGAAGGGCTTAAAGGTCTTCGGGTCCAACCCGGCAATGACAGGCTCTGTGTAGTAGGGACCAAACCTGTGGCCAGGGCGAGAGAGAGTCCAGAGGTCAGGGTTACTGGCTTTCAAACTCGTCTGTTCAGACCAGGGAGGCTACCAAGAAATTGAAAGTGGCTGGATGTGGTAGTACACGCCTCACCCTGGTATTCAAGAGGCAGGAGGACCGAGCTGGACAACAACCCGCACTATAAACAAAACCCTCTGGATCTTAATGGCAAGTTCAAGCTGAGCATAGTGACACATGCCTTTGATACCAACATTTGGAGGCAAGTGCATATCTGTGGGTTTGAGGCCAGCCTGGTCTACATAGTGATTTAGAGTTCAGCCAGGGCTATACGGAGACCCTGTCTCAAAAAGTAAACAGACAAAAGACACACACACACACACACACACACACACACACACACACACACACACACAAGGCTGAAGGCTGAATACTGAATGGCCAGTCCCAGAACAAACTACCCATGTATCTCCTTGGTTTGTAGCACTTTTTTGGGGTTTGTTTTTGTTTTTTGAGATAGTATTTCTCTGTGTTCTAGAACTCACTCTGTAGACAAGGCTAGCCTCAAACTCACAGATATCCACCTGCCTCTGTGCTGTAATGGTCTTGTACACTGTAAAGACTTGTCACTCCTATTGGTTTAATAAAATGCTGATTGGTCAGCAGCCAGGCAGGAAGTATAGGTGGGGCGACCAGACTAGGAATAATTCTAGGAGGTGGAGGGGGGATCCCTAGCCAGAAGCAAGATAAGAATGCCTTAATGAGAAAAAGTACCAAGCCACGTGGCTAAACATAGACAAAAATTATGGGTTAATTTAAGTTGTAAGAGCTACTTAATAATAAGCCTAAGCTAACAGGCCAAACAGCTTATAATTAGTAAGCCTCTGTGTTTCTTCAGGACTTAACGGCTACTGGACTGGGCAGGACAGAAACTTCTGTCTACACCTCTGCCTCCTTCCAAGTGCTGCCTGATGGTTTGTGGCACTTTTTTTTTTTTTTCCTGAGGACATGGTAAGTTCCAGGACATAGCAAGTTCCAGGACAGCCAAGAACAGCTATACAAAGTAGAACACCTGCCTAGTCTGTGCAAGGCCTAGGTTCTATCCATGCACTGACTGGGGAAAAAGCAACAACACAAGCTTGAGGGGCTGGACAGATGGCTCGTGGTTAAGAGCACTGGCTGCTCTTCTAGAAGACCTGAGTTCAATTCCCAGCACCCACATGATGGTTCACAACCATCTATAGTGGGATCTGATGTCCTCTTCTGGCATAATGTACATGCAGATAGAGCACTCAATATATAAAATAAATAAATAAATAAATAAATAAATAAATAAACAAACAAACAAACAAACCTTTAAAAAACAAAACAAAACAAAAAAAAGAGCACTTGTTGCTCTTGCAGAGGACCTGGATCTGCTTCCCAGAAACCGCATAACACCAGTTACAGGACAACAGGGTGCACATCCATGCACATAAAAACAAAAAAGCAAACCCATCAATCCCTAGAATCTAGAACCTAGGTCAAATAATGTTGCAAAACCCTGAGCAAGTTCATGGGTTATCTGGATTCCCTGCTGCAAGATCCAAGCAAACTCATGGACTACCTCGATTCCCTGCTTTTGAGGTCACTTCTTTTGTTCCTACTTGATTGTCAGACAGACGCAGAGAACTCAGAAGTATCAAACTAAGAGACTGCTGCCTGTCAGAATGGATGGGAGGGCAGGTCATATGAGCCAGATAGCCTCGGGGCCAGCCATGGCTAGAGTGAGTCTGTCTCAGACAGGAAGGATGGGGGAGGGGAGGAAGGAGAGAAAGGTGAGAAATGAAGGAAAGGGGGAGGCCAGGGAGAAACTGTCCCCACAGCCCCGCCCCCGTTGCTCGGCCTCACTAAGTCTCTGCGCCTCCACACTCCCCCCACTGCCAGCCTTGCTCCCACTCACCGTTTCTCATACAAGAGGTTGGCCACCATGCTCATGAGGGTGTAGGGCTTGATCTGCCGACCTTCCTTCAGCTCATACAGATTCAACCGGAACTTGAGGCGCTGGGCACTGGGGTAGAAGCAGGGAGTGATTCATTGCTAAAAGGCCTTCAGCCTGCACGGCCAGGAGTAGCACAAGGACACATCCCAATTTCTGTCCCTACCAAGGAAGGATGGAGCCGGTGCTGTGTTCGCTGATGAGAAGGTGCTACAAAGGACGACCTTGTGTCCCCCAGGCCACCTCAGAGTTTCAGAATGGTCCCCACATAGAACACACCAAAGGTGGCATTAAAATAGACAAATCAGCATCAGGGCTGGAGAGAAGGTTTTCAGTGGCTAAGAGCACTTGTTTTTGAGGCCAGCCTGGTCTACGAGAGCTAGTTCCAGGACAGGCTCCAAAACTATAGAGAAACCCTGTCTCAAAAAAACAAAAAACAAAACAAACAAAACAAAACAAAACAAAAAAACACCACTTGTTTTTGTGAAGGACCTAGGTTCAATTCCCAGCACCCACATGGAGGCTCACCACGCCCTCTGGCACCAAGCATGTGGTGCATAGACATACATGTAGGCAAAGCACTCATGAATAAAATTTTTAAAAATTAAAAAAGTTGGGGCTTGGCAGTGGTAGCGCATGCTTTAATTCCAGCACTTGGGAAGCAGAGGTAGGCAGATCTCTGTGAGTTCGAGGCCAGCCTGATCTACATATTGAGTTCCAAGGACAGCCAAGGCTACACAAAGAAACCTTGTCTCAAAAAAAAAAAAAAAAAAAAAAAGTTGGGGCTGGAGTGATGGTTTTCAGCACTAAGAGCAGTGACTGCTCTTCCGGATGACAGGGTTCGATTCCTAGCACCCACATGGCACCCTGACACCCGCACACAAGCATAAATGCAGGCAAAACACTAATGCACATAAAATAAGAATAATTATTAAAAGAAAAAAGAGCTGTCTCAAAAAAAAAAAAAAATCACACCTTTCCCTCTAACATGTAACAGCCCTAACCACTGGATCTCAGTCTCCACCTGCTCACAGCAGGGACTGTCTTGAAATGTCGCTTGACAACAGACCTGCTGCGCACTAGGCTGGATGTGCCTTATATGAAACGGTATTGTTTCCAATCACTTTTTAATATGGAACAGTCCCCAGGGTTTTCAAAGACCCTGGGCTCCGATGTGCTGAAATAATGTAAATGCCATGAGAATGGTTCTTCTAGCCCAGTGTCTGGGAACACTGACAAGAAAAACATTGAGCCTGTTTAGTAGAGATGCAATCTTTTCCTCCTCTAGCTCTGCAGCCCAGGCTAACCTGGAGCTCACTAGGTATGCCAGCTAACCTTGAGGTAGGTGTCATTCTCCTTCCTCAGGCTCCCTAATGCTGGGATTATAAACATGAACCACCATGATCATCTTTTTTCCTTTAGCAAATGCTAGAGATTAAACCCGGGGCCTTGTGCTTGCTAAACATACATTCTCCCATCGAATTACAGCCCCACTCCAGCAGAATATTTTCATTCAAGTTAGACCAATCTGATGCAGAACCTTTAGACACAGAGGGTGGGCTGTATTACATTTAAAAGGCCCCGGGGTGGGGGGGAAGAAGGGGTTGCTTGGGGAGATGGAGCAGTGGGTAAGAGCACTGGCTGTTCTTCCAGAGAACCCAGGTTCAATTCCCAGCATCTATACAGGAGCTAACAGCCTTCTGCAAGTCCAGTTCTGGGGAATCCAACAACCTCTTCTGGCCTCTGGGGGCCATGACATGCAGATGGTGCACAGGCATACATGTGGCAAAACATAAAATAAGTCTAAAAATAATAATAGTAATAAATAATGACACGGGGGCTTAGGCATGTGCTCCACAGCACATCACATGTTTAAGCATTTAAAATTCTGGTCTCAGCTTCTAGTACCAGGAGGGATGGAGGGGAAGAGGGATGGAGGGGAAGAGAAAGAGGTCTGACTCGACCTCAGTGCTCGAGGAATCAATGAACGATTCTTTCTTTGGCCTCACAACAGCCACTAAGGCCAATCAGTGACAGCCTGCAGGGTACCATCCCTGAAGGCAGTGAGTTGGTCAACAGGCAAAACCACCTAATGCCAAGACTGCCTAGTCCAGTTCCTAAAACCCACTTGGTACCCTGACCTCCAAACACATGTGGCACCTGAGCATACAAACACAATAATAATAATAACAACAACAACAACAATTTTTAAATGTAGGGGCTGGAGATACGGCTCAGTAGTTAAGAGCAGTGACTGCTCTTCCAGAACTGACTTCTATTCCCAGCATCCACATAGCAGCTCACACAACCACTGGTGGTGGTGGTGGTGGGTGCTGTCCAATGCCCTCTTCTGGCCTCTGCAGGTACTGCATACATGTGGTGCACAGAGACATATGTAGGAAAACACCCATACACATAAAATAAAAATAAGAAAAATAATAATAAATATATTTTACTTTTTAAAGTCCCATCCTTGCTTTCCCCATCGCCAACCACAGCAATCAAAACCTGCACGCTCGGGCCACCACAAACCACGACCTGTTGGCTTCCCCTTTTAGACTCTTCCATCTCTCAAAGCACTTAGCCACTGTCAGCTAGGTAAGTGGGCAGTTAACACCTACCAGCTCATCAGGATTAGTTACCGCTCTGCCACCTAGTGCTTTAGGGTGCAAAGCCTTTGTTGGCTTCAGAGACCAGCACTGGGGTCCTGGCTTGCATTCATTAATGTACATCTTGAACAAAAGGCTGAGACTCTCAATTTCTTCATCTGCAGAATGAAACAGCTAGCGAGTAGTATTAAGACCATGATTAAAGGACTCCCCTGAAAAGATGCTGCCTGGAGAGTCCAGCTGCGGTGGTATCTGGCAGATGGCTCACATCAGAATACTCAAGACAAGTTGGTCAACGAAGACACCAGGGTGAAGGCGGGGCCCTGGAACACTTACACTGTCTGGACGTCGGTGGCCAGCCCGGCCAAGCCTATGTAGAGCCTGTCACCCATGGGAAAGATTTTCTGGAAGTCTGTGGTCACCATCTGGGCCTGGATCCCGAAACGCCTGTCCGCGGCGATGGCCACACAGTTCTTTCCCTTCATGGCCATGACGGCCCCTCCGTTATAGGACATAATAGACTGGAGACAGACAAATCAAGAGGCTCAGTTCATGGAGCTATGTGTTGCCATAACCTTCAGCCCAGTCTCCGGAGGTCCCTGGAAGCACGGAGCTCCGGCACTAAGATGGGCCCGGTGGGGCACCCAGGAACCGCACTCATCCGCACGGTCCTGGATGCGCATTCTACCGACCACCAGGCCCTCTCCGTCCCGGATGCAAGCCTTTCCCGTCCACGCTTTCCATTCCCATCCCAGTCTCCTTCCCTTCACTCCCCAATCTCACCATGATTGCGCTCTAGTCGGACTCCGATCGCCACTGCGATTCTTGTAAACCGGCTCTGGCTTTCTCTGGGTCAACGCTTTCGCAGAGCCTCCCCATTGGCTGGTAGGCCGACTCTGCCCGACAACTCCAGTTTTCTATTGGATAAGCATCCCGTCAGTCACAAGTACGCATAGTTTGGTTGAGACACCAAAACGGAGGTATGGAAAGCGGAAAGTGAAAAGTCACTGTGAGTGCGGAAGAGCCTGCGGTCCGGGGCATGTCGGGATCTTGGCGGACTTGGACTCCCCCTCCCACCCCCGCCACCCCGGAGCGGGGCGGAGCTGGCAACACGTGGGATGGGGACGCGGCCTTGTAGAGCTTGGGCTGTACCTAGGGTATCCCTGGGCTTGCTGTGGCGCTGTGGGAAATGGGCATTTTACTCTAGCTAGCTGACTTCGTATATTCATTCACAAATCCCTACAGCTGTTGTGTACCCGGGCGCTCATTCATTGCAGAATGGGAAGAGGACCGAGGTTTCGTGCTGCGAGGGTTCAACAGCAGAGGGGGGTTTTGTTTCGTCGTTGGTGGATCATTTTTGGGGGTTGGGGGAGCTACAGGTTGTTCAGCTTTTGGAGTCCCTCACCCCCATCCCTGCAGGTCTCTGTTCACTATATAAAGAAACGTTCCATGTCCTTCCACATCTAAGTCACTAACCGAGAATAGCCTGGGCCAACCGCACCGGGGCAACCCAGGTGGGACGTGCGTGTCCTACGCCTTCTCCTCCCGAGCCCAACCCCCCTGGTTCTCCGGCCACGACTCCCTGTTCTTCGGGATCTCAGTTCTTTCGCTGGAAAAGCTGCAGTGACTACTTGCACTATTGCCGCTCTTGCGCCATATCGCGGTCGCTACTATTGACTCGGCTCTCTGCCTCACTAACAACTGTCACCGTCTCTGTGGCGCAATCGGTTAGCGCGTTCGGCTGTTAACCGAAAGGTTGGTGGTTCGAGCCCACCCAGGGACGGCTGGGTTTTTGAGTGTAAATTTATTTTTTAAATCGCAAATGCTCAAAAGCCAAATTCTGTACCGAGAATCATTGTATTTAGAAATTCGTTGTGGTCAATGACAGGATTCCCTACTAGAGTCTCGCCACTACTACTCACACTCTTTTCCCCAATCTGGATTACCGGAAAGCAAAACACAGGTTTCTGTCTCGCTGCCGTGTTTCGCAATGCATTTTTCCTAGGACTGAGAATGAATTTGCTGTGGAGGTTGGACAACTTTCCATTGTCTGTGTTAGTGGCGATATAAACTTGAAATAGGACATCTGTTCCGAAAGAAACAATCAGGAAAGAAACCTCGGGGACAGAGTGAGGGATAAAGGGGAAAGAATCTAGCGGTGATCTACAAAGAAAGGAATACGAGGAGGGGACCTAAACGGACATAAGTAGGGGAGTAGATAAGATTCCCCCTAAACAGGAAAAGAGACACCGAGCGAGAAGAATGAGGAAATAGATGCAGAGATGGACAAAGGGTATTGTTTGCAGGAGGGAGAGGTGTGAAGGACACAGAGGTAAAGCTGCACAGGAAAGCAGTGGCCATTGTCGCCATTTTACAAGGGATCTATCTCCTCCTTGCAGATCTCCTGTACACACTGGAAACAGTCCTTGCCTTGACGTCCCAGGTTCCTGCCCGTTGGGACATATGTCTGATAGTGACCCTCCCCATGAGTAGCTATCAGCTAGAGGACCGGTAGGATACAGGCAGCATGGAGGGAAGTAAGGGTTCTTCATGCTTGCAGAGGTGCGCTGGCGGAGGTGGGCAGGAAGCCGCTGCTTTCCTTGAGGAGAACGTTCAGGGGACTCTCAATCAGTTCTCTGGACACTTGGCTCAAAGGAAGTCTCTTCTGGACTCTCTCGTGTTTGCATGCCCGTATGCACAAGCCTAGAGGACCCCTGGCGCTTCAAAAGGCGAAAGGAGAAGGGTCTTTTCAGGCTCGACCTCAGTGTTCCTGATTTAAGTCAAAACCCAGCCTACCTACTCTGCCTAAAGCAATACTTGACAGTGGCACGTGTAGAATTAAGGCTGAAAGACTAGAGAACTTCGGATGTGGGAAGGGCTGCTCTCCTGATAAACCAGAGAAGCTTAACAATGTCTCAGCATCGATGATTTACTGGCGTTTTAGTGGGCAGTGGGTCTTTGGGCATGCTCCTCCTCTCCAGCGGTTTACACGGAACTGGAATCTAGCAGCTGTTTGAGGAGTAAGTGGATACCCATTTAATAAGCAAGGCAGCCAGGGGCAGCCAGACCTTCCCGGGTGCCAGTATTTGATGGAACCGAGATTTCCAACGCCCCTTCAGGTTTCTCTTCTTCGGGAACTTCTAGTGGAAGAATGGCAGAGACGGGGTCCCTGTTGCGGTACCCTTCGTGCTAAACACTTGTGTTCGTTATAGCAGAGTCCAAGATACGGAGACCCACTGGTCCTGATGACAGTGGGCGTGTCTAATTCGAGCCCCCTTTCCACTCGAGTCTGTGAGCTCCTGGTACCCGATAAAGGGACTGAGAAGGTAGCAGGTGACTGATTCTCCCGGGGACTCTCCCACTCGCCCTGGGATCACCCGGTCTAGGCGGAAATTTCTCCCGCCCTTCCTCTGAACCCTCATTCAACTAGCGCGGGCTGAGGACTGAAACTGGGTTCACAGGGCTCCTGGTAAGCCAGCGTGCAAAAGCACACAGTCCGGAGGCACCCCAACTTCGGGGCTGCTTTAGGCTAGGGACAAGGAGAGGAGGCGGGCGCTCCGAAGCTCAACGAAGATTCGTTCCCTACTCGAGCCAATCCACGGTGCTGGCGCTTAAAGGCATTTGAGGCCGGATAATAGAGCCCTTTGGAGGGAAAGTCAAGTGGCTACTCCCAATAAATCAGAAGGAACGAATAAGCGAAATCGAGCGACCTAATGAGGCCCAAGGTTCTTGTGGTAACGCAGAATCGATTCGCTTCCTCGGCGCCGTCTCTTCCAGCTCTCCTTCCTCTCCTGCCTGGGGCCGGGGCCGTTGGGGACCCGAGTGCAAGCGCTGGGTGGAGCCGAGAGTGACCGTCGGAGTCGGCTGGCACCGGCCGTCTTCGCGCTCGCTGGCTCCCCCGCGGCGGCGAGGGAGGCGCGCCGGCGGCGAAAAGGCGCGCGTCCTCTCCCGACTCCTCGCTTCCTATTAAGCCCGGGCCTCTCGAATTCGGCTAGTTATTGTGTCTCTGGCCCAGCGCCCGAGTTCGTGTCTCGGGCTGCTCTCCCCGCCCCGGATTGCGTTCCATTCTTCTCCGCCCGAGCACGCCGAGCGCGCCAGCCTCGGCCACAGCCAAGCCCCCCGGCCACCGTGCGCTCCCTGCGAGGTGCGGAGTCTCCGCTGTTTCGGGGGAGGGGGGAACGGACACGCTCCGGGTCTCTCTCTCTCACACATACATACACACTTAGGAATCTCAAGAGAATATCAGCTGGAGTGAGTAAACCTCGCTCGGACGCGTGGCCGCCGGCGCCCTGTCCCCCGCCCAAACGCCCTTCGGTTGTGGCAAGGCATCGGTTACTGCAAAACACATTTCCGCCCAGTCTGCATCTCACCATTTTCCAAGCTCCCCAGCTACAGTAGGGATCGCAGGGTCGGTGGGAGAAAGGGGACACACTTATTTTAGGAGGAAGAGGTATTATGACTGGAGGTAACACAACAGGATCTTTCCTTCGGGTTCAAGGGATCTGTCTGGGTAAAAGGGGGTCTCGGGTTTGGGGGTAGCCCAGAGCACGGGGAACACGGTGAAGAGCAGCTAAGCTAGCCTCTCCTCTCCTCTTTCCCTCTCTGCAAACATCCTGAAGGAATGAGGTCACGTGGGTGAGTAGTGGGCGGGACCTACTCTTGTCTGGAGGAAAAAAAGCCATTTTGTCGCCCCCCCTCCACGGCCCCTCCCCTCCCCTCTCATCCCCTCCCCTCCCCACTCTCCCTCCCACCCCAAGCTGCTCTTACAAACTCCTTTCTTACCATAGGTTTCTCCCCTCCCGCCGACCGAGCGAGCGACAGGGCTGTGGCCCCCCTCCCCTCCCTTCCCTCCCTCCCTCCCATCCCCCCCTCCCCGAGACCCACCGGACCCCGAAGCCAGGTAAGCGGACGCCGACTCGCGCCTGCCTCCTTGCTACCTCGTAAGCGTTTGGGGCTGGCGACTCGGGCCGGTCCACCTTTCCCCGCAGACCCCAGTGGGAGCCGGGAGCCCCGGCCTGGCCTGCCGATCGCGTCCCCTTCCCGCCCCGCCAGCCGCTGTCCAAGCTCGCCCCGTCCGCCTTTCTTTCTCCCGTTCCCGGTCTCTCTCTCTCTCTTTTTCCCTTTCCTCCTTTCCAAGATGGCCGAAGTGGATTCCCCCTCTTAACGATTTGGCGTCTCCCTCGACCACCTCCTCTTTGTGCAGCAGCCCCCTGCTAAGACCCTGCTCGCGAGGTATCGAGGGGGAGGGTCCGGGCGGCCACGAGGGCTTTGGGGACACTCGCTAGGGTGGGTCTCACCCCCACCCCAGTGTCTCCACCAGCTGGAACAGATTGGCTCTGGCAGATCAGCCCCCTCCGAGTCGGGCAAGGGTCGCCTCTCGCGTGGGCAGTGAGCGTGGTAGACGCGCGAGGACTTGAGGCCCTGAGGAAGGGGACTTGGCCTTCTGGTGGCTGCAAGGCCGGGGGAGGGCGCCCTAACTGCTGGGGTCCGGATCTTGGGCACCTCCCCCAGAGGTCCCTTTCCCCAGTCCTGGTGCGAGGCGCCCCGCCCCCTCCCTGAACCACCTCGCCAGAGCTTTTCCCCTACATCCCTCCTGGGGGCCCCACCAAAGTTTGGCTCTAGGGAAAGGAGGGAGTGGCCACTCGGTCACTGGGGTGCCTGATCCTTTGACCTGAGCTCTGGGGGAAACAGGAGTGGAGCGGGTAGAATGGGAAAGAGGAGAGATTTAGCATGCTCTCTCCCTTTCACCAGTAGTGGCCAAGGGGTCTGATCCTTTTTCCATGGAGCGGCGGGAGCAAATGGAAGCGGCTACTCTTTCTTCCCTGAGCCCTGGCGTAAATAGCTCTGAAAGCTGGGGAACCCTGGGCCTGCAGACACCCTGCGCCCTTCTTGTCTCCTAGGGGCTTCTAGTCAAGGCCCCCCCCCCACTCCCCGGGTCTACCTAAAATTGCTGTGCTTGGCTTGAGTGAGGAGGGTGTGTATGTGTCAATATTAAATGTTTTAAGTATATACCGGTGTTACCTCGAGTTTTCCCTGCCTCTTTGTCTCTCCTGGCCCCCAGCCTTGCTCCCGCCATCCCCCGATGCTGCCTCAGTCTCTCTTGGCTCCCTCTCACTGAGGGAGGGGTTTCTCTTAGCCAGCTCACACAGTCCTGGGCCTCCCACTCTGGACTTCTTGCAGTTGCAGCGTTCCTGAAACTCATGACCTCCCCCCTACACACACACACACATCCCTATCCCTGCTCCAAGATGTTATTACTGTAATCGGAGGAGCATAAAGCCAGCTCTGTTGCAGCGTTTTGGTAGAGAGGTTTTCCCAGGGGCTCCCCTGGTTTAAGGTTGGGGCTTGTGCACTTAGAACCTGTGTTTGGAATGCGGTAGGAAACAGACTCCACGATCCAGTCCGGCTGTCGCTTGTTTCTGTTCAAGTTGAACTATTGGGAGGTGAGCAGAGAGGAGGGAAATGACTCCCAGAGATCTTGGTTGATAGAGCTGTTGCCATGGGAACAGAGAGAGCCTGAAGTGGAAGAGGTTACATATTGTATAGGTCAGATGTCAACCGCAGCCCTCCAGCCTCTGGCCCCAGAGCAGAGTTGGGGGTCGAACTGCCTTTGTTGCTGGAACGCTTAAATTATAATTTACCCTGAGAAGACCAGGGGTTCATAGAAGGTTAATGTTGATGGCTCCGGTTTCAGGCGGCATGTGATGGGGTAGATGGGAATGGTTTCTACATCTGTGGAGTGGGAGTCTGACTCCTGTCTAGCTGCGTGTGTGGTGGTGTGTGTCTGGCCAAGTGTCTATGTGCCTTGTGTGTGACCGCCCTTATCTGGTTCTGGGTGCTGTGGACAGGAGACGAAGGGGGTGTGTCTGGCTCTGGATACGTTTGTGTCTTGCAGTTGTTGCCCTGCGTATATTCTTTGGGTTTTTGGTGGGTTTTTTGTTTTGTTTTTGTTTTACTATTATTATTTTCCTTTTTTTTTTTTTCTTTTAAATTGTCTTCAGGAGCTGAGTGGTGGGGAGAAGAGGCTTCCAGCCTTTTTCCAGTGTCCAAGGGCAGGAAAAGACGAGAGGGTGTGCTGGTCTGTACCTGAACACACGAGTTCTGCTTAGCTGGGACTATGAAGCTGGAAGAGGAACCAACACTAGGAATTCATGTCTACACACTATACTCTGGCTTACTCTGTTCCCATGGTGCCTCAGTTTCCCCCATACTGTGGGAGTGGTGTAGGCATTAACTTTTGCCTCCCTTTCAGCAGGCCTAGTGTATGGGGCTTCCTGCCCACTAAGTAATTAAGTAACTACCCTCCACCCTTCTACCACTGGCTCAGTTCCTCAGTAGAGTAAGCAGCACCCTCTGGGTACCAATGTAGGAAGAGCATCACAACAGGAGGCTGGCAGATACTTGTCCGAGCATTGCCCGCCCCCCCCACCATTTAGCTGTGTGACCTTGGTTGGACAAGTCACATCTGTAAAATGAGAAGACTTCATAAGAGGCTTTCAAAGATCACATCCACCTCTGCTCTGCTAGTCTGGTGGTAGGATGTGACCTTGAATGACCTCTCACAGCCTGGGGCTTCTTTTGGCGCACCAGTGAGGCAGAGGGCTGTGGCTGGTGTGCCTGGGACCTCCCTCTGCCTTGACAGAAGCCAACACCTACCTACAGGAGAGAAGGAAGTCTGGTTTCCTGGAGAGATGGGAGGTGTCTGTCAGCAGAGGCTGGGAGCATGGGGGAGAGACACAGATGGGCTCAGATGGCAATGAACTGTGAACTAGGTGCTGACCAAGCCCCTTTCCTGCCTGGGGCCCCTGGGAGCCAAGAGCTAGGGCCAAAGAGAACAGAGACCAAGACTTCAGATAAAGCCACACGTGCACGGCGTGAGTGTGTGTGTGGGGGGGGAAGGGGTTAAACAGATGTAGTTGGGACTGGCCTCTTCAGCTTCGTGGAGACCAGTTGCAAATGACCTCTGTCCCTTTTCTGCTTCTTGGGACCTCTGCCTTTCCTTTTTCCTTTCACGGGCCCTTTGTCCCTTTCGTCTGTCCCCTCCAGGCTGTCCCCTCCATAGTGATGCAGTGCGTCATTCCTTTCCCTCTTCTTCCCCCAGCACCAGGGCCCCTTGCATGGGGAGGAAGGAATACAGGTCCTGATGCTGGGCAGGGAAATGGGGAGGGGATGCTCTGGGAACTCAGACCTCCTGTTTACAGACACTCTTGGCACCTGCTGACAGGGCCCTGTAGGTAACCATGGCAATCAGGTGAGGAGCCAATCAGTGCCTCTTGTGGCTTTCTGAGGCCCCTAGGGATGGGGATGGGGAACAGGGAGGTTCTCTACTCCCAGGGGAGACAAGGAGCTTTTCAGTCCATAGCATCTCCTTCCCTTAACTACCCTGAGCCCAAAATGGGACCTGGGGGCTACTCTTGTGTGAACCTCAGAAAGATGAACCGAGTGGGGTTTGTGTGGCTTCTCTATCTGCAGATGAAGTGAGCGTGTGCCTGAAGTGGCTGAGGCATTGTGAGGAGCGCATATATTTGTGTGTGTGTGTGTGTGTGTGTGTGTGTGTGTGTGTGTGTGTGTGTGTGGTGCGTGGTGCATGGTGCACGTGTCGGGGAGACCTTACCGTAGCAACCTGGCTGGATCCTACTCTGATACAGTTTACATCTCTGTGTGCCTCTGGACGCAGACACACACAAGGCAAGCAGTCACATGAAGTACCTTTGGAAGCCCAGACAGCACGTACACACGGTGGCTATTACCCATGCTCAAAGAGACAGCCACTTGGAGTTTCTTCTATCCTCTGGATGGTTGTAATAATATTTGGGCTTCTTGCCAGGGACTATGTTACCATGGAAACAACTAAACAGTAGAGTAGCCAACAGCTTCTTTGAAACTGTGAAGGGGGACCCATGCAGGGAGGACCAGCTAGGGCCACCTATAGGGGCAGAAACTTTGCAGGCCAGCGGTGGCTGCCTCAGCGCCTCTGGCTGGCTTCTTCCCCTCTTTCTTTTCTGCAGCTTGGTGTCTGTCCCAAGTGTGGCCTTTGTGTCTACCCATCTATCCCAGTCTCTGGCCAGGTGCCCTGGGGCCTTATTGGCTGTTTGGGTCCAGGCCAGGCTCATCCTGGGGTCTCTATAGAAACTGCTGATCCTGGCTGTGAATTTCTTGTCCTAGAAAAGCCAGCGTGGTGGCTTTAGAAATCTTTCTGGAAAAGAGAGAAGGATGTGTGTTGTAAAGGAGTCGCTGGGGCTTAGCCAGCCTCTCAAGCCCGGCTCCTGGACTTTTGCTGTGGGAGAGACGGAAAGAGGCAGCCTTCTCCGGTCCAAAGTCAGAGCCAGCTTTGAAACGACCTTGGCCTGCTAGGGCCTAGCCAGGTGCACTGGAGAGCTGGGGACAGAGAATGCTCTCTGCCCAGTTTTGGCAGGTGTCTAGGAAAGCCTGTGGTTTGTTGGTGGATAGGCTGTGAATAGGTGGGAGAAGTCACCACGTTAGGATGTGGTGGGATCCCAGCCGCACATGAAGCAATTCTGTGTTCATCAAAGTAGGTTCCTGGACCACGCACACACTGGAGAGCACTCAGTGTGCTACTGGGGGGTGGATCCTGTGGGGTGGTTCTCACACAGGGCAGTAAAGGTCTTCTTGCCAGGCTCTTGGACTACCTGTAGAGTCCAGTGCCAGGCTGGGCCTGCAGTGCCAGGCTGGGCCTGCAGCTCCTTCATAACTTGGGACATAATGAAAACTAGCCTCAGGGTTTCCAGCCAGAAGGCCAGGTCAGCACATGGTAGCCTTGCAAGGAGCTGTATGTATCCAGGGACATTAGAGGAGGGAGTGTGAGGGGCCTGTGTCCTAATGTCCCTCATGGCTTCCCCATGACAAATCTCTCATGGCTGGGGCAGCGATTCATTTTGGTCTGTGAACGGAGTTGTCTGGACAATTTCTCATAGCTATTAGTACTTGGTAAATATTTGACCACTTGAATGGATATGGTTGGAATCAGAATATTGTTAAATTTTTTTTATTACATTTAGTGCATGTGTGTGTGTGTGTGTGTGTGTGTGTGTGTACATTTGCAAGTAGCTAAAGGACAACCTGCAGCCATTGCTTTTTTCTCTCCTTCCACCATGTGGGTCACTAGGCTTGGCTGCAATTACCTTTACCTGGTGAGCCCTATCACAGGCCCATGACTCCCAGGAAGATCTTTGCAGGGCTGGTGGTTGAGACAGGGTTTCTCTGTATAGCTTTGGGAACCTGCCCTCGAACTCGCTCCACCCGTCTGCCTCCCAAGTGCTGGGATTAAAGGTGTGGCCACCACTGCCCACTGGCTCCCAGGAAGATCTTTTAAAGCACCTTCCCTTTCATTTTCCCACCCTCCCACATCTATCCTCAAGAGTTGGTTAGTGCTTCTTACAGTCTGGCTTCAGTATTTCCTACTGCTTTCGAGATGGTCCACAATCTTGTTTCTCAAAGTTACAGACGCTTCCCGAGAGCCCCCAACACCCAGTGAACACTCAGAGGGAGGCCCAGAAACAGCCAGCCTCAAACACATGCCTGGTTCCACATCTGAGACAGAGAAGTGGGGGGGCTCAGGAAAGCTATATTGACAGAAGCAGTGTGGGGAAGTGGCTGAGGGCGGCTGGGTTTCTGATCCCATTTCTGTTTCCCAGGGTGACACTTCCCAAGTCTCCTCAGTTCTGACCCCTGGCATCATGCATCGAACCACACGGATTAAAATCACGGAGCTGAACCCTCACCTCATGTGTGCCCTCTGTGGGGGCTATTTCATCGACGCCACCACCATTGTGGAGTGCTTGCATTCCTGTGAGTTCAGTGCTGGGGTGCTCAGCGTGGGGACGCTGCCTGGGGACACTGGAGAGCAGACCCTGGGTCACCGAGAAGCTGCCAAGAAGGGACAAAGTGGGGGTAGTCCTGGACCCAGTTCATTCCAGGGACAGTGTTAGAAGCCTCCCCTTTCTCTGATAGCTCTGCCTCAAGTTTGACCCCTGAAGACTCAGGGGTCACTCACTTGCACTGTCAGATTGTTCACAAGAGATCCAGGACCCGTGGGATGTCTTAGCAGGCTGGCTAAGAGGAGCCTTAAGGCTTGGTACACTGTGTATGTTAGGCAGAACAAGGACACCCTCCTGTTTCACAGAGACACTGGGCCTAAGGGTAGACAAGGCGCAATGGACCAGATGTGTGAGCACACTGCCATGTTGGGTCTGGGAGCAGTCCTGAGCTCCTGGGTCCTGGTGGGAGGGCCTGGGCAGAAAGGAGTTCTGATTGTCCTCTCTCTGTCCACACCCCAAGTCTGTAAAACCTGCATCGTGCGCTACTTGGAGACCAACAAATATTGCCCCATGTGTGACGTCCAGGTTCATAAAACCAGACCACTCCTGAGCATCAGGTAGGCTTGTGTCCCCTTACCCTGCCTCCCAGTGGCTTCCAGCTTGACCTAGGCTAAGAAATGCCCGACTGAGAACCTGCATGCCTGGGTGCTGGGTTTAAAGGGGTACAATGCTGATCCCTGGCTGGAGGGATGAAGGTCCCGTGGCTGCTAACGTTCATGTACGTTCCTTCCCAGGTCAGACAAAACCCTCCAGGACATTGTCTACAAGTTGGTGCCTGGGCTTTTTAAAGGTACCCCAAGCCCCTGTGTTGTCCTGCTCACCTTCCCCATTTCCCAGCTGTTGCCCACTCATTGCCCGCCTCCTTCCTCTAGATGAGATGAAACGGCGTCGGGACTTTTATGCAGCATACCCGCTGACGGAGGGTGAGTGTGCTCGCGCTCGAGCATGTTCTGGTTCCTGAGGGCCTAGGGCCGCCCCAGCTGTGAGGGTTGAGGGTACCAGCTTTGGCCCTCCCATCTCCACCAGACATCCCTGCTAGAGAGTGTTGTCCAGAGAGGGTAGGGCTCAGCCTCTGAGCCACCCACTCCCATTCCCTAGGTCCTCAGTCCCTTGCTCTATCTTTGACCAACCCCTCTGAGCTGTCTCCCTCTACAGTCCCCAATGGCTCCAATGAGGACCGCGGCGAGGTCCTAGAGCAGGAGAAGGGGGCGCTGGGCGATGATGAGATTGTCAGTCTTTCCATTGAGTTCTACGAAGGAGTCAGGCAAGTTCAACCAAGTTCAGCCTAAGCCCCTTTTTCACCCTGGCCCATCCTCCAAGACCCCATCGGACCTGTGCATTTGACCCAGCAAGTGCACGATCTTTTGCTCCCTTCCATCTCCTCCAGGGACCGAGAGGAGAAGAAGAGCCTCATGGAGAATGGGGATGGGGACAAGGAGAAGGTGAGTGTTGGGGCCTTCACAGGAGTGAGCTGCGCACTGAGAGTTCTATGGGATAGACCTTCTCACTGGGACCTCTCCCCCACAGACAGGGGTGCGCTTCCTGCGATGCCCAGCAGCCATGACTGTCATGCACCTCGCAAAGTTTCTCCGCAACAAAATGGACGTACCCAGCAAATACAAGGTGAATGCCTGCACCGTCTCAGACATCGGGGGTCCATCAGTGTGTCTGGTTGGTGGGCATCCCATCATCACATGGTTAAATAGCTGGACCTGCAGGAACGGGTAGGCTAGCCCAATTGTTTAGGATAAGATAGTCTGTAATTGTTGTAGTTGGTGTGCAAAAGGCCCAAGAACAGGGAACTGTGTGTGCAAAAAAAATGTCAGGCCTTCAAGAGGGTCAGGGAGACTGGAGAAATGGCTCAGTGGTTAAGAGCACCAGATACTCTTCCAGAGGACCTGGGTACAATTCCCAGCATCCACGTGGCAGCTTATAACTGTCTGTAACTCTAGTTGCAGGGGATCTGACACCCTCACACCAGTGCACATAAAAGAAATAAGTTAAATAAATTGAAAAGGGGGGGACTGGAGAGATGACTGCTCTTCCAGAGGTCCCGAGTTCAATTCCCAGTAACTACATGTTAGCTCACAACCATCCGTAATGAGATCTGGTGCTCTCTCTGGCCTGGAGTCATACATGCAGGCAGAACATTGTATACGTAATAAATAAATAAATCTTTAAAAACAAAACCCAAAAACCCGATGGTCAGGGAGCTCTTAGACACAGTAACACAGGCTCCCTTGTAGGTCTCTGAGTCAGCTGACCCTGCTTCTTTGACACACTCCGAGATGCTGCTCCTGTGAAGGCTTCACTTAGCCTAGGGCAGGGAGGCAGTAGGTGCTGTTGCATTCACCAGTTAGGGCGATGCAGGCTCGGGGCCATCATCAAGGGGGTCCCTTTGGCCTTGCTGGCTCTCTAGGAGACCTAGAGAGAAGCTTCCCCTTCCCCATCAGCAGGTTGAGGGACGGTCTGGAAGGGAAGTCACATGCACAGTAAGGAGGAGCCTCCTGCAAGCCATCTTTTGATTCGCTCATGTCCAACCCCCTGGGACTCCCACCCTGGCAGCCAGGGGTGCAGCTGCCAGGCCTCATGGTGTCATTTTTCCCCTCCAGGTGGAGATCCTCTATGAAGATGAGCCCCTGAAGGAATATTACACCCTCATGGACATTGCTTACATCTACCCCTGGCGGAGGGTGAGCCTGTGACCAGGTGGTACAAGGTGGGGGCAGTACCAGGGAGGAGGTCCTACTGGGCCTGGCACTGGTCAGTGGCAACAGTGACATGAGACACCCTCTTCTATCAGGCAGTTCATCCCTTGTCCCTGGAGCCAGGCCTGGCCCTGGTGCCTCCTCATACCAGGTCTGCACTGGGCCATTTCTTTCTTTGTTTGAGATAGGTTCTCTCCTTGGCTAGCCTCAAACTTGGTATGAGGTCCAATCCTCCTGCCTCATTCCCCCCCCCCCCCAGGTGCTAAGTACCACACACCTGTTGCTGATGCCCTCCGCTGGCTCTTACCATCCAGACTTGGGGTCAGCAGTAAGAGTGGACACCGTGGCAAATGATGGCCTTACACCCCTACCTTCGTCTCTTACACTCTTTCTTCACTGGGTCTGCTCTCATCTGACTCTCCACTCTACAGGCCCTCTCTCTTCCCCTCTGCTCCTAGTTGGGTCCTGGTTTGGATGCAGGGATGGGTGGCCCCTGATTGTTCTTTCTGCTGACATTTTCTGTTCTTATTGCTGGCCTCTTCCTTTTCACCACAGAATGGGCCTCTCCCCCTCAAGTACCGTGTCCAGCCAGCCTGCAAGCGGCTCACCCTGCCCACAGTGCCCACTCCCTCAGAGGGGACCAACACCAGTGGGGCATCAGAGTGTGAGTCTGTCAGCGACAAGGCTCCCAGCCCTGCCACCCTTCCGGCCACCTCCTCCTCCTTGCCCAGCCCTGCGACCCCATCCCATGGCTCTCCCAGCTCCCACGGCCCCCCTGCTACCCACCCTACCTCCCCCACTCCACCTTCGACCGCCTGTGGGACCACAGCTGCTACCAACGGGGGCACGTCGAACTGCCTGCAAACGCCATCCTCCACCAGCAGGGGGCGCAAGATGACTGTTAACGGAGCTCCTTGCCCCCCTTAACTTAAGGAAAGGGACCCTCTCCCGCAGCAGCCACCTCTCCCCCTCCCTTCTACTTTTTCTGGTCCCCTTTTTCCACCTTTGACTTTCCTGGTTCCTCCCATCTTCAGAGTGGGAGGTGGGTTTTATAAATAAATCTATCTATATATATAAATATATATATGTACATAGGAAAAACCAAATATACATACTTATTTTCTATGGACCAACCAGATTAATTTAAATGCCACAGGAAACAAACTGTGTGTGTGTGTGTGTGAGTGTGTTTGTGTCTAGGGGGTCTTCTGTAGTTTGCTCTGCTCTTCTCCGGGGGGGGGGTACCTGGTGGTCTTATGAAGCCACTGGAAGTATTAAAGCCCTCCCCTGTATTCGTTCTATTTCCCAGGGCAGAGGGCATGTTGGGTCTCCTAGCTGACCAGATAATGGGGTCCATCTCTAAGCCCCCCCATTGTTGAATGTCCAGAGAATTGCTAAGACAGTGCCTTTAAAAAGTGTGGTTTGTCCTCTGGCTGCGAGGATCAAGTGGCCATGGAGAAGGCATCTCCCTCACCTCCTTGGACAGTGGGACCCTTGTGCAAAGAATAGATGGTTCTACCTTTATCCCCACCCCCCACTTCTTTTTTTTCTTTTTTCCTGTGTGTGGCCTTTGCGTCCATCACTTATCTTTATGGAGGAGAAGGTTGAGGCTATGGGGAGACCCCAGCCCTGCAAAGTCTATGTGTGACTTTCCTTCTGCCCTACCCTGACCCAGGAACTCCTACTAGCAAGACTGGAGGAGACACTCAATGGGGGCCTAGAGTGAAGGGTTGGGGCGTGGAACCCCGGACAAGCACAGACTTGAGATCTGCCAAAGGCCAACAGCTTTCTAGTCCACTTCCCCTCCCCTAGCTGAGGCCAAGCGGGGACAGGACAGAGGTATTAGAAGCACAAGGAAATAAGATGGAAGCTGACCCCACTTTACCTAGCAGACCACCTACTAGGGGCTGACCTTGCCTACCTGGTTTCCTCAAGTGTACATAGATGGGGGGGGAAGGTGGAGGGAGACCAGGGTATTGGATCGGGTATGTGAGGTCCTGAGCCCGTGGGGTCTCTTGGCACCATGTCCTGAGTCTGAGGTTCTGTGACTGTACCCACCTGTCCTGGGTCATTTGTATCTCTTGGTTTTGTAATAAATGCTGCATACTCTTGTGCCTGTGGTTCTTTGGGGCAGAGGGAGGAGGGAGGAGGTGCTCCCTAGTCCTACCATGCTGAGTAGATCCGAATGGCCCCGCTTTGGCCAGCTGTCTCCACAGACCATGCCCTTGCAAGAGGTGGTGTGAGCATTCCCAGTGACCACAGGGACGCTCAGAGGGTGGCCTCACTGTTTAATGACAGCTTTGCCAGGAGACCCAGGAGGCCTGCTCTCGATTGTATAACAGGAGATAACAGGGTTTTCAGGGGACAGTTGCTTGTCCACGGTCCTTGGATGTACCCTTCCTCCATGCCTCAGCACTGTGGCCGTCACAGCGGGGAAGCTTGCAGCGGGCCAGGAGCCACGGGACCCCTCAGAGTGGGGAGCCCACTTCTGCTTTCTGTACCTGCTCACTCTTGTGGGTACCATCGCAGTAAGGAGGACGCTGAGTGGCTTTGCAGGTACACAGGGCCACTGTGCGGGTCTCTTGAGCTTTGAACTTGAGCGGAGAAAGGCCGGTGCGCTGGAAGAAGTGGGAGCCATCGCAGAAGGGCTGGTGGGAGAAAAGTCAGAGTGGGGTGGGAGAAGAGTTGACCACAATTGTTTCCAGCCCTGCAACGTCCGGGTCACAGGAAGGCTGACACGAGGAAATAATGGCCACTGTACAGTAGTGTAAGTATTTCTCATTGTTCGCCTTTGGGGAAGCCAGAAAGTCAGAACAATTCGCAAGGGGAACTGGGCCTCAGGTAGAGGCAACGTTAATACAAACAAGGCTGTAGTTTTTTGTTGTTTGGCTTTTACGTGTTTCAAATTTGGTACGTGTGCACATGCGAGCACATGCTCGTGCCCACACACAGAAGCCATGGGGCGAATGTGGGAGTTGGTTTTATCCTTTCACACACGCACACGCACACACACACACACACCCCGGCGCTGGGGATCACACAAGTCTGCCAGGTGCTCTGACAAGTGCCTTGAACCTCTGAGCACCTTACCAGTTCCCCTCTTTCATTTTCAGGTAAGTTCTCTTGCAACCCTGGCCTACCTTGAACAGGCTCTGCTGCCTGAGGCTGACCCTTAACCCTTATCCTCCTGCCCTGTTTATTCCACACAGGGAGACTCCAGGGGCTTCCGTGCCCTTGAGACAAACATCTAACCACAGAGCTACATCCCACCTGAGTTTTGTTTTATTTTTTTAGTGGCTGAGTGAATCCCCACTGACTCATGAAAGTGATATTCTTCTCAATGTCCCCCAGGGTGAGAAGAGCCCAGCAGCCTTTCCAGAGTTCAGAAAACAGCAAGGGGTGTCTGTGTCAACCTGCCTGCCTGGAGTAGCATTAGTAATGCATGCACCATGTCCTTCCAAAGAGGATGATGAAGACAGGCCCAAAGGGGAGAGGCAGACCCACACCCTCCTAAAGGGCATAGAGTAGGCGTGTGCAGCTACCCCACCCACAGCCCTCTGGCAGGCATGCCCTTGAAAGTGCCCCACCCTCTGGAATATCTGTTCAAAGGCCACAACTAATGTGTGGCAAAGTAAGCCTTGGGATCTGGGCTTCTCACGCCAATCACAGGGGTTGGGGAACAGGGCAGAGTTCTCCAGAAAGAGGGAGGCTCCCGTTCCAGCGCTGGATGGCCTCAGAAGGCAACAGCAAAAGAAGTCATATCTGAGGTGAAAAGAGGGCAGGCAGAGAGACCTGGGGAAGACGGCAGAACCTTCCCAGCAGTGAGGTCCAAAGCCTGATGTGTGGCAGGGATGCTGCCCACGGGGAGGAGGGAGAGGGAAGAAATTCAAGTCCTTGGTGCCCCGGAGTTGGCCCCGAAGTGCACACAGGGAAGAGGGACTGGAAGGAGAGGAGACTGAGCCAGTCACAGCACAGGCGTCTCTGCTTCGAATGCTTCTCAGAAGGACACGAGGGATGCACTGTGAGCTGGTCTTTTGCTATCAACCCCCGCATTGTATGGGGTATATACAGAAAAAAGGGAAATAAAGATGGGCTGAAAGTTCCCATGCTAACCCCAAGCAAGAGAGGGAGCTGTGGAGACGTGTGTGTGTGTGTGTGTGTGTGTGTGTGTGTGTGTGTGTGTCTCGCATCTCCCATCCAAGCACTAACCAGACCCACCCCTGCTTAGCTTCTGAGGTCAGGCTTGCTCAGGGTGAAAGGCAACTGGAATAACTCACTTGTTTCTTGCTTCGGCCACATACACACCACCTGTAGGTTTTTCCTGCAACAAGCTCCAACTTGATGGGTGTTTTCTGTGCCACCACGGGCTTGGCTGGGTCTTTGGGGAACCATCGGGCCTATGGCCAGGGAAGATAAGAGGCTCAGGGTCATCCCAAACCTTGGAAGTAGTGAAAGTTTGCGTGTTCCCAGCTACCTTCTAACCCTGGGGCTTGGCTTATCATGTGGCTGACCTCCCCTCAGCCCAGAAGACTTGGCTCCTTGCCTTCTGCCCTCTGGTCCACCAAACCTTCTCTAGAGCCGACTGGGAGCAGGGGTGTCCCCGGTCGCTGTCTTCGATGTAGCCCTGAAATCCAGGAAATTGACGGGACTTGTGTCCTGAGAGAAGGCGTTCTTGTACTCACCAGCCAAGAGGAGATTTCCCGCCTCTGGCACAGCTTCGACAAGGCCGGCAGACAGATGTGATTTGGAAACAGAAAAATAAAATCAGTGGAGAAGGGAAGACGCCGGAAGCCCATCTGGGAAGGAAAAGAGCACAGCCTAAGGGGGCGTGGGAGCGACAAAAAGATTGGGGAAAGGGTCGCAGTAGAGGCAGGTCTTGGCATCCACTAGGAGAGTCCTCTGGAGAAAAGACTGCCCCGAGGGATCGCGCGGCCGAGAGGCGGAGCTTGGCCCTGGCCGGGGAGGCGGGGCTGAACGGCCTGGGGTCACCAGAGAGGGGACGCTCACGGAGGCCCCGCGCATGACCACAGCGTGCAAGTTCGTCCCCACGCCGCGCATGGGCGTTCTGCGCACCGCGGCCGCGTCCGGGTCGCCACCCTCTCCGCTCCTCCTCCCCCACCCCTTCCGGAAGACGCCGCCCGGCCCCGCGCTGGAGGGGCAGGCAGTGCAGCCCCGGAGCCCGCAGGTGCCGCCCTGGCCCTGCGGAGTAGAAGGCAGTTTGTTTAGAAACACAGGCAGTGTGGAGATCTGTCACCCAGCAGGACTCGGGTGCCTGCATCTTCACCTGCACCGCATATGATGTGCCTTCTGGTTTAAAATATTCCCCCAAGTACTTGAAAAAAACGGTCACTGACCATACACACCCATCTTCTTCCTCCCACAGGCACCCAGAGTTGGCACCCATCTCCCTCCCTTCAGTGAAGCCAGACAAAGCAAGGTCTCTTTTGATTTTTTTTTAGTAAAACATTCTTTTATTAAAAGAACAAGTGCTGTTTACGAACTGCCCTTCGTACAAATAACATCCGTTATACAAAGATACAAGACCCAAGCTATGCACAATTCCAGGCTTGGAGGTCGCAAGGGAACACTGCCTCTTGGGCTGAGGATATAAAGGTTTCAGAAAGAATGAAAAATGAGCCCCTGGGTTTGCAATCTGTGGCTTCCCTTCCTTGCTCCCCTAGGAAGGGTCTGCTACATGGAAACAGGCTGGGATGGAAGGAAGGGAGCCAAAGTTCGGTCTTCAGTCCCTAGTGCGTCTGGAGAAAGTGAACACAGGAGAACAGGGGCGGCCCTCAGTCCCCACCTCTTCAGTAGGTCAAGACAGGTGGTCTGGTGGAAATTTGAAACACACCCGCAATCAAGGAGGAAGTGAGTAGAGGGGTCAGAAGGGCTCCCTGGCCCCACCTTCCTCCAAGTGGGTTAAGTTCCGTCCACTGGGTATCTCTCCCCAGGAACCAGCTGCCTGCTATTCCCTTTGGCCCACTGCACTCTTAAAACATGTTGGAAAGCAGCAGGGGAGCCTGTGTCTTTGAAAACCTTTCAGCATCCCAGTTTGGGAGAGGGAAATGTAAATGTTGCCCCTTCTTTGGGCTCCCCTCATTTGTCTAGCCCCTTCCTAGGAGTCTAGGATGAGCACTCCCTGGGTCTCAACACAGTAAAGGGAACGGGTCACCAACCTCAAGATCAGGGCACCTGGGGCAGCGGTAGACCCAAGAGCCTGAGGGAGAAACCACAAGCCGGGATGAGGGAGAGGGGATGGGGAGATAACAATTTATTCTTTTTAAAGGCAACCCTTAAAGTGTCATTGTCTATGGAGAGGATTCGTCAGCTCGGAGCTAAGACAGTCAGTGCTACATAGATACCTTCCCACCATGGGCACCATCCTAGACTCGCAACCACACCATCACACATACCACACACACAGAGACAGCCAGCCAACTAGCTGCAACTAGAAGGCTGGGCAATGGGACAGGAATGACCAGGCTAGGTACTGAGGCTCATTGCTGCTGTCCCTCCTAGGCTTAGAGCAGTCACCTGTAAAGTCAGCTCCAATGACTTAACTACAGTGGAATCCCGTTCAGCACTGAGATCCACCAGCCATGACTATCTTGGAGGGGACAGACTCAGCATGCATTGCTCATTCATCTCTTCTCATTGAGGGTGATGACATTAAGATCCACTCATGCGTTCTCAGACTCCACTTCCGCTCTGCAAACCACATCCTCCCCTTCCCCCAGACAGAGATGGCTCCAATTCTGCATCTTTCCCCTTACCCCACCAAAGCTCTTTATCAAAAAATGGACCAAAGCCAGATATGGTGGTGCACACCTTTAATCCCAGCACACAGGAGGCAGAGGCAGGTGGATCTCTGAGTTTGAGGCCAGCCTGGTCTACATAGCATGCTCCAGGACAGCCAGAGCTACATAATGGAGTAGACCTTGTCCCAGGAAAACAAAAACAAAAACCACTAAGACTGTAAGATGTGAGGTCATTCTTGCCATCCTGCCGTGTACTCTATTCCTAATTTTCCCTGTGTCACTTCACCAAGAGTGTCACAATTTCCCTCTTGTCTCAGTACAAGGGGCAACACCACCTAGTAGTGGTGGCAGCACACGCCTCTAATCCCAGCACTCAGGAGGCAAAGGCAGGCAGATGTCTGAGTTTGAGTTCAGCCTGGTCTACAGAGCAACTTCCAGGACAGTCAGGACTACACAGAGAAACCTTGTTTTGAAAGCTAAAAAGGTGGTAGTTGGGTAGTGCACACCTTTACTCCCAGCACTTGGGAGGCAGAGGCAGGCGGATCTCTGTGAGTTCGAGGCCAGCCTAATCTACAGAGTGAGTTCCAAGAGAGGCTCCACTACACAGAAAAACCCTGTCTCGAAAAACCAAAAACCAAAACCAAAACCAAACAAACTAAAAAAAGAGCAGCACCAATCTAAGCGAGGCCCAGAGCTCTCAGCATCCTGGCCCAAAACAGGAAGAAGAGCTCTGCAAAGTTGAGAGCAGAGTTCCAGAGATCAGAGTGACTGGGGCCAAGGAGCATCTGGGGCGGGGCACCTAGGGCTCCTACTTACTCTACACGTGACAGCCTTCCAGACATCACAGCAGAGACTACTTGGTTCTGAATGGTGGCTGGGGTAATGGTGTGGGCTTGGATGAGCAAGCAAGCCGTCTAAGAATCTGAAGAATCGCTGGCTTTTAGACTAGAAGTTAAAAGCTGAAAAGATGAGGACCATGTCTTTCCGATACTAAGCAGTTAGAAAAGTATTTCTGAGGTCAACACAACTGACCCCTCAAACAAATCCTTCCTAGTGCCAAAGAACTTGCTCCTGAAGGTCCCAACCCACCCTAGTATCTTACAAAGTCTTATCAACAGGAATATTATTTTCCATACCAGAAAAAAAAACAGTTGAGCAGCACAGGCAAAAATATATCTGCACTACGTTTCTGTCATTGCCAAAAATATACACATCTTTTTTATTACAAAAAAAAAAAACCCAAAAACAAAACCCAAACAGAAACACACCAAAATGCACACATGCAAAGGGACCCACAGACATGAACATCAGGGAACACTGGCCCTCAGTCCCAGCCAGTGCAACCAAAAGGGACACACACAGGCCTCCATGGCTGCAGTTCCGTGACCCACTCAATGTCTTTCACAACGGCCTTGGGCAGACTGACTCTGCCGCCTACGACCACACCCTGGAAAACAGCTGGTGGGTGAAAGGGACAGTGGTTAGCTTAAGTGGCTCTACTGGCTGGTGAGGGTGGGCTGAAGAGGCAGGCTAGCTACTTCAGGGAGGGAGACTTCTGCTAAGAGAAGTGCTGCTTTACCCCTCCCTAATCTCTTGTGCCAGCAAAGACCAGACTACCAGTGGGGGGAAGAGGCCCTGAGGGGCCCTGAGACAGAGTGGGGTCCAGAGGAGGGAAGGTAGGATATTACCCTGATTCAGAGCCTTCAGACCCCAGGAATTCTCCAATATTGGAGTACTGTTCTTTTTTTTTTTTTTTTAATTTTTTTAAGTTTACCATTCATGCCCTGGAAAAGGACCAGAGCTGGGAAGGGGGTGCAGGCTACAAGAGCTGGGAAGTCCTGCTCCGGTTCCGGCCACTGCTCCTGTCCTTGCCCTTGGGTGCCCCAGGTCCAGAGAAAGAGGTGACTGACATACAGACAGGTTAAGCAGACTGACCATAAACACACACTCACACTCACACACTCTCACGCGCTGTGGAGTCAGGCAGCTCCCTCTCCCCACCCTCGGCACTCCTCAAGCCAATAGTGCAAAAAGGGGCAGGACACCAAGGACAGTGAGGGACGACCCCCACCCCCTGCCCAGCCCCATCACGGGGCCCTAAGAGGTGCTATCCTGCCCTTCCTCAGCCCCCCACATCTGTAGGCTTTTCCAAGCTCAGCTTGTGACCCTCAGCGGGGAGGGATGATGAGAAACAGTCAAAAGGACCCCTTCTGCTGGGAAGACTCTAACGGTCAACTGGGACCAGCCCTTTTTCCGTAAGGAATACCACACAGGGGAGGCCCAAGGGCCTACCCTGCTCCTTCCCCATTCAAGTGCTGACTGGTTTACGTGGTAGGTCCAACCAACTCTCCACTTCCTATGCCATGACCTGCTTTGCTCTTTGGGGGGCCCCTAGGCATCTGCAGAGGATGGGGGCTCCTAGGCAGGCTTGGAGCCTGTCCTCCCCATCCTCACTCCTGGAGCAGCCAGTGCAGTGCAGGAACAGGCCAGGGGGAAGGGCTTCCCTCCAGTCTCTCTCCACAGCACCTGGAACTCCAGGCACACATTCTGGGCCTGGCCCTCCAGAGTCCGGGCCTGGGTAGCCATTCCAGGCAAGGACCCTCAAGCCATGTAGGGGTCAGGAGAGGCAGGGTCGAGTTAGCCTTTTTCCTGGCTGGCTGAGGCTCCTTTGTCAGTGGTCTGAAAAGACAGGAAGGGAGGTTTTGAGTATTGGAGGCATCTGGCCCTAATGCCCAGGTAGAACAGCTCCCAAGGACGACAGAGGCTGCTGGAGCAGAGTATGGAGCAGCCAGGCCTCTGCCTGTCCGCAGTGTGTGGAGTGAGAAAGTGCCTAACTTGTGCCCAGAGCTGGCTTCCTGGGCTCAGGTGAATGAGTTCTCCAAGGAAGAAATAGGCCTGCCCAGAGGAGCATCTCTTTCTAACTGCTGCACACAGGAGGGAAACAGCATTTTCTAACTACTCCTCCCACAGGAAAGCTGGTTTTTAAAATAGACTTTAAAAGAAAACAAAAAATCAGTCAATGTGTATATGCACGTGTATACATGCATGTGTGCACAACAGGACAGATTCCCAGAGTCAGCTCTCTCCCTCCGCTACATGAGTCCCTGAGATCAAATTCAGGTCATCAGGTTTGGCGGCAAGCACCCTTTTTTTATACACTGAGCCATCTCACCAAGCTGGAAGGCTGTTTTCTCTAAATGGCTCAGAGTGGCCTTTCTTGCCTCTGAAGAAGGGAACCCCAATGGGCACTGAGGTCCTGCTGTCTGCAGCCGGCTATCTGATTGACCTAGGGGTTGCTGCCTTCTACTACAGATCTATCTGATGATGTCACAGTAACCATCCCTCTCTGCTTGTCCCTTAGAAGGGACAAAGGAAGACCCAGGCCCCTTACTCACCCCTCCTTTGGGGCCACTCCCACTGGCATCTGCCCCGGGCAGGCTGAGAAAGGGGTTGGTCTGGGCAGTGAGGACTGGTGGTCCACCTGCTGCTGCTACTGCTGCAGCCGCAGCTGCTGCAGCCATGAGACTTGTATTGCTGCCGAGTGAAGGGGCCACCAGGGCTCCAGCAGGCAGCAGGGGTGGAGCTGATGCTGTAGGCAGCAGGCCAGGGGTGCCCGCAGACAGCAGTGGGGTGGAGCTTCCAGCCAGCAGACTGGCCATGGGCAGCTGGGAGCCCCCAGCCATCTGCAGCCGTTGCAGCTCCCGTTTCTGCTGAATCTGCTGGATCATCTGGTAGACCACAGTCTGGTGCTCCTGCAAGGACAGACTGCTCATTGGTAGTGGCCCTGCTGTCTCCCCAAGGCTACCTGCCTTGCCAGACCAGGGCCCCTCATACAGGAACCCTAAGGCCCACGACAGGAAGACTAAGAGTCTGTCTCTACTCTGGCACTCTGGGCCTCTGTCTCCCCAACTGGACATGAAAAGGACTACATGTGGCCAGGTAAGCAGCTGCCAACTAAGCACCTGGGAAAGTGCAGGCCGCACACAGCTCTGGCCCTGCCCACCATGTCAGGTCCTCAGTCCCTACGACAACCACACTCCAAACAGAAGGCACTGAAGTGCAACAACAATCTCTAAGCTCTTCCCTTCTTTTTTTTTTTCTTTCCAAAAACTAGTTTGAAAGACTTGGTGGCACTCATGCAGAAGCAGAAGAATCTCTGTGAGTTCAAGGTCAGCCTAGTCTGTAAATGGAGTTCTAGGCCAATCAGAGGTTAGTGAGACACTGCCTTAAAAACAAAACCAAAGGGCTGGAGAGATGGCTCAGAGGTTAAGAGCACTGCCTGCTCTTCCAAAGGTCCTGAGTTCAATTCCCAGCAACCACATGGTGGCTCACAACCATCTGTAATGGGGTCTGGTGCTCTCTTCTGGCCTGCAAGTATACATGTAGACAGAATATTGTATCCATAATAAATAAATAAATAAATAAATAAATAAATATTTAAAAAAAAAAAAAAAAAAAAAAAAAAAAAAAAAAAAAAAAAAAACCAAAAAATTTTGTCTGTGGCCAAGAAAGATTCCTCGATGGCTATCCTTCCAAGGGACCTGGATTTAAGTCCCAGCAGCTACAAGGTAGCTTTCAACAATCTGTAAACAGCCTAGTTCCAGGGCACCCAATGCCCTCTTCAGGCCTCTGTGGGCACTGCACACATGTAATACACAGGCAGATACATAAAATAAAAATAAATGGAAAAGGGGGGAGGCAAAAAAAATTGCTTTGTTTTTGAGGCAGGGTCCCATTCAACCCAGGCTGGCCTCAAACTTGATATGGAGCTGACAATGACCCTGAACTCTCAGTTCTTCTGCCTCTACCTCCCCTGTGCACACTGAGATTATAGGCATAAAATGCCATCCCCAACTAATTTTTTTTTCTCTAACTTTATAAGGCATTTATTTTCAGTGTCTCAAAAACCAAAATAAAGCTGGGCATGGTGGCACATGCCTGCCCTCAATTCCAGCATTTGGGAGGCAGGGGCAGATAGATCTTTGTGAGTTCAAGGCCAGCCTGGTCTACAAAACAAGTTAAGTTATGGGACAGCCAAGAATACAGAGAAACCCAGTATGTGTGTGAGAACAACAACAAAAACAAAACACCCAGCTGTCTCAAAAACAAACAGAGAATAACATTCTGTCAAAGAAATCATGTTATTTCTGTTCCCATAAAGTAATCAGTTCAACTGCTTCTCATTTTTATTTTTATAATTATTTGCAAATTACACTTATTTACTTTCTGTGTTAGGGGGTATAACTGATGGCCAGGGACTCTATTCTCCCCTCTCACCATGTGGGTTCCACAGATGGAACTCAGGTCACCAAGTTGACAGCAAGGTGATGGCTCCTGTGGAGCCATCTTGAGGGGGGAGGTTCTGAAAGAGGGTTTCTCTGTAGCTTTGGAGAATGCCCTGGAACTCCCTTTGAAGACCAGGCTGGCCTCAAACACAGAGATCTGCCTGCCTCTGCCGCTCAAGTGCTAGGATGAAAGGTGTGCACCACCACCCAGCTTTGTGGAGTCATCTTAACAGACTTCTTACTGTTTGGGGGGTTTTGTTTTGGTTTTTTTTCTTGGTTATTTTATTTCTTTAAGACTCACGTCTTATTCTGAAGTCCTGGGCAGACTCCAACTCATCACGTAGCCCAGGCCCACCTTGAACTCATGGCCATTCCCCAGCCTCAGTCTCCAAAATGCTTGGACTACTGTCATATACCACACACCATACCCAGCAACCATCATCTGTTCGTTTTGTTTGCCTTGATGGGGATGCAGACAAGGACCTAATGCATGCGGCGTCACTAAGCCACATTCTAGCTTCAATCCCTCATTTTTAAAAGGTGAAACCACTTCTCTCTACGAGAGATCCAAGATTTCGGTCAAGAGAATGTCACCTGCATAGAAACCTCCCCGAGATCCCTGAAGACTCTTGGGGCTGGGACTGCAAAACTCAGTTCTTATTGGACCTGCCACTCTCCAAACTCTGTCACTGCAGTGTGACCCAGCAGCCCCAGTCCAGTGCCCAGGAGGCCCTGAGAACAGTCTTGTCTTCCAACTGCTCACAAGCCCACCAGCCTGGAGACCCTCCCCATGGTTGCATTCTTAGAGGTAGGCACTTTGGGTAGAGCTGGCAGGGGATAGCAAGGGAGGGGGTACTCACTGGGGTCAGCTGTGGAGAGGCCAGGAGCTGCTGGAGCTGCTGGAGCTGCTGCTCTTGCTGCTGGAGGAGGTGTCTCTGCTGCTCTGTCAGGCTGAGGCCGGTATAACAGAGATAAGAAGGTACCAAGAGGAAGACCCCACACCCACGAGTTCCCAGACTCCCTCAAGCCCAAGCAGATGGACAACCTGTCCAGAAGACTAGCATGAGGGACATGATTCAGATCTTGTCCCCTGAACTACTCCTGTCCAGATACACCCAGAGCTAAAGTCTGAGGAGTCCCTAAAGTCAACAGATTGCCAGAACTATAAATGCGATAGGGCCAAACGGCATTTTCTTCCTTTGGGGGGGACAAGGGAGTATTGGGGGGCATCCCTCCCACATCCAGCCTCCCATTCCCTTCCCTAGGGCTGAGCTCTCCCTCACCTGTTGAGACAACCTGGCAGTTGAAGCGTGGGGGCCCCGCCAGCCTGGCTCAAGCCCGCAGGGTTGGGAGCAGCAGCCCCATTCAACCCCCCCAGAAGCCCATTGAGGGGCAGGCTCCCGCTGCCAGCCAGCCCACCCAATAGCCCCTCAGCCATGGGCATGGCCCCCAGCCCCGCTGCTCCGGGTGCCCGGCCCAGCCCATTCTGTGGCTGCGGTGGGAGCGGGGCAGGGGCCCCAGGCAGGGCCAAGGGCAGAGCGGCGGGGCTCTGCTGGAGCAGGGGCAGCGGTGGGGGCGTGCTGTGGAAGGACAGCGATGAGCTGCTGCGGCTCGGGCAGCCTGAGTGTGGGTCCTGGGGAGGAGGGGGAAGGGACAAGTCAGAGGGCAGGGGGCCAGCATGACCTTTCTGGCCCCCAGCCCAGTATCCACCAGCATTCTCTTGAAGCAAAGCCCCCTTAAGCTTCCAGGCACCCTGGAGAAACAGCAGGGCCCGTGAGGAAAGCTAAGGGGCTGTAGATCATGTTTACTGGCCACCTCCAGAGGCCCAGCACCCTTTGCTATTCTGGCTTAATAATGAACAATGGCAATGGAACTGATTTTCCAAGGGAACCAAGTCCAGGGGTGAGTACGGACCTGTACTACTCTGTCATTTCCACGTCACGGCTAAAGTCACTGACGGTACCAGTTAAGGACCTCTGCAGCCAAGAGCAATGGAACTCTCACTGGAGTGAGGGGCTCAGGTTCAAATCACACAACTCAGGGCCTTGGGTAGGTAGCCCTGGGTTCGACCTCTGCCTTGGTTTATGTATTCATGCACTGTATGTGACAGCATTATCCATTCCACAAGGTCACTGTGAAGACTAAGAAACTCTGCAGGGCAAGCTCGCAACTAGTGTTGCTTTTATGATTATGACTGCCCCAAGTCACAGTAAGTAAGTGACAGAGAAGAACCAAGCGCCCGGTTTGTTGGATTCCAATAATAACCACAACATAACAATAGCAACTGCTATTCCAACCGCCACCAATTACACAAGGATTAGTGTGTGTGAGGCACTGTGAGAAACCCTTCACAAAGGCTTCTCAACACTCCTTCCCCTAGACGGCTGCCTTCTCTCAGGCTCCTTTAGCCCTTAATTGAGCTCATCTTTCTATTATTTCTCCTTTGCAATTTGCTGTTCTCTTGGGTTCAGCCCATCTTCAGGAGGCCTGAGTCTACTTCATTCACTGCTTAGTCAGTACCCTGTATTAAAGAGGCACCCACCCATACTACTTATTTAAAATAACAACCAATCCTTTCAGTGGCCAGCTTCCAACAGCTGCTGGGTAGAACTAGGCTGAAAGGACTCTCTCCAGTTCCTCCTCCCTGTCCCCTCCTTCCTTGCAGTGCCCACCTCGGAAGACGTTGACAGGGAATTGTCCAGGCCAAGGCTGTTCTTCCCTGGAGGGCTCTTGCTGGTGCTCAAGGAGTCATTGCTGCCCGCTAAAGGAGGGAATATGGGAGATGCAATGGGGCCAGTTCAAGACACTGGGCAGGAATTCCTCACCACAGACTGGACTGGATGCCCTCACCTTGAGGAAGCAGCCCATAGGGCCCTGGGACAGGGCCGTTCGCGGCAGGCAGGGCAGCAGGCAGGGCAGGGAAGGGCACAGAGAGCTGCACATTGAGGATCTGCAGTCGCTCCTTCTTGGCTGTCAGGCTGAGGATCTGCTCCTGGAGCCGCTGGTTTTCCTTCTGCAGTGCATGCAGGGCCTTCAGCATCTCCACAACTTCAGAGAGAGAGGAGGAGCCTGAGGTTAGTGCGGCATGCATCAAGGAGGCAGGGCCAGCGGGAGGGACTGTGTCTAGAGGGCAAAGGGTACCCAGACAGATGCCTTCGGGGAGGCAGATCTGGGATACAGAGGTCTGAGGACTGCAGGAGGCTCCTGATGCTACTGAGACTGAGGAGAGTGGGTATAACCTCGGGTTTGGTTACGACCTGTGCCAGGAGGTCATGAGGAACAAAGGTAGAGTTAACACAGACTACCGAGAGCACCACCTATGCAAGGTTAAAGATGAGCCCTGGGGCGGAGGTGAAAGGTGTGTGTGTGCCATACTCAGACTTAATGTGGAGGGGAGGAGCTTGGTCCTGCCCCAAATTAATGTGCCAAACTGTGTCAACTCTTCATGGGAGCCCTTACCTGTTGGGAGGAGTGGGGAGGGGGCAGGGGAGGAGAACCTTGGTTGGAATGTAAAATGAATTAAAATATAAATGTTTAAAAAAAAATGAGTCCTGGGGCCACAAAAGGCTTGAGTCCCTAGGGAAAGGGGAAGGAGTGGCTGGGCCAGGCCTCCCGTCCCTGTGCGCCCCGCTCACTGTTGACACCAGCCTCTCCATCACCCTGCTTCTCCAGCAGCTGCTCCATGTTAGTTGTGCCTGGGGCTGTGGTGTCTAGCTGGCCACCCACACAGGGCACCGCTGTTGTCTGGTCGAAGAGCGCAGGGAGGCTGCTGATGGGAGACCTGAGACCAGAGGAGACATTTACTCAGGCTCACCTAGCAGATTCCAGCCACACCCCCATCAACCAGGAGGTCAATCCTGCCCCCACCCAGTCCTCCCTCCACCAAAGTGCACCCTCCCTCACATGGAAGAGAGACTCTCCTGGGGGGAGGTCCCGTGACACCGGAAGCTGCAGTCTTCTAGGTCTGGCTCTTGGAAGGAGAAGGGATGGCAAGGATCAGTGAGAGGGGAAGCTACCTGCCTCAGGGCCCTCCCTGGAAAGTGGGTGCTGCTCCTAGAACCTCAACACAGCCCCGTTTTTCAGTACCCCCCAAGCCTAGGCTGGTAACTCATCCTGGCAAGGAGCTGAGCTTGGCACCCCCATCTCAGGAAAGCTCTTCCCCTTCCTATAAGGCTCCTGCTGTCTGTTTCTAGATCTTCCAGATACAGAAACTGAGGTCAAAACAAACCTGGAGCAACTGAACCAAACACTGGCTGTGTGACCTTGAAACGGTAACCAGCCTCTGTACAGCTAAGGTCGAAAGAGTGGCTGGCTTAGCCGGTGGGCTCAGCAAGCACAAGACAAGCCCTTAATCATTGTATTATCATAATTAGCTTTGACTTCTTATATTCATAAACTCAGATGAGAAAACTGTTGTCCACAGGAGACACACACACACACACACACACACACACACACCTGCTCTGGGTTATAGAAAACACACCAATTTTACCCAACCAAGTCCTGAAACAGAAGTCAGATTTGGTTTTAACTCAACTGGCAGCTTACAGACAAGCCCCGCCCCCAGGCTGACAGCTCCCCCCCCCCCCCCCCCCCCCCGCGTCTCTGTTCAGCTCTCAGGGGTTGAGGAGCCTTCCACCCCCTTAACTCCTAAACACGTGGAGAGCAGAAAGCCCAGCTGGCGGGACCTCTGACACCCCCCCCCCCCCCCCGACTACCACAGCACAGGAGGGGCCAGGGAGAGGGTAAGTGCACTGGGCTGGCACTGGCTTGTCTTGAGCTGGCTGTGCCATTCTCTACCTAGGGCTTTGAGCAGGTCACTTCTCTTCTGTGGATGGGGCAGGACTGCCCTGCTGGGCCCAGCACTGCTTTCCCTAAGGTGTCCCCTGGCTGGAAGCGTGTAAGATAGATCTGTTTAGGCAGAGGAGGCAATGGCCGGAGGGAGGGGACCCTCATGCTTTCTGTAGCCATGTTCTCCAGAAGAAAAGGGAACAGGAGCAGGGGCCAGCATACCTGTGTGGCTATTCTCGGCTTGGGTGAGGAGGGGGTTAACAGTGCCCACGGGGGTTCCAAAGATGTGGGAAGAAGGGAGACTGAAGGTAGAGCCAGCCAGAGAAAAGACCTGTTGGGAGGAACAGACTGCAGCCTCAGTGTGCTTGCTCGTCCTCTACCACAGCTGGACTGTGTGGCAGGACAAGGCACACCTGGAGAAGACAGGCCACGCTGCAGGTGCTGTCCCCACAGCAACAGTGTCTCACCTGAGTGGTGGAGATGGAAGCAGAGGA
Source organism: Arvicola amphibius (assembly GCF_903992535.2). Classification (NCBI taxonomy): domain Eukaryota; kingdom Metazoa; phylum Chordata; class Mammalia; order Rodentia; family Cricetidae; genus Arvicola; species Arvicola amphibius. The sequence goes on from NC_052050.1 coordinate 23,933,789, forward strand.
GGATGGGAGGGTGCTGGTGAACGGGGAACGGCTGAGGCGGGGCAAGGCTGAGGTCCCTGGAGGCCCCAGCAGGCTGGAAGAGAGTGGGGTGCTACAGACAGCCCGCAGCATCCCTCCACCATGAGAGATGGGGTCTTTATTACTGGTGTAGATTCCTAAAAATACAAAGGCACACAGGAAACCCTAAGGTCCCCTTATAACCCAGATGAAGGCAGCCCCTCTTCAGGGAACACAGCATGCCTGGGACTCTGCATTCAGTTCTACTACCCCGCCTTGGTCTGGGCAATTCTGAGCTTTTTTCATTTCTCTATTAGAACACTCCCGATCCTGCTGGCGTCTACCCCAGCCTCTTCATGCAGACGACATCTAAGGGAACACCTTAGAGCTAATGGCCACCTCCATTCTGTCTTTTGGAGCAGTTTCTACCCAGCTACACTTCCTCTAACTCTTCCATTTATGTCCCTGCCTTCTCACAGGACTGGTTAGTCCTTGAGATGTTCTTTAACTACAGGGGTCACTAACCTGCCCCCAGCAGAGGGGATTCCAGACTCAGGCTGGGCAAGCTTCCTGAAGGCCCGAAGGTCCGGGAGGCCAGACCCCCAAGGCCGGAGCTGACCAGGGAGCCTCCAGAGAAGGGTGAGGCAGCAGTAGCAGTAAAACCAGCCAGCTGAGCCCCAGGGAGAGAGGCAGTGGGGCCTGTGGCACCCTCCTTGCCTCGGCTACCCTTAGGACGGCCTGGCCCGTGGCGGCTCCTCTTGCTGGCTTTGTGCTTCTTCTCCTTCAGTCCGGTCTCAGGAGCCTCCTCGGCAGGTCCAAGGGTGGCACTCAGTGCAGGCATCCGCTTATGGGTGCCACCTGCTGAGGCCCCAGCTCCCGAAACATGGGGAGACTTGTAGTCTCCAGGTGAGGGGGCTCGGGCCCGGCTGGAGCTGGAGGAGGTGGCAGAGAAGCGCATGACGGGCCCAAAGCCAGAGAAAACCACCTTCTGCTCGAAGAGGTCAGCCTTAGGGGGCTCAGGGGCTGTGGGCGAGGAAGGGGCTGGCGGAGTGGGGGCCGTGGGCTTGGAGTACTTGTCTTCCTCGGGCTGCTCCAGCTTGGGGAATGCCGCGAAGTCAGGAGAGCTTTGCAAGGATGAGCCTGCAACAAAGGAAGGGGACTGCTGCTGGACCACCTACCTCCCTTGTTCCCTACCAGCATGAGGGAGAACACTAGCCAGGGAACGAAGCCTTGTGTCCTGGCCAGCTGTGTGTCCTAGGTTAACAGCACCTGCTGGAAACACAGGAGGGAAGCCACTTCCACCCTTGTGTGAATTACTGTCACATTAGCACTGGCTGGGGACAGGTTCTCACTCTTCAGCACAGGCTGGCCTCAAGTTCAAGAAATCCTGTAGCTCCCAAATGCTGAGATTCCAGGCCTCTGTGCCTGGAACTAATATATTGGTGCTTCTGAATGGCCCTTTTGACACAAGAGTAGGGGACATTACTGTGGAGCTGGAGGGGTTGTCCCTGAAAGGAACAGAGGAGCTCTGACTTAAGAAGGGAAAGGTGAGGGCTGGAGAGATGGCTCAACAGTTAGGAGCACTGACTGCTCTTCTATAGGACCTGAGTTCAAGCCCCAGCACCCCCGTGGTAGTCCATAACCATCTAACTATAAAGGTATCTAACACAACTACCTATAACGGGACCTGACACAACCCATCTTTAAGGATCCTATGCCCTCTTCTGGTGTGCAGACAAAGCACCCACATGCAAAAATAAATAAATCTTAAAAAAAAGGGGGAAGGGTGGAGAAGCCAGCTGGGAACTGAGCCACTGGGGGACTGGGGAATTCCCTGTGAAGCACCAGGCCCTTGCCAGCCACAACAGCTTATGACAAAAGGCTCCCCTTCCCAGCCTCCTCCAGGACACCCATACTCACCTGCAGGCTGAAAAGACCCCCCAGAGGAGGAAGAAGAGGAAGAGGAGGAGGAAGAGGAGGAAGCAGAGGTAAAACTGCTCACACCTTTCCCACTGCTCAGTTTCTTCCCCTTATGACTCAGGCTATGGCTGGAAGACTTTTTCCCCTTTGAGTCCCTGCTGCCCTCAGAGGTCTCCTGAGTGCTGGCCTCATGGTGGGAGGAAGTCGGAGCTGAGGAGACCTAAGGGAGAGACAACAGAGGCTCATCGCCAGCTACACAATCCAGCTCTGTCTGATTTGGGAGTGAGGGTGAAGGCACAGGACCTGGGCTCAATTGTCTCCAGGCATGGAGCTGTGGAAGGCTCTAGAACAGTGAGACAGGAGACAGCTGCAGAATTCTAGGGAATGTCCTGACCCTGTCTTTGCCCCAGGACCCAAGAGAGACCAGTCCACATTCCGTACTCAGTGAAGGCTCACTAGGAACTACCTCTGGCCTGAAGACTGGTGCTGGTCTTAGGCCCTCCAGCTGTTACCACTCACAGCCACCTGGCTTTGGCCCATCTCTGAGGACTGCAAATTCTTGCTGGAATACCTAAGCATGCACACCAACCCACCACAGGGCAGCCTGTCTTTGCTCCTCCAACACCCAGCGAGGAAGCCCCAACTCTAGGAAGCCTCGCTACACACCTAGGCAAATGACCCTTTCTGTCTTACTCTCAGGCTGAGGTGCGATACTCGGGGAGGGCAGGGTGTTGGGGAGCACTGGGGGAGCACTGCCAAGAGACTAGAAGGCTCTGCCCTCCTCGCCATGGTATCTCTGTTGTGTAGCCTCTGGACCCGGCTCAGCAGCGCCATCCTGGGTCAGGAGCAGCGCCAGGCCAGAGACACAGCAGGGGTTCAGTAAATAAGGAGTCTGATGGCAGTGGTTGTTACTAATGCCTGGTAAAGACAGTTCTGTGCAAGCACAGCCCTTCAAGCCAGACCACTGTGGTTGAAAGCTTTACCGCTAGCTGTGTGCTTTTAGACAAATTATGTAACTTCTCTGTGTTCTCAGCGTCACTGAGGAAGTGGAAGTGACCTGGCAAGACACCTACCACACCAGGTTATTCTGAGAAATAAATTAAGTCCTCCCCATGTGCCCCTGCTCTCTCCCCTGGTTCCAAAGACAGTCTGGCCTCTATGTAGTTGTGCCTGAGTACCTGAGAAGGTGAGCTCTCTTTAGGGTGGATACCAAGTATTCAAATTGAGCTCAAGGAACGAATGAGAGGGAAGTGAGAGCTACCCTCCCTGTGTTGCTACCCTCTCTGGGCGGAGCCCCCGTCTCTGTCTTCCTTTGTTCTTTTCAGCAGCTGGAGTTCTGAAGGGAGCCAGATGTGGTTCGGAAAGCCACCAGGAAGAGAGGAGCTGGGGGAAGGGGGCCTAAGTGTTGGGATGGGTTGTGAGGAAATAGACAAAACTCTACAGCCTGTCCAAGGGTTACCCCCATTGGTAGGGGACCCCCGACAGGTCTTTCTATCTGTCTGAAGGCTCCTGGAAAGGTCAGACCAGCTTTGCCAGGTGAGCCCAGGGAAGCAAAGCAGGAGGGGAGTTACTGGGACAGTTGCCACAGCAACATCACCCTGGAAACCTGATACCTGAGCCTCCTGCTAAGATGCCCAGTGCCCTGCCAGCCGTGTGAGGGAGCAGAGGTGACTAGCAGTAATGGGACGAGAGGGAGTGCTTTCTCCAGGCCCCCAGGGGACTCACAGAGTCTGCTCTGGCTTGGATTAGCACTCACTGGCCTAGGGTAGGGCCTGCCTGTTGCTCCTTCAGATGCTACCCATTTCTACAGCCAAGCCGGCTGAGAGGGTGGGGTGACTGGGATTTCAGGGTATTGCCAGAAGCCGCTCCCACCAGGCAGGAAGTGGGATCTAGACATCCTCCCAGTGGCAGGAGTTCTCAGCCTATCCCCGCAGGGAAAACAAGCCCGGGGGCCACACATCTGCTCTCCAAAAATGAGCCCAAGGCTGAGCCTCGGCTTGGACAAAGGTGCCCGTATGGCAGTTAGCAGGCAGGGAGGCACCCCCACCTCACCCTTAGGATGTTGCTGGGCATAGGTGACATTAACCACGAACTGTGAGAGGATGCCCAAGCAGGCCCCTGCTCACCCTGACCCTTCACCCTACATACACAGTCACCCCCAGACTAGCACACTCGGCATCCTGAGAATAAGCAGTAATACCTTATCAGCAGTGGGGACCACAGGCGGGGTGAGGATGCTGGGGGGGGACTCAGGCCGCTTCTTGTGCTTCTGTTTAAGGCGTTCCTTATCCTTTCGACTCTGGGAAGGAGAAGGGGACCAGATATTGATGGAAGGGGAGTTTGAAGGAGGTTAACCATGACACGTGAGTATGGGGGGGGCTCAGTGAGTCCTCTCCCTCCGCAGAGCGATGGAAGACTCCAGCTGGACAGGAGTGGCTCAGGCAAGATCCTCTGAGAGCCAAGAGCCCCTCCCCCCATCTTCCCTCCTGCTAAAAATAGCCTGTCCCATTATCGTGCCAGTGACAGAGCACCACACATGAGCAGGCACTCACAAGGGTGTACCCCTGGAACACACATACACTTCTTGGCATGGGGCACAAGGGGATAGGCTAGAGATGTGTGCAAACATGTAGGATCACAAGATCATAGGTTGGGGACACTGTCACGTCATGAGGAAAACAGAGAATTAGGCAGACGCAGAAGCCAGGTCCCAACCTCCGAGCCTCAAGGTGTACCTCCTTAGCTACCTCTTCAACCTCAATGGCCTCCTGGGGGAAACCTAGGCACCTGGTGGGAGTCTCTAAAAAGAGTCATGTGAGACAGAGCAGGCCTTCACCTTCTTCTGGCCCTTCTCATGGTGGGTAGGGTGCTTCTCCTGCTGCGTGGATGGTGAGGCCGACCGGCTTCTCCTGCCAGTAAGGAAGCTGTTGCTGCTGCTGCCGCTGCCGCCGCCGCCGCCTCCCCCTGAACCACCTCCACCACTGCTGGTACCACTGCTGCCACCTCCTCCACCGCCTCCTCCTCCTGTTCCTCCTCCTCCCCCGCTGGAGTGCCGGGATGTCTTCTGAAGGTAGAAATTGAGAGGAACTGCCGAACCTTTCTTTTCATTAGCTTAAGGAAGGTTTCTGAAGGTCGCAGGATCCCAGAGCCAGTCCCTCTGCCCCTGCAGGTTACCCCTGCCTTCTGTGATACACTGGTCAACCCAGAAATCCTAGCGCTTCCCCAGCTGTCTTTTGTTTTGTTTTGTTTTGTTTTGTTTTATGAGACAGGGTTTCTCTGTGTAGCCCTGGCTGTCCTGGAACTCACTCTGTAGACCAGGCTGGCCTCAAACTCAGAGAGATGCAGCAGTCTCTGCCTCCCAAGTGCTGGAATTAAAGGCGTGTGCCACTGTCTTAACAATGTACAGATTCGACCACAGAGGTCAGAAAGAGGCACGGACCAGCCTTAGCCTCCAAAGAGGTACAGTGCGTTGGGCGTGGACCTGGACCCAGGACTCAGGCCTCTTGCTGCCTTCCTATATTCCAGTGTTCTCCTGGCATCTCAGGCAGCCTGAACCACAGCCCATGGCCACCTCCTTCCCTTAGAAAAAGGGTATGCAGACAGTCCGGGAGCCCTGGTTCCCTGAGAACTCATTTCTCTCAAGCCCTGATATCCTCCTCCTTGGTCCTGCTTTTCCTCTCTGCCCAGCAGTCTAGGTCCATACAGAAGATCTGCTGCCCTGAGCCGGGGGCTGCTGGCAATGAACACCAACCTACCTCCCTGGGATTGCCCTCCTTGTGCCTAGTCTGACAGCTTTACCCATCCCAGGCTCGCAGCTGCTCCCTATGATCACCAACGACTCCCCAGTTGCCAAAGCCTAGGATTAATTTCAGGCCTCGCCAGCTTGGGCTCTGCTCCTACTTCATCAAGTTCCAGATCTTTTCTCCCAAGTCTCTTTCACATCTGGACCCAGTCTATTCTGGACACCCACAGAGGCAGCTTCAGGCTTGTAACCTCTGCCTGCCCTTGCCACCCTGCCTGGGGACCCCCACCAAATCCGATCGTGTCTACCTAGTACCACCTGCAAATGCATCAAAACTCCTGACCTTGCCCTAAGTGGCCATCAAACTCCAGACTATGTAATTAGGAGCAAACCAGGACACCGCTGAAAAGAGAAGGGGATCTATTAATCATCAGACGGGGGAACAGGCCCAAAACAAGATGGTCTGGGTGGACCAAGGTGTGGACTCCGAGAGGCCAGCTGCCCCCTTCCTAACACCCCCAGGTACCCGCCTCTCCCCACCCAGTGGTTGGCTACAGCCTGCCTCTTACTTCACATTCACCTTCTTGCTTCTTGACCACTCTCATGTTTAGACAAGCCCACCTATGGGGACTCCAGCATCCAGCCCTGCCCCTGTCACTCGCCCCTCTTATTGCAGCTGTCTCTGACCCAGCTTCATGGTTGCTGCCAGGGTAATCTGCCTATAACACAAATCTGATCATATTACTCTCTGGCTTCTCAGGAGCTCTCCAGGCTGTGGCCTGGGGCACAGAGTCCTGGCTGCAGCCTACTTCTGCAGATACATCCCAGCCTGGGGAAGCTCCTTGTCTCTTCAGCCATGACAGCCTCATCTCCTCCCTCAAGCTCACTACCTGTCTGGTCCCGTCAAACACCCTTCCCTCCGGCCCCAGCACAGGTTCCCCCTCACCTTAGGGCTCTATCTACCCCTGGCATGGCTGGTTCCTGAGGGCCTTTCTGATGGAATTGTTTGCTCTGCCTCCCACCCACCAGCTGGGAGACAAGCTGTAACATCAGGGACGCTTAATTTGCCTATCTGTGAAATGGGGCACAGGCAGCACATTTGGGCCATGGGAGGATCACACACGGTCAACAAGAGCCTTCATGAATGCAGCAAAGACCCTGTCCCAGCACAGTGTTATCCTACTTGTCCTCCTAGCTCTATCTAGCTTAGTTTCCCAGGTTGACAGGTGCAAGGGGGAGGGTTCTGTCTCCTAGCCTTGACTACTCACTTGAGCTAGTTCTGATTTGCACCCCGCAGGCTGCAGTTCATTCCCTGTCACAGGCAGAGCTCCTAAGCAGGGAATAGGGGGAACGGGGGGGTGGGGGTGTCTTTCCACCTTCCAGCAGCAGGCACAGGCATGTCCCAGAGCGTATGTGCCCTCTAGCAGGCAGGACTCACCATCTTGCTGAAGTGGTATTTGCAGTAGCCACAGTACTTGACATTGTCCACCTCCAGCACCTCTTCCTCACACAGCAGGCCTGCCATCTGGGCACTGAGGAGAGGCAGGTCAGCAGGGTGTAGCCACAGACCACAGCTGCCTCCACCTCCTTCCTCCTGAACCCAAGTTCTAAGCATGGCATTGCCACCAGCTCTCACAAGAGAGTCCCCACTCCCCTCCCCTCAAAAAAAATCTATAAAAAGATGGGCAGTGGTGGCATATGCCTTTAATCCCAGCACTCAGGAGGCAGAGACAAGTGGATCTCTGTGAGTTTGAGGCCAGCCTGGTTTACAGAACCAGTTCTAGGACAGGTTTCAAGGTTACAGAAAAACCCTGTCTCAGAAAAACAAAAAACAAACAAGCAAACAAAAAGATAATAGCACTCAACAGCCACCACAAAGCCCAAAGCAGCGGGGAATGGGAATCTCACCAGGTGACATGAAAAGCCTGTCGACAGCCGTGGCGGTTACAGGTCATGCAGGCTCCTGATGCGGCTTTGCTCTCCCGGCCCTGTTCCTCACAGATGTAACAGGTCTGCAGGGCACAGCACAATGGACCCCTCCTCCAGGGAACCCCACCTTGCCTGCTGGGGGAGTCTCTGGCCTTCCCTCAATTCCATCCTGCCCTCCACCACCCCAGATCAGTGCTAGCCAACAGAATTTCCTACAGGAACAGAAATGGTCTGTAACCTATACAATGCAAGTCAACAAAAGCTAGTCACAAGGTCATCAATGCAGCTGGTATGCCTGGGGAAATGAATTCTGAAAATTTTAAGAGTTTATTTTTACATATATGAGTGTGTCTGTATGTGTACCACATTGTGTGTCTGGTGCCCTCAGAGGCCAGACGAGCGCACTGGATTGATTCCCTGGAACTGGAGGTAAACATGGTTGCAGGCTTTCATGTGAGTACCAGGTACTGAACCTGGTTCTGTGCAAAAGCAGCAAGTGCTTTATCTACCAAGCCCTCTCTCCAGCCCGAGTATTCAATTTTCAATGCACAGTCCTTGGTAAGGCTCGAGAGGCTGGCATCTATGTTAGCCTAGCTCCTTGATATGCCCACTGCTCCACTTGCTGGACCTCTGCATACGCTGTATCTTTTCATGGAACCTGGGACCAGCATCCTCAAAGTCAGTTCTTGGTCACGCCCTAAGTCGCAGCCTAAACTTAACCACCTTATACCCAAGCAAGCCTCACTGGGTGTCCTTTACCTCAATGCCTGTTCATCCATCTGTCTTAATAGCAAGCACTGGGTGCCTGCTGCACCACCTCTCTCACTTATTAAAAACTCAAGAACACACTACTAACTAAAAGCTGTTCTCTGGCTGTGCTACTTTGGGGGGGCTTACTATCTGCCAGAGTCACAGAGCACAGGCATACACCTGTCTGTGCACAGAAGGTAGTCCAGCAGTAAGCATCCATCTCCTGAGTTTCCCAGAGAGCTAGAGAGCATAACAGTGGCACCCCGGGACAGCAGGCCAAGAAGGGGACTAGCGAGGGGCCACTGACCTTGTTGAAGCGGTCATGAGGGACGTACTGCAGCACAATGGGCTCCATGGTGAGCACGTTGGCAAACTGCACCTCCGGGATGTAGAGGGCACACACCACGTGGGCCCAGCCTGGGACAGTGTGGGGATCAGCCTCAGCAGGCCGGCAAGCACAAGACCCCACCCCTCCCAGCACCAAGCTGTAGACTGTCCCCTGCTTCCACAACCAGAGCAGCCCCCAGCCCCCACCCCCCCACCCGCTCAGGGGGCCTGGCTGACCTCAGCAGCGGCTCAGGGTCCCCTCACCTCCATTGTCAGTCCTCTTCAACGCCCCATCTTTGTGTGGGCACAGCTCACACCTCTGCCAATGCAAGAAGCACAGGTGTTGGGGGGGGATCTGCTGATCCGGACCCTCCCTGAACTCATCCAAAAGGACCCAAGATGACATAAGATCTGGGTAAGGGTGTGCAGGAAAGAGGCTTGGCCAAGAGCTCATAACTGCTGAAGACCGGTAAGGAGGACCTGAGGTTCATTTACCAAAAAAAAAAAAAAAAAAAACCCACAAACACACACAAATCAAAGCCCCCATGCTGGAGGTGGGGCAGAGCAAGTGATGAGCAGAGGGCTGGGCCTGGAGATGGGGGTCAGGAAACAGGATATCCTGAGTGGCAAAGCCTCGTCCTGCCCCAGCCTCAGGGTGCCCTAGCTCAACCTGTAGAAGATGCTGTGATACGGGGAGAGGAGAAAAAAAAAAAAAAAGAACAGAATATGAACTCACCACCCTGGCTGCTCGCTCCTGAGATTCACATTTCCTGCAGAACCAGGGTCCCGTTGGCACCTGGACGATGCCATAGCAAGCTAAGAGTGGGGGAGGAGAGTCACTGAGCAAAGCCCTCAGCCACTGGTTTCCCCTACCTCCCGAATAACTGGGGGCGGGGAGAGACTCAGTGGACTAAAACCAGCCCAGTAGGTGGGGCTGCTCCCCAGACTCCGGGTCACTCTGAAACAGAACCACAAGTAATGTCCAACAGCATAGAGCCAGCCTTCAATCACACGACCAAGCATTCCGAACAGGGGCAAGACTGACAGTCCTTGACCTTAAACTTCCGAAGATTCTCCTCCATCTTCATCCCCCCCACCACCCCTTTTTTTTCCTGGACCTGTTTTCCATCCTCTGCCCTGACCAGACATCAGAACAAGAAATAGTCATGATTGTAACACGTTTTGTTGTTATGGGGGGGGGGGGCACTTCTTAAAGGGCCAGTAAGGGATGAGGCAAGGAAGTCGGGGGGTCCAAGAACCTCATTTTCTGTCTCTATCACAGGTACAGGTCAAAAGTCAAGGCTGAGCAGGTACGGTGCAGGTAACCAGGGGAGACTGGCGGGAAGAGCCCGCAGTCACCGCATTAAGGGCTGTCTCAGGAAGGGGGGGGCTGGTTGCCTGTGCCAGACAGGCAGAGATGCCAGCCTGCGCCCTCGGCAAGATTCCTTAAGGAGTTAACTCCCGATCCATGTGCTGCTGGGGGAAAACTCCAAACCTCCCTCTCCTCCATTCCGGCCCTCTGTACCACCGCTCTCCCAGCCTCAGCTCTTCCCCGGAGGATTTCAGGAGTCCCTTCTCCCGTGGGACCCTTCTCCTCCCTTCCCAATTCCGCTTCTCCCAGCATCCGGAAGCAAAGGAGGATGACCCCCCCTTGACCTCTTCCTCCCGGAGCGGGAACCAAAATAAACCGGGCGGGGGGGGGGGATACCTCGCAGGTAAACATTCTCGGGACAGCCCCGACACCGGCGGTGCGGGTATCAGGGAGTTCACTCCTTGCTCCCTGGACTCTCCCCAAAACTCCTTCAACTTGGGGTGGGGGGCGCGGGACTGGAACAATAGGCAAGAAAACAATGCCTGACCCGGTCGTGGAGGACCAGGCTGGGGGGGAAGCCCACGCCGCTCTTCGCTTCAGGTGGGTGGGGGAGGGGCACGCGCCCCAGGAGGGCTCCGGAGGGCGCGGCCGAGGGCACCCGGTGCGCGCGCCGCCCCCGGGGTCCCGCAGCCCCCCGCCGGCCGCCCCCCCCTCCGCCTTACCTTGGTGGACGGCCACGCTGCACGCGTGCCCATCGCAGTAGACCAGCGGGTTTTCGGCCCAGCCCCTCTCGTCCGAACATACGCAGCAGCCTCCTACCATCTCCTTCATACTCCCATGAGCTCCCTCCGGGGCTGGGGCTGGGGGCCGGCCGGCGGGGGTCGGGGGTCAGGGGGGGAGGGAGGGAGCGGGGGCCGCGCGCCTCCTCGCCCCCTCCTCCGCCGCCGCCGCCGCTTCTTTTCTTTGCCTCCTCCTTCCTCCTCCTCGGCGTCCTCCTCCTCGCTCGCTCTGTCTGGCCGCCCCCCCCCGCCGTGCTCTCGCCCTCATGCCCCGACGGGCCCCCCCCCCCAACAATGAGACTCGCGCGCCGCGCTCCTCTTCCGCGCCGTTCGCCGGCTACCAGGGCCGCCCGGCCACCGTGCAACCCGGGCCCGGCGGGGGAGGCGCGGAGTGGCACATCGCGGGCGCTCGCCCGCCCCGCGCCGCCCGCTCACGCGCCGCCCCCCCGGCCCCCCTGCCCGGCCGCGGCAGCCATGGCCGCGCGCCTCCGCTTGCTCGCTCGCTCCCGGCCCGCCCGCCGCCGGGTAAAGTCTTAGGTTCAGGGAACAAAGCCTGGCTTGGTAGGGAGCTTTTCGCTCGTGCGCTCCGTGCAGCTTTCCCGTTTTTTCTTTTCCCTTTTATCACTCTAGGTGGGTAGTTCCCGAGTCCTCCCCTATGCATGCTGTCGGTGTCACACTTTGGGTCTCCGACCACCCGCCCCCAGCCCCGCTTGAGTGTGTTTTTCAACCCTAGAAAAATTAAGGGGGCACTTAAAAAGGGGGGGCTCTAAAAGAAATTGGGCGATTTGAACCATTTGCCTGTGCTTGGGTGCTTGTTCTTGGAGGGGCGGGGGAGTTTTTTTGGATGGCATTCATGGGCGCTGTCCCTGGAGGCCGCTCAGGAGGGTAAACAATGTCACCTGCAAACTTTTACTTGCTCTTCAAATAATGGTTTTGTCCTCTTGAGACGGTCTCTAGTAGCTCTGGCCGGCCTCGAACTCACCGCGTAGAAAAGGATGACCTTGAACTCGTTCGCCTCAACCAGCTGGGCTCTGGTGTAAAAGCGTGAACCGCCACGCCCGCAGAGATATTTGTTGAACTCAGGCGTCGCTTGGCCGCCAGAGTAGATATTCCTGCCCTCCGGGAGCTTCTCTTTGGAGTCATTACTTTCTAGGTCTCTAGACACTTTTGGGGTACGCCGAGGTTCCACAGCTTCTTCCTGGCCCCATCACCTAATTTTTCAAAGACTAACTCCACCTCCAGCCTCAAGGCGAGCGCAAAGATCTAAGGCGAGTGAAGAAATCGCTACCTTGGAGGCCCCAGCAAACAGAATTACGCCTGACTTCTGGGCGCTCACACAAACACAATAGCGCTCACAACCACTAGACGGAGGATTAAAGTCCCCGAAATTGGGTCTGGGGTTTGGAGGAGGGCAACCCAAGACTCACCCCCTCCATACTAATATAGGCCCAAAGACAAGATCTGATCCCTTTTTTTTCTTGACAAGGAGGAGACGGCACTCTCACTGGGACCAAAGGTCAAATACCCCCTCAGCGGGAGATTGGGTGGCCGAGGGGAGACGGCAGCCCTGGGGGCTTCATCCACACTTCAAAGACCTCTAGGCCGGAGACGCTTCCTGGGGGGGAGGGGCAGAAGGATCGGAGAGGAGGAGGCGGGCTGGGGGATTGAGGGTGGAGGGGGCCGCTCCCCCTTCATCGCACTGCCCCCCTGGCCGACTCTTCCGCCGGGTCCGCCTCCTTTTCACTAGCACCTGTTCAACCGGAACATCAAGGGGCCAGGGCCCGCAGCTCCCCCCTCCGCGTCTCTTTAGTACCTTTCATCCCGGAAGGGGGGGGTGAATCCCCGCCCAGGAGGGGGGAGCAGGGCGGGGGAGAAACTTGTCCTTGACCTGGCCTGTGGCGTCAGGGATTTACTCCCTTAATCCTGGTGAGGCGAGAGTTCTGGGCTGGAACCCCAACGCGGCTCACTCTTGGACCCTGTGAACCCCGAATGCTGCCCGGACTAAAAGACTAAATAGTCTCTTAAATAAGAGAGGTGAATCTGAGGTTGTCCATTTTGTGGCTTCTGAATCAGCACACGTCGAGGGCTGAGATCTCGCCTGTTTTTACTCAGATTGTGAACTTCGCTCATGCGAAAAGTTAAGACTTTACTTGAAGTGTCTAGCCAGCTATTTCTACTAAGAACAGAACTGCAGGAAAACCGCTAAAATGTCTGCCCTACCTTTGCAACAGTTCCAAAATATCGGAGTATTTATCTCTGGAACCCTTACTGTCAAATGCTCACAGTTATGGGTTTCGCCACACGAGGGTCACTTTACGACCCCTTGGTCCCTCTACCCAGAAATTGGTGACTTGAGGACAGGGAACAGAATGCCTGTCTTGAGTTAGGCTCGTGTCCAACATGTCCCCAAAGCTTTCAGGATGAACGTTTGACGCACATTTAGCGTTTTAGGTATAGTTTGGTTTAATTCTCCCCAACTTATTTAATGTAAAGTGGGTGGAAACGTCCTCCGTTTTACGGATGGAATGACTGCGACGGGCTAAATAACTTGCTCAAAGGCACATAGCTCGAAAGCTAGAGCCAAGGTTTGAACAGAGTCTTGTCTAATGGTAAGACTAGGGCTCTGCTACGGTGACTCCAGCCTGTGGGGAGTGGAGCTGCTCGCCTTGCCCCCACGCGCTCTATTGTAAGGGTCCTGGGGAACCCTCTGCAGGCTGGGCTGGGTTCGCGGAGCTGTCAGGCTCGTTCTCCAACTTCCAACCTTTTCCTGAGCTTCCACTTTGTGCATATCCACAAAAAGCAAACAGGAGCAGGTCTCGTTACCAACAAGTGGTTCAAGTTCATAGTGCTCTCCGTAGTATGACTTATCACTGATTTAAGGTGTCACGCATATTCTGGGCGCACAACTTTCAACTCTTGGGCTCAGCAGGTCCCTCCATAAGTGGGGCGTTACCCTGAGGCGTGGACCGGGAATACCTTCGTGAAGACCAAATACACACAGTAGGCGCTCAATCCCTGCCCTTCCTCTCTCTACAACCGCCGGCGAAGCGCGACAGTGCAGGCGGCGCGTCCCACTCCCGCATCTCCGCCCGCCTTGCACGTCCCGCCTCAAAGGGACTGGGGCAGAGAGGGCGAAACAGAAAATTATTTCCGCCCTCTCGGCCCGCCCCGCCCCGCCCCGCCCCGCCCGTCCCCGGAGCCAGAAGGGGATTGTGGGGCCGCCTTGGCCGCCGCCGGAGCCGAGCGGGGCGGAAGCGCGCGCCGTACTGCTGCTCGGGCCCGACCGCGCCGGCCCCCGCACCTCCCGGCTCAGGCTGCGGGCTGCGGTCGGGGCGGTCTTGGGCCCAGGCGCCTGCCGCGGGGCGCGCTTCCGCGAAGTCTGGCTCGCTGGTTCCCGGAACGGAGCGGGGGAGGCAGAAGAGTGGCGGTTTCGGTTTTTGCCCTACGTTTGCTTTCGTGGGTCCCCGGGGCCGAGGTTGCGACCTTTCCTCTGGGCTAGTAGACAGACATGGGCTGGAAGAACGGACTGCGCGGGTGCCCACGGGCGGGCGGGCTTTTCCTTTACGCCTTCTTTGCGAACTGTTTTCAGCCCTCAAAGCAAAGCTGCTGACCTTGGGGCGCGTTTGGAGAGGTTAAGTGCCTTTCTGGAGGTAACCCAGCCAGTGAAGAAGAGGTTGCCCATGATCGGGTAGACCAAGCTGGCATGAGGTAGAGAGAAGGCGGGCTAGGAGAAGGGTGCCTTCCAGTTGGTGTCAGATGCCTCCTCCAGCCCAGCCATTTACTGGCTGTGACTGGTTAGAACACCATAACTGGGACCTTCAGCTTCTCCAAAATAGGCTGTACTCGCCCAAGGGTTGAAAGGGACAAGTTGCCTATTGCTTATGAGGGTGCAAGGAAGGGTGATTTCCCATCAAAGGTTATATGACTGTCCGTGACCTAGCTAGTGGGGGAAGGGAGATGAGCCAGCAAGTTCCTTCCTAAATCGCAAGTGTGCTAGATGCTCAGAGGCCCATCTCAAGAGGAACCGTGGGAGTCGGGGGTTTTCCCAGGTCTTGGGCTGTTCAGAGTCTTCGCTGTTGCAGTGGCCCAGAACGTGTGCTTTTCACACATTTTTGCAGGAAGACACAGCCCTGAAGGTTCATAAGCAATTAGATGCAAATAGCTTTAGTTGGCCAAACTGTGGGGTGGAGCGAATTAAACCCCCTTCTCCAGCCTGCGATCCTAGCAGGTGCTTTAAGAACCCGGTGAGCCTCAGTAGGACCGTGGCCACACCAGGGCAGCAGCGACTTCCTCTAGGGAGTTAAGATGGGTAGGAAGGGGAGAAGGGGGGGGGGGTAAGAGTCATCAGCTAAAGAGCTTCTTGGAAGCTAGACCCAGCCTCCCTTCTTATCCCTATAATAGCCTTGTGCACAGCATTTACCGATTGACAAGTGGTTGGGTGGTTTCATCTTGGAAGTCCCCTTGGCGTTAACACTGTGGGTTGGTGACTGTTCCCCGGGAACTTTGCAGCCTGGGGGTGACTCATGAGAAGCCTGGCAGGCTTCTCTGTGCTACCCCAGTCCTTTCTGAATTCTCTGTTCATCATCTTATAGTTACCGACAGGACGGAGCTGATAAAGCTCAGCAGATAATTTCAGTGAATCCTGGGCTGGCAGAGGGAACTACATTGATAACACCTGGGCTGGTGGGACTGACAGCAATATAGAGAAGTCACGCCTTCCTGGTCGAGCAATGGGAATGGACTGCAGTGTTTATGAGGTCAGGGAAGGCCCGAGCTGGGCCCCAGTGGGTGAGCAAGGGTTCATAGGCAGATGGAGGCTGAAGAGATTCCAGGCAAGAACCCAGCACGCTCAGAGTTACAGAGACAGGAGCCCCCAAACTGGTGTGCTGAAGTTGTGTTTTGTGGTACCCGCATCTTTGCGAGTGTAGCTGGAGAGAGGATGGGAGGAGTTGGCAACAGCAAACATGATGGGGCCTTCAATGTCTATTCAGAATGTCTGGGTTTAAGCCTAGGGGATAAGGACAGCACTTGGGGTTTCTTAAGGAAATACATGCAAATAGTTTTGGTTTGCAAAACGGTAAATGCAGGTAATTAGGTCACCCTTGTAATAGTGCAATCCAGGAATCCAACCCAGAGCTGGCCCTTTTAGATGAGATATTGTTGGCCATGTGTGCTGAGATAGTATCTAAGCAGTAGCTCAGGGTTGGGTGGAGGCTAGAAGTTGGGAGGTAGCTGTAACAGCATTCTCAATCTTAGACTCCATGTGAACTCCCGGGTTTTTTTTTTTTATTTAAATGCAGATTTTTTTTAATGTTTTTTTCAAAAACCAAAAATACAGGGTTTCTCTGTAGCCTTGGCTGTCCTGGAACTCACTCTGTAAACCAGATTGGCCTCGAACTCACAGATCCTCCTGCCTCTGCCTCCCAAGTGCTGGGGTTAAAGACATATACCACCACTGTCCAGCCTCAAATGTAAAGTTTTGTAAATATTTACGTATTTTATGTATACTTCTGAGTGAGTGACAGAAGAGGGCACCAGATCTCATTACAGATGGTTGTGAGCCACCATGTGGTTGCTGGGAATTGAACTCGAGATTTCTGAAAGAGCAGCCAGTAAGTACCCTTAACCACTGAACCATCTCTCCAGTCCCTCAAATGCAGGTTTTTAATTTTTTTAAAATTTTATTTTAGGGCTGGAGAGATGGCTCAGCGGGTAAGAGCACTGTATCCTCTTCTGAAGGACCAGGTTCAATTCCCGGTATCCACGTGGCAGTTCATAACTGTAACTCCAGTTGCAGGGGATCCGACATCCTCATGCAGACAGACATACAAGCAAAACAACAATGCACATGAAAAATAAATCTTTATTTTTTTTCTTTTATCTGGGCAGTGGTGGCACACACCTTTATTCCCAGCACTTGGGAGGCAGGGGGATTTTTGTGAATTTGAGGCTAGCCTGGACTACAGAGCGAGTTCCAGGACAGGCTCCAAAACTAGACAGAGAAACCCTGTCTTGAATAAACCCCCCCAAAAGTTATTTTTTTTTTAGTTTTCTGAGACAGGGTTTCAAACTTGCAGCAATCCTCTTGCCTCCGTTTTCTTTCTTTTTTTAAAGATTTATTTATTATGAATACAATATTATCAGTACTCTGCCTGCAAGCCAGAAGAGGGCACAGATCTCATTACAGATGGTTGTGAGCCACCATGTGGTTGCTGGGAATTGAACTGTAGCCCTGTAGCCCTGCAGCCCTGTAGCCCTGTGCTCTTCTGGAACTAGCCCTTTTTTAAAAAAAGAGATTTATTATGTATACAACATTCTGCCTTGATGTATGCCCGCATGCCAGAGGAGGGCGCCAGATCTCAGTACAGATGGTTGTGAGCCACCATGGGTATTGAACTCAGGACCTCTGGAAGAACAGCCAGTGTGCTTAACTTCTGAGCTATCTCTCCAGCCCATGGAACTAGCTTTTGTAAACCAGGCTGGCCCTTGAACTCACAGAGCCTGCCTCTGCTTCCCAAGTGCTGGGACTAAAGGCATGCGCCACCAAGTCAGGCTTTGGCAGTTGAATTGAAAGGAGATAGTCAATATTCTACTTGGTTCTGTGTGAGTTCAAGGCCAGCCTGCTCCACAGAGCTAGTTCCAAGACAGGGCCACACACACAAGGAAACCCTGGGAAGGAAGGAAGGAAGGAAGGAAGGAAGGAAGGAAGGAAGGAAGGAAGGAAGGAAGGAAGAAAGGAAGGAAGGAGATGATTAACAGTTGGTGAACCTAGAGTCGGGGGTGACTCCCAGGTTTCCACCTAAAGAAGGAGTAACAGAGGGACAGAATTGATAGGGTTGATAGTTCCGGTTGACACTTGCTGACTTTGAGGCCTAGTGCACTGTCCAGAAGAGGATCTTCTTGCATGTTTAACTGAAATTGTTGAAAGGTTCCAAGGCATCTCAACTGTCTACCTCCTCTCACTACCCTCGATGGTCTAAAAACAATCTTCATGGATGCCTTTGGGGAATAGACGGAGGGGGCGCAGTCATGATGGTGTAGAAAGGAGCACAGGCCAAATGCTCATGGCATTTACGAGGGGCAGATGGAGGGGAGCGTGAGGCATACCAGAGAGGAGGAAGGACCCCAGAGGAAGTGGGTTCCGGGGACCCAGTACGCAGCACCGTTGTTTGCAGTGTGGCACAGTCACCATACCTGAGGGAAGCAGACAAGCCTTCACAGGGTAATGTGTGACCTGGAGGGAGATTGGGGATGAAACGCAGAGGAAGTGTAGTTGCAAGCTTGGGTGGAGAGCTCAGCTTCTCAAAAGGGAAGACAAATAGGGGAATGAAAGAATTTTTGACTTAGTAGCATATCGTGTGTGTGTGTGTGTGTGTGTGTGTGTGTACCTGTGTGTGTGTATGTAAATATAGAGGCCAAAAGTCAACCTCAAGTGTCTTTCCTCAGGAGCAGTCCACCAGACAAGGGCATGTGTGTATGACTTATTTTAGTATGCGTGTGCGCACAAGAATGCCATAGGGCAAGCATGTAGGGGGCAAAGAACAGTGGAAGGAGTCAGCGTTCTCCTACCATGTGGGTTCTAGGACTCAAACTCAGGTAGTTAGACTGGCACGCTGACACTCACCACCTAGGCTAGCCATCCAGCCAGAGAGCCCCAGGGATCACCTGTCTTAGTCTCCCCAGCCCTAGAGGTACAAGTGCCTGCCCTCCAGATCCAGCTTTGTTGTTTAAAAATTTATTTTTTTAACTAACTGTGTGTGTGTGTGGGGGGGTGTGCATGTGTGTTTGAGTGCCTCTGATGTGGGTACCAGGAATTAAACTGGTCCTTTGGAAGAGCACCCAGTACTCTGAACCATCTCTCCAGCCCCTCCCTGGTTTGTTGTCGTTTTTATTTGTTTGTTTTTTAACTATGGGTTCTGGGGATCATATCAAACTCTGGCTGGCATGCACTTCATCAACTCTCTCCTCAGCACAAACATTCTCTTATAAAGTTGTCTCCTTTTTTAAAAAATATTTATTTATTATGTATACAATATCCTGTCTGCGTGTATGTCCACACGCCAGAAGAGGGCACCAGATCTCATTACAGATGGTTGTGAGCTACCGTGTAGTTGCTGGGAATTGAACTCAGGACCTTTGGAAGAGCAGGCAATGCTCTTACTGAGCCATCTCTACAGCCCAGTTGTCTGCTTTTTTGAGACCTGCCTAGCTTGTGGCTCCTTATGTAGATCACGCTGCCTAGAACTTGCTACCATCTTCCTGCCTCCTCCTGAATTCTGTCTGGACTTGTAGGTGGCCATGGCTGTGCCTAACTCTCTGTTGGACTCCAAACACCAAGGAGGAGTCGCCCCCAGAGACCACCCCTCACACCATAGCTGATGCAAAAGCATGAGGATTTTATTAATTCTGTCATTACAGGGTCCTTCATTCGGGAAGCCGAGAGACCTCGAATAGCTAGTACAGGCTACTTTTAAAGGAGAAGGCCATAGAAGCAAGGGGGGTTGCTCTTTGACTATTATGATTGGCTTATTTAAAAGGGCTATTACCAATATTTGGCTGGAGAGCTGTTGCCAGATCAGATGAGGTAAGAGGTCATTTTGACCCCATTTCCCAGGGGACTGAATCAAAACATACGTATATGGGTAGTTGTTCAGGAACTGAGTACGTGCATGTGTAGCTGTTAGGTCCTTGGTTCCCAGGGGAGGAGGGGAAGCACTATGGCACAGAGGCTGAGAGGATTCAGAATTGTCAGAAATGGCTTCAGAATTGTCTTAAAGTACATCAACACTTCTTATTTTGTTTGTTTTGAGATAGGGTTTCTCTTTGCGGCCCTGGCTGTCCTAGAACTCTGTAGACCAGGCTGGCCTCGAATTCAGAGATCCCCTGCCTCTGCCTCCTGTGTGCTGGGATTAAAGGCGTGCGCCACCATCGTCCTTCAAGCTCTCCACTTGTTAAAATCAAATTTAGGTATAAGTATAAAAATAAAAATTATGCCGAGTGGTGGTGGCGCACACCTTTAATCCCAGCATTTGGGAGGCAGAGGCAGTCAGATCTCTGTGAGTTCAAGGCCAGCCTGGTCTACAAGAGCTAGTTCCAGCACAAGCTCCAAAATTACAGAGAAGGGGGTTGGGGAAAATGGCTCAATGGTTAAAAGCACTGGCTGTGCCGGGCGGTGGTGGCGCACGCCTTTAATCCCAGCACTCGGGAGGCAGAGGCAGGCGGATCTCTGTGAGTTCGAGACCAGCCTGGTCTACAAGAGCTAGTTCCAGGACAGGCTCCAAAGCCACAGAGAAACCCTGTCTCGAAAAAACCAAAAAAAAAAAAAAAAAAAAAAAAAAGCACTGGCTGTTCTTCCCAAAGTCCTAAGTTCAATTCCCAGCAATCATATGGTGGCTCACAACCATCTATAATGAGATCTGGTGCCCTCTTCTGGTGTGCGGGCATACATGGAGACAGAATGTTATATACATAATAAATAAATAAATCTTTAAAAAAAAACTACAGAGAAATCCTGTCTCAAAAAATAAATAAGTAAAAATTACAATTTTCCTGAGTTAAAAAAATCAAATTTATGGGGGCTGGAAAGATGGCTCAGTGGTTAAGAGCACTGGATGCTCTTCCAGAGGTCCTGAGTTCAATTCCCAGCAACCACATGGTGGCTCATAACCATCTGTAATAAGATCTGGTGCCCTCTTCTGGCATGTGGGCACACATGGAGGCAGAATGTTGTATACATAATATAAATAAAATAAAATAAAAACATAAAAATAAATAATAAATCAAATTTAGTATGGCATAATTTACATATACTATAACATACTTGATTTATTTTGCAGTGGTAGGGACCAAAGCCAGGGCCTCTTGCATTAAATAGATGGGTTTTCTTCCACTGAACCATATCCTCACTCCCCTGAAATTCACTGATTTAAACTATCTATTTATTTGTGTCCTGCTGAAGACTGAACCCGAGGTCCTGACACACTAGTCAGGAGCTCTACCACTGAGCACACTTCCCATGTTCCAGAAATGGATACACAATACACTTCGAGCAGTGCGGGTATTGGACGTGGTGATGTAGGCTTGTAATTACAGAATCCAGGATGCAGAAACAAAAGAACGCATAAATTCATGGCCATCCAAAGCTACTCAGCAAGAGGATGCTAGAAAAAAAAATCACCTGGGTACTGTTGGCTCAAGCCTTTAACCCCAGCACTTGGGAGGCAGAGGCAAGTGGATCTTTTGTGAGTTTGAGGCCAACCTGGCCAACCGAGCAAGTGCCAAAACAGGCTCCAAAGCAGAGAAACCCTATCTTGAAAAAACAAAACAAAAACCCAACAACAAAACAGCCAGATATAGTTCTAGTACTTTCGCTGAGAAAGGGAGCAGAAAAGGCCAGTATGGGCTTCACAGTGAATACTAGGTCAGCCAGGAATACGGAGTGAGATCTTGTCTTAAAACGGCTTGCTGGTTGGGCTAGAGAGATGGCTCAGAGGTTAAGAGCACTGACTGGCCTTCCCGAGGTCCTGAGTTCAATTCCAGCAACTACATGGTGGCTCACAACCATCTGTACTGAGATCTGGTGCCCTCCTCTGGCGTGCGGGCATACATCAAGGCAGAATGTTGTATACATAATAAATAAATAGATCTTTAAAAAAAATGCTTGCCGGTACATTTTTGTAATCCATCATTTGGGAGGTAGAAGCAGGAGGATCAGAAGTTCCAGGCTGCATAAGATTCTGCCCCAAAAGAAAAGAAAACTAGCCACAAAAGGAGCTGGTTAGATGGCTTGGTGGGGAAAGGCTCTTGCTACAAGCCTGAGGACCCGAGTTTAATCTCCAGAACCCACATGATAAAACAATAGAACCAACTGCCACAAGTTATCTTCTGACCATCAAGTGCATGTGCACATATACATAAATTAGTAAATGTAATAAAAATGAAATGGGCTGGAGAGATGGTTCAGTGGTTAAGTGTGCGTACTGCTATTGCAGAGGACCTGTGTTTGGTTCCCAGCACCCACATCGTGGATCACGACCATCTTTAATGCCAGTTCCAGGGGTCCAATCCCCAATATTGATTTTTCTGTATGTTTGTGTGAATGTTTGCCATATGTGATAGGAACATAAAATCCCTGTCACAATCAGAAGACCTTAGTCCTTCTGCTTCATCTTCCCTGGACTTCTAAACATGCCCCTGCCTCCAGAGACCTTCCTGGACTCTAGTTAACATTTACCCAAGTCTATATGGTGACGCCTGTAATCCTAGCACTTGGGAGGCTGAGACAGGAGAATTGATAGCTTCCGACCAGCCTGGGCTATAGTGTGAAATCCTCTCTGTTAGGTTTTGTTTTTGTTTGAGATGGGCTCCCATGTCACCAAGGCTGGTTTTGAATTCCCTCTGTGTCTAAGCATGACTTTGGATTTCTTCTGATCCTCCAGCCTCCTCCTCCTCCTCGGTGTGGTCATTATCATCATGCACTACCATGCTTGGTTTTATGCAGTGCTGGGTATTGAACCCAGGACTTCCTGTATGCTGGGTAAGCCCTGTACCTACTGAACTACATCCTCCGCCCATAAAAACTACAAAAACTGTACCACACTCCTGTGCACTATTTTCCCTAACCTTCATTGCTCATGTATTTATGACTATTCCCATCCTTTCCCAGGATGAGTGCCAGGAAGAGAGGATCCTGGGAGATTGTATGGCTGTGTCAGCAAGCCTAGACTGCCTGACAAGTACTAGATTCTCAGTAAATGTTTTAGAGAGGACTGGAAGATGGAATTCTCAACCTCTGTCTTCATGCCCTGAGCAGCTTGGAGGTGAACATGTGGCCCAAGCTGTCGAGGTTTGAATGCCTTCCTCTTGTGTTCAGGTGGCTGTTTCTCCATGGCTTTTCTGATAGCTCCATTCAGCAGCTGATATCCTTTCCCTATTCCTGCTGAGACCCCAGTGTGCCGTAGGCTTCCTGGTCCCCAAGCTCTGGTTCCACGAAACTCAATTCCCTGTGCTTAGAAACCTGTCTTCAATAACTTTTTAAAAAAATATTTATTTATTTATTTATTATGTATATAATAGCCTGTGTACATGTATGCCTGCAGGCCAGAAGAGGGCACCAGATCTCATTACAGATGGCTATGAGCCACCATGTGGTTGCTGGGTAGCAGGACCTTTGGAAGAGCAGGCAGTGCTCTTAACCGCTGAGCCATCTCTCCAGCCCTTCAATAACTTTTAACTCCCCCTTTCCTCTTTAAAGACTTTATTTTATGTGGATGAGTATTTTGCACACATATATCTAAATGCTCTGTGTGTTTGCCTGGTGCCTGCAGAGGCCAGAAGATATCAAATCCCCAGGAATCCCAGTTACAGAAGGGTTGTGAGCTGTCATATGGGTGCTGGGTACCGAACCCCTGTCCTCTGCAAGACCAGATAGTGCTCTTGACTGTGAGCCATCTCTCCAGCCTGTTTGTTTCGTTTGTTGTGTTATTCTCTGACAATTTCACACATGTAAATCATGAATCATTCTTCTCCCCCATTCTCCTCTCACCCCTTTCTCTCCCACTGAAACCCTTCTTTCAAAGCCTGCTAAGCATCACTGGTCAGGATCAGTCCTCCATGGAGGTGCCCTTATGCCAGCTGTCAGTGAGTGGCATTTCCTCCTGTGCTTTAGCCTCCTTCCTCTTCAGACTCCCCCTCCCAGCAGCAAGCAGAGCTACACACAGACACCTACCTACAGGTCCTACCTCGGTTCCCAGCCTCCCTAGACAGAGCTCTGGGAGTCATCCCCAACTCTCCATCTTCCTCTCTCTGTACCAGCCCACCAGGCCCCACAGAATCTTCCCTGTAGGTGCTGTCTGGATGCAGAAGGGTCCCTTTTTCTCCTGCGTGCCCCCCTCACTCAGTGTGAGAGTGCTTGTTCCTACTGCTTCCTTCCCTAGGTCTCTGTCTCCTGTATTTTTTGAGACAGACCCTCTGGGTCACGGTTCTGAACCCTGACTATCTAAGTCACTGTTCATGGCTGTGAAGAGACACCATGACCAAAGCAACTCTTACAAAAGAAAGCGTTCAGCTGGGAGTTTGCTTACACTTTCAGAGGTTTTAGTCTGTTATCAGCATGGTGGAGAGCACGGCAACGTGTAGGCGGGCACTGGGGAACTACATCCTGGTCCATAGACAGACAGACAGACACAGCAGACAGTCAGACACAGATTGGACCTGGCGTGGGCTTCTGAAACCTCAAAGCCCATCCCCAATGACACACTTCCTCCAACAAGGCCACACCTGGTAATCCTTATAATCATTTCAAATAGTTCACCTAAGCCTTCGAATACATAAGCTTATGGGGCCATTCTTTTTGTTTGTATTTTGTTGTTTTTGTTTTGTTTTCTGGTCAGGGTTTCTCTGTGTGTCACAGCCTGGAACTCACTTTGTAGACCAGGCTGGCCTTGAACTCACAGAGATCCACCTGCCTCTGCCTCCCAAGTGCTGGGATGAAAGGTTTCCTCTGCGTAGCTTTGGCTGTCCTGGAACTAGCTCTGTAGACCAGGCTGCCTTCAAACTCACAGAGATTCACTGCCCAGTGGAGGGCCATCCTTATTCAAGGTCCTGTATTGACTGTGTATGTTGAGCCTCTTCAAGGCAGCAGCCTTCTGAGGAGAAATCACACCCCAACATCCTCCCCTCCCCAACTGACTTCAGCTGCCAGGCAGACAGATCACTCACCTTGCCCCTAACCTCTTTCTCCCACCAACTTCCACCACTGAGAGGGGAGACAACAACAGCGCCAGGTTCACAGGGTCCCTTTCTGTGGCTCTCACAGAGGACTCCTTAGAACGAATGGGAGAATGTCCTTGCTCTGAATGAGACACCAGGGAAGGATGACTTAAACTAATTGTCCAAACATGCCGGAAGCCAAATTACAGACATTGTCCTGTCAGAAACACCATTTCTCAAGAGAGCAGCTTGGGGACATCTGGGCAGCGGCAAGGGAACAAACTCATTATTTTCTCTTCCAACCAGCTTTGTCTCTTCCTCCCACCCAAGACGTGGGGGACCTGGGCTCTGTCTCAGCCTGGCTCCTCCTTCCTAGCTACTGGACCTCCCGTCAAACGGAGTCCCCTCTGATGCTCACCCGACTGCCCTCAGGACTTAGCAGAGTGACTGAACAAGTCCGAGCCTCCAATTTTCTCATCTATAAAATAAAGCTGATGGAGAAGTAATTTGGATGGCTCCTGCCAAACCACCACATGGGGCAGGATTCAACTGGTCAACGGGCAAATCAGTCGTGGTCCCTTTTAAAGCTATCCTGTATGGCACAAGTCCCTGCACCCCACCACTTCCAAGTCTGACTTGCAGCCTCTACACTTTCCAAAATTCTCTGCCAGGTGGTGGTGGTGCATACTTTTAATCCCAGCACTTGGGAGGCAGAGGCAAGTGGATCTCTGTGAGCCTGAGGCCAGCATGGTCTACACAGTGGGTTCCAGGATAGCCAGGGATACACAGAGAAACAACCCTGTCTCGAAAAAAGAAAAAGAAAACAGTTCTTGTCCTGTAAGAAGTACCAGGCTGGCCTCAGACTCACAGAGATCCACCTGCCTCTACCTGAAAAGTGCTAAGATTACATGTATGTGCTGCCATATCCAGAGAGCACGGTCCAAATTTCTTAAAGTCACACCTAGCCGGGCTTGCTTTCTCAACCCTGTAAGCCCAGAATTTGGGAAGCAAGAGGATTGCATAGGTTATTCGCTGGTCCTAGAAGACAGTCCTCAGCCAAGCCAGTGACCAGCACTGCATCACCCACAGGAGAACAGGACCATCAAGGACACCTGGGCACAGAACAGTACCTAGTGGGACGTGTCACCATGAGTTGTTTCTATGGGTATAGTCAACCTGAATCTAATCAAGCCTAATCCATAAAGCAAATTTCCAGCTCACAGGATAAACACCATCACCACGAAGATGCAACTGGAGAAATCTGGAAGGGGGCATGATGTCTGTAATTTATTTAAAATGTTTTAGCATCTCAACAAGTGAAATGGTAGGGGAAGTTGCTCTAGATTTAAATGAGGCTTCTGAAACACCCAAATGTTTTATGCATCCCTTATTTAGACCCTTGTTTAGAGCAAACTCAATGCAAAAATGTTGTAGGTATAATGGATTAGGTAAAATGCTGCAGATCCCTGAGTGGCTGCAGTGGGCAGTTGGCTGTGAGACCAAGCCACAGGTCCCCAAAATGGCAGCGGGCAGCAGGTCCTGAGAGCAGCCAGTCCCAGGCAGGGATGGTGCAGTTCCCTGAGTGGCTGCAGCGGGCCACAAGTCCCAGGCAAGGAGCCACGTGGTTGATGAGAGACCTCAATGGGGCAGCCAGTCCCACGAGGAGAGACAGACAGATGGGCATGCCACGAGACCACACTGCAGGTCTCTAAAGGCAGCTGGTCCAGGGCAGAGAGTCATGTGGCGGGCAAGAGACAGAGATAGGAAGGCCATGCAGAGTGAGGTTGGATATTTATTTAGCAGGTTATGGAGGGGAAGGGGAGAAGAGCAGAGAGAGAGAGAGAGAGAGAGAGGCAAAGAGAGAGAGAGAAACAGAAGGGTGTAAGGGGAGAAGTGGGGAGAAGTGGGGAGAAGGGAGAAACAGAAGCTGCCTCTTCAAGGGGGAGATAGAAAAAAGAAAGGACTCAGTTGAGAAGCTGAAGATCAGCTTGCCTGAGCAGAAGGGAGAGGGAGTGGGTGTGGCTTGTCTCTTAAAGGGTCAGAGCAGACCATTGCAGTAGAGAAAAGTAGATGAATTTGAAGACAGGTAGGACATGAGATGATATGATACGGAGGGATTATTGTTAGGACTGTGAGGTGTGATCCTAGTGTTATAGTAGGAAAACTTCCTCAAGTGTAATTTTTTGAATTGCCACACAAATTATAAATCACTTGAATATTTCATCAGAAATAATAAATATGTTAGACATGGGAGCATATATCCCAGTAGTCCCCAGGGGAGGCAGAGGCAAGGGGGTCACTGAGTTTGGAACCAGCCTAATCTACATACATTGGGGCTACATAGTGAGACCCTCTCTCAAGAAGAAAAGAAAAGGTTATATTAATTAAATGTAATGGTCTGCTCTTTCCCTTTAAGAGACAAGCCACGCCATTCTCACCCACCCCCACCGCGTCCACTGAGGCAAGCTGATCTTCAGCTTCCAGCCTGAGTCCTTTCTTTTCCATCTCCCTCTCGAAGAGGCAGTTTCTGTCTCTCTTTTCCCCTTCCCCCTTCTCTCTCTCTCTCTCTCTCTCTCTCTCTCTCTCTCTCCATCTATCTCTCCCTCCGCTCTTCTCCCCTTCTCCCTCCATAACCCACTAAATAAATATCTAACTTCACTCTGCATGGCGTGCCTATCCATGTCTCTGTCTCTCACCTGCCTCTTGCCTGCTGTGAAGTGACTCCCTGCCTGGGACCAGCCACCTTTGGAGATCTGCGGCATGGTCTCGTGGCATGCCCATCTGTCTGTTTTTCCTCATCAAGATCTCTCACCTACCATGTGGCTCCCTGCCTGAAACTCATGGCCAGTTGCAGCCATTCAGGGAACTGCACCATCCCTGCGTAGGACTGGCTGCTCTGGGGACCTGCTGCCCACTGCAGCCACTCAGGGATCTGTAGCATTTTATTTAAACCATTACAGTAAAACTAGGTGATAAATATAAATAGGTCCATTTTATCTGCTACTTTCTGGCTTCAAAAATAAACACAAGAATTTGGGGAGTTGGCTGGAAAGATAGCTCAGTTAAGAGCACATGCTGCTGCTCTTCCAGAGGACCCAGGTTCAATTCCCAGCACCCACATGGCAGCTCACAACTATCTGTAACTCCAGTTTCAGAGGACCCAACACTTTTTTTTTTTTTTTGGTTTTTCGAGACAGGGTTTCTCTGTAGCTTTAGAGCCTGTCCTGGAACTAGCTCTTGTAGACCAGGCTGCTCTCGAACTCACAGAGATCCGCCTGCCTCTGCCTCCCGAGTGCTGGGATTAAAGGCGTGCGCCACCACCGCCCGGCTCCAACACTTTTAAGTAGGCATAAATAGAGACAAAACACCAATGCAAATTAAATCAATAAATAAAAATGGGTAATGATGACACACACCTTTAAGCCCAGCAGTCAGGAGGCAGTGTCAGGCAGATCTCTGAGTTTGAGGCCAGCCTGGTCTACAGAGCAAGTTCCAGGACAGCCAGGGCTGTTACCCAGAGAAACCCTGTCTCAAAAAAATAATAAATAAACAAACAAATAAAATGATTTTTTAAGCTAGGCATGATGGCCAAGCAAGTTTTAGGAGGACAGCCAGGGCTACTCAGGAATAATTTGGGGGAAAAAAAAAAACGAAGATTTATTTTTTGTTTTTATCTCTCTGAGTGTTTTGCCCGTGTGTATGCCTCCATTCCATGTGTACGTACGACCTGAAAAGGGGATTGCTGGAGTTACAGATTGCTGCTAACTGTTGTGTGGATGCTGGGAATTGTACCAGGGTCCTCTGGAAAAGCAGCCAGTATCCTTAGTTTCTGAGTCATCTCCAAAACCCTTAAAGATATTTAAAATTTGGGCCGGGCGGTGGTGGCACACGCCTTTAATCCCAGCAGAGGCAGAGGTAGGCAGATCTCTGTGAGTTCGAGACCAACCTGGTCTACAAGAGCTAGCTCCAGGACAGGCTCTAAAGCTTCAGAGAAACCCTGTCTCGAAAAACCAAAAAAAAAAAAAAAAAAAAAAAAAAAAAAAAAAAAACCAAACAAACAAACAAAAAAAAGATATTTAAAATTTGGGAGGCAGGGGGCTGGAGAGATGGCTCAGTGGTTAAGAGCATTGCCTGCTCTTCCAAAGGTCCTGAGTTCAATTCCCAGCAACCACATGGTGGCTCACAACCATCTGCAATGAGGTCTGGTGCCCTCTTCTGGCCTTCAGGCATACACACAGACAGAATATTGTATACATAATAAATAAATAAATATTTAAAAAAAATTGGGAGGCAGAGGCAAGCAGATCTCTATGAGTTCGAGGCCAGCCTGATCTACAGAGCAAGTGCCAGGACAGCCAGGACTACAGAGAGAAACCCTGTCTGGAAAAATAAATAAATTATTCTTAAGTGCTTGTTTCTATGCCTGTGAGTGCAGATGCCCAAGAATGCCAGAGTTGTTGCCTGCCCCTGGAGTTGGTGTCGAGCCAATGTTGGGTCTGGGGTCAAGAACTGAAACCAAACTCAGGTCCTCTGGAAAAGCTCTTAATCCACCAGCCCCTTGTTGGTATGTATGTATGCATGCATGTATGTATGTGTATGTATATATGTATGTATGTGTATGTGTGTGTGTGTGTGTGTGTGTGTGTGTATTTTCAGTACAGGAATTCTCTGTGTAGCTTTGGAACCTGTCTTGGGACTTGCTTTGTAAACCAGACCAGCCTCAAATTTACAGAGATTTGCCTATCTCTACCTCTTGAGTGCTGGGATTAAAGATATGCACCACCACTGCCCAGGTGATATTTATTTTTTGAGATAGTCTCTCATGTAGACTAGGCTGGACTCATTCTTGGTACATAGCAATGTTGGAGCCCACAAGATTATACAGTAAACGTACAGCTGACAGATTCATAAAGACAGGCCCACAAGTGTACACTTATGGGGCAACCCCGTTTTGCAGAGCTGCGGGGACACTTGTCTTTTGGAAAAGTCACTGTCATATCTGTGGGAACCTTGGGAAGCCATGATTCTTCCCTTCAAAATGGGATTCATTCCCAAAACACCTCAGCAGAGTGACTTCTTTTTTTATATTTATTTATTTATTATGTGTACAATATTCTGTCTGTGTGTATGCCTGCAGGCCAGAAGAGGGCACCAGATTTCATTACAGATGGTTGTGAGCCATCATGTGGTTGCTGGGAATTGAACTCAGGACCTTTGGAAGAATAGGCAATGTTCTTAACCTCTGAGCCTTCTCTCCCGCCCCCAGCAGTGTGACTTCTTCAGGGGCAACAGAGTGACCTTGTTCCTGTTTCCCACACCAGGAGGCCTTAGAGAGATAACATTCACTCATTGTTACTTAGAGTCAATCCCACAGAATTACCTGCTGACCGACCACAGAGAAATTGCTATAGAAGACAGGCTCTGAGCAGGAAGGCAGCATGCCCCACCTTTGCTAAATAGATCTGGGCGCCCCCAAAGCTGGTTATCACAAAAGAGATTCGGGGGAGAATGGCTGAATCCAGGATTCAGGGAGGTTTAGTAACTTTATCTAATGGTTTGGAAAGTCAGGTACTTCCCCTTGAATGCTGGCTCTTTCCTGGGCAGGGTCACCTGTGGTTCTACCTGCCCTCTTTTGTGATTTGGATAGACATATTATCATTGTCCTTGTCTATGGAATTTTCCAACTACATCTGTAAAAACTAGAAACCTTGTGGAGATCAGCCCTTCCTCTTGTCCTCGCTACTTTTTCTGCTCCTTCCCCTTTCCTCCTCCTTTCCTCTCCTTATTCTTCCCCTTGTTCTTCTTCCGCACACCCTTTCTCTTCACTTACTCCCCACGCACGAAAAATAAAGAACATGCAGAGGTAATGTACTTGAGTTATTTTTAAAAAATATTTATTTATTTTGTATACAATATTCTGTCTGCGTGTATGCCTGCAGGCCAGAAGAGGACACCAGACCCCATTACAGATGGTTGTGAGCCACCATGTGGTTGCTGGGAATTGAACTCAGGACCTTTGGAAGAGCAGGCAATGCTCTTAACCTCTGAGCCATCTCTCCAGCCCTTGAGTTAATTTTTTTTACCCTCAGATCCTCGCCCGCCACAGACATTTAATTCTGAGCCCTTAGGGGGTGCTAAAGTTGGTACTCAAGCTCCCCCCCCATATACTAGACTAATCCTGGATTGCTTGCCCTTCCGGTTTCAAGTGTTGAGGTGACAAGCATTACCATGCCAAGCATAAGACATAAGACATATTTTTTTATAAATATCTATTTATGTATATGGGTGTTTTGTCTGTTTCTTTATAACACATGAGTGTTGTAGGAGAGGCTGCTTGTTGATTCCCAGCTGCTCAGCCCCGAAATAATCACTCAGAAACTATATTATTTAAATCTGCTTAGCCCTGTTAGCTTTAGCTTCTTATTGGCTAGTTCTTACATGTTTTTAAGGATTAGGAATGTGATCACTTTTTAAAAAAAAAAGATTTTATTTATTATGTATACAGTGTTCTGCCTGCATGTACACCTGCAGGCCAGAAGAGGGAACCAGATCTCATAGATGGTTGTGAGCCATCATGTGGTTGCTGGGACTTGAACTCAGGACCTCTGAAAGAGCAGTCAATGCTCTTAACCACTGAACCATCTCTCCAGCCCCTGTTTTTAAACTTTTTTATGCCTGGTGTGGTAGTAAACACCTTTAATCCCAGCACTTAGGAGGCAGAGATGGGTGGAACTCTGTGAGTACAAGACCAGCCTGGGCTATATAATGAGTTCTAGGCTAGCCAAAACTAAAGACAAGCCAGGACCTTGTCTCAAACAGGGAGGTGGGTGGCTGGAGAGATGAACCAATGGCTAAGAGTATTTGCTGCTTTTCCAGAGGACCTGGATTTGGTTCCCAATACCCACACAGTGACTCACAACCCTCTGTAAATCCAGTTCCAGGGAGCCAGTGCCCTCTTCTGGCCTCCATGTGCATCTGCACACACATGGTACATGTAGACACATTCAGGCAAGCACATAAAATAATAAATAACCTTTTAAAAGGAGTCTTAAAAGTGCCTTCCTGGAGCCGGGCGGTGGTGGCGCACGCCTTTAATCCCAGCACTCGGGAGGCAGAGGCAGGCGGATCTCTGTGAGTTCGAGGCCAGCCTGGTCTACAAGAGCTAGTTCCAGGACAGGCTCCAAAGCTACAGAGAAACCCTGTCTCGAAAAACAAAAAAACAAACAAACAAACAAAAAAAAAGTGCCTTCCTGGGCTGGAGAGATGGCTCAGAGGTTAAGAGCATTGCCTGCTCTTCCAAAGGTCCTGAGTTCAATTCCCAGCAGCCACATGGTGGCTCACAACCATCTGTAATGGGGTCTGGTGCCCTCTTCTGGCCTGCAGGCATACACACAGACAGAATATTGTATACATAATTACATAATAAATACATAAATTTTTTTTTTAAAAAAAGTGCCTTCCTTACTAACTTAACATCTGAGGCCATCCCTTCCCACCTAAGAAGCTCATCAGTGTGGGTTGCAGGAAAGTTTTTTGTTTAAAATGATCATTTCTGAGCAGGTTAACCGTGATTTCTATGGGAATTACCCCACCATCCTGAGTGCAGAACACTCTTCAGGCAGCCACAGTCCTTTGATTGGTTGACTTACTCTCTGTTCAGCATGTTTAGTTAATTCCCACTCATAAATGAGAGGACTAAGGTGTGTAATGTCTATCAGGAACCTCCTGGGTCCCCAAGGTTTCTGCTTGACATTTTTTTTTTTTTTTTTTTTTTTTTTTTTTTTTTTTTTTAAATATATTTATTTATTTATTATGTATACAATATTCTCTCTGCCTGAAGACCAGAACAGGGCACCAGACCTGATTACAGATGGTTGTGAGCCACCATGTGGTTGCTGGGAATTGAACTCAGGACCTTTGGAAGAGCAGGCAATGCTCTTAACCACTGAGCCATTTCTCCAGCCCCTCTGCTTGACATTTCTTGTTTCTTGTTTGCTTGTTTGTTTTTCATTTCCTGTTGATTTGTTGGCATCCTGGCTATTCCTTTTTGCATGTTCCCATACACACATATAAACTTCCTCGGCATGTGGCATGACATTGGCAGGTGACCACTGATACCGACTTCTCTGGTTTGAGGTGACTGCGTGTTCTTTGTGCTTACCCCATGGGCATACTTCAGTTTTGATTGCATGGGAGAGGGAGGATGGAGGAACTTCAAATGCTTAACAGCCCTCCCGTTACAAGGCAGCCAGCTCCTAGATACAATCATTTTGATTTGATAAGGCCTTTGTTAAATTCTGGCCTGCAGATTATTGCCACAGCCTGGAAGCTACGAGTGCAGAAAGCACAAGGAAGGGTTGGAGACCCTGCTTAGTGGTTAAGGGCACTTGCTGCCCTTGCAGAGGCCATGAATATAGTTCCTAGCACTCAAAAGGTGTCTCACAAACTCCTGCACCACTGTCTGCAGAGGATCTGCTGCCCTCTTGTGGCCTCTCTAGGCTCTTGAATTTACAGGGACAGACTATCACGCATAACATATAATTAAAGATAAATCTCAAACTAGGAAGTGGTGGTGCACATCTTTAATTCCAGCAATCAGGAGGCAGAGATTGACTAATCTCTGTGAGTTTGAGGCCAGACTAGTCTACAGAGCGAGTTCCAGGACAGGCTCCTAAAGCTAAAGAGAAAGCCTGTCTTAAAAACAAACAAACGAACAAACAAACAATTAGGTCCAAGATAACATTAGAAAACAGGAAAGTTGATTTATTGATTTATTTTGAGACAAGGTTTCATTCTGTATCAAGGTTGGCCTAAATTGATAAGCCTCCAGCCTCAGGATTTCTCTTTGTAGACCTGGATGTCTTGAAACTCACTCTGTGGAACAGGCTAGCCCCAAATTCAGAGATCAGCCTGACTCTGCCTTCCAAGCATTGGGATTGAAGATGTGCATCACCATACTGGGCTATGTGTTTGTTTGTGTTTTGTTTTGTTTTATTTATTTTATGTAAGTGCTCTACCTGCATATACACCTTTTTGCCAGAAGAGGGCATCAGATCCCACCATAGACGCTCATGAGCTACTACTACATGGTTGCTGGAAATTGAATTTAAGACCTCTGGAAGAGCAGCCAGTGCTCTTAACTGCTGAGCCATCTCTCGAGCCCTTATGTGTTTGTTTGTTTGTTTTATTTTGTTTTGTTTTTTGAGACTGGCTCCCACTCTATAACCCAGGCTGTCCTAAAATTTGCTAAGAAGACCAGGCGGACCTTGACTTCACCGAGAAATTCTCAGACATTTGTTTCCATGGAGTGCTGGGATTAAAGGAGAGCACCAATCACCATGCTACACCTCTTTGTTTTTTGAGGTAGGGCTCTTGTAGCCCACCCTGGCCTCAAACTCACTATGTAGCACAGAATGATCCTGCCTCTCTTCTTCTTTTGTTTGTTTGTTTATTATGTATACAATATTCTGTCTGTGTATATGTCTGCAGGCCAGAAGAGGGCACCAGACCTCATTACAGATGGTTGTGAGCCACCATGTGGTTGTCGGGAATTGAACTCAGGACCTTTGGAAGAGCAG
This sequence comes from Arvicola amphibius, assembly GCF_903992535.2. Taxonomy (NCBI): domain Eukaryota; kingdom Metazoa; phylum Chordata; class Mammalia; order Rodentia; family Cricetidae; genus Arvicola; species Arvicola amphibius. The sequence goes on from NC_052050.1 coordinate 23,967,833, forward strand.
GCAATGCTCTTAACCACTGAGCCATCTCTCCAGCCGGTGCCCCTCTTCTTTTACATCTGCAGGGCTGGGATTACAGATGAGTGCCACCCACCCTGGTCTGCCCTTTTTTTTTTTTTTTTTTTTTTTTTTTTTTTTTTTTTTTTGGTTTTTCGAGACAGGGTTTCTCTGCAGCTTTTTTAGAGCCTGTCCTGGAACTAGCTCTTGTAGACCAGGCTGGCCTCAAACTCACAGAGATCCGCCTGCCTCTGCCTCCCGAGTGCTGGGATTAAAGGCGTGCGCCACCACCGCCCGGCTGCCCTTTTGTTTTGAGACAGGGTTTCACTGTGTAACCCAGGCTAGCTTAGAACTCCCAGTCCTTCTCTCTCAGCTTCCCAGGTGCTCATATAATCGTGCACAATGGAAAAGGCCATCACAGTTGAAAGTCACCCATGCTGGAGAGGTGTGGAGCAGTTTTCCCCCGAGGAATGGATGATTCTAGAACACTTGGAGGAATAGGCATTGCCCAGAAGAGAGCAGGAGAAATGGGGTTGAGGAAGTGGAGGAGGAAACTGTTGCTTTAGACACCCAAGGGCACTGAGAGCTGGGAGTGGAAAGAGAACAATACAGGGCAGGAGGAAGGAGAATCTGCCCTCTCTTTCCAGCAGGACCTCTGTGTAAGAGTGTCATGCTCAGGCTGCACACAGTGGGACACAGAAGAATATGACTGGGGCTGGAGAGATGGCTCAGCAGTTAAGAGCACTGGTTGTTGTGGGATAACCCTTCTGTATGCCATGAATACGTATTCCTCTCATTGGTTAATAAAGAAGCTGCTTTGGCCTATAGTAGGGCAGAATCAGGCTCGGAGGGAAAGCCACGCTGAAAATACAAAGAGGAGAAGGGCAGAGTCTGGGGGAGATGATGCCAGCAGACCAATAACGCCATGGCCACATGGTGATACATAGATTGATAGAAATGGGTTAATTTAAATGTAAGAACTAGTTAGCAGGGCTGGAGAGATGGCTCAGGGGTTAAGAGCATTGCCTGCTCTTCCAAAGGTCATGAGTTCAATTCTCAGCAACCACATGGTGGCTCACAACCATCTGTAATGAGGTCTGCTGCCCTCTTCTGGTCTGCAGACACAAACAGAGTATTGTATACATAATAAATAAATAAATAAATTAAAAAAAAAGAACTAGTTAGCAATAAGCCTTAGCTATAGGTCAAACAGTTTGTAATTAATATGAAACCTCTAAGTAATTATTTAGAAGTGGTTGTGGGAGCCGGGCAGTGGTGGCGCACGCCTTTAATCCCAGCACTCGGGAGGCAGAGGCAGGTGAATCTCTGAGTTCGAGGCCAGCCTGGTCTACAAGAGCTAGTTCCAGGACAGACTCTAGAAACTACAGGGAAACCCTGTCTCGAAAAAAACCAAAAAAAAAAAAAAAAAAAAAAGAAGTGGTTGTGGGACAGGACAGAACAGAGAAACCTTCATTTATACTGGATGCTCTTCCAGAGGACCTGGGTCTGATTCCCAGCACCCACATGGCACCTCACAGCCATCTGTTGTAGAAGGAGTGGCGGGCTCCGTTCCCACCCGGCTCCTGCACAGCTAGCTTAGCCCCAGAATAATTACACGGAAACTGTATTCATTTAAACACTGCCTGGCCCATTAGTTTCAGTCTCTTATTGGCTCATTCTCACATCTTGCTTAACCCATTTCTATTAATGTGTGTAGCACCACGTAGTGGTAGCTTACCAGGAAGATCCTAACCTGCATCTGTCTCAGAGAGGAGAGTCATGGCGACTGCCAGAAGCGTCTGCCTGACTCTGCTTTCTTTCTCCCACAATTCTGTTCTGTCTACTCCGCCTACCTAATTTTCTGTCCTATTAAAGGGCTAAGGCAGTTTCTTTTTTTTTTACATTTATTTATTTATTATGTATACAATATTCTGTCTTTGTGTATGCCTGAAGGCCAGAAGAGGGCACCAGACCTCATTATAGATGAACCTTGTGAGCCACCATGTGGTCGCTGGGAATTGAACTCAGGACCTTTGGAAGAGCAGGCAATGCTCTTAACCGTTGAGCCATCTCTCCAGCCCAGCAGTTTCTTTATTAACTAATGAAACTAACACATAGATGACCCTCCTCCATCAATCTGTAACTCCACTTCCAGAAGATAACAAGATGACATGTTGTGCACATACATACATACATACATACAGGCAAACAGACTACACATAGATGTAAATGAAATGATGTGGTTGCGGTGTAGCCGCAGTAGAGCGCTTGCCTAGCATGGCAGAGGCCCTGGGTTTAATCTGCAAACCAACTGCAATCTCAAACCAACGGAAAGTAAGGAGTGAGGCTATGGCTCAGTTGCTAGAGTGATTGTGTAGCAAGCAAGAGGTCGTGGGCAGGGTCTCCAGCACTGCATCACCTGCCCTGGTAAGTCTCCACCTGTGGCCTCAGCACTTGGGAGGCGGAGGCAGTAATATCAGTTCAAGGTCACTGTCAGCTACACAGCAAGTTTGAGACCAGCCTGTGCTATATGAGACACTAGCTAGAAAAAAAAAAAAATCCAGACAGAAAATTGCCCTGGGAAGGGTGTATCACAATCCAGTTGGTGCCTGTGGACACAATCCAATCTGTGGTTTGTCCGGCTGCAGGACTGACTGCAGAGGTCAGGAGGTCACCAACATTTCCTGTTGTAGAACTGGATCGTGGAATCACAGTGGCGCTCTTAGCAGCGGGAAGAGGTGGACGCTGAGGGTTTTGCTCAGGTTTGACCAGATTGGCTTCTGACATGCTCCAGGAGGAGGCTCTAAGGCAGCTAGCTGGACATGCAGGTCAGATCCGAGAGGAGAGTTCTGGCTCTAGATGGTGGATTGCAAAATGGACAAAGACTCACGTCTGGAGGGCCAGAGTTCTCTCTGGAGGCCCAGGAGCCACCAGCGTTTGGTGCTGAAGAGAGGAGAGGCGCCTGCCATGGAGACTTCAGAGGCAGGAGGAGAACCGAGAGCTGGAACGGAGGTGGGGCCTGGAGTTACTAGAGAGAGGAAGAAGCCCAGGCCCTGGCTGCAGCAGAGAGGGCAGCAGGGCTGGAGAGGGCCTGCTGGTTTCGATGGGATGGAGATCGGATGAGACAGAGGCCACTAGGACCGCAACAAGAGCTATTTCGGGGACAGGTGGGGGAGGAAGCAGATGGAAGTGGGTTGAGGAGTAAGTGGGAAGTGAGAAAAAAAGGAAGACAGCCCGCACAGACAGGCTTGGGGAAGTTTGGCTGTGAAAGGAGAAGGGAAGGGAGAACAGACTTCAGGTCAGGAGATTTGGTTGGCTTTTTTCCTTTTTGGTGCTGGGGCTTAGTCCAAGCCTTGACTATGCCAGGCAAGCTCTAACGCTGAGCTGCAGCTCCAGGTTTGACCTCTGAATAGGACAGACATGCTAGTGGAGGGGGGGGGGCAGCTTTGCACAAAGAGGTAATCCCAGCACTCAGGCAAAAGCAGGAGGTTGAGGAGTTCAAGACCAGCCTGGAGCCTGATGGGTAATACATGCCTTTAGTCAGAGTGCTCAGGAGGCAGAAGCAGGAGGATTTGAGTTTGAGGCCAGCCAGCCTGGTCTACAGAGTGAGTTCCAGGTCAGCCAGTGCTAAAGCGTGAAACTCTGTCTTAAAAATCAAAAACAAAAACAAAAAAATCCAAAACCAAACAAACAAAAAGCCTAGTCTGGGTTACCTGACACCTTGTCTAAATAAATGGAGAGATGGCTCAGTGGCTAAGAGCATGTACTGTTCCTGCAGAGGACCCAAATTCAGTTCTCAGCATCCACAAGAGACCTCTCACAACTACATGTAACTCCAGCTCCAGGGGGAGCCAATGCCTCTGACTTCATAGGCCAGCTGTACTCACTTGTACATATCCACAGACAGACAGACACACAAACATACACATGCGCGAGCACACACACACACAAACACACACACAAATGAATATTTGAAGAGTAACGGGCTGGAGAGAAGGTTCAGTGGGTAAGAGCACTTCCTGCTCTTGCAGAGAATCTGGGTTCTGTTTCCAGCACCCACACAGACACTCACAGTAACTCACAGTAACTCCAGTTCCAGGGGTTCCGACTTCCTCCTCTGATCTCTGCATGCACCAGACATACATACATATACATGCGGTGTACAGACATAATAGACATACATGTAGGCAAACACATCTGTACACATAAATAAATCTACAAAAGATTTGAATTATTTTTTCTTATTAAGAGCTTCTGAAAGCCAGGTGCTAAGTAAATGGGGCTTCTCACTAAAGTCACTCATGTGTGACCCCTAGTCTCCAAGACTAGAGACTCCCTGCGGTAGAACTTGTCTGTATGCTGTTTGTACCTCTGATATTATAACAATACTCACAGGTAGAGTGCGACATAAAACATAGGTTTGATGACAAGTTTTTTGTGGGTTTTTTCTTTGTTTTGAGACATGCTCTTATTATGTAGTCCTGGCTGTCCTGGAATTTGATGGGTAGACCATTGGTCTTAAATCTAGAGATCGGCCTGCCTCTGCCTACAGATCTTGTGTGCTGGGATTAAAGGTGTGGCTACCACACTCACCCACAGTTAAATCTGAATTACAGAACAGCCACTGACAATTTGTCTCATATAAATGTGTTTTGCTAGGCATGGTGGGACTTCATTTGTAAATCCCAGTATTTGGATGATGAAGACAGGAGGATGAGAAATTCAAGGTCATTCTTGGTTATATAGGGAGCTGAAGGTGAGCCTGAATTACATGAGACCTGCCTCAAAAAAACTCAAAGAGAGGCCAGGCACACACATTCGGGAGGCAGAGGCAGGTGGAGCTCTGAGTTTGAGGCTAGCCTTGTCTACAGAGCTGTTGTGATCCAACTGCCCTCACTTCCCTTGACCAACAGCGAAACTTCCTTGAGGTCTGTAATTGACAAGGTTGTGTTCTTTCTGGCCAGTGGGTCTCTACAGAAACAGTAGAGGTATAAAAGGCTTTCACTCTGGGCAAAATAAAGGTTGCTGTTCTCCCACATGAAAAGAAGCCTCAAGGGGCTGGAGAGATGGCTCAGTGGTTAAGAGCATTGCCTGCTCTTCCAAAGGTCCTGAGTTCAATTCCCAGCACCACATGTGGCTCACAACCATTCTGTATGAGGTGCCCTCTTCTGGCCTTCAGACATACACACAGACACAATATTGTATACATAATAAATAAATAAATATAATAAATATTTAAAAAAAAAAAAAAAAGAAAAGAAAAGAAAAGAAGCCTCAATCCCAGCACCCATCCCTTTCCCACCAGGTCTCAGCATCTAGCTGCGCTGGCTACAGCACAGAACAAGTTCCAGAAAAGGCTTCAAAGCTTTCAAGATAGGAGAAATCCTATCTTTAAAAATGACAAAGAAAACGGACAGTTATTTTTAAACTTTTAAACTCAGAGGCAGAGGTAGGTGGATCTCTGAGCTCGAGGCCATCCTGGTCTACAAGAGCGAGCTCCTGGTCAGGACAGGCTCCAAAGCTACAGAGAAACCCTGTCTCAAACCCCCCCCCCCAAAAAAAAAAAAGAAAAAGAAAAAAAGAAAAGGAAAAGGAAAGGAAAAGAAAAAAGAATGCACAATGACAGGCAGTTTGAAAGCAGTTTAGTGACCAGATGTAGTGGCTCATGCTTGTAATCTCAGCATTTGTGAAGCAGAGGCAGAGGATTGCCATGAGTTCCTGGTCCCTTTGGTTCAGCATAAGTCTCTGTCTCAACCAAAGCAGGGCTGGCAAAATGGCTCAGTAGGTAAAGTTGCTAGTCACTAAGCCTGACCATCTGAGTTCAGTGCCTATAGAGGGATAAACATAGTAGAAGAAGCAGAGAAGCAACTCATGGGAGTTTTCTCTGACTTCCATTTGCACACCAAGGAACTCAAGCTAGCTAGCGCTCTTCTCTCTCTCTCTCTCTCTCTCTCTCTCTCTCTCTCTCTCTCTCTCTCTCACACACACACACACACACTCACAAATAAATAAGTACAAAGGGGGCTGGAGAGATGGCTCCAGGAGGGTAAGAGCACTGGCGTTCTTCCAGGTCCCGAGTTCAATTCCCAGCAACCACATGGTGGCTCACAGCCATCTGTAATGAGACCTGGTGTCTTCCTTTGCAGCAGTACATTGTATGCTTAATAAATAAATAAATCTTAATAAATAAATAAATAAATAAATAAATAAATAAATAAGTACAAAGTTAAACCTAGCCTGGCGTGGTGTGCTCAGGGGTGAAACACTTCCTAGCATACAGGGCTCAGGGGTAATCCCAGCATTAGAATAAATAATTTAAGGCTGTGGGCAGTGGTGGCGCAGCCTTTAATCCCTGTACTCTGCGGCAGAGGCAGGTGGACTGCTTTGATTTTGAAGCTAGCCTGGTCTACAGAGCAAGTTTCTTGTCTAGAAAACCCAAAATATATGAACGGAAATGTCCCACTTAATCATCTGGCAATTCCACTCTGAACTAGATGTGTGAGAGAAATAAGCCTGCACTGTCGTTGCTAATTTGTATTTCTTTTACCAGGCTGTCTTCAGAATCACAGAGATCCACCTGCCTTCGCCTTCCAGCTGCAGGGATTAAAGGCGTGCCTGGCTTTTTTTTTTTAGTTGTGCTCCTGACGGTACCTCCAGAGTGCTGGAATTCGTTCTGGGCCACCACATCCAGCGTTTGTATTTTGTGGTAGGGTCTCTGATGTCTCAGGTTGGCTTCAAAGCGTTGTGTGGTCCGGGATGATAACCTTGACCTCCTATTCTCCCGGGCTCATTGGAATTAAAGAAATGTACCACTGCTCCGAGCTGTGTAATGACTCATGGGAGTGTGAGTATGTGTTTCCTCCCCCACACGGTGGGCATGAGAACTTACGTGTGCAGGTGTGTGTGAGTACGCGTGCACACGTGTGCCTCTGGAGTCTAGAGGTCAAGGTCGGTATCTTCTTCTGCAGATATTTCATATTGTTTGAGATTGACCCTAGAGCTCACGGAATGCCTAGACTAGCTGGTTAGAGGGTGCCAAAGGTCCTGTCTCTGGTCCCTGCTTGCAGCTCTGGGCTACAGGCTCTTGCTATCTTGCCGAACTTTGTGCATGAGTGTTAGGAATCCAAACTCAGCCCCCATTCACAGTTAATACTTCTTTTTTTTAGATTTATTTATTTGTTGTGTACACAGTGATCAGCCTCCTTGTATGCCTGCAGGCCAGAAGAGGGCACCAGTTCTCATTACAGATGGTTGTGAGCCACCATGTGGTTGCTGGGAATTGAACTCAGGACCTCCAGAAGATCAGCCAGTGCTCTTAACCTCTGAGCCATCTCTCCAGCCCCAGTTAGTACTTCTTTACATGCTGAGCTACATCCCTAGCCCCCTCAAATATAGGTATATATAATTTTTGTTTTTGTTTTTCAAGACAGGGTTTCTCTGTTAGCTTTAGGCTGTGCTTGGACTTGTTCTGTAACCATGCTGGCCTTGAATACTCACAGACCCACCTGTCTCTGCCTCCTGAGCGCTAGAATTCAAGTTGTGTGCCACCACCTCCTGGCACCTAAAATATTTCTTTAATCCCCGTACTTTGGAGGTAGAGGCAGGAGGATGAAGAATTCAAGGCAGTCTATCTCAGCAGAACTGTGGTGTGTGTGCTACTAGGGATGAAATCCAGCCATCGGATATGCTAAATAAAATAAAATGTTCTGCCACGGAGGTATGCAGATAGAAAGTTAAAAGCAAGTGTTCATGGTTGTATTATTTATAACCAAAAAAGTAAAAACCACCTTAATGGAGTTGAATAAACAAAGCATGGTCTACCCACCCACACACCGAGAAGATACCACGCAGTAGTTAAAAGGCATAAACTACTAATCTGTCACCAAACACCTGGGTACAGATAAAGCCTCAAAAACACTAAACTCAAAAGCTGCAGAGAAACCCTGTCTTGAAAAACCAAAAAAAAAAAAAAAGAAAAAAAAAAGAAAAAAGAAAAAAAAAACACTAAACTCCAGTGAAAGAAGCCAGAGGCCAAAGATCACACCATTCCATTTCTAAGTGTCCAGAAGGGGGCGCTATACGGCTGGAGAGTAGATTGTTCCGAGGCTTGGGGACGGGAATGGAGTTACTGTGAGTGGGGAGAAGGATTCTCAGAAGTGATGTCCTATTAATAAAATTGGATTTTGTTCCAGAGACGGTCCCATGTAGCCCAGGTTGGCCTGCACTATGCCCAAAGCTGAGGAGACCCCGAGTTTCTGAGTCTCCTGTCTCACTTCCTGAGTGCTAGGATTACAGGAGTGGCCCACCTTGGCAGATTGGCTTGTTTTTATTTTAAAAATGATATTTATTTTGCAGGGTGATAGAAATGATGTGAAGCAGCTGGTTTTCTCCTTTCTTCATGTGGGTCCTGGGGACTGAGCTCAGGGGTGGGCTTGGTGGTGATGCCTTTGCCTAAGGGGTCGAGACATCTCAACTGGCCCCGTGCCTTGTTTGATGAAGTCCTAGGAATCCAAACCCAGGGCCTCTTGCATGCTAGGCAAGCACTTCTCAGCATAGAATTAGATCGTGAAGATGTAAAATTTTTACTTTAAAAATGTGTTAATTAAGCTCAGCATGTATGTCAACAAACGCCTTTAAAAAACCAGCACTGAGGAAGGAGGTAGAGGTAGGCAGATCTCCAAGAGTTTCAAGGCCACCTGGTCTACAAGGAAGTTCCAAGTCAGCCAGGATTATATATGAGATCCTGTTTCAAACAAACAAAACAAAATTTTTAAAAAATGTTCAGTTAGACGCTGGGTTAAGTATGGGCTTATACATTAGAAACCTCATATCTTACCTGCTCGGAGAGATGGTTGAGCTAGCTAAGTGCTTTCCAGTCAAGCCTGAGGGCCCAATGTTGATTCCTGGGACGCATAAGGTCAATGCAGAGAGGAGCTCTGCAAAGTTCTTCTCTGCCTTCAGCGCATGCACCTGTTGCCATGCATGCACATACGGACACAATAATAATATGTAAGAATAAAGACTAGTCGGGTGGTAGTGGCACATGCCTTTAATTCTAGCACTCGGGAGGCAGAGGCAGGTGGATCTCTGAGTCTGAGGCGAGTTCCAGACAGCTAGGACTGTTTATAAGGGGACCCAGTTTCAGAAAAACCAGAAAAGAAAAAAAAAAAACACCAAAAAACAACAAAAATAAAAAATAAAAATGTAAAGAGCGAGCATGATAGCTTGGGTTTATAAGCCTTCCTTGCGTAGAGAGGTAAAAGACCAGGCTTGACTCAGGGCCTCACTGTCCAGTTATCCTCGCCTGAGGAACAATGCTGAAGGCTGACCTCCAACTTTAATATGTTGCATACACATTCAAGTGTATTTGTGTATATAGGAACAGGTGCACTCCATACATACACAGCAAAAAATAAATGTGGTAAGAGGGTCGGTGATGGTGGCATCATGCCTTTAATTCCAGCATTGGGAGGGCAGAGGCAGGTGGATCTCTGTGAGTTCGAGACCAGACTGGTCTACAGAGCTAGCTCCAGGACAGGCTCTAAAGCTGCAGAGAAACCCTGTCTCGAAAAACCAAAAAAAAATTTTAAAAAAGTGAGTTTCAGGACAGCCAAGGCTACACAGAGAAATCCTGTCTCAAAAAAACAACAGCCAGGTAGTGATGGTGCATGCCTTTAATCCCAGCACTCAGGAGCAGAGGTAGGAGGTCTCTATGAGTGTTCGAGGCCAGCCTGGGCTACAGAGTGAGTACCACTACAGGCTCCAAAACTACACAGAGAAACCTTGTCTCAAAAAAACAAAAACAAACAAAAAGTAAAACAAAATTTTTGTTTTTTCAAGACAAAGTTTCTCTGTAGCTTTGATACCTGTCCTGGAACTAGCTCTTGTAGACCAGGCTGGCCTCAAACTCACACGGATTCACCTGCCTCTGCCTCCAGAGTACTGGGATTAAAGGTGTGCACCACCACCGCCCAGCAAAACAATTTAAAAAAAAAAATAGAGTGTACCTGCTGGCAGACAACTATAATCCTGTCTATTTTGGAGGCTCAGGCCAGGAGGATCTGGAGTTCATAGTCAGCATGGGCATCTATAATCCCATCTAATCATATCTAAACTAGAAGGTAGTTATGGGCAATAAATGGCAGAATTCTTAGAGATTAGGAAACACAAAACGCTGGGAAGTTCTGTGGGCTGGAAGGCACTCCATGTCCTCCCTCTCAGGAATAGTTTTGCCATGGACGCCTTCCCTTCAAAACCTTAACAGGGCTCCTTCTTGCCTTGGTGAAGAACGGGATGGGCTGGGGGATGGAGAGATGGCTCAGAGGTTAAGAGTACTTGTCCCTCTTTCAAAGATCTTGGGTTCTGTTCCCAACATTAGTATTGTGGCTCACAATCAAGTGTAATTCCAGTTTCAGGGGATCCAACTTCCTCTTCTAGCCTCCAAGGCGCCAGGCATACGTGTAGTACACAAACACACATGCGCGTTAACACCCATAGACAACCAAACAAAAATGAGTTAACTATTCAAAAAAAGAAAGCTAGATGGGTAGCCAAGAAGGAAAGCCTTCTGGGTTAGCCCCCGGGGGCTCTTCTTATTTTTTGTTTTTGTCCTTCTCTGGAGAGGTGTAAAATAGGACCAGAACCCAGTTTTGTCTCTGTGCGGGGGGAAGCAGCCACCCCTCCCATAGAAGGCGGAGGGTGAGTCGAGTGCCCTCTACTGTTCACTCTGGGAAGTTGCAGCACCGGGCGGCCGACGTAGGAATTGGTGATGGTCACTTGGTGTTGAGATCTCGCTGCTGATGCTCGGAGAAAACCACAGTTGACCCCATTTTACTGAGAGGGACAGTGAAACAGAGAGTATCTAGGCAATACTTGGCTCATGCTGTATAGCTGCCTACTGGCCCCGAGTCTTTCTGAAAAAAGATGGCGCCTTGACGCGATTTTTTCGGGCTGTGACATTATTCCAGTGTGGTGTTTTTGTTTTTGTTTTTTTAAACTGCTTCCATGTCTTCCGGGAGGGAAGGTGGAAGGGATTTCTCCTCCAGGGCAGGACTCATTAACTACACTGACCCCTTTCATTAATGCCCGAAACTCAGGTTTGGGGAGCTGGCAGTTTTTGGAGTGGGAGAGATGGAGGAGGCCTGTGAATTGCATTGTTACATAATAGTCGCTGATTTATTCACACAGAGATTCACACCATGCTGGGTGCCGGGCTGCAAATTCCAGAGACTCCAGAGAAAAAGGAAGGAGCCTCCCAGGCCAGACTTCCGCAGTGGGCCGAGGCCCTCTCAGGTGTTTGTCACAGCAACCAGAGGAGAGCAGGGAACTAGGTGCTTCTCCCACCAGGCTGAAAAGCCCTGCTGAGGCTTCCCACCCTCTCTCTAGTGCAGATCACTTGCCTTCCGTTCCCTTCCTCCAGCGTGTGCCTGTGTGCCTGTGTGTATTTAAGGTGGGGCCAGCGCTCTAGGGGCAAAGGAACCTTGGAGGTTAGATCCAGTTCAACCAGGTGACCTGGCAGGACCCCAGGGACCTACCCCCTTCATGACAGCTGTCCCAGAGCTAGGGCTCTGTCTCATAGAGGACACTTGGGATTGGGGAGTTGGGGATCAGAACATCGAACCCTCTCTTTCCACAAGTCCCACTTTGGGCTTTACCTTGGGCCTCCGCCAAGGGCAGGGTGTGTGTATGTGTGTGTGGGAATCCATCCTTAGTCCTTTCCTCCCAGGTGTTATTAGATGTGATTTACAAAAACAGTGTCCCTATTGTCCCTGGGAGGATGAGGATGCAAGCTGCGTTGGCTGTTCTATCACAGGAAAACCGATTGTGCATGCGCTCAGAAAGCTAGCATAGGCTACGTGGTGAGACCCTATCAGGGAGGGAGGGAGGGAAGGAGGGAGGGAAGGAGAACATTCCTTTGCCCTGGCCAGGAAGCGATACTGTAACCCTCAATCTCATTCTGTCCCAGACTCCTACATCAGTCTCTTGTAGATGAGAAGCAACTGTAACAACCCGGTGTTACAGCCCAAGGACTCCTGCATACACCCATTTATTCACAAGCCTTTATTGTGCGGTTTGGGCAGTGGTAATATAACAGGGATCAAAACTGAATTCCACCGGCTGCTGGGCTCCTTCTGTGCAGATAGGATACTAGCTCATTCTAGACTCTGAGGAGAGATCAGCATGAAGGAACAAGCCTCTTCCACAGACTGAGTAGGCTGTGTAGGAGCTGAAGGAGAGAGGTGAGAGGTGTATGCATTATCAGGGTATGTCGTGGGAATTCACTTTTCTCTTGTGGGTGGAAAGTAAGAGTCTATGCGTCTCATTTGGCCCTTTCTACTCATTCGGGCAGCTCAGGATGCAGAGGGTCGGTCGAATCCTGCGATTGAGCTCTTGACTGTGCCAACGCGTTGGAATTCCGTTAAGAGGGGCGATATTTCCATACTTCACCGAGATAAGAAAACAGGCACCGAGAAAGCCAATTAAATGTCTTCCGTGGGTCTGATGAGACTCCCCTCCTCCAAATTTAATTTTTTCCTTTACACATCTTGCATATACGTAGCGAATTCCTAACCAGTCACTCTACAAGTGGTTTTTGTTTGAGTTCAATGGATGCCAGGCCCTATTCTAGGGGCCCCCACAGCCCAGAGCAAAGCTCACAGGACACCCTTAAGGGCGATCCCTTGCTGCGCCAAGCTCGTAAGCCATCGACGCTTGGTTTCATCCTTTCCTTCCACCTTGCTTTTGAGCTTGTCGCTGTGAATTCACGGAGTTCCATCAAGCTGCCAAAGGGCAAAAACAAACTTTCCATTTTACAGATACGGAAAACCCGAGTCTGCTACCGAGTGGCCGGATCTGCGACCAGGTAAAATTCCAGGATGCCAGCAGGGCACCAGGAGCTCTGCGTCTGGCCCCTCGCACTTCCACCCGCGCGCGCCCAGACCCACGCGCCCCGGATCCCTGCCTTCCAGTCCAGCAGCTCAGGGTCCACGTGTGTGTGTCTGTGTGCGGAATGGGGACGGGGGCCGTGCCGCCCGAGGGGTGGGGTCTGCGTGACGTCACAACGGCAGCGACCAATCAGAGGCGGGCTCGCAGCCGCGGCGCTGGTATTGGGGCAGCGAGGGGGCAGTTCTCTATAACGCGGTCTCCGGAGCCAGCGGGGAAGAAAGAAGCCGAGAGGGCGGAAGGCGCCCTCCCCGCTGCTGGGCCCGGGCACCGGGCGCCGGGCCGGGGTCCTTCCCGCCGGCTGTGAGTGCCGGCCGCTTTGTTTGCCCCGGCCTCAGCGTTGTGGGGGGCGCGCCAGGAACGCGGCGGCAGGAAGCGCGACCGATTGCGCCGGGGACGCGCGGGGACCCAGGAGTCCGGCCGCCGCGAGGGCCGCGTGACGAGACCGCGGAGGGAACCGGAGCACCGCCGCGGGCTCCCGGTGGCAGGCCCGGGGTGCCTGTGAGCACAGACCTCCCCGTCGACGGGGGGCGATGTTCCCCTGGCCCGCGGGCTCTTCGGGCCGCCGGGGCATCCCGCCGTTGGGACCAGGGCCCCCGCAGTGGGCGACCCCCAAGGCCGCTCCATGGAGACTCTGTGTCCTCCTCCCCGCCTGGCAGTGCCCGCGTCCCCGCGGGGGTCTCCCTGCTCGCCCACGCCCCGGAAACCGCGTCGAGGGACCCCGGAGTTCTCCCCGCTGTGCCTGCGTGCCCTCGCCTTCTGCGCCCTTGCCAAACCCCGGCCGTCTGCCCTGGGCCTGGGGCCTGGAGAGCTGGCGCCGCGGACCCCGGTGCTGCTGGGACCCCTGGCCTCGCCATGCACCGGCGGCAAGGCCGTGGACAGCCTGAAGCACCTCGGGGGACAGGCCGGGCGACCGAGCGACGTGAGCTCCGCGGCCCGCGAGGATGCAGGCATCGCGGTGTGCCTAGGCGGCGGAGAGGAGGAAGAGGGCGGAGGCGGCTTCCCGCACTTCGGTTCTGGTTCCTGCGCACCTCCCGGTTGCTGCCCTGCTCCCCGGCGTCCTCGGGATTCTCCGACCAGCTCCGCCTGGTCCCCGCCCAGGCCAGCCCCGAGTCTGCAGTTCCAGCCTGATGCAGCTAGCAGTCCGCCTCATGAGCCCAGCTCCCAGCCTCCTCCGCCACCTGCGGGCCTCTCCCCGGAACCTGCGTCTCCGGAGCAGCCTATGCCGGCCTCGGCGGCTGCATCGGGTGGAGACCCTGCCCCGGCCGCGCCCGAGGCACCCGCGCTCAGCCCTTCGACGGCAGACGCAGCGCCGGACGCGCCCAGTGATCTCCGCCAGGAACATTTCAATCGCCTGATCCGCCGCTCGAAACTTTGGTGTTATGCGAAGGGCTTCGCCCTGGACACTCCAAGTTTGCGCCGAGGGCCCGAGCGGCCGGCAGCCAAAGCCCGGGGAGCAGCCAAGAAACGCCGCCGGCCAGCGCCGCCTCCGCGCGGAGTGCAGCCCCGCCGGCCCGCCCCGACGCTCCCCACCTCGAGCACCTTTAGCCTCCTCGACTGCTTTCCCTGTCCCCCAGCTCTGGTGGTGGAGGAGGACGGAGACTTAGGGCCGGCTTCCTCGCTTCGCCTCCAGGGAGACGCAAAGCCTCCGCCTGCCCACCCGCTTTGGAGGTGGCAGATGGGAGGACCCGCTGTCCCTGAGCCCCCGGGCCTCAAATCCTGGTGGGTCAACTTGGAAGAACCCTGAGCTTTCGACCTCTTCTCCGGGTTGGGGCCCCGGGCAGACTGAGGACTCCAGGAGGGAGCCTTGATTCTCAGATTTGCCTGTCTTTTTGCGTTTTATGGACTGTGTGCCGAGGGACCGCAAATGACAGTGATCTTCAAGCACCTGAGGGGTCGGAGTGATAGTCCCTCATCTCGGCCAATGAACCCAGGGATGGCTTCCGGAAAAGCCTTAACTGTAGAAGGCTGCGTGACCAGCTCATCCCTGCCCTCTCAGCGGGCGACCAGGGTCTTTACCCCAGGGGAGCAAGGCGGCGACTGCCCAGAGACCAAAAGAAAGGGACAGAGGGAAGGACCTTGGTGATGGACAAACCGGTTGTTTCCGCGTTTGAGGGCCAGTATAGGGACGTGGGGTTGCAGTGGGGTGGGAAAATGATTGACAGCTCCCTGGGGGCATCCTCTACCCCCCACGGCTCAGACCTTTAACCCTTTACACCCCCTTTTCTATTCCTAGTCCTTCCTCTCCCCAAGTTCAGGTGATTCTCCCGTTGATGAGCGCCTTAGTCTCAGCCAGCAGTGTTGAGCAACTTTACCCTTTTGTCCAGTTCTTGGGGTTTCCCTTGCCATAAGGTTTGATGGTTGGAAGAGTCCTCCAGCCCCACTTCCCTCCTTCCTTAAAGAGGAGGGCAGAGGGCCTAGTTGTGTGGCCCAAGGCTGGTTTTTCCTGGGGAACTGGCCAAAAATTCCCTGGGAAGATAATGGAAGGTGGAAGAAATCAATAAAATCAGACCAAACAAGTTGTCTTTCGAGGTACTCTCCCCCAGTTTATGGATGGGGTGGGTTGGAGTAGAAGGCTACTCTGAATCCATCCTGACTCAGCCCTTTAACGAGGTGGGGTAAGACTGGTTACTGAAAGGCAAATGGAAGGCCTCTTGGCCTGAGGGCTTGGAGGGAACCTGGGCTGGGCGGGCTACCTTAAATGGTGGTTTTTTTTTTTTAGCCTCAGGCATTTTGGGAGTTGTCAGGGATCTGATGGATCAGAAGGGGGCAGGGCCTGGGGATTAGGTTTGGGGTCAGAGGTTCTGTTTTGCAGAGAGGAGCTAGGCCTGGACCCCGCCCCAGTTAGGAGGGCTCCTTGAGTCGGAAGAGTGGAGTGACTTTCTCCACCCTGTGTTGATATACACAGGGTGGAAGGACTTTGAGATCTGCCCGTTATTGAGGGTCCTAGTGGCCCTTGTGTCTACGCAAGTAACACCCCTCATCCCCAAAATTGGGCAAGGAAGAACCGTTCCCATGTGACACTGGGAAGGACACTCTCCTTTTCTGTGAAGACGCCCTGTAGAAAGTTTATGGTTTGCATCGTGCAAATCCTTAAGAAAAACTCTTTTGGACCTCAGAAGTGTTCTTAGAGCTGTCCCCTTTCCCTGGGGGTGGGGAGGGGAGGGATGGGGTGGGTGGACACTTTGCCTCCCTTTTTCTTTAACATCTGGCCTTTATGAACCCTGCTGACCTCCCCTCCCCCCTCCAGCTGTGGCCTGGGGAGAGGTAGGAGTGTGCCTTCCATCCCTCTGGGGCGCCAGAATATCTGTCTGCTCCTGCCCCCCCTTTTCCCCCGGAATGAAAATGGGAAAGGAAAAGGCCAGTTTGGGGAGCGGGCAGAGACACCCTGAAAAGAGGGTGATTACAGGGAGAAGCTGGTGAGGCAGGTCCCTATTTGTGGAGCAGTGTAATGGGCTTTGTGCCTTTTAACCTGCCTGGATCTGGAGGCCGAGAGCGCAGCCCTAGGAGCGCCTTCTCTGAGGGGAGGGGCAGGAAGGACCGGCGAGCTTGGCTCCCCTCCCCCCACTGGAAGGGCTCGTTCTCCACCTGAGCCTTTTGGCCAGACCTAGAACTCCCCTCGGGCAAGGTTTAACTTGAAGACTCTTAGAGCTCCTAGCGTCCCTGGAAACTTCTAGACATTTTACAGAGTAGGGAGCAGGGTCTGGTTTTCGATCCACCACAGCAAATGAGCACAGGGGTGAAGTTTTAAAGCAGTTTTTTTTTTTTCACGCTTGAACGGGACAAAATGACTGCGTAGGGGCTCTGCTTTTCCCCCCCGAGGCTCTAAGGGAGAGTCCCTGCTGTCCAGATTTTAACAGCCCTAGGCATTACCTACCTCCTGTTCTGGAAGCTTCTATTCTCCTAAGGATGTTTGTCTTTAATTCAAACTCATTGTTTCCCACTGTTTTGAGACAGGATCTTACAGTGTAGCCCTTCACGGCCCGGGATTTGTGATGTAGACTAGGCTGAGCTGAAACTTGCTGTGGTCCTCCTGCCTCTGCATCTTAAGTGCAGGGTCTGCAAGTGTGTACCATTGGCCCTGCAAGAGCCCCTTTTCTAACTGCATCACAGGCTCTTGAAGGTTAGGACGATTCTTTGGGGATTCTATCCTTCGGTCCACTCCAGAACCATCCCAGAGAAAGGAAAGTGGCTGAGGAAACATGATTGCAGCATGGGCTGGGTTTGGGGTACACACAGATCCTCCTCAACTAGGACTACCACCCCTTACAGGGAAAAGGCCCTGCTTTCCACAGGATGGTGTTGAGGCAGTGCATTGGAACCCCAGAAAGGGACAGGGAAGTGAGCCCTGACATTTCTTCTCTGCTCACCCCTTTCCAGTTTGGCAGGGTTGACAAGATCACAGGTCTTGGCTTCTTTTCCCTTTTTGGTTTGGTTTTTCAAGACAGGGTTTCTCTGTGTAGCCCTGGCTGTTCTGGAATTCCTCTGTAGACCAGGCTGGCCGGGAACTCAGAGATCTGCCTGCCTCTGCCTCCAAGAGCTGGGATTAAAAGTGTGTACCACCACCACCTGGCTAGGTCTTGACATCTTACCAAGATACTATTTATTTACTATTTATCGAGACAATAAATAACCCAGGCTGATGAACTTGCTCTGTAGTCAGAGCAGGCCTCGAAATGCTCATCCTCCTGCCTCTGTCTCCTGAATGCTGGGGTTACAGAGGGAGGTGTACTGCAATTTCCTGCTCCTTAGCTGGGTCTCTTAAGGCCGCTTTTGAGTCTCCAAAGGTTTCCACACTGAGCCTCAGGGTACCCCCCCCCATCTCTGCAGGGCTCCAGACCATCCTCCTTTCCTCTCATCTTCCCCCTTTCCCTGGTTCTCTCAGCTGCCTCCAAGGCCTTTTCCCCTTGCCCCTTAACCTATTTACAGCCTGACTTCTGTCCCTGAGGCTCCATTCCTGAGAGTCAGAGTGTGACAGCCATACTGACACATCCAATAACCACTTCCTTTCTCAACCTCTGGGCTCCTATGGCCTCTGACACTGCTGGACATTTCTGACACTGTCCCGGTCCACTCTCAAGGTCCCTCCTCTATCTTCCTCTTACTTTCTCGGGTATCTCCTGCTGGGCAGCCGCACCTTCCAGCAGCTAAACTATTCACCAGGACGCTCTCCGTCCCTTGAGCCCCTCTCCTGAGCTTGGGTTCCCTATCTCCAGGTGGGCACTGGCAACTCCTCTTGCTGTTGTCCTTCTGCCCACATCAGTCCTGGTCAAGTCTCTACCTTGGTTACTGTTTTCCGTTTCTCTGCATCACCTCCAGAAGACCTGACATCTCAGCTTCATGAGAACAATTCTCCCAACCGTTTCCAGATTGTACCTCCTTGCCACCCAAGCTCTATGTCACCCTCTCTTCTTTTTCCTTTCTTCATTTCCTTCCTTCCTTCTTTCCTTCCTTTCTTTTTCTTTTTTCTTTTTTCTTTTTTTTTCTTTTCTTTTCTTTTTTTTTTTTTTGGTTATTTGAGACAAGGTCTCTGTAGCCCTGGCAGTCTTGAACTCACTTTGTAGACCAAGCTGGCCTTGAACTCACAGAGATCCGCCTGCCTCTGCCTCCCAAGTGCTGGAATGAAAGGCATGCACCACCACCTGGCACCCTCTCTTTCTTTCCTTCTCTTCTCTGACAGAATCTTCCTGCTTCAGTCTCCTAAGCCCGGGATCACAGGGGTGTGCCACCGCTGCTTGTGCCTCCTGTAGCTCTTGCACACACTTCTCTCCAGCCTGCTCCCGTGCCCACTCCCTGCACCCTACGCTGCTGCAGCAGCTCTGTCTGGACCCAGTTTCTGGACGCCTGTATTTTCTCTGACTCTTTCCGTCAGGGCTTCCTTCTTAGTGAGCTCCCTGGTTTTATTCAGTGTAACCTCTGTAGCCTGTCCTTTGGGGCCCTGGGTTGTTTGTCCTTGGCTCCCCTGTATAGCCTTACTTCATTTACACACTGTGGGATCTACCACGCTGAAGATCCTTCCTTCCCTATATACCCCACTCCCTTATACTCATTCTCCAAGGCCCATTTGAAAACGACATACTTTCCATGTAATCTTTGATTCTCCAGTTGAATGTGACCTATGCCACACCTAGATTTGCTTGTGTGTGTGTGTGTGAGAGAGAGAGAGAGAGAGAGAGAGAGAGAGAGAGAGTGAGTGATATGGGGGTAGATGTGTGTCATAGAGTATTTGTGGAGGTCAGAGGACGACTTTGCAGGGTTGGTCCTCTCCAGCTTCCTTTCCAGGGGTCGCAGAGATCAAACTCAGATAGCCAGGTTTGCATGGCAAGCGCTTTTCCAGGCGGAGCCGTGTCTCTGCTCCTGAACTCTCCAGTCTTCATTTCCTGGGAGGCACTGAGGAAAACAGGGCTTTGGGGTCAAATGTCCCTCCTCATCCCTGTGGATGACCTGGGTCAGGAGTCCACAGTGCAGTCAATGCCTGCGGTAGGATGAGAAACAGAACTTGATCCTCTCCTTAAGGTTGCTTCATAGACAGCCTTGCTGTGCCGTTCTACCTGGTAATCACCCGAGTGGATTATCCTCCCTGGGCTTCCGTGTCAGCCCCTAAAACGCCTAGGGAAACCTTTCATTTCCTGGTGTTGAACTGACAGTCGCTGACACAGGACATCACCTCAGAATCACTCCTGTAGCTGAGCTGCCCAGTTTGACAAGTCCCCTACAGAATGCTTGTATTTTCTTTAGTATAAAGGGTTGGAGCCCGGCAGTGGCAGCACAAATCTTTAATCCCAGAACTCGGGAGGCAGAGGCAGGTGAATCTCTGTGAGTTTCAGGCCAGCCAGGTCTACAGAGAGTTCCAGGACAGCCAAGGCTGTTACAGAGAGAAACCATATCTTGAACAAACAGAAAGATAAAGATAAAGGCTGGGAAGTAAGATGGCTCGGCGGGTAAACGTGCTTGCTGCAAACCCAAAGGACCCGAGTGCAATCTAGAGACCCGTGGTGGAAGAAAGGGCAATGCCTGCAGGCTGTTCTCTGACCTCCACACACCGGCCGCGGTGCAAAAGCGTGTTCACGTGTGCCAGTACGCATGCGCGCAGTCTCTTTCTCCCTCTCTCTGCCTCTCAAGCTGGGCATTAATAACAAGATTATAATCCTCACTCTCCCGTGTAGTCATTTCGTCTCTCTTGCTTTGTTTATGCTAGGGCTTGGAGTCAGCACCCTGAACACAGAAGGCAATTAGTGAATGCTTGTTTGATGTTGAGTGGGCATCCCAAGGACGGCACCACAGAGTCGGGAGCGGCGCTCTACCAGGGTGCAGTTCCACAGTTTCCCCACAAGATGCCACTGTCTGCTAGTACCAGCAAGACACCGGCTGTGGTTTAAGCGGCTAAAGAAGAGATTAGTTTTCATAAGCAATTGAGCGTCTTGCCAAGCTGGCCCCTAGGCTAGGGCCTGAGCGATAATGATGACTTACCTGGCCTCTGCTCCCAAGGACTTGAGGCTGGTGTCCATTATTTTGCTTTCTCAACAATAAACAGTATGACTCAGAGAGGCTAATTGACTTGCCTGAGGTCACACAGCCTGTGGAGGAGCGTTTATTCTTAGTAGTCTTAGTTGGCCTGTTTTTTTTCCTGATAGCTGCTGTCACATAGCAGTATTTTTTTTTTTTTTTGGTTTTTCGAGACAGGGTTTCCCTGTAGTTTCTAAAGCCTGTCCTGGAGCTAGCTCTTGTAGACCAGGCTGGCCTCGAACTCAGAGATCCGCCTGCCTCTGCCTCCCGAGTGCTGGGATTAAAGGCATGCGCCACCACCGCCCACATAGCAGTATTTTGATGGCACTTGCAGGGAGCCAAGCATTGTTCTAAGTGGTTTTGTTTTTTTTTTTTTTGAGACAGCATCTCACGATTTATCCCTAGCTAACTAGGAACTCACTAGTTAGACAAGGCTGGTTTGGAACTCACAGATCTGCCTGCCTCTGTCTCTCAAGAGTTGGGATTAAAGGTGTGTGCCACTACACCTGGCTTATTTTAAGTGTTTTTTTTTCTCTCTCTCTCTCTGTCTCTCTCTCTCCCCCCTTCTCTCTCTCTCTGTGTGTGTGGGGGACATGGATGCATGCCACGGTGCCCAGACATGTGGAAGAAGTCAGTCTGTGCCTGTGGCAGCACAAGAAAAGCAGGTCATTGCTTAAAGGCAGATGGCGCACGCCTTTAATCCCAGCACTTAGGAGGCAGAGACAGGCCGATCTCTGTGAGTTTGAGGCCAGCCTGGTCTATAGAGCAAGTTCCAAAACAGGCTCTAAAGCTACACAGAAAAATCCTGTCTGGAAAAACAAACAAACAAAACAAACAAACAATCAAAAAGGTCATGTGATCTCTTCTTTAAGACGTGGGTACCTTTTAGATCTGCTAGTCAGTTCTGACTCTCTGCATTCCCTCCTAACACCAGTGGAATTTGTGGCATGTGTGGGTTGGTTACCTGCGTTGGTTGGTTTTTGCCAGCTTGACAGAATCTAGAGTCACCTGGGAAGAGAGAACCTCAGTTAAGGAAATGTCCAGGTCAGACTGACCAGTGGCTTTGTCTAT
Source organism: Arvicola amphibius (assembly GCF_903992535.2). Lineage (NCBI taxonomy): Eukaryota > Metazoa > Chordata > Mammalia > Rodentia > Cricetidae > Arvicola > Arvicola amphibius. Next base: position 23,989,346 of record NC_052050.1, read on the forward strand.
AAGAGGTTTTCTTTCTTTTTTTTTTTTTTAAGATTTATTTATTATGTATACAACATTCTGCCTCCATGTACGCCCACACGCCAGAGGAGGGTGCCATATCTCAGTACAGATGGTTGTGAGCCACCATGTGGTTGCTGGGAATTGAACTCAGGACCTATGGAAGAGCAGCCAGTGCTCTTAACCACTGAGCCATCTCTCCAGCCCAAGAGGTTTTCTTTTTTCTTTTCTTTTTTTTTTTTTTTTAAATATTTATTTATTTATTTATTATGTATACAATATTCTCTCTGTGTGTATGCCTGCAGGTCAGAAGAGAGCACCAGACCCCATTACAGATGGCTGTGAGCCACCATGTGGTTGCTGGGAATTGAACTCAGGACCTTTGGAAGAGCAGGCAATACTCTTAACCTCTGAGCCATCTCTCCAGCCCCCAAGAGGTTTTCTTGATTGATGATTGACATGGGAGGGGGGAGGGCCCAGCCCACTGTGGGCAGCACCATCCTTAGGTAGATGGATTTGGGCTGTATAAGAGCTGGCTGAGCATGAGCCGGTGTGCATTCCTCCATGGTTTCTGCTTCCCTTCCTGTTTTGACTTCCTTTAATGATAGAGTGTGACCTGAACGTGTAAGATGAAATGAACCCTTTCCTCCCCAAGCTGCTTTTGGTCCTGGTGCTTATCACCGTGACAAACAGGAACCTAGACTATCTCCCCTGATGAGTTATCGCAAATCAGAACCAAAAGAGGAACCGAGGCTGCTGGTTAGTGTAGAGCACCTGCTTAGCCAGCTAGAGGTCCTGGTTTCTGTCTTCAGCACCAGGGGTGGAGGTGGGAGGAGGGGTGGCAGGCGTGGGGGATGGGGAGGGAGGGGGAGGAGCCAAGGCTGAAAAGGCACAGTTGAGTATGTCTGGCTTGACTGTCTGGTCCACATAAGAGCTAGGTGCACAGCATCCCCCAGGGCCCATTGCCAGTCAATTACCTCATCATTTTAGCTCCTGTATTGGCATGTGGGATGGATTGGGAGTTGATGAAGTCCTGCTGTGACCCAGGATCTATCCCAGGTGTCCAGGTAGGTCAGCCACTAAGTAATGTTGCTGAAGAGAGACAGCAACACACGACTGGCCAAGAATATCCCAGGAATGTGTAGGGAGAGAGGAGGGGCCAAGGACAGAACCCTGATGACATCAGGGGTTCAGGGAGCAGGCAGGAATGCAAGGTGCCCTGGAGGTCACTGCTAATTGTCCACCAATTTTGATCCAGGTCACTCCTTCATAGCCTCCCTTGCAGTCAGATGTGGTCGTGTGGCTGCATTCTCATCAGTGGGCTGCAGGGGGCAGTGCTGTGTGCCATCCCAGCCTGGCTATGCCTTTTTTTCCCTTCTGGCTTGCATACACCAGGATGGCAGTCACCCAAAGTTGGTCATGAGACCAGGAGGGTGCCCTAGAGGGCAGTACAGGGGCACAGGGAAAGAGCTGGGGTTTCTAAATGGCCCTGACCACGCAGCCGCAACTGGCTGTGTCCACTTGGAACTGGAGGTAGAAACTTCACGTTCTTTAAGCATATTTATTTATTTATTTATTTATTTATTTATTTATTTATTTATTTGTATTTTAAATAGTGTCTCCCTATATATAACCCTGGCTTGGTTAGAACTGTATATAAAGCCCAGCCTGGCCTTGAATTTGCCGTGGTCATCCATGTGCCTTTCACATACTGAGATTCAGGCATTAGCCACCACGACCTGCTTGTTTTATAAGCCATAGTTGTTACTTTGTTCTGAGACAGGGTCTTCTATAGCCTAGGCTGACTTAAGCTCTAGATGCAACCAAATATGACTTTGAATTCCCAATCCTAGGAGGTTATACACGCCTGTCTAAGATACAGTTTTTTTGTTTGTTTGGTTTGTTTTTGTTTTTCAAGACAGGGTTTCTCTGTAAAAGCTCTGGCTGTCCTAGAACTCGCAGAGATCCACCTGCTTCTGCCTCCCGAGTGCTGGGATCAAAGGTGTGCGCCACCATGCCAGGCTAAAATACAGTTTTTTTTTTTTTTTTTTTTTTTGTTTTGTTTTTTGGTTTTTCGAGACAGGGTTTCTCTGTGGCTTTGGAGCCTGTCCTGGAACTAGCTCTGTAGACCAGGCTGGTCTCGAACTCACAGAGATCCGCCTGCCTCTGCCTCCCGAGTGCTGGGATTAAAGGCGTGCGCCACCATCGCCCGGCCAAAATACAGTTATAATAGAGATTTAAGTTCCAGCATTAGGAGATAGAAAAGCATTTAGGAAAAGGACTGGAAGGCGGGGGTGGTGGGGTTGGGGGCATGGTGCACGTCTTTAATCCCAGCACTCTGGAGGCAGAGGCAGGAGGATCTCTGTGAGTTCAAGGCCAGTCTGGTCTACAAAGCAGTTCCAAGACAGCCAGACCATACACAGAGAAACACTATCTCAAAAAGAAACAAAAACCAAAAAGGTCTCCCCAGCCATTGTTTTCTGTTACAGTAATTTAATTAACTAATACCACTTGGCCTAATTAAGCGAATGCAGTTTAGCATAATCCAACTTTATAACTAATTCATCTAATTAGCAAAATTTGTCTAATTAGCCAGGTATGTCGTGCACAAACCCACACACCTATAATTCCAGCTTTTGAGAGGCAGAGGCAGAAGACTGTCCTAATTTTGAGACCGATCTGCTCTACATTCTAAGTTCTAAGCCAACCAGAGCTTCACGTTAGACATGTGTCTCAAAAGGTGTGGAAGCAGGAACAGAAGGGACCTAGTACGGTGACTCAGTAGTTAGAACGCTTTACTCCTGGTTGGCTCTGACAAATTCCATAGCTGAAAGCAGCTGGCGGAGGAAAGGGTTTGTTTGGTTTCCGTGATCTCCTTCCACCATTGAGGGAAGCCGAGGTAGGAGCTCAGAGAGGAGCCTGGAGGCAGGAGCTGCAGCAGAGGTGTGGAGGAGCGAGCTGCTTAGGGACCTGTTCTCCAGGGCTTGCTCTGTTTGCTTTCTTCTGCCATTCGGGACCACCCACAGTGAATTCAGCCCTTCTAAGTCAATCATTGATTAAGGAAACACCCTGTAGGCAAGCAGGGGAGGCATTTTCTCAATTGACATCCTTCTTGGATGACCCTAACTTGTTTTAAATTAACGAAGAAAACAGACCAGGACACCGCTCTTGCAGAGAACTGGAGTTCAATTCCCAGAACCTTTATCAGGCAGCTCACAACTGTGTGTGACTCTAGTACCAGGGGCCCAACGGATGCTTCTGAGAAGAGCTGCGTGTGTATTGTGAATGGGAGTGTGTGTGTATTTATATATACATACACATAAGTCTTAAATATAAAAACCACAAATAGGAAGCCTAGAGTGATGGCCCCACAGTTAAGAGCACAGGCTGTTTTTCCAGAGGACCCGGGTTCTATTCCCAGCACCACATGGTGGCTCATGACTGTAACTCTAGTTTTAGGGAATCTGACACCCTCTTCTGACCTCAGTGGGCACCAGGTATGCACATGGTGCATAGATGTACATTTACAATAAAATTATTATTTTTTTAATTAAAACAACAACAAATAGGTTCCTTTTTGATTTATGAGCCTCATAATAGGGTGTTTAAACCATTGGGAACATGTGCTCCCCACTAACCTTGCCGTGGGGGTATCGAAACTGGAAGTGCGGCTTAGTGCTGAGGCACTAACCCTTTCTTCAGTCCCCAGCATTGGGGAAAATAGCTTAGTATAAGGGAAACTTGAGCCTGGCAGTGGTGGCACACACCTTTAATCCCAGCACTTGGGGAGCAGAGGCAGGTGAATCTCTGAGTTTGAGGCCAGCCTGGTCAACAGAGCGAGTTCCAGGACAGCTAGGACTATTACACAGAGAAACCCTGTCTCATGGGGGGTAGGGGAGGAGGAGCACAAGAGGAAATTGAAACACCCTGGGTGTGATAGTGAATGCTTTTAACCCCAGCACTTGGGAACCAAAGGCAGGTGGATCTCTATGAGTTCAAGGCTAGCCTGGTCTACAGAGTGATTTCCAGGCCAGCTAGCACTATATAGTGAGACCCCCATCTCAAAAAACCAAAGCAAAAACCAAAAATGCCCACAATTAATAGAAAATTAGCCTGATACAATTCAACTTACCCTAGGTAGTGTCAGACTCAAGGGAGGGCTGGGGTCCCAGCGCAGTGGTGCCTCGCTTGCCGAGCAAGTGCAAGGCCCTGGGTCCCATCCCTAGCACGGAAGAGCGAGCTGAGGGGTAAAAGAGCAGCAGAGAAGAAAGCAAGCCACCGGTCAGATGAATGCACATGAAGATTGGAGCAAGAGACCACAGGCTTTGCTATTGGAGGAGCTGGTGAGTTCTTTGGTGGCAGGAGAGAAGGCAAACAGGCAGTGCAGACATCTTTTCTGTGGAACTGAAAAGTATGGAAGGCAGAGATGGGGACGAGTCTAGAAAGGAACACAGAAACCAGCACCTCACAGTGAGGTGAGGCGGGTGAGGGGCTGAGGAGTGAGGACACACAGGGAAGGGCTTGTGGTCCTCAACAGTTTCCTCCTTGCTTACACACACACATACACACACACGCACACACACACGCACACACGCACACATGCACACACTCCCAGGACTGAGTATCAGATGTGCCTGGCAAAATGTAGGTTGGCAGCTGAGGTTGAAGGAGGGGTGAGGCAGGGAAGGGAGGGGTTGAGGAGCATGGAAGAAGTATTGAGAAGGAAACTACTAACAACACAGAAAGAACCGGAAACTGGGAGCAGGGGTGAAGGGACCCTCTTGCTGTGCAGGTTCCCTCCCAGACCCCGGTTTAGGTCCAATCCACACCCAAACCCCAGAGAGATCCTTGATTAAGATGGGAAGAAAAGTGGAAGCGGCCGCTTTTCTGACTCGGGAAGAAAAACAGCAGCAACTGCTCTTGCAGGTGGGATTTTGAGAGGAAAAAGGGGAGGTGTGTTAGAATGGGCTAGGATTCGTGGTCTGTTTTGGCTGGGCGTGTTAATTAGGGTAGCCAAAGGGGGCTTTTGATTGCTGGGCTTCAATGCTTTGATAACTGTACCTTGGTAGCCAGCCTCAGAGGAGGAAGTGGTCAAATAAGGGAATGGCCCTTGGGGGCTAGCTTTAGGAATGTGATCTGTTTTTAGCAAGGCAGAGAGGGTGAGGGTGTTTACTGAGCTCAGACTGGCCAGAATCCCTTCAAGAGGGATCTCATTTCCTGGGTCCTGGGCTTTCCCCTGGGGCTCCTTTTCAGAGTAGGAATGCAGCAGACCCAGGGTGGAAACTTCTTCCTATTTTAGGCATAGAGTGCTAAGGAACTTGAGAGAAGGAGAGAGTTTGGGTTGGACATGGAAGGATACTGAAGCCAAGGACCAGGTACTTGTGGGTGCCACTATGAATCCAGTCCTGAGAAGAGAAGTGGAGGGTGTAGAGGAAGGCACAGGGGAGGGGGTCAGAGAAGGCTGCCCACTGCCAGGACTCTGTCCAACCTTCCTGCACCATACCCAGGAAGACAAGTGAGAGAGGCACGGTGGAAGTGAAGATCCAGAGGTGGGAGGAACTCCCAGAGGTAGCAGAACACATGTGACTTCATCTTTCCTTCTGCCCAATGTCTTCTCTGGATTCCCCAGCTCATCCACTTAGGAAGGACAGCCATACTCCTGCCAGAAAAACCAGGCACATCTCTTGTTGTTTTATTGTTTATTTTATTTTATTTTATTTTGAGATAGGGTTTCTCTGTGTAGCCCTGGCTGTCCTGGAACTTGTTCTATAGACTAGGCTGGCCTCGAACTCACTGAGATCAGCCTGCCTCTGCCTCCCGAGTGTTGGGATTTAAGGTGTGCGCCACCAACGCCCAGCTGCCATTTTTAATTTTTATTTATTTGTTTGGAGTTTTGAAATAGGGGCTCTCTATGTAGTCCTGGCTGTCCTAGAATTACTGTATAGGCTAGGATGGTTTTGAACTCACAGAGATCCACCTTCCTTTGCTCTCTGAGTGCTGAAATTAAAGATGTGGACCACCACACCTGGCCATTTTTAATTTTCGAAATATTTTTTCTTTTATTTGTTTGCTTGTTTTATGGGGTTTTTATTTTGTTTTGTTTTTATGATATAAGGTCTTTTTATGTAGCCCAGGCTGGCCTCTGACTTTCCTTAGCTTCAGGAGAACTGGGATTATAGATGTGCTCTATTGGCTTTTTTCTTTTCTCTTTCTTTCTTTCTTTCTTTCTTTCTTTCTTTCTTTCTTTCTTTCTTTCTTTCTTTCTTTCTGTGTGTGTCTTTTCGAGATAGGGTTTTCCTGTGTTGCCCTGGCTGTCCTAGAACTTGCTTTGTACACCAAGCTGGCCTTGAACTCACAGAGATCTGCCTGCCTTTGCCTCCTAAGTGCTGGAATTAAAGGCATGCACCACCACCACCTGGCTAAGCAAGTGCTCTTAACCACTGAGCCATTTCTCCAGTTCTTGGGAATCTGCTGCCTCCTTCTGGTCTCCACAGGCACTCACACACACGTAACATGCACTCACTCAGATACACAGGCACATATGCATGCACATAAATAAAAATAAGGTGATGTGTGATAGCACACGCTTTTAATCCAAGCCCTTAGGAGCCAGAGGTAGGTGGATCTCTGTGAGTTTGAGGCCAGTCTGGTCTACAGACCAGTTCTAGGACAGCCAGGACTCCATAGTGAATTCCAGGACAGCTAGGACCACATAGTGAGACCCTGTCTCCAACAAATAAATAGATAAACAAATACAGATTTAAAATTTAAAAAGTAATATCTAAACTGAGCGTGACACATGCCTGCCATCTATTCCCTGACAGGACCCTCTGTACTTCAGAGTTCTCTTTCCTAGACTTTTGTGGGAAATCCTGTATGTGTGTGTGTCCTGTGAGCTAGACCCTTGTGTGTGACACAGTGAGGGACTGTGGGCCTGTTCAGGAGCCATGTTTGTACACAGGTCTGAGGCTGAGCATGCTCAGTGGTGCACGGGGTAGCTTCTATGTCACCTCTCCCACATGCACGAAAGCGTGCCTCTGGTTGGGCACAGTGTGTCCGGGAGTGTGTAAAATGTCTCCTCCACACAGAGGTCAGCCTGTGATGTGCCAGTGCAGATACAGTTAGAGAGGAACTCGCTAGCAGTAACAGGCAGAGCAAAGATTTCAGGGCGGGGGGAGGAATTGGTACCAGTTCCCTTAGACTGGGGGCCTGCAGCCTCTTCCTGATACCTGCCTTGGAAGGTATGTGACCAAAGAAAGGGACCAGGACTGTGGGTATAGGGAAGATGGCCCGCTACACTAGTCCTGGTCTGGGGAGAGTGGGTAGGTCAGCTGCTGCCTAGAACAGCTGTTTGGAACTCTGATTGCAAAGCCATGTCCCTTTCTAGACAGAAGCGCTAGTGTAGTGGATGCCTGGAATCCCGGGACTTGAGAGGCTGGGGCGGGAAGAGGCTCAAAGTGAGTTTGAGGCTAGCCTAGGCTAGTGAGTTCAAGATCAGTGTGGGCTACATAGCAAGACCCTGTCTCAAAACCAAACCAAGCCAATGTGGAACTGGAGAAACAGCTCAGCAGTTAAAAGCATGCATTGCTTTCCCAGAGGACCCTGGTTCTGTTCCCAGCATTCATGTGGGGCCACCTCACAACCACCTGTAACTCCAGTTCCAAGGGACCTGACTTTCCCTTCTGGTCTTGGAGGGAAACCCCCCTTACACAAATATATAAAAATGAAACCGCCGGGCGGTGGTGGCGCACGCCTTTAATCCCAGCACCTGGGAGGCAGAGGCAGTCGGATCTCTGAGTTAGAGGCCAGCCTGGTCTACAAGAGCTAGTTCCAGGACAAGCTCTGGAAACTACAGGGAAACCCTGTCTCAGAAAAAAAAGAAAAGAAAAGAAAAAGAAACTTTAAACAATGTAAAACACCAATGTTGCTAGAGAGATGGCCCCCTGGTTACAAAGTTGCAGAGGCCAGGAGTTCAGTGCCCACTTCAGATGGCCCATAGCTGTCTCACAACTCAAGGTCCAGAGGATGCAATGCCTTCTTCTATGGCAACTTTTCTTGTCAGACTATCTTTGGATCACCAGCTCCTAAACAATGAGGTGGAGTCTTATTATTAATTATGAAAGTTTGGCTTTTGGCTTCGGCTTATCCCCAACTAACTTTTGTAACTTAGTTAACCCATATTTTAAATCTATGTTCTGCCATGTGACTTGGTTATCTCTGCTCTGTATTGTATGTCTTACTTCTTCAGAGTCTTACTGGCTTCTCTCTGCCTCTCTTCTTCCCAGAATCCTCTCTCTCCCTGGAAGTCCTGCCAAACCTCTTCCTGACTAGTTATTGGCCATTCAGCTCTTTGTTTGTTTGTTTTGTTTTTTGAGACAGGTTTTCTCAAGTCCTTAAACTCACTCTGTAGACCAGGCTGGCCTTGAACTCACAGAAATCCGCCTGCCTCTAATTGCTGGGATTAAAGGAGTGAGCTATCACCGCCTGGTCCATTCAGCTCTTTATTAAACCAACCACAGTGACACATCTTCATACAGTGTAAAAAATATTCTGTAACACACTTCTGGTCTCCAAGGGCACCCATATGCATGTGCATGCACACACACACACACACACACACACACACACACACACACACAGAGAGAGAGAGAGAGAGAGAGAGAAGCAAACATGCATGTACTAAAGTAAAATAAAAAATAAAAAATATATCTTAAAGAAAATCCCTTATTTCTTGGAAAAATGGTATCCCTCCTGCCTGGTGCCCTACATCAAGGCCCACCCCAGTCTCCCCCATATTCACTTGCTCCTGGGGAGAGCGGTAGGTAGACCTGGGGTGAGAAAGAGGACCCAGCAGCTGGCACCTGACCGATCGAGGAGTCTAGAGTTAGGCAAGACAAGGTTGTGTCTCCCTCTCCAGCTATTGCCCCACCCCCACGTGGGTGGGGGACACACAATCAGATCACTTGCCCAGGCATCTGCAGCATGGACCGGGCTCCTACCCCTAGGAGTAGAGCTCACCAGCTAGGGAGATGCCTGCTGTCTGTCCAGTGCTGGGCACCATGCTCTGGTCATAATGGGGATCGGAGTGTGAAGATGGGGTCCTGCCTCTCAGTTCCTTCCTGTTTGAATTCCTGCCTTGGCAGTGGGTTGTCCAGGTGCCAGGCCTCCTGGGGGAGTGTGCTCTTCCTGTGCCAGGGCCCGGTGCCCACCCCTGCCTCTGCTTCCCACTTCCTCCTCAGTCTGAGCTGGCACAGTTGTGGCAGCACCTCTTCTTAGCACCTTCCAACTGGGCACAGCCAAGCTGCACTCAGCCCACGGCAGCAGGCAGCTTGCAGCAGCCTGGAGCTGGCAGACTCCCTGGTGCCTGATCCTCTTCTCTCCAGCCCCCTCCAGCCCCACCTTCCTGTCTTCCACATCCTGGGGATCTGAGGAGAGCCCCCCTCTTCCCAGGCTCACCTGCACTGGGACCCTTCCTGGGTTAGGGGCTTGGTTTTGAGTATGTCATTAGTCATTAGTCTTAGCCAGTTCTAGGCCACTCTGGGTCAAATGGGTGTTTTTTTCTTTGGGGGGAGGGGGTCCAGATAGGGTTTTTCTGTCCTGGACACACTACTTTTTTTTTTTTTTGGTTTTTCGAGACAGGGTTTCTCTGCAGCTTTAGAGCCTGTCCTGGAGCTAGCTCTTGTAGACCAGGCTGGTCTTGAACTCACAGAGATCTGCCTGCCTCTGCCTCCCGAGTGCTGGGATTAAAGGCATGCGCCACCACCGCCCGACTGTCCTGGACACTCTGTAGACCAGGCCAACTTCGAACTCACAGAGATCCGCCTGCCTCTGTCTCCCAAGTTCTGGGAATAAAAGTTAGTGCTACCACCACCCAGTTTAAATGGGTGTTATTTTTTTTAAGAGTGCTATTTATTTATTTATTTATTTATTTATTTATTTATTATGCATACAATATTCTGTCTGTGTATATGCCTGCAGGCCAGAAGAGGGCACCAGACCTCATTACAGATGGTTGTGAGCCACCATGTGGTTGCCGGGAATTGAACTCAAGACCTTTGGAAGGGCAGGAAATGCTCTTCACCACTGAGCCATCTTTCCAGCCCATAAATGGGTGTCTTTTATAGAATCTTATCAGCCCAGGTTCTTGTGGTCAACTAATTTTGAGACTAAGTGAACTAGCTTCTAAATCCAGCATGGGGTCTGTGATACCGTGAAGCCACACGGACACTTTTGTCACTACAGGACCTGTGACCTCTTCTGAGTGCTGGCCCCATGAGTGCTCTGAAGCTTTGGCCTGGGTTTTTAGGTCACTGTGAGAAAACATAGGCACTATAGTCCTTGGCCTGCTGGGTACTGTGGACAGATGCCACACACAAGGTCACACATATTTGGGGTCCTCTCCTTAGGTTAGCGCAGTTGAGTTTTAAGACTCTTGGATTTGTGCCCAGAGTGATGTCACACATCTTTGAACCCAGGACTTAGGAGGCAGAAGTGGGTGGATCTCTGTGAATTGCAAGTCAGCCTGGGCTACAGAATGAGTCTCAAGCCAGACAGGGTTATATAGAGTGATGTAGTCCCCCAAACAAACAAACAAACCAAAAAAACCTGGATTCCTGTGGATCTCTGGGATTCTGGAACCTGGTGAATGCCCAGCCCTGGGTGGGTTGGACTTTACATGGCGCCAATAGAGTTTCTGAAAATGTAGGCTTAGCCCCCAATCCCTCTGGGTCAGAGCCAGCTACGTCAATACAGTTCACTGTCAGTTAATGTTAGCCCAGATGCAGGCGTGAGCTCTACTGACTCATCTCCATGTGCTTCATGATACCCTAGCCATGACAGTGCCATGTTAGAGGCCCTGCGGCACGGCACAGTGAAATTGAGGTGTGCTTCCTGCAACCCTAGATCCCTGCGGCGATAGCGACATTTTGTTTGTGATCTAACAAAGCTTGCCTGAAGATCAGAGTGCGGAGCTAGCCACTAGTTAGTCATAGAGGCCACCACTGTCTGGCCTCTTTAATCCCAGCACTTCAGAGACAGAGAACTCTTGTGAGTTCAAGGCCACCCTGAGCTACATTAGATTGATACAGTCTCTAAGAGAAACAGAGCCAGGCAGTGGTGGCTCACACCTTTAATCCCAGTATTTGGAGTCACAGGCCTTTAATCCCAACACTAGGGAGGTGGAGACAGGAAGGGATATGGCTGGGTGGAGAGAGGAATATAAGGCAGGGGGAGACAGAAGCTCATTGCATTCGGTCAGAGAATTTCCTAGAGGCAAGAACTAGTGGCTGGCTGCTCTGCTCCTCTCATCTTTCACCTTTCACCCCCTAATACCTGACTCCAGGTTTTTGTTATTTTTTTTTCAAGGCTCAGGACTGAACCCAGGGCCTTGCGCTCTATCACTGAGCTAATTCCCCAGCCCCCACGGGTTTTCATTATTAAGACCAATTAGATTCGTGCAACAGATCGCCCCTCTGCTCTGTTGCTTTTTGGCCTTTATCATGAGGCCTTGCCTCCAATCAAACTCCCGTTCCCTGGCTGAATGGGCCTTCTGCATAGCATAGAACACAAGCACAAAGGGCTTTTGTCACCCCACCCTGAGCTCCGCTTTGGGGCTCTCCCTAACCCCCCTTCTGTCACCCTTCTGCCTCCAACCTCAGGCCACCCCAGCTGGAGGCTGCTGCAGTATTTTTCCAAAGGCACTGCTCTGCCTCGCACACGTTGGGGAGAAAGATCCAAAGTCTGTGTCTATATATACCTCCCCACCCCCGGACGGCGTGCATCTCCTTCGCCGGGCTGCGGTCCTGCAGTCTGTCGCTGGTTACGGCTCTTCTCAGATTTGCGTGCTTAATGTTTCATCCAGGAAGCACTTCTGGCTGGGTGTTCTGGAAGGTGGTGTGAAGCTGACAGAATGTCAGGCCTTGGGATGCTTGCTTATGGCTGCTGGTTGGGGGGTGGGGGCAAACGTGCGGATCTGGAGAATAGTGACGTTAGCATCTGGTTGGCTGTCAGTGGCTTCAGCATTGTGGTTCCAAGGCAAGGTGGCATTGGGGAGACCATATTGGATATGGGTTTTTGCAGGTGGCAGAGAGAATATCACTTCTTTGGGACACAAACAATGATGAAAGTGGCTTCTTGGGTTCAGTCGCTCAATCAGGTCTTGGTCCATTAAGTCCAGGTTGGGGAAGTCTCCAATTGGAAGAAGCCCTTCGACTCCATGGGGAATTCACCCATTGCCCAAGGTCCTAAGTGCACCAAACACAGTGGGAAGTAGAGGGCTGGATTTGAGGGTCTGGTGACAGCTGGGGAACATCAGAGTCCCTGAACTCTCGGCTCCTGTGGCTGACAGGGAGGGCCATCAACATCTAACTTCCTCGCTGGCAATTTGGGGAGCAGAGACAGTGCCAGCCACACAGAGAACTAAAGACAGGCCCTCTGTTTCCAGCAATCTGTGTACGGCACAGGGTCTGGAGGGGAAAGGAGTGAGGAAGGGGAGGCTGTGGCCCAGGGGCACATGGAAAAATCTGGAGATGGAAGGGGGTGGGAGCAGACAGACACTGGCCTTTCATTCTGACCCTTTGGAGACATGAACTAACTGATTGTGCCTGGGTCCAGAGGGCGCGGTGTTTGGGGAAGCCCGTTCCATCCCCCAGCCCCTGGGGAACAAGATCTCCACACATCCCACTGTTCCTCACAACGCTCAGACAGAAGAGAGTTCTCAGGCAGTGGGGTGGGTATGGTGGCTCTACCCCTTACTGAGTTGCCGGAAGAATTCTGGGGTTGAGTTCTGATGGAGGGCCCCCCCTCCTATCCCAGGCAGTTCTTCCTGCTGTCGCCAGAGTGTGATGTCTCCGTTCTGCATGGGATGCAGTAGGGTAAAGACCCTCACTTCTGTTATGTGAATCACGTTCTGACAGGCATGTCTGGATGCTTGCTCTTCCCATCCTGTCCGTCTCTTATACACATACATAAAGCCCTTGGCTTTTAGGTACAGTGTACTTTCTGTTCCTGCCAGTGGCAGGAGCTGGGCAGGAAGCTGAGAGACAGCCACCCCAGAGCCACCAAACCATGCATTCCAGAACAGATGAGTTAAGAAGGGGAATCTTGCCTTGTATGGTGATGCGCACCTTTAATCCTAGTGCTCGGGAGGCAGAGATAGGTGGATCTCCGAGTTTGAGGCCAGCCTCAAACTAGGACTACAGAGTGAGTCCTAGGACAGCCAGGGCTACACTGGAAACCTGTCTGGGGGTGAGGAGAAGGAAGTAAAGAAAGGGAAATTTTTTGCTTTTTCTTCCCCAGCTGACTGTGTGGTTGGCAACTGCCCTTCAGGACTTTTGTCCACCTGGTGGGACTTTTTATCCAAAGGACATGATACAGAAGTTGAGAGAAAACCAAGAAGCGCCCAGCTGCTGAGCTGGCTCTAGTCCTGCCAGTACCTCCTGTTATCTCTGGAGGCTTCGATGGTTCCCTCCAGACCCCAGGGCTTGGCAGGGCAGCACTGGGAAAACATCGGTTGGCAAAATTGACTTTCTGAACTCTTGGGAGCTACCTATGGAGGAAGGCATGATGCCCACAGACCCACTGATGCCAACGGGAAGACAGACAGGAGGACAGAGGAAAGCACCCACAAACAGCCATGCAAACTGAAGAGCTGTAGAGGCATTTCTTAGGGTGACTCTGATTGCTCCTCCAGAACCTGCTGGCTGGGCCAAGGCCCAACAGGTGCTCAGAGAGTGAGCTAGCAATCAAGGCAGGGTTGGTTCTGGGAAAGAAATTGAAAGAGGGAAAAAGGGTTTTTTGAGGCAGGGTTTCGTGAATCCCAGGCTGACCTCCGTGTAGTCAAGGCCTTGAATTTGCCTGTAGCTCCAAAGTACTGAGAGTTTAGACCACGTAATACCACACCTGATTTATGTGGAACCTGGGACTGCACCCAGAGCTTTGTGCGCGTATGCATTCCACCAGCTGGGCTCTATCCCCAGCCAAAGATGACCTAACTCTTTTTCTTCTTTCTTTCCTTTCTTTCTTTTTCTCTCTCTTTCTTCCTTTCTTTTTTCTTCCCTTCTTTTTCTTTTTTCTTTTTTCTTTTCTTTTCTTTTTTTTTATTGAGACAGGGTTTCTCTGTGTAGCCCTGACTGCCCTGGACTCACTGTGTAGACCAGGCTGACCTCAAACTCAGAGATCTGCCTGCCTCTGAGTGCTGAGATTAAAGGTGTGTGCCGTCACTGCCCAGCTTATTTCTTTCTTAAGTTTAGACAGTCTTTCTGTGTAACCCTGGCTAGGTTGCAACTTATTACATAAGTCAAGATGGTCTCAGGGGTGGAGCAATCCCCCTGCCTCTGCCTTCCCAGTTTTGGGATTACAGATGTGTACCACCACTGTCTATCGAGAAGAGAAATTTGAAAGCCTGCTCTCTACAATACTAAAGATCAAACATATGGAAAACTAAGTCCTTATAAACCCTTAGTTCAAGGAGTAACTGACTTAGGCAAAGGGCTTTTTTTTTTTTTTTTTTTTTTTTTTTTTTTTTGGTGGTTTTCAGTCCAAGGTCTCATGTAGCAAGGTGGCTTCAGGCCTTTTACGTAACTCCTCCTTCTTTCTTTTTCTCTCTCTTTCTTCCTTTCTTTTTTCTTCCCTTCTTTTTCTTTTTTTTTTTTCAAATATTTATTTATTTATTATGTATACAGTATTCTGTCTGTGTGTATGCCTGCAGGCCAGAAGAGGGCACCAGTTCTCATTACAGGTGGTTGTGAGCCACCATGTGGTTGCTGGGAATTGAACTCAGGACCTTTGGAAGAGCAGGCAATGCTCTTAACCTCTGAGCCATCTCTCCAGCCCTGGATGGTGGTTTTCAACCTGCGTACTTTTTCTGTTTAATTCCATATTAGGCAACGTCTGGGGACATTTTTATTTGTCACAGGGCAAACGTTGCTATTATCATTTATCTAGTGGGTCAAACCCAGCATGATGCTAAAGAAAGATGGGAAATATCCAGAAGGCTGAGGTTTGGAAAGCCTGGCTGAGACTCTAGAAGATGCCAGAGTCTTCATTGTTTATGCCACCACCTCCCACTGCAAAGGAATGCACCTAGACCTTTGAATGTGCAGGGTGGGGAGGTAAGGTGGGGGAGGGTGGGGGAGGGATGTATGACTCATCTCCATACAGCGGGCGGGGCTTCCCTTCCTATGCAGAGCCAGGCTATCCTTGAGGCAGGCATGCCGATTTCTGTTCAGGGGTTCCTGACCCTGGCAACCCTGGGAGAAAGCTGGGGAGGGCTCACCCAAAAGTGCTTGAGCTGTTGACTCAGAAATAACAGATGCTCATTCCCAACTCAATTTGCATCTCATTTGCATATCGCTTTGCCTAAGATTTGCATGTTGCTCCTTTTAAGGCAAAAGCCATGGATCTCCTGGCCTGTCTCACCTTTCTCTCTTCCTTAGGGACAACCATCTGACTCCACCCCTACTTCTGCTCACCTGGGAATCACTGGCTTGCTGAACTCTCGGTAAAGTTTTATACAGTCAGGCTCAAAAGACTAGTGGGCCTATTAAGTTCTGCCTACCTTCCTTCACGGTCAAAAGCCTGGCTTTTGATGTGGCCACTCCTCACACTGGGGTATTGGTAGTTACCTGTGAAATGGAGATTATGACTTTTTGACCACACAGAATTCCTATGAGGCTAGATCAAAAGATATATTTTATTTTTTTTGAGACCCAATCTTGCTATGTAGTCTAGGCTTCCCTTGAATTCTCCCTTCTGTTTCTGCCTCAAACTGCCTGGTTTGAGTTACCTCCTTAGCTCCAGCCTGCTACCACCATAACTATCTACTACTCTCCCTCACCTCTGCTGGCAGTGGTGTCCTAACTTAAAAAAAAAGAAGTTTAGCCGGCCATAGTGGTACAAGCCTCTGGTACCAGTGCTTGGGAGACAGAGGCCAACCAGGTCTACAGAGTGAGTTCCAGGACAGTCAGAGCTACAGAGAGAAACCCTGTGTCAAAAACAAACAAGAAACCACAACGAAGTTTAAATTTTTGTTATCTTAGCCATGTGGAGGTATTCGTGTATGCGTTTGGATATGTGCACGAGTGCAGGTGCCCTTGGAGGTCAGAGGTCAGATCTCCTGAAACTGGGGCTACAGATGCTTCATGCACTATCTTTGGATGCTGGTGATAGAATTCTGGTCCTCTCAAAGAGAAGCAAAGGTTCTTGACTACTGGACCAGACCTCTGGGCATCCTCTGTTGTGGATTCTGTCCTTCCGCTTCTGTCTCTACACAATCATTCTCTACAAAGCATCGAATGACCTTTGATGCTACTGTGGCTCGGGGCAACGGTTCTACTTAGTGATGAACTGTATCTGCCTTTGTCCTGCCTCCTTTTATGAGCTCCCTAGGATGCTCTGTCAGCAAGGTAGGTACCAGCCCAGGTAGTAGAGAAATGGTAACTCTGGGGAGAAAGATTTCCAGCGTTGTCCTGCATGGTTGGAAGGGATAAAGCAAGTCTCACTGATTCAGTGACCAGGATGGTGTTGGGGGACAAAGAGGAGGGAAGGGGTCAGGCATAGTGACCTGTGCTTGTACTTCTGGCACTTGAAAGACTAAAGCTACAGGATTGGGGGTTTGAGTCAACCTGGGTGTCTCTCTCAAAAACAAAATAAAACAAAACAAAAAACCCCTGGCAAAGCAAAAACAACTCTGTGAGTTGGAGGCTAGCCTGATCTACATAGTGAGACCCAGTCTTTGTTTGTTTGTTGGTTTTGAGATAGGGTTTCTCTGTGTAGTTCTTGCTGTCCTGGAATTCACTCTGCAGATCAGGCTGGCCTCCTGAGTTTCACTGGTGTGTGGCCACTGGCAAACCCCCATGTTAAAATAACAAAAACGAAAAGGAGGGGGCAGGTTTGGGGATGTAGATCAGTTGGTAGAGCATGTAGAAAACCCTGGGTTTGATCCCCAGCACAACAGAAAACAGGCGCGGTGGTGGACACCCAGCACTGGGAGGCAGAAGCAGGAAGAACAACATTGCAAAGCTTTGCAAAGCCATCCTTGGCCATTGCATTGCTTTACAAACCAGCCTGGGCTAGCCAAGACCCTGCCTGGAAACAAAACACTGTAAAGGAGGACGGAAGGGATTTGGAGGTGCCCAGGGGAGCAGAGGTGTGGCAGGTGCTGGAGAGAAGTTGACCCATTTCCCATTGCTGCCTGGACAAGAAGGCTGGGGACTGAAGGCATAGGTATCTCAGTACAGAGAGCATGTGCCTAGCATGTTCAAGAACCTGGATTCAAGCCTCGGTACCCAAGGAGGAAAAAAGAAAGAAAGGCAGAACTATTTTGCTGGGCTTTCTTTAATCCCAGCACTCCAGAGACAGAGGCAGGCAGATCTCTGAGTTGGTCTCCAGGGCCAGTTTCAGGACAGCCAAGGCTACACAGAGAAACCCTGTCCAAAAAAAAAAAAAAAAAAAAAAAAGGCCTGAAGACTGAAGTTTTCTTATCTGGAGGAACTGAAAGGCTTCCAAGAAGCAATTGCAAATACTAACACTTGCACGTTCTCTGCGAAACCACCGCTGGCCCGACGCCCGGTCACGAGAGAGCCAGCTTCTCTTTCGGAACACCTGTGCTGCCCTACAGCCCACACCTCTAGTCTTCCAACGCCTTTCCCTGCCGTTCAAGCAGACAACCAAGGACCACCCCATCCTTCATTAGTACCTGTCCTCAGGTTAAGATGTGTCCGCCAGGGCCAGGGCCGGAAGGCTCTGTCCTCAGTCTCTGATAGAGTTGGGCAGTGGTAGGATGCTCAGGAGGTGAACGGAGGTTAGCTCACTGGACAGGTGGCCGTGATCAGGGTGGAGGTGGTGGGAACTGGGGCTCTTTTCCCTCCTCCCCTCTCTCTGCTTTCCAGGCACCTCCACTGAGGTGGACAGTTCCTCTGCCATGTTCTCCCGCCATGTTCTCCCACGCTGTGCCACTACCAGCCTGGGGCAGCTACCAGGCTGGGACCATGGACTGAAGGCAAAGTGAACCTTCCCTTCCCTAAATGGATTTACTCAGGTGTTTGTTATAGCGACAGGAAGCTAACTAACTAGCACGCCTTGGAGTGGGGCGGGAGCAGGGGAGGGATATAGCTACCACACAGAGTTGGAAGAGCCAGAAATGCCTTGTACTTGTTGAGAAAAATGCTTGAGGGAATAAAAAGGAGAGGCGTGAGGAGTCAACAGTCTTCAGACACCTGCCAAAGAGGAGGAAAAGGAAAGGGCACCTTCCAGAAGAATCCCAGGCTATGATGAGGCTCCAGGAGTCTCAGCACAGAGACTGCCCACAGTAGGAGTCCGCACTGGGCACAGGTGTCCATTCCAAGTCCCCTGGTGTGCTCAGTAATTGGCTGGAGTTGTTGAGAGAAATCATGACCTCAGCTTCTATGCTCAGAGGACCCCAATGCAGCTGGAGATGCTGGCCACACCTTCCTCCAGGTGACACTGTGTAGAAGTGAGGCCTGAGAAGCTACGACAGAGGAGGAAAAGTGAGAAACAAAGCAAGCAAAAATAAATCAAAAACTGGGTGTGGTAACACTCCTGTAATCCCAGTGCTGGGGCGTGGGGGCAGAGGTAGGCAGATCTCTGTGAGTTTGAGATCAGCCTGTTCAACATAGTGAGTTCCAGCACAACCAGGGTTATGTGTACAGAGACTCTGTTTCTAAAAACCAAAAACCAAACCAAACAAACAAACAAAATCCTAAAACAATAGTGGGAAAAAAAAAAAACAACCCAGAAATCAAACAAACCGAACCAAAAAAAAAAAAAAAAAAAAAAAAAACCTAAAAAGGAAAAAAGAAATTCAAGGTCATTTTTGGCTACATGGTGTGTTCCATGGCAAACACACTTCAGACCTTATTTCAAAATGTGCATACACAGGAATAACGGCTAAGTCAATAGTAAATATCTCTAAAACTATGATGGGAAACCAAGCGGAACTAGACCTAGAGGATCGAGTGCAGTTCAAAGAAGTTGTTAATCGGGCAGTCGTGGCAAACGCCTGAACCCAGCTCTCCGGAGGCAGAGGCAGGTGGATCTCTGTGAGTTCAAGGCCAGCCTGGTCTACAGAGCAAGTTCTAGGACAGTCAGGACTACAGAAAAACCCTGTCTCAAAAAACAGGAAAAAAAAAAAAAGAGTTGTAAGGAGTAGCATAGAGCCTCCTAGAAATGAAACCAAATGAAGGAATGGGAAGTTAAAATTAAGTAGGAAGGCTGTGGAGGAGATAAAAGTAAGAATCACCCAGAGAGAAGCTGAGAAGACGGCTGGTGAGATTCCTAGTCTTGTGAGCGTTTGCAGAGCGCACACTGCACTGGGTATGCAGCAATGCTCAGCAGCAGTGCTCGGCAGCAGTGTGGTGCTCTGCTCTGCAGTGTAGCTCTCAGAAGAGGGGACTGGGGAGGACCCAGGCCTTCCCCCATTCTCCTGTCATCCCAGCACTTGGGAGGTGGAGACAGGCTCAGAGGTGTAAGGTCATCCTCAGCTACTGAGTGAGTCGGAATCCAGCTTGGGCTACCCGAGACCCTGATCTAAAACAAGCAAATGAACCAATGAGCAATCAAGGTGCGGATGGATTGCCAGTGTTACACAGGGTGAGAGGGGAGCACAGCCGAGTGAGGAAATCCCACAGGAAGGAAAGCTTTCACTCTCTAAAATTAACAGGCGGCATTGCTTCTGTCCAAGATGAGTAACAGGTAGATTTTTCCCCTTCCTGCTTGAATCAAGTATAAACATAGGCTAAATATTTGGTGTTTTCTTGTTGGTTTGAGACAGGGTTTCATATAGCTCAGAACTTCAAACCTCAAACTTGTTAAGTAGCCCAGGCTGGCCTTGAATTTCCCCATGTTCCCATCTCTACTTCTTAAAAGCTGGGATTATAGGCATGCATCACCAAGCCTAGCTAGCTTTGTTTTTGGCTGTTGTGGTTGTTCTTTTTGAGATGGAGTCTTGTGATGTAGCCTCAGCTAGCCACAAATTGATGATCCTCTTGTCTCAGCTGCCTGGATCTTTGTGCTCAGCTCAACTATGGGTACTGATGCTAGGCTTCACTTCACAGTGTTAGAGCAGGGTCAGATGACCACAAGTTACTGTAGCAGGCTTTCTTTTGGGCCACCAACCAGTTCCCAAATCATGACACAGAGATTTATCATCAGTTATGAATGGATGCTTGATTGTTGCATATTTTGTTTGCGTTCTAAAAAATAAAGCTTGCCTGGAGATCACAGGGCAAAGCTAGCCACTAGTTAACCATAGAGGTCTGGAGGTCTGTACAGAGACGAAACAGGAAGTGACAACATGGGGTGGAGACAGTGATAAGGCAGGGCAGAGACTGATCTCAGCCCTTTTGGACTGGAGCAACAGGAGAGGAAAAAGGTCACTGGTGGCTGCTCCTCTGCTTCTCTAATCTTTCAGGCTTTACCCCATAACTGACTCCTGGTTTTTATTGATAAGATTAATTGGATTTATGCTTCATCTGGCGCCCAATGTGAGACACTATGTTTAAGTGGAAATTTCTTGTCCTAACTGCTCAGTCTCAAATAACCGACTCAAGAGACTGAATGTGAATTACAAATGTTCAGCCAATAGCTTTGACTTATTACTAACTAGCCCTTACATTTTTTTTTTAAATTTAGTTAACTTTATTTTATGTGGATTGGTATGAAGGTATCAGATCCCCAGAAACTGGAGTTACAGACAGTTGTTAGCTGTCATGTGGGTGCTGGGAATTGAACCCAGGTCCAGTGCTCTTAACCACTGAGCCATCTCTCCAGCCCCTTAGCTCTTACATTTTAAGTTAACCCACATTCCTTATTTACACTCTGCCACATGGTGGTACCTTTATTATCATGACATGCTCATCTTCTGCTCCCTCTGTGTCTGGCTGGTGACTCCTGACTCCACCCTTCTCCTTCCCATCATCCTTAGTTTGGTTGCCCCACCTATATTTCTTGCCTGGCTACTGGCTAATCAGCATTTTATTAAACCAATTTGAGTAACAAATCTTTATAGTGTACAGAGGATTATTCCATAGCACTCAGCCTTAGCTTAGGCTTGTTTCTTGTAGCTCTTATAATTTAACCTGTTTCTCTTCATCTATGTCTTGCCTTGGGGCTTTTTACCTTTCTTTCCTTCTGTATATTTTACTTTCACTGCTTCTCATGTCTGGTTGACTGGTAGCTGCCTGGTTTCTGGCTCTGGGGGTGTCTTTTTCATTCTCCCTGATTCTTTCCTCCTCCTCTCTTGAGCCTAGATTTTTTTCTCCTCTTTATTTTTTCTGCCTGCCAGTCTGTCCTATCCCTCTCCTGCCTTGCTATTGGCTGTTAAGCTCTTTATTAGACCAGTCAGGTGCCTTAGGCAGGTAAGGTGACACAGTAATACATCTTTACATAATTAAACAAATACAGCAGAAACAAGTGTAACACATCTTTTCATCTTTAACATAGGCAGCAGAAACAAATGTAACACACCTTCACATAGTTAAAGTAATATTCTGCAACATAAACAAATGTAGCACATCTTTGCCTAGTTAAAATAATATTCCTCAACAAGTTACCATAGCTGTATGGCTTTAAATAACAAAGTCATGACTACCCCAGGACCATGAAAATATCTTTCCATGAGATTTCTTTTTTGAGATTCTATTTTTAATCTTTTATACTTAAGCTTATTGTCCATTTCAAATCGATTTCGGGACATATTTGAAATAAGAACCAGGGCTGAATATCTCCTTTGTAGAAATCCAATTATTCACATCCATTCCTCTCAGGACTGCAGCTGTGTCTTTGTGTGACCGAGGCGACGATGTGTGGAAGGCTTTGTCTGAGAGCTCTCTTCAGCACCGAGGGTCTGGCTGCTCCCTGGATACATCTCTTACTATTGCTTTACAGATGTACACTTACAAAATTCCAAGAAACTGACTAATCTGCTTACTTTACATTTCCATAGAAACTTGTTTTACTTGGGTCTGGAAAGATAGCTCAGTGGTTAAGAGCACTGTTGCTCTTGTAGAGGCCCTGGGTTCAGTTCCTAGCATCTACATGGTGGCTCATTCACAACCATCCTTAACTCTGGTTCCAGGGACTCTAACGACCCCTTCTGACCTCCACAGGCCTATGCAGTTGAAATACTCACACACATAAAACAAATAAATCTAAAACAAGTCTTCATATTTAACTGGGTGACAGTGAAGCACACCTTTAACACCAATACTCAGGAGGTAGAGGCAGGCTGATCTCTGTGAGTTCAAGACCAGGCTGGTCTACAGAACGAGTTCCAGGACAGCTAAGGCTATATACACAGAGAAACCTGTCTTGCAAAATCAAAGAAAAAAAATAAACAAGAGAGAACAAACATGAGAGAAGTCAGCAAGTGAAGAAAGGATCTTGCCACCAAGCCAGAGAACCTGAGTTTGGGGTCCCCAGACCTCCAAGGAGGATGTCTTAGTTTCTTTTCTATGGTAGAGACAAAACACTGTGACTAAGGCAACTTATTTAATTTAATTATGGAATCATGATTCCATAGGGCAGTAGAGTCCATGACCATCATGTTGGGGAGCATGGCAGCAAGCAAGCATGGCTCTAAGAATTTATATGTTGAGACAGCAATCATGAAGCAGAGAAAATTAACTAGGATTGGCATGACCTTTTGAAATCTCAAAACTGGTTCCTGGTGGCACATCTCCTCCAGCAAGGCCATACCTCCCAATCCTTCCTAAATGGTTGACTCAACATCAGACCAAGCATTCAAATATATGAACCTATGGGAACCCTGCTCACCCAGATCACCACAGAAGGAGAGAACTGACTCCTGCAAGTTGTCCTCTGACCTCTGTGCACATATACAAACTCATCCACAGTATGAATAAAACATAAATAAGTATGGTAGCATTCAAGAAGATGTGCAACACACTTTTTATTATTGTTGTTGTTGTTTCTCAAGATAGTGTTTCTCTATGTAGCCCTGGCTGTCCTGGAACTCACTCTGTAGACCAGGCCGACTTCAAACTCAGAGATCCACCTGCCTCTGCCTCCCCAGTGCTTGGATTAAAGCTGTGCACCACCGCTGTCTGGCAAATGTAAATTTTTGTTTGTTTTTCGAGACAGGGTTTCTCTGTACAGCCCTGGCTGTTGTCTTGAAGCTGTAGATTATACTGGCCTTGAACTCACAGAGATTGGCTTACCTCTGCCTCCCAAGTGTGTGTGCCACCATGCCTGGCCTAAGAATTATAATTATTATTACTATTATTATTTGGTTTTTTTTTTTTTGAGACAGGGTTTCTCTGCATAGTCCTGGCTGTCCTAGAACTCACTCTGTAGACCAGGCTGACCTTGAACTCACAGAGATCCACCTCCCTCTGCCTCCCGATTACTGGAATTAAAGGCATGTGCCACCACTGTCCAGCTAAGAATTATGTTTTTGATCTGCAAAATGGTTTTCTAAGGATGGTGATTGGTGTTGGTTCAACCTTTAAAAAATTAGGAGCAGAACCAATTTCATTTATTTTTTTTTGAGATAGGATCTGGTGTGGAAGGTCCGTCTCGTCTGTCTATGCGTTGCTTTTATTGGTTAATGAATAAAGAAACTAATTGACCTATAGCAAGGTAGAACTTAGGCGAGGAAAGCTAGGCTGAATGCTGGGAGAAAGCGGGAGGAGTCAGAAAGAAGCCATGGAGTTGCCAACAGAGACAGACATGCTGAAACTTTGCTGGTAGGCCACAACCTCGTGGTGATGCACAGATTAATGGAGATGGGTTAAATTAATATGTAAGAGTTAGCCAATAAGAAGTTAGAGCTGATGGGCCAAGCAGTGATTTAATTAATACAGGTTCTGTGGGGTTATTTCAGGAGTCTGGGCAGCTAGGAAACAAACAAGTGGCCTTCCCTACTACAGGGTTGTGTGTAAGAGTGTCCTACAGCAGCTTTTAATCCCAGCACTTGGGGAGACAAAAGCAGGCAGATCTCTGAGCTTGAGGCCAGCCTGGTCTACAGAGTGAGTTCCAGGGCAGCAGGGCTACACATAGAAACCCTGTCTCGAAAAACAAAAACAAAAAGATTTAAATTTTATTTTGAAATGTTATTTTTCTGTGTATGGGTGTTTGTCCGTGTGTGTGTCTGTGCACGTCATACATGCAATGCCTGTGGAGGCCAGAGGGAGAAGTCACCTGGAACCAGAGTTATAGACAGTTGTGAGCCTCTGCATGGTTGCTGGAAATCAAACTTAGATTCCCTAACAGTTGAGCCATCTCTCCAGCCTCTTTTTCTAAGACTTAATTTTACTTTTCATTGTGTGTCTGTGTGTGGCTATGTGGATGTGAACGCCGTGCGTGTGGGAGACAGAGAGCAATCCCAGATCCCCTGGAACTGGAGCTACAATTGTGGACAGCCTCATGTGGGTACGGGGAACCGAACTTGGGTCCTCTGGGAGAGCAGTATATGCTCTTAACTGCTGGGTCATCTCTCTAGCCCTACAGCAGCCATCTTGAGTCAGAAGCCTAATGCTAGGGTTTGTCAGAGGAGTTGTAGCCATCATAGACAAAGGGCAGGGAACTGCAATGATTTGTCAATCAGGGACTTTGAGCCAATAACGGAGGAGAGCGACTGAGGGGAGCTGGGAGAACATCTCATGTCTGTTGTTAGGACGCTGGAGGAGACTGTGTGACGATTGTCTCAGTAAAAACTGCGTGGAGGACATAGTTAAAGATATTGTTCTAGTGGTGACATCTCCATTAGAACAAGGCTGGAGAGAGTGATCTGACCCTGGGATGGACCAACCAAGAGGCTGGAACTTGGGAGTTTCCCAGGATGCACTCGGAACCAAATGAGAGGCCAGCAGGCAGAATTAACAAATGAAGAGGAGGGAAGGAAAATGATGGACAGTATTCTAGAAGTAGCATCTTGAGGGAAGGCCTGATGTCACTTCTTGACCCTGACTTTGGAAGTGAGATATGCCAGACAGGTGCCCCTCAAGGGGATGGTGTGGCAGCAATCACCAGGGGGAGCCAAGGGTCATAGGGCCTTCTCTTCAGTTCTGGGAGCCCTTCCTCTTCCTCTGGATAGACTTGGGCACTGGAGTAGAGCTATGACCCCATTGCTCAAGGACAGAAGGGTCCTCTGACTACCAGGTACCCACCACCTTCACAAAGATGCACCCAGTTTAGCTCTGTGTGGAATTTGGGGAGCCGTTCATTGGCATGAAGGAGCCATGGAGGCTGTGGGTCCTAGGGAGACCTGGTGGAGGGGGGTTGTTTATACTACTATTACTAGCCTAGACGACTGGCGCTGCCTGAATAGATGTGGCCCAATGGGGCAGTGTCTTAGTTAGGGTTTCTATTGCTGTGGTGAAACACCATGACCAAAAAGCAAGTTGTGGGAGAGGGTTTATTTGTCTTACTCTTCCACACTGTAGGAACTCAAACAGGGCAGGAACCTGGAGGCAGGAGCTGATGCAGAGGCCACGGAGGGATGTGTTTACTGGCTTGCTTGCTCTGCCTGCTTTCTTATAGAACCCAGGACACCGGCCCAGGGATGGCAGCACCCACCATGGGCTGGGCCCTCCCTCTCTGATCACTAATTGAGAAAATGTCTTACAGCTGGATCTCATGGAGACATTTTCTCAGTTGAGGCTCCCTCCTCTGATGACTCTACCTTGTGCCAGGTTGACACAAAACCGGTTAGTACAGGGAGCGGAGTGAAGAAGGGGTTGGTCTGGTCTCCCCGGATTGAAATGAGGCTGCTCAGCAGGGCTCCCATGGGTGCCCTTGCTCTCTTGATCCAGGAGATGAGGCAGAGCGAGTGGCCTATGCGAGGCAGCTCACACGTAGGCCCATAGTGAGGTCTCTGCCATTGGTTGGTCCATCCTCCTAGTTCTCAGCACCTGCTCCAGGAGAGCAGAGGCTCAGCTTCTTTTTCCACTTGCATCCCAACGCCTGCAAGATGGTCCTGCTCCTAGTAGGTGCTCAGTAAATACTTGTCGAATGTTGAGATAGTGGAAGGAATGTGGCAAGCAGCTCCTCTCTGTGCAACCTCACCCCATCTCTCCAGGGATGAAAAGACTGGAGATCACAGAGCCCAAGTTTTTAGGGAGAAAGAGGCTCAGACTGTTTTAGGGCAGAAGGGAACTGAGTTGGAATGCTCCCTTTACAATAAGCGTTGTATCTGTGGGTAGAGTCTTGACGTCTTCCTCTGGGGTTGCTGTGCAGCTCTGGAGGCCTGGGTTAAGTGCAGTGATGAAAACCGGGACACTAATCTAGTTACTTGGGGTGCAGTGAAGGGTGGACACATGGACCTAAATTCTTAAGTTGGGGACAGGACTTGAGTTTTTTTTTTTTTTTTTTCCTGAGACTGGGTCCCCTGTGTAGCTCTGGATGTCCTGGAACTCCCTCTGTAAACCAGGCTGGCCTTGAACTCACAGAGATCCAACTGCTTCTGCCTCCTGATTAAAATCTGCTGGGATTAAAGAGGTGAGTCACTATGCCAGGCTAAACCCTATTTTATTTATTTGTTTGTTTGTTTGTTTTAAAGATTTGTTTATTTTATGTATAAGCATGCGCTTATGTATGTGTGTGCTCTATTGATTTTATGCCAGAAGAGGGCATCAGATCCCACAATAGTTGGTTGTGAGCCACCATGTGGTTGCTGGGAATTGAACTCAGGACTTCCAGAAGAGCAGCCAGTGCTCTTAACCACGGAGCCATCTCTCCAGCCACCTATTTTATTTTTTATTTTTATTATTATTAGGAGGAGTAGTAGTGTTTGTTTATGTGTGTGTTTGTGTGTGTGCAGGCACATTCACGTTAAGATGGCAGTTGGTTCTCTCCTTCCACCGTGAGAGCCAGGGGTTGAATTTCGATCATCGAGTATGCACAGTGAGCACTTTTATACTGAGTATCTTGCTGACCCTGGACTTGAACTTCTTAATCTTGTTTCCACGTTAGGAAGAAGTGGACCCACGGCACCGGCCTGAGGTAAGAACTAAAAGAAGCCGTGTATCAGAGCGCCCATAACAGGGCTGTAAGAAGTCCTAACATCCAGGGCTCCCCTCTGCCAACTTCTCCAGGAAAATCTCTTGAAATGCAGTCCGCATCCTGACCTTAGCCCCTGAAGACAGTAACTTTCCCTCTACAGGGACCTTTCCGTTCACATAGGCCTTCCCCTCCCCCACCGGGAGAGGTGCCACGGCCAGCCACTTGGAGGAGGATAAGGTCTTGGTGCCTGGTGACTTGGAACAAAGTTCCCTCCCCCGGGTCCTGCCTCTCCCAGGCTGCTGCCTTCCTGCCCACAGCCACATGCTCCTTCTGAATCATGTTACTTACAAGCCTGGAATAGGGGCAGCTGGAGAGATGGCTCAGTGGTTAAAAGTACTTATGTTTTTGCACAGGACTTGGGTTTGGCCCTTGGTTCACAATTGCTAGCAACTCCAGTTTAGGGGATCTGCTGCCTTCGAGGGTTCCCGCAAGCTCACGGGTGCATAGGCACTCACTCAAACATAGGCATAAAATTAAATAATTATATTTTTGAAAATGTAAAGCACCACAGCAGGGCTGGCTGTGTAGTTCAGTTGGTAGTTTACCTGAAGCTCTGAGTTCAAACCCCCATAGTTTATAAACCTGGCGTGGTGGTGCAAGCCTGAACCTCAGCACTTGGGAAGTAGAGGCAAGAGGACCAGAAGCCCAAGAGGAAATATCCTGTCGTCCATGCTGGTTGGTGGTGCACGCCTTTGGTCCCTGAGTTTGAGGTCAGCCTAGTCTACAGAGTGAGGTCCAGAGCAGCTGGGGCTACACAGAGAAACCCTGTTCTTGACTTGAAAAGTCAAAACGAAAAGAAAAAAAAAAGATTCTGTCCTCACTCAGTAATGTGAGGCTGACTACATTTGGGGCCATCCTGGGCTACAGAGTGACTTATGAATAGTATGAATTCCAATGTTCAGGAAAAAAAAAAACCCAAACCCAGCCTGATCTACAGAGCGAGTTCCATGACAGCCAGAGCTACATGGAGAAACCCTGTCTCAGAAATCAAACAAACAACCTCCCCAAAATCAACCAAACAAGAAAGCTGCACAGCTAAAATAGGTAGGTAGGAAAAGGTGCTCGTTCCCAGCTGACAATGGGGCTCCATCTCCAGTATCCACATGGACCCACACGGACCCACATGGACCCGTCTGACCGAAGGATTCCATCCGTAAGTTGTCCTCTGATTCCACATACATGCTCCTCTCACCCCATCCCCAATAAATTAAAATAAATAAACAAATAAACAAATAAATAATGTGATTTTTTTTAGAGCCTTTTATGAGTGCACCTGCAGGGCACACCCAAAGCTCCTTAGCTAGTCATTGTGCACAGCACACACAGCTTCTCCAAGGCTTCTCCTTCCCCACCTGCCTCTCCTGCTGCCACTCCTGGTTTCCACCCCAGCCCTACTGACTCCAGCATACCCCAGAGCCCCTGGCTTTTCCAGTGTGTCCGCTGGCTGGGGACATGCTCATCTTCTTCTCTGCGCAGGAGACTCTTGCCTGCCTTCTACACCCCAGACACATACCAGTCACCTCGTCCCTTCCCTGAGATGTGTTTACTCTTCCCACAACGCCCTGCTGTTGCTGTGATCCCCCAGGGCCCAGCTGTTCCACTTCTCCCTAGGAACTCAAGTCCTTCCCAGCCTGGCTAAGGTTGCTTGCACAGAATCCTGGGGCCTCTGGTAACTCTGCACAGCTCCTGTCTGGGCTCTGAGCCCCAGAAGGAGCAGGTGTACCCTCATCCGGCAGGAAGCCTCTGGCTCCACCCTGCTTGGCTGCACCAGAAGCTTCAGTACAGATGGGGATGTCGAAAATATCTGTGACATATTCCAAACTGGCCTACTTTCCTGTCGCAGGAGTCTGAGATAGAGATGGGTGAGGACAAGCCAGGTGGGAGCTGGGGATTTGCCCCCCTCCCTCCCCGGCTCAGGTGTTAGACAGGAGGTGGACTCCTGGCCTTCCCTGCAGGCTCCTCCCTGGCGGGGCTCATGGGAGGTGAATGGCACCGTGAAGCAGAGGTGTAATGGGGCTTGAGGGAGTGTGTAGAAAGACAAAGGAGGAGTCCTGGGTCCTGGAAGCTTCCAGTTCAGGAGGAGGGCTCTGGCAGTCATCTCGTTGGAAATGGTGACAGAAGCCCTGGGCTCTCTTGTGAGGCCTTGGACAGGCCTTGCCGCTTCTCTAGGTTTCCGGTTTGGGCTTTTGTCTTTTTTAACCAGCAAATGAGTTACTCATAATTCTTGCTTTCCCATCTGCAAGCAGTGGTGGTAAGATGGCTTTGGAACGCTACATTTCTGGGTCTTCCTTCCCTAACCCAGCTCTTGACCTTTTGCCCTGGGGGCTACTAGGGACTTCTCAGTCACAGGGCAACTTTAGTGATCACCTGTTCCTGGACCCTGTCTCCCAGCAGGCCTGATTGGGCCGCTACCCTTAATCCTCAGCTTAATGAGCTCCTGGCAGAGAGTCCTCCAGAGTCCTCCCCCCTGACGCTGGGGCTGCATCATCACTGCTGCGCTGCTGGGAAGTTCACACTCAGAGCTAATTTCAGTCTCTCTAGCTGACATGAAAGCCCTTGGGTGTTCTGCTTGCCTTCTCCCCACATGAGGCGATTGTTATTTTAGTTTCTCTCTTTGCAGGATAGATGAGCCCTCTGCTGTTTCTGGGGTGGGCAGGATCCTGGAGGCATTTTTTTTTTCTCCCTAGCTCTCATGATGCTGGGCTTTTTCCAGTTTTCATTTAAGCGCTGCTATGGTTTAAGTGTCCCCCATAGAAGGCTTGGGGACATACTTATTTTGGTGTTACCTAAGTGCAAGGCTCTGGGTTCAAGACCTAGCACTGTCAAAAAAGAAGGAGGAGGAGGAGGAGATGTGATGGCCCATGCCTTAATCCCAGCACTCTGGAAGCAGAGGCAAGTGGATCTCTGTGAGTTTGAGGACAGCCTGGTCTACAGAGCGAGTTTCAGGACAGGCACGGCTACCCAGGGAAACCCTGTCTCAAAAAACCAAAGGGGTGGGGAAGTTTCATACACTAAAGCCTTTGTTTCTAGGTCCTCGTATTGGGAGATAGTGGAACCTTTAGGAACAGGGCCCTAATGGGAGTTGATTAGACCATTGGGGCCATGAGGGGCATCACGGGGCCCTAGTTCTTTCTCTTCCCTCTGCTCTTTGGCACATGTTCATGAGCAGGTTTATTTTACGCATGCTCGGACCATGATGCCCTGCTTCACCTCATGCTTAGAGCTGTGGAGCCACCGAATCAGGGACTGCAGCCCGCAACCCCTTTCTTTTCATAGCGTGATGAGCTCAGATGCTTTGTGGTAGAGATGAATGGCTGACTTGCACAGCCTTGAATCCCTCCTCTCTCTCAGTTTCTCCAGCTGCTACACAACCAGAACACTGAGTGACCAAACAGAGGTTGGTTGCTATGGATCCACGGATCAAGGCAAAAACAGAAATAATGATTCATATTATTATTTTTTTTATTTTTCGAGACAGGGTTTCTCTGTAGCTTTAGAGCCTGTTCTGGAACTTGTTCTGTAGATCAGGCTGGTCTTGAACTCAGAGAACTGCCTGCTTCTGGCTCCCTAGTGCTAGGATTAAAGGTTTGTGATACAAATGATGGTCTTATAAATAATTACTTTTTGGACAGGGTCTCACTGTGTAGCTGTGGCTGGACTGGAACTCACTATGTAACTTGAGTTTTGACCTCCTGCCTCCACATCTCAGATGCTTAGGCTGCAGATTTACGCTTTCCGTTTGCACTGTTTGAATTTTGCATTACACATACCCCAGTTTCCTACTCAACAAATATGAAAAAATCCGGACCCCCAAATCCGCAGTTCTTAATATTTTATATGTCACTGTATTTGTCCCTAATCACATACCAACAGCTATTGTTGAGAGAGTCAGACCCCAAGAAAGGGAAGTAGGCTGATACCATGGCTGGGACAGAGACTATGAAGGAGACTTAGCATGAAAGGGCCCAGGAGGGGTCAGAGCAGGGCAGCAGAATGGCCAGACCCTTCCTGCAAGCACAGTGCTAGACACTCTAGAGGGCAGAGAGGTCAGAGGGGAGCAAAGTTCCGGCTCATCTAGAGCCAAAAGGATGGCAACAAGGAAGCTAAGTTGGGGGTGGGAGGCTGGAGAGAGGCTCAGTGGTTAAGAGCTCTTGCTGCTCTTGCAGAGGACCTGGGTTCAATTCCCCGTACCAACATGGTTGCCCACAAACACTTGGAACTCCAGTTCCAGGGAATCCGATGTCTTCTGACCTCCAGAGGCACCAGACACACATTTCATACATACGTGAAGGTGAAGCATTGATTATATATAAAATACATAAATAAATCTTTTTGTTATTATTTTGGGTTTTTAGAGACAGGGTTTCTCTGTAACAGTCCTGGCTGTCCTGGAACTCCTTTTGATCACAGAGATCTCTGTGCTTCTGCCTCTGGAGTGCTGAGATCAAAGGCGTGCGCCACCACACCTGGCAAAATAAATAAATCTTGAAAAACAGAAAAAAAAGAAAGAAAGAAGAAGAAAACTAAGTGGGTTTTTCAAGAGCCCAAGAAGGGATTTTAGCTAGAACTTGTTAGTGTGTGTTTCTGAGGAGAGGGCGGGCTCGGGAAGGACTTTCTGGAGGAAATGGAATCTGAGCTGGCCTCAGAACCGGAGTCAGGTATCCACAGGTGCAGAGGAGAAAGAACCCCATGCTGGGTAACAGCAATCTGCTATTGGGCAAAGGCCTGGACTATAAAGGGAAGGGACAGGATGTGTGCTCATGTTCTATGTTGCAAGAGGCAATCAGAGATAAAGCTGCCAAGACTAGGCCAGGTCCTGTAGGCTTGGGCTTCAGGCCCTGAGGTTGCCCCAATCCATGCCACACGCTCACACTCCCTGGGTTCTGAGGATCCTCTGTAAAGCAGGACTCTTCAGACCTTCTTGGGTTCAGTGTTAATTCTCTAGAGTGCTTACAGAACACAGGGAAACACTGAAACACTTACTTAGATTTACTGGTTGATTCTGTTTATCATTTACTTTTTTTTTTTTTTTTTTTTGAGGCAGGGTTTTTCTGGGTTGCCCTGGCTGTAGACCAGACTGGCCTTGAACTTACAGAAATTCACCTGCCTTTGCCTAGCTGGAATTAAAGATGTGTGCCACCACTGCCTGCCTTTTTTTTTATTTTTTATTTTTTTGACAAGATCTTGTTATGTTTCCAGGCTGGCTTCAAACTTTCAATCTTCCTGTCTCAATTTCCCCAATGCTGACATATCTTTTATAAAAGATATAACTAGCCAGGCGATGGTGGCTCACACCTTTAATCCCAGCACTCGGGAGGCAGAGACAGGTGGATGTCTGTGAGTTCCAGGCCAGCCCGGTCTATACAATGAGTACTATGACAGTCAGAGCTACACAGGGAAACCCTGTCTCAAAAAACAAACAGAAAAAGCCATCACCGGAGCTGCGAGTCAGTAGAGCTGGTAAGAGTGGTTGTTACAAAACTCATGAGGACCTAGGTTCAAATCCCCAACACCCATGTAGAAAGTCCAGTGTGGTAACTTGTACATCTGTAACCTCAGCTCAATGGGATGTAACAGGGCAGGGAAGGGGCGTGGAGACAGAAAGATCTTTTTGGGTTTTCTGGCCACCAGCTTAGCTGCAGGTTCAGGGAAAGACCCTTCCCCAAGGGTATAGATAGAACCACAGAGCAAGACAGCCTATGTCCTCCTTCAACCTTTGTGCATGCTCGTAAGCATGTGCATCTGCACATACATTTGCATACTACACACATGCACACACCACACACATACACACACAGACCACACAAACACACTGCGCACACACATATCACACACACATAAACACACATATCACACACACCTATCACACACACATACACACACACTGCACACACATACACACAGACACACAAACACACACACAGACCACACAAGCACACACACTGTACACACACATATCACACACACATACACACACACACACACACACACACACACACACACAGGAATAAAAATTAAAAAGTGATAAACAGGGACTGGAAGATGTCTCAGTGGTTAAAAGCACTGGCTGTTCTTCTCGAGGACCTGGGTTCAACTCCCAGCACCCACATAGCAGCTCAGAACTGTCTGTAACTCCAGTTCCAGGTGATCTGACACCCTTACACAGACATACATGCAGGCAAAACACAAATGCACATAAAGTAAAAATAAATAAAATCATTTTTTTAAGTAAGAAATTAGCCAGGCAGTGGTGGCACATGCCTTTAATCCCTGCGCTCAGGAGGCAGAGACAGGTGGATCTTGGTGAGGGTTTGAGGCCAACCTGGTCTACAGAGCAAGTTCCAGGACAGCCAGGGCTACACAGAGAAACTCTGTCTTGAAAAACAAAAACAAAACCAAACAAACATAAAAAAAGAAAAAAAGAAAGACAAGAAATAGAGGCTATCACAAAGACACAGAAGAATGGCCGTGTGTGTGGCGGCAGGAAGGGCACACGACTCCCATATACCCTTGCACCAACGTTCGGCAACTTCCACATCCAGAAGCTTCCCAAATCCTGTCCTTCTGGGTTTTCATGGAGATGTCACGGCACATCCGTGATTGCATGAGGGAAGCCAGCAGCAGGCTTGACATTCAGATCCTTCAGTGTCCCTGGGTGGGCTGGGAACCCTCCAGAATGACGAGGTCTTATGAGCTGCCTTTGGACAAGTGTAGGACAGAGAGCTGCTCTGTGGTTAACTATTGGGGAAGGTGAGAGCTGCTAGGAGCTGCCACGGGAAAGGGAACCCTAGTGAGCATGATCTGCCTTCAGGACGTGGCAGGAAAAAAGGCAAACCCAAGGACAACACACACACAGCCACAGCAAACTCTTTAGGAGAGAGGGGCTTGTCTTTTTAGTCTTCAATGGCCGTGCACCATGCTTTTGTAAAACATAGCACATACAGTCACACACTTCAGTGTCAAATGGCTGCCATGGTTTCTCAAGGTTATTCTCTGTTTCTGTCTTCTTGTCAAACAGCAGCTAGGCCAGCCCTGAGCCTCAGACCTCACTCTGAGTGGCTGTGCCATATGGGTTCTTGCATGGGCTGCAGAGGTCAGGGGGGCCTGGGCATTTGTTAGAGATAAACATGCATGACCATTTTACAGAGAAGAGGGTGAGAAACTTGTGTCAGGACTTCCAAAGCTGAGGGTCTCTAAGTCTCTTCTGTAGAGACGCGGGAGTGGAAGCCTCTATGCAGGGAGCAGTGTTCATGTGCAGATCATTCCGGAAATCCTTGCACTGCCAGTTGCCTAGCAGCCAGCCCAGGGCCTAACAGCTGAGAAAGGGACAGAGCCTGTGAGCAATGTGAGATTCCACAGAACAGAGGGCTTATTTTAGCGATGCTTAAGATAATCCCAGGCTGTCCCGGAATTAGCAGACCAGGCTAGCCTCAAATTCAGGCACCTACCTGCCTCTGCCTCCAGATTGCTGGGATTAAAGGTTTGTGCCACCACCGCCTGGCTGTTTGCTTTTTTGTTGTTGTTATTTTTCGAGACAGGGTTTCTCTCTAGTATTAGAGCCTGTCCTAAAACTCTCTCTGTAGATCAGGCTGATCTCTAACTCATAGAGATCTGTCTGCCTGCACACCAGAAGAGGGCATCAGATGTCATTATAGATGGTTGTGAGCCACCATGTGGTTGCTGGGAATTTTACTCAAGAAAGAATTTTACTCTCTGGAAGGGGAGCCAGAGCTTTTAGCCACTGAGTCATCTCTCCATCTCTTCAGATGACTTTTGTTTGTTTGTTTATTTTTTTTAAATTTTGGTGTTTCAAGACACAGTTTCTCTGTGTAGCTTTGGAGCCTGTCCTGGAGCTCACTCTGTAAACCATGCTGACCTGAGTTCTGGCCAGAGAACTTTTTTTTAAAAATTTAAACTAAAAATGTTTACAATGTTTTTAGGTTTTGTTTGTTATTTTCATTTTGTGTGTATGCCTGTGGGCTTAAGTGAGTATTTGTTGTTGTTGTTGTTGTTTTTCTTTTAGCCTTTTCGAGACAAAGTTTCTCTGTATAGCCCTGGCTGTTCTGGAACTTGCTTTGTAGACCAGGCTGACCTCGAACTCACAGAGATCTGCCTGCCTCCCAAGTGCTGGTATTAAAGACACACACCATCGCTGCCTGGCCAAGGCTTGAGTGTGCTTGTATACCGTGAGCATGAAGGTGCCTGTGGAGACCTGAAGAATGCATCAGACCCCCAGGTAATGGTGTTCCATGTAATTTCAAGTGCCCATGTAGGAGCTGGGAATCAAACCAGGGAGCTCTGCAAGAGTGCTCTTAACAACAGAACCATCTCTCAGCCCCCTTTTATTTATTGTATGTTTGTAAATGTGTGTGTGTGTGTGTGTGTGTGAATGTGTGTGTGCACCATCATGCGGGTATGAGAATTTGAAGACGACTTGTGGGAATCGGTTCTCTCCTACCATACAGGTCCTGGGGTATCAAACTCAGGTGGTCAGGTTTGGGGACAAGTGCCTTTACCTGCTGAGCCACCTTGAAGGCTGTCTTTGGAGCAAATGACAAGGATGAGGTGGGCTTGATGATGGGGTTCCGATAACTGAACCGCAAAGCTGAGCTTCTCAGTGCAGATTGGTTCATGCCACCTGCTCAGGAAGGTGGCAGGTCCTGGAAGGGAGGCTCCCACTCCCAGGTAAAGGAGGAACTTTGGAAGAGTCTGCCTCACTACACAAAGCACTAGCTGTGTGTGTGTGTGTGTGTGTGTTTTCAACCATCATCTGAGACTTCAGAGCAGGCATTTGGTGCCCATGGGCACTAGGGGCATTTGTGACCTTGGACACAAGCACTTGCTTCCGACGGTGAGAGAGCTGCTGAAGATGAGGACTCAGTGACTCCCTGACCAATTCCTAGTTTGTTTTTTTTTTTTTATTAAAAACATTTTTTTAAAAGAGAGAGGAGGTCTCATGTAGCCTTGAGTTCGCTATGTAGCCAAGGTGACCTTGAATTCCTGATCCTCTTGCTTCTTGCTTCTACCGTCTACGTGTTAGGATGATGGGCATTTTCTACAACACCTGACTATCCTTTCATTTTACCTCACATAACATAAAACCAGCCATGCTAAAGTGAACAACTGCCAGGGTCAGGGGAGATAAAATAAAATAAAAAGGTCTCCAAAGGCCTCCTACTTGCAGATGCTGGGCAAACCCTGCTTCCATCTTGTTTCGAAATATTTCTTTTACTCCAAGAGGAAGCTGGACTCACTGGGCCATTGCCCCCACTTCTGCCTTCCTATAGGCAGGTCTATAGGGAGACCCACCATGGATCGTTCATGGAAAGGGACTCGAGCCACACGCAGTCACAGTGCCTGGCTTCTCCCCTTAGTTCCAGACTCGGCCAGCTTCACTCCTTTTTAGGGTGGGGCAGAGGTTCCATGGCATAGACAGCACAACGTGTTTATCCACTTACCAGCTGAAGACAGGGAGACACCGGGCTGTTGGCCCAAGCAACCACTTAATGCTGAGGGAACTGTCACATGACTGCTGAACTATTTTCATCCCACCAGCAATGCCCAAGAGGTTCATCTACCTTCATTAGTAAACAAGGGACGGCTATGCCCTTGGAGGTCAAAGAGAAGGTCACTAGGTGCTAGAATGCTTGAACTAGGTCAGTGTGACTTCTGCCCCATTCCCTCACGGCACCATAGGCTTGTCAGGCTGGCCTCTAGGCCCCGGAAGATGCTTTCCCTCACTCATCAAGACACAAGGACCAGATGGTCAGGTCCAGAACCCCAAGTCAAGCTCAGTGTGATCCTGCAGGAGCTGAGTTTGCAGCTCACCTGGGCCCCATCAGCTCAAAGTATGTTTTCTTAAGGTCAGATAGAGGTCACTCTCTTGTTCTTTCTTCCCTGGGCCCTTTTCTCTTACTGGGTCCTCCTTTCTATCTTTCCCCCTCCCTCCTCACTCCTTCTTCCCTTCCCCCCTTCTCTCCACCCCTCCTCTGTTCTGCATCCTCACTTCTGGGCCCACCTCTCCCTCCTCCTCTTATATTTTCATCCTGTTCACCCCCATTAAACATTAAGGCTTGTTCACCCTTTCCTCATGGTTCGGTCGTTCTTTCTTTCTTTCTTTCTTTCTTTCTTTCTTTCTTTCTTTCTTTCCTTCTTTCTTTTTTCAAGACAAGTTTTCTCTATGTAGCCCTGGATGTCCTGGAACTCACTCTATAGACCAGGCTGGTCTCAAACTCACAGAGAGTCACCTGCCTCTGCCTGGGACTAAAGGCCTGTGCCACCACCGCCAGGCTCTTTTTTTTTCTTTTTCTTTTTAATTGGCAAGGACTTATTGTGTATTCCAGGCTGCCCTCAAACTAATTGCTTGGTTTAAGCTTGCCTTAAACTCTTGGTCCATCTTCCTTCGCCTCCTGAGTAGCTGAGATTACACATTTATACTACCGTATGTCTACCTCAAGGTAACTGAGGGACAGAGTGAGGGCAGAGAGTTACATGTGTTTATGGACTACAGCCATAAGACACCCTTCCCCAGACTCTGGGGAGCCCCCCTGAGAAGGGTGAGGTGCTGGGAGTCACTCTTCCTTTTTGCTTGTAGGAACGAACACCAGCATCAGGAATCAGGGACCTGGCACAAGTCAGGGTTTCAGGGGATTCACCTCAGTGGGGAGGGTTAGAGTTTAGGGAGGCAAGAATGGGCATTATGTTGCTCAAGACAGCAGGAAACTTCCTTGGTGGTTTGAGGAAAACAGAAGGGATTCACAAGAACGGGACTGCCTCTTAGACACTCCTCACGTGGGTCAGGCCTTGCTGGGACTTGCCTCTGTGGGCAAAGCCCTAGGCTGGGAGGGCCAGGAGGCCGTCTCCACCCATTAACTCTGCAAGTGTCTTCCTGGACCTGCAGCCGCCCCACGTCTTGGGAACCTGCTAGAAATGCACATCCCCTCAAACGTATTGCTTCTGAAACTTGGTGGGGGTGGGGAAGCACCTCTCCTGCAGCAAGTGCACCCAAGGGCTCTGCTTCTCCATTCAGTTTGCAGGGGCCTCCCTTAAAGAGGGAGACGCAGCATCCAGAACTTAGATTACTTGCTATGGGACCGGGAAGCTAGAGCCTGGGGCTCTGAGGATGCTGCCCACTCCACCGTGGGGGCTGGGAGGTTGAGTGATGACTGAGGGTCTGGGAAGGGGGTGGGCCTCGGAGAGCCCCCTGCGCTTTCTCTCCCCATTCTTCGGAAAGCAGTTTGATGTGCTAATGAAGGCATCAATTATTGAGCACCATTTGCATTCGTTACAATAACAAGCGAGGGAGGGGGACCTGAGGGAATCAGGAGAGACTTTTGAAATTTACAGCCACTCACTGCTCTCCTGTGGAGTGGGAGTGAGGATGAAGATGGAGGAAAGTGAAGAGAGAGGTGTGCAGGGTCTAGGGCCCCCGTGCTAGCCTGGCTGAGGGCAGTGCCTTCCTCCTCTGCTGTCCTGCCTCATCTTCCACCTCAATGCACGGTCACTGCTTTGAGCTTTCTGCTTAGCTCTCCGGGGCTCATGAAATACCCTGGTCAGACAAACGGAGGCAGGGGCATTCTTAGGGAACCTCAAGCAGATGCTTCGAGGTGCCGAATGGGTAGTTCGGGAGTCAGCCTTGATTTTTCTCATGACCCGATCTTACTATGCTAATCCAAGCCTACTGCTACAGTGTCTCAGGGAAGAGGGGGGAAAGGGTGAGAACTCCCCACTCCGGGATGCTCCTGACTCCTTTTTCCATGGCTCTCAGAGTGGGCCAGGGCCCTGGAGTATTTGGGAAGGACAGGGGAAGTGGTAAAGTTCTGTTTTTTTCCCCCAGTCCCCAAACATGCCAGCTCTTGGCTACCAAGGAGCACTGCCAGGAGCCACAGGGGAGGGAGGACCAGGGAAAGTTATGTTGAGGAATGAGAGGAGGCGGGGCAGCACCTGAGGCATCTCAGGTGGAGGCAGCTGGCACGGGATCTTGCTGGGCACCATGCCAGCATATAGAAGCCATCCTGCTTGCTTCTGTTGGGTAAGGAACACCCAGGCTGTTCAGGCCCTTATGATTCTCTTCCTTGCAGTAAAGTTCTCTTCCAGAGGTCTCACGTGGGGGGGGGGGGGACATCCTTGAAGGGTGATGGTCAGGTCATTGTTTGCGACCCGTGATGCATTTGTTTCTGTTCAGACTCTCTGTTTATTATCGTGTTCCCATGAGGCCCTGGGGCTGGCCGCCCTGGTGTATGTGTATGTATATATAGATATATAAGGTCTTTGGGGGAGTAGAGGGTGTGTGTGTGTCAAATGAGTTCTTAGCTCTGAGATGATCAGAGATGTGGAGGATTCACCACTAGGACATGACCTAGGGACAGAGCATGTGCTCGGAATGTGTGGGCTCTGGGGGAAAAATGTTAAACTAACAACAAAAGTGAGCTACACAAGCTACACCTGGTGTCAGCTTCTGTGATCCCAGCACGAGGGAAACTGAGACAAGAGGCTTGCAGGTTGAAGGCCAGCCTGAACTATACGGCAAGGTTGTTTAGAAGATGACAACACACACACACACACACACACACACACAAAGATAGCCACACACACAAATGAAAGACACTGGAACCTGATGATTCTGCCTTGCAGTGGAAGGCTTCCTCCGGAGCCATCTTTGGAGCTACCTACGATTCCTAGGTGCTGATTTGATGATTTGACCGCCTTTCCCACCCAGTCTTGATCAGTGGCTTGTTGAGGAGTCAAGTGTTAA
Organism: Arvicola amphibius; assembly: GCF_903992535.2. NCBI lineage: Eukaryota > Metazoa > Chordata > Mammalia > Rodentia > Cricetidae > Arvicola > Arvicola amphibius. The sequence continues at coordinate 24,029,136 of NC_052050.1, forward strand.
ATGCAGGAAAGAATCCATGAAATAGGAGAGAATAGGAGAAATGTCTTTCTAATTGTCCCCTCGTAGAGAATACCCAGGTCCTTGGGAACTGAGAGAAGCCCTATCCTAACTCCCTGCTTGATGTCCCCCTGATGTCTGCTAAGGCTGCAGGGGTATGAGACTTGGAGAGCCAGGGCTGGGCTCTGCTTCTGTAGCCACAGGCAAGACGACAGTGGAAACAGCAAATAGGCCAGGAGTCCTAGAGTCGGGGCAACTGTGTCTCAGGCTTTTGGACTAGGCAGTTGCCTATACTTCTCGGGGCCTTCCTTCCTTTATTTCTCTCTATTTTTTTTGTTTCTTGGGCAAGGTCTTATCACGTATCACTGGCTAGTCTAGAACTCACTTAGGAAGACTGGACTAGCCTAAAATGTGTGTTGATCCTCCTGCCTTTATCTCTCAAACCTAGGATGAGAGGTTTGTACCTTCACTTCTGGTAAGTGGTTAATATGGCAGGATTAAGTTAGAGACTATCTGCAAAGTACCGGCTGATGCCCTTCCCCTTGGATGGGCACAGTATAGGAGGACATTTTGTCCACCCCCCAGGAGGGGGCTCTGGGTTGGGAAGACCCCAAAGGCAGAGGAGTCTCATGGAGCAGTGTGAAGGTCTGAAGGGAGCAGAGGTGTGTGCCAGGCTCAAGGCTTAATGGCTATGACCCCTCCCATGCACAGGGCCCCGTGCCTCCTGGTGCCCATCTTGGGAAGGCAGCCAGGCAGGGAGCTGGAAGGGTGCCCAGTGAGTGCCCAGAAGCCAAAAGATGGGAACTATCCAGTTGGCAGAGCGAAAAGCAGCTGGCCCAGGGGAGAAGTCATGGTCTTAACTGCTGGGGTTGTGTGTCCAGACCGTGTGTCCAGGACACAGTTTCTTGGCTGTCCTCCTGACATGGCCAGCTGGAGCCGAGTCCCCTCCCACTGCCGTGCCCTGCCACCTAAGTTAGTGGAACTGGAATTGATTTGTAAGGGGCATTTGGGACCTTGCCCCTAGCTGGGCACGTGGCTGGCTCAGAGGCAGGCCTGGGGGCGGGCAGAAAAGCAGGAGAGCCCAGATTAAGGCTGGGACTGGGTAGATCACAAAGTGGGGAAACCGGTTTGACATCTGGGCCACTTGGGGTGGGGTCTCCTCTCCTGGGCTCTGTCTGCCAGCCATTCTGCCGGGTGGACTTCGGGAAGAGATGCGGGCGCCAGGTGGCCTTTCCTTGACCATCTGAACTGCTTTTGGGAATGCCAGGAGTAAATAAAACGGACAGAGGGCTCAGCCCACCTGCCCCTCTCGAAGCGAGGATTCTGAGAGGAGGAACTGATCACAGAACCCGAGGGAAGGAAGGAGGAGAAACCCGAGCACAAAAGGTCAACGCGGTTTTGAGTCCAAGTTGGAGATGGAGAAGTCTGCAGAATCACCAGGTAGGCCCAGTAAGGTGAATAAGGGTGGGGAGTGCCGAGATGGCGATTTGCAGACTGCCGTGGAGGAGGCAAAGGTGTCGCCAGAAGAGACGTGAGAAGACTGTCTGGAGCGTCCTATTTTGGGTCCACTTCAGAGGGGATCAATGTGTCCTCACTGGCATGCAGTACCTGCTCGCGCCTGAGGTAGGGGCGGGAAACCGAAGTAGGGGGCTAGAAGGTTGTCCAGCAGGGGGCGCCGGAGAGCTGGGTCCCAGGCCGAGTGGTTGATGAGAAAGGGGGAGGGGCAGGGTGTGGGGGCGCGACCCAGGAGAGGCATCCTGTGGCCCCTCCAGGTGTAGAGCGACTGTGGCGTTCCGAGGTCACCTTGACTGAAGAGTGGTCCCCCCTTCTCTCGTCCTTTCCCCATCCTCTCGTCCTGCTTCGCCACGCCTGGGAGTGCTTTTCTGTCCCAAGGCGTGCTTGGAGACCCAAGGAGTCACCTCCCCAGATGCCTCCTTCGAGGCCACTCCGGGGTCATTTGTTTCTAGCGGCTGGAGGACCGCTTTGGGTGGGGGGAGAGCAGGTGGAGTGGGGGGCGGAGCATAAGCGCGCCCCACATCCCAGTCCGGGCAGTGCTGCGGGATGCCGGTGTGCTGCTGGAGGGCGCGAGGAAGCGCAGCGCCCCTTCCCCTCCCCCCGCTCCCCGCCACCCCCGGCGGCCCTTTGTACCATCCGGCCACACGCTCGTGACCGCGTCGCGCGCGCTCCCGCCCGCAGTGACACACCCGCGCCGGCCGCACGCGCGCACTCGCGCGCACACACACAGAGACACACACACTCGCTCTCGCACACTCGGTGACACGCCCGCGCGCGCGCGCACCCACACGCCCGGCCGCCGGCGCCCTCCCAAGCTGGTCCACCCCGGCGGGGCCCGCGCCCCCGGCCCGCCCGCCTGGCACCGCGCCCCGGGGCTGGGGCCGAGCGAGGAGCCCGCGAGGCGGCGAGAGGGCAAGCGCCAGGCAGGCCGGCCCGGGGCCCCCGCCCCCTGCGCCCCCGCCCGATGGGGAACGCTCCGTCCCAAGGCATGTCCCTGTCTCTCTCCTCCCTAATGTGCCTCCATGCTTAAGTGGAAGGTATTTCTGTTTTCTTTGTGTGTTTTCCCCTCGGCCGGGGGCGGGGGCGGCGGCCGGGCCCGGGAGGCGGCGGCCGGCCGGGCTAGGGATGCTCCGGGCGCAGGTGTTGCGGGGGGCAGGGGACAGCTGCGCGCCGCGCTGGGGAGGAGCAGGGCGGCAGAGCGCTGGGAACCGAGAGGGTCTGGAGCTGGCGAAGCTGGAAACGGGGCGAGGAGGGCCTCTCGGTGCCCGGGGGGAGGGGACCCGAGGTTACAATGTAGGGGGGAGGGGTGGGTGAAGGGGGTGGCGAGGAGAGTAGGGGGGACAGGAGGGGGTCCATGCGAGGTGAGGCCAGGGATGCTGAGGGGGGAAGGGAAGGGGATAAAGGGAAGAGCATCATCCCCGCCTCAGCTCTCAGAATGGGGTGAAGGCGCTGGGCTGGTAGTGCTGGACTCTTCGCGCCAGTCCCTCAGGGAAGCAAGGGACTGAGAGCGCTCTGGTTTTGGCTGTGTTGCCAGGATACAAGGCTGTATTCTACACCCCACCCCCTGCACCTCGAGGCCCTAACCCTGGAGACCTCCTAGCCTCCGCAGCAGTTGCAGAAACTGGGGACCTGCTCCCCGCTCGCCGGGCGGGTAGGGAGGGCCATAGAGAGGGAGGGACTGAGGGAGGGGCTTCTGGATCTTAAACCCTCCCCCTGCGGAGGCAAGGGGCAAAGGAGGGCGCCCCCAGCTGGGGAGGGCGTCCGGGGTGATGAGGAGGTGGGGACTGCAGGGGGTTGGAGAAGTAGAGGGGCGGGGCTGGGGAGGGGACTCGTCGTGGCTCCCCCTCCTCTCCCACGCACCCCCCTGCTACGTCAGAAGCTCCCGGGCCGGCTCCGAGTCCTGTTGGTGGGGGCAGCAGGATGCTGGTGGCAGTAGAGGGGGCCGACCGGGTGCCTCCGCAGCTCAGCTGGCAGGGCCCGGTGGGGCGTGTGTGGCTGCTGGTGCGCGCCCCCAGCCCCACGCCTCCCCATGCAGCCCTGGCAGTGCCTCCGGCGCTTTGCCCTGGCCTGGTGGGAGAGGACAGCGGAGGGTCGAGCCCGCTCTCCCAGGGAGGAGGTTGGACCAAGGGACCCTGGGCCCCGCGGGGAGCCAGGTGAGCCGGATCAGCAGTGTGAGCAAGGCTGAACTGCCCTTACAGCCCCTCTCAAATATTGCCATATCTGGGGCTCTGCAGGTCCCAGCTTTGAGGGAAGTGGGGTCCCTGGTGGCGGCTTTTCTGCTGCAGCCCCTCAGAAGGTGTTTGGGATGAAGATGGGAAGAGGAGAAACTGAGCAGATGTTAGGTCTAGGGATCCAACTGTTCCTTTGGGTGGGGTTTGTGCCCTTTGGGGATGGAGTATTAAGATACCTTTCTCTACTCTGGTCATCTTGGTCTGGGTGACCTTGAGCCAACTGCTTGGCTGTCTAACTCTGTGCCTCAGTTTCTCCCCTTCCCTGTCCCTGCTGATGTGTCCGATGGAGAGCTACTAGGGATGGCGAGGCTGTCGTCTCTGGTGGCAGCTGAGACAGTGCTGGTTTCTAGCATGGCTGGTGTGTGTTTGTAAGTGAGGGGCTGCTGTAGTATGGGTACGGGGGTCTGGTTGATGCTGGCCTGTGTGGGAGTCACTCAGGGTAAGTGTCCAAAGTGCTACTCAGCCAGACGGAGTGCTCTTGATAGGCTGAGAGTTGGAGTAGAGACTTAGCCTGGTGTGGAAGCAATGGTGGGTGAGGACTCTGGACATAAGGGGAAGGGACTCCCCCTAGGCTGCCTGGTACCCAGGCACCATTGGCTGCAAAGGCTTTGCCCTGGCTCCCTGCCACTCTGCCTTGAGGACAAGAGGGTCTTTGTCCAATGCTGCCCCCCAGTCCTGCATCTTTCCTTCCTGGAGGGCTACTCTCAGCTATGACCCTGGGATGGAGGCTGGGGTGGGTCTCCCTTCTGGCTCTTACTCTGGAGATCTACCTAGAAGAAACACATGTAGTCTGAGACCAGGAGAGGGGAGAGGAGCCTCACTAGGGGAAGGGTTCCTAGAACAAGCCATCAGAGACATGCTCCCCCCTCAAACTTCCCCCCACCCCTCTGTTCACTTTCTACTAGCTTAGGAGGTCTGGGGGCTTCCTGGCCTTACTTATAGCATAGCCTCTTAAAGGTGAGTAGTGACCATCCATGGCCCCTCCGAGTGTCCCCCCTTCCTGTCCAGGGACCCACCCAAGAAAAGGGTTTAATTAGAACCATTGATTCTTTTTTGGCTGCGGGCATCGATCTCGATGGTGTGGTCAGAGCAGGGGATGGGGGAAGGGGTGGCACAGGCTCTGTCTGCCCAGTGCTAACCTTGGTATTCTCTGCCAAAACCCCAGCCCTGGAAGTGCTGAGCAGGAATCGGGGGGGTTGGGCTCTTTGAAGCTCCCCACCTCCACCCCAGATAGGTGTTGGGGGAAGAGGAGCAGCCCAGCTGAGGGTTGGAACTGCTGGGCACTGTGCTCAGGTGAGGGGAAGGTTGGCTCACATGAATTTGACCTCTTTCACTGAGTTGGGAGCACAGCAAGAAGCGGCAGTGGTTGACGATGTCTGTGCTGTCACCATCACAGGAGTCTGGAGGGATGGAGTGGCCTGTGAGTGTCCAGGCAGGTCAGGGTCCAGGGGAAATCCCAGGCTGGCCATAAAGGCATCTCTTTCGAGGAATTCTAAGCACTTATCTCTAAGCTCTGGCAAGGAGATGCCTTTTCCGTCTTCATTTATGTTGTTCAGGCCCGGATAGGAACAGGGCCTGCCTGGATGCCCAGCTGGCCCAGGTCTGGCCTGGCTCCCTGACCTTGTGGCCCTTGCCTGGGCACAAGGTGCCGAGGTTGAGGCTTCTGGAATCCTTGGCTCAGCTCTCTGGAGTTGGGGGTTCTGGGGATGAGTTGTGCCCCCAGCCCATGCCTGCTGTGGGTGGGCCAGAGCAGGTGCAGCTTCAATGAGGCACTCAGGGGCTCTTTGAAGACTCCTTAGCTGGCTTCCCAGGGCCCATTTGAGCAAAGATAATAAAAATCTGGCCGTCAGCGGGTTTGAGGGCTGCGCTAGCTTCCCCTTCTTTCATTCCCAGCTCTGAAAAGAGGAGATGAAGGCTTTGGATTTGGCTGGGAAGCAGCTCCTGCCCCAAGGGAGAGAGAGGCAGGAGTGAGAGAGGGAGGGAGGGAGGGAGGACCGACTTCTTGGCAGCCTGTGATGGGCAGAAGCTTGGTCCCCAAGCCCTGCTGACAGTGTGGCACCTCAGTGGCAGGACTCCATACCCAGTGCCCCCACTCTAGTGTGGTCCTTTAGGCCCCTGGGACCCCACAGCATCCCTCTCCACCCTCCTGTTTCCAAAGCCCCCTCTTCGCACCTCTGCCGGTCTTCTACCTCACTCCCATCTCCCATCTCCCTGCCTCTCCTCCAGCCTGCCCGCCACCCGCCCCTTGTCCCCTCTCCTTCAAAGGTCCCCTTGCTCTCTCTGGTGACCCCTCCCCTCTGTCTGTCTGCTCTGCCCTATCAGTGATCCTGCTTTCTAGGACTGAGTGGAAGGTTGCTGCTGAGGGAGCAGTCCCTGAACAGCCATAGCCGCAGCCTCCCTCGGTGGGGATGGGCCAGCTGACTATTATGGGCTGTCAGGTGCCATCACTGTCAGAGTGCAGGCTGGAGGGGCTGCTGTGCATTTAAGAGTACACTCAAGCCTGCACGGTGTGTGTGTGTGTGTGTGTGTGTGTGTGTGTGTGTGTGTGTGTGTGTGTGTGATGGTGGCTTTTCCCACACCACCTCACCTTGACAGTGGGCTCCTCATACCCCTGCCTCACACACTTCAGGAACCTTCACCTCCCCACCTCCCCAACAGATTTTTTCCCCCAGCCCTTCTGGTCCCCGGTCCCTGTTCCTTAAGGGTACAGCTGTCTCTCAACCCATGCCCATCAGACTACCTTCAGGCTCCAGGGAGGCAAATGGTATCCAGGAAGCTTCTGGGCACCATGCCACGCCCTGGCCACTCTCCCCTGGTTAACCCTCCAGATGACAGATGCATCAGAAACCATACTGAGCCTGGAACCTTGCACTAATCCTGTCTCAGACCTAGTTGTCTGTGTGACCTTGAGTAAGTCCCTTCCCTGGTCTCCTTTCTCACCTGAAATGAGGGGGCGGGGCTGGATGATCGCCAAGGTCTCTCCTGACATTCCTGCGACGTTGTGTCTCTCTTCTGGGTGATTTGCATATGCTTTGCATATATTAATAGCGCCTGCTTACAGGGGGAAGGACACCACCCACATGGGGCTCAGAGTCCCGCCTATCTTTCCAGCTCCCCTCACCCATTGGCTCGACTCCCAAGGCTCCAGCTTCTTAGAGGGTGGGAGCTAAGCATCCGGGAAGGTGGGTATCCAGTCCCCCGCTCCTGTGTCCTTACTCTAAAGCAGGATGTGTATGCATGGCCTTGGTGGGGAGGATGCTGCAGGACACGGCAGTAGGGTGTCAGCTCTCTAGTGCTTCTTGTAGCTGCCACGGGCTAGGTGCTTGGTTTGGCGCCTCAGGCCCTTCCAGCTTCAGCTCAGGCCACAGCGCACACAGCAAGGCCAGCTGTGTCCTTTCCCTCCTATTCCAGACCAGGCCCCTGAGCTTTAGAAATGAGAATTGAAACAAACCTTTGATATGGAGAGAAGAGGTTATTTCCTGCCTGGCCTTAGACCGTGTGTGTGTGTGTGTGTGTGTGTGTGTGTGTGTGTGTGTGCGCGTGTAGAACCCCAGAGGTCCTGGTCCGCCCATCCTGATCTTATAACATGTCTACAAGCCCGGCCTCCTGGCCATCCATGTGCATTCCATACCTGGCACAGGGCAGAGCCCTGGACCCCGTCCTTAGTCCTGCTGTGGCTCCTTTCAAATGCATGTCCCCTGTTACCTAGGGCGAGGCTGGGATAAAGGCTGGTGGCCTAGAAGAGATAGTAGGAGCCACTGAGTCACAATGGCAGCTTCTGAAGGAAGGGACAGACATGAACTCCGTCCCCAGGGCCTGGAGCAGAAGAAATGCAGCAAGTGAGAACAAGGTTAGACTTAGCTTAAGGGAAGTACAGACACTGAGGACAAAGTTAGTTTCTACTATGAAATAGAGAAGCATACAAGAGAGAATAGACAAAAAGACCCAGCGCAGAGCCTGGCTTGGGATAAGCAAACCGGGGTTCTGGGGGAGGGGCAGAGACTGCCGCCTGAGGCTGGGTTTTGGGGAGGACGTGGTTGGGCAATTCCTAGAAGAAGCTCTTTTTCTGTAGTCACGTCGCTACATCTGCCATTCTTCCGCCATGTGCAAACCGGGCGTAGGGCCAACTGCCAGGACACCCTGCCCTGGTCCTCATTGCTGGCAGGGTGTGGAGGCTACACGTCTGCTCTGCTCCCTTCTCCTTCTCCCTGCATGGACAGCTTGGGAAGAAACAAGCCCACGCTGCAGCAGGAAGAATGGAGGTCAGATAGAGAGAAGCACTTCCCAGTCTATGAGGAGGGATCGGCAGCGTGGGAGCAGAAGCTAGTTTATCAGCCATTCCCCCCAATGGTCAGCATGGCACTCTCTCCCAGAAGCTAACTCTTGCCTGTGACCGAGGGGTCCTGAGGTGTGGAACAAAGGAGGCAATAAGGAGTCCCTTTTGTTCCCTAAACAACAAACTTAGACTGGCGTCTCCTCTGTTGCTGTGAGACATTGGCAACTATATTGCCCTCTATGATCCTCAGTGTCCTTGATATCAGTAAAGAAGTTGGAAATAGAGGGTTTTAAGCTCCCTGTCAGTTGTCTGAGGTTCTCCCCACCTCCTGTCCCCTGAGATAAGAAATGCTTTCTCACATGAAGGGTGGGAGGAATACTTCCCAGCTTCAGCTGAGCCAGAGGAAATGTCGCAAGGCCAAGATATTCGGACCCACACACACGCACACCCTGGTGGCTTACTCCATGACTGGCACTCACCTTGCCTGCTTCTCCAGCCTCGGGGATGGACCAGGTGGCAGGAAGCTCCTGCCAGTCCTGCACTCCATTCTATTGAGAAACCAGAATCCAGCCCTTGTTTTCCTTCATACTGCAAGTCCAGCAGGTGGCCAGCCTCAGTCACTGCCCCCAGGTTTTCTGAGATCTGTGGTCAGCAAGCTCGGCTGCCTGCAAGGCCCAGGGTGGAATATCCCAAGCCAGGAGAGAAATTGTGTTCCTTGGGGTCTCATTGCTGGGGACCCCCAGCACTCAGTAAGCCTTAGACTTGGTCCACAGTGAGGCCCCAGCCAGAGGTGTTTGTACACGGCCTGGGAGGGGGTGACATATTCTTGTCCTATGCTCCCCCACTTCAGTCTCCTGATAATGGCCAAGGGCTGGGTATCCCTGCAGTGACTCAGATACAAGCCGCCTCCTCCTTGAGGAGAATTAAGCTTCCCAAGAAGGTGTCCAGGACTCATAACAGCCCTTGGCAGACATAGACCCTCACTGCCAACCCCAGACCTGGTCCTTAGGAGCCTAGGCCTCCTGGTGTGTTAAACAGAAAGGGGCCTCTGAGGGGCTCCCTTGCTTACTACAGCCACATGGGGAGATTCAGGAAAGGGGCTCCTAGAGCGTTAAAGTCACCCACGGTGAAACCTTGTCACCCACCTGACAGCCCCGGGCCAGTCACCTGCCCTAGGATGAGGCAGGAAGAATGTGGGAGGAAAAATCTAATGGAGCATGTAATGGACCTCACATGTAATGGACCACAGTTAGACTTCAGGGAGAACTTCCCAAATATTGATGCAAGGGGAGGTTGAATGGGAGGTAGTCCAGGAGCAGCTCTGGGGATATTCACTGGGGGAACGACTTCACTTTCCTGTACCTTAAAGTATTCATGGTGGCTGTCTGCAGACTCCGGATTCATTGAGAGAGTTCAGGCAGAGGTGGAAAAGATTCTGCAAGAAACCTTGAAGCTCCTGAGACCTAGTACTTCAGCCGGTGCAGAGGGCAGGGCTCTGGGGAGGGTGGTGAAGGGGCTGGAGAGGGAGTGCAAGCAGGGTTGTAATTCCAGCACCAGGGAAGGTGGATCCGAGTTCAAGGCCATCCTGAACCACTCACACTTCTTTACCCCCAAGGCACAGCCTGCCCCTCTCACACCCACCATCCAGGGCACCCTGGGGTGCCGGATCGGTGGTGCATTCTTGCTTTCTTTCTCAGTAGTCTGCCCACATCTGGGTACAGCAGCTGTTTCTCCCCAGGGCGTCCGTGCGTTGGGTAATCGGTGAGAAAATTGGAACGGGGAGATTGGCAGGGAGCTGAGAGAGTGCTGCGTGCAGTGAGTGTGGATGTGCCCAGGCTAGCCAAGCGAGGGCTGGGCCCAGATGCAATGTCTCCAGGCAGGAAGGGGATTTGTACGTCAGACTCCGTGGCAAAAAAGAGGTGGTATCTGTTAGCATGGGGTAGGATAGATTTAGGAAGTTCTTCTGTGTAGAAAGAGAAGGGTATGAGGGGAGATGTGGGGACCCCGCAAAAGGGCCTCCAGCAGAAATAGGACCGGAGCTGTTCACCACTGAGTGGCCAAGCAAGGTTTGCATTTGCGTGTGAACACCTGTAGGCTGTGTAATGCCCGTGTCCTCTATTGGAGACCACAGGACATTCACGGCTGGGGGTGGGATCAGGGATGAGGTTGCCAGGCTGAGGAAGGGTCTTTGGAGCTGGGGGAAGGGCGGTGAGCAGCGATGCTAGCCCTCTGACCTTGACCCCATTCCTGCCCAAAGTGGGAGACCCGGATAGGGGGAGTTGTTGGGCCCTCATGGGTGCTGCATTTGGGGTCTTAAATGGGCGCCCAAGCCAAGCGTCTGCTTCCTAGTCCCAGAAAGAGGACCGGGGCTGTCTGTCTGACGGGGGGGGGGGGCCCAACTTTGGGACCCCATGTTTTCCGTGTTGTTGCTGTCTGTCCTCGTGTCTGTCCCCAAGTAATGTCTTTGTCCTTTTATTGCCTGCCCTTCCTCTAATCCCTGGTCTCTACCCCAGGGGAGCCCTTCGCACCCTGGTGACCTCTGGAGGGACAGCTCCTACAGCCCTGTCTTGCTGCACCCCGCCCCCTGGCCCAACCCTCCTGCCCCTAGCTCGGTCAGCTCATTCACTGCTTTCCTCCTTTCCTGTCCCTCACCCAGGGCTCCAGCGAGCGGCGGGAGGGAAGCCGGCAGGACTCTGTTCCCTCTGTTTAAAGTCTCCAGGTTAGTAAGCCAGGAGGGAGCCCACCATGGCCACCTAGTCAGCACCCTCCGCTGCCTGCAAAGGGTCACAATGGGCCACTGGGAGGGCCGTTCCCAAGGGGCCAGGCATATGTCAGGGGGAGGGGATGGCAGATCCCCGTGTGGGGAGGGTGTCTTGCCTGGCAAATATGTGTCTGTGTGCACGTGTGCATGTGAGTGTGCCTGTGTGAGCACGCAGGCTTGTATGTAGGTGTGTGTCTGTGTGGGCTGGGCATGGGCTAGAGGCAGGCCACCTCTGCCAAGACATGAGGCCCCAGAGGCTCTGCTGGGGGTGGGGTAGTGGTGGGAACTGGGTCAGGTGACCTCAGGACATGGTTTTTCAGTCCCTTGTCCCTTAGTATCCACTTCATTCTGAAGAGTCACTGAGCCGGCGCAGGCTCCAGAGGGAGACCCAGCAGGGCCACGCCTTGCCACCCTGCCTGGCCATGGCTGCCTTAGGGAGGGGTGTTGAGTGGTGGGGCGCACAGCATCTCTATGACAGAGACGTCTCCCTCAGCATCTCTGGGCAGGGGCCATGTAACCTAGCAGCGGTCTAGCCTCCAGCAGTGGCATCCATCCCCCACCCCAGTGAGGTGATATCTTATTCACTAACATCTTCTTGGCTTGGCCTGCTAATGCTGGAAACCCCTTTGTACTGTCCTGTCCCTCTCTGTAGAGTGTCCTGAGACCCATGCTGTCACCCCATCAAGCAGTGACTCAGACTCCAATTCCCTGGAGGCTGGGAGCAGTACTATCAGGCCGCCGCTAAGGCCTTTTGGAACCTGCCCTCCTTCTGTGCTCAGGGCTAGCGGCTCAGACCACTGAGTCAGGACGGCCTGTGTTCAAATCCCCATTTAAGCTGTTGCAGCTGTGTGGCCTAGGACGAACCCTTTCCTTCTCTGAGCCTCATTGTTCTGAGTCACGGTGAGAATGCACATGTGACAGGCTGTGAAGAGGGACCAGCACTGACCCGTGGGGTCCTGCCTGAGCAGGGTGCTCTGGAGGTGGCTTCTCTTCCTGCCTCATGCCTAGGGCTGGGCTGGCAATGCCTAGGTGCTGTGTGGTACTGCCCACCTACTCCAGAACCAAGGGGCTGTGGAGCCCATCTTGTCAGTGACTCTGTGTCCTCCACCCCCCATCCGCGTCCAGGCAGGCATGGAGGGGGGGGCGGCGTTCCTTACCGCTGTGGCTGCCTCTACCGCCTTGATGGCTTTTTAATAACTTTGCTCTGAGACAATCTGCGGAGCGCTCGTTTGTCTGCCTCTTAATTAAAATTACCGTTTTCCTAAAAGAGCAGCCATGCTCCTGCCCTCTCCAGCCTCAGTTCCTACCCGAGAAGGTGGGGAGGAGCCGGCATGCCCTCCTGAGAAGGCCAGGTCCTCCCTAGACCCCTAACAGATAGATCTCAGGGGGCCTCTGGGAGGAGGCCTGCTCTGGCAGAGGGGCCAAGGCCTTCTTTTTTTTTTTTGCCTATCTGCTTTTGGAATGTCCCCAGTGATAGAGGGGGCTCACTACTTCCTGAGCCCACTTTCTGCATTCATGGAAAGATGTAGCAGCCCCCATCTTGCCTTGTTCTGAGTGGAAGATGTGGATGGATTTTGGAATGGATGGGGGCATTGTTTGAATTGCTGTTGGGTGGGAGCCAGGGCACCCAGGAGGTGCCTATGTCGCTGTTTTCTGTGTGTTCCAGGGGCTCTGAGGGTAAGGCAGTGGAATGTGAGGTACAGTTACCCACAGTATGGCTGGTGTGGTGAGGCCATTTGCTTCTGGTGGTGGTGGTTTGGGGGACGTTGTGAGAGATGAGAAGGCTTAAGGTCTTTGCTATGGTAGTCCCATAGTTACTTCATTTTCTGCTGTCCCCACAGTGGTGCTGAAGGTGCTGTCTTTTGTGTGTGGGGGGGGGTGGGGGACAAAGCAGATACGACAGAAAATCATGCAACATACCCAGGATCAGACAGATGACCCAAGTTCCAACCCTGCCTCCTCTCACTGCCTTTTCCCCAAAGCCTGCCTTGAGTCTAGCCTCCATCCCTCATGTTGGGGCAGTAGGAGAGTCCGTCCACTCACTGGAATGCAAGAGGCATTCCTTGTTAGTCCTGGCTCCCGAGAACCCACTGTGAGGCTCCCCTCTCTCATTCTCATTCCTCTGCCGCATCTTCACTGTGTTCTGACTGAGGTGTTCCCAGTTCCGCCAGGCCTGGCTTTCTGTTCTATACACTAGGTCTTCTGGGGCTCCTCTTCTGGGACTGTATCTGGTGTATATATGATCATGTCCACGGTCAGCACAGGCCTGTGTGTGCCAGGCAGTTTGGAGGTGCCAGAACGTATGGAACAGGGCATGTGTAGACTCCTTCTGTGACCTTTGCCAGGTCAGGATGCCTGAACAGCAGGGTGACCACCCCGGGGACATGTACTGGTCACCTGTGGGCAAGCGAGGGCCCCTCTCCAGACCTCCCTCCCCCTCTGCTTCTGTCCCATCCCAGCAGCCCATGATGGCGGAGTGGTGACAGGTGCCGAGCGCCGAGATGACAGTGCTGCTCATTCCCCCATAATTACCGTCTGATGAGACGCCAGAATTAGCCACCGCGTGAGCATGGGCATCAGATGCGAGCACGGGCATGAGTTGTGGGCACGGTGCGGGAAGTGGCTGGGGGCAGGGAGCCGAGCCCTGGGAGCCCTGGGAGCGCTGGGGTCCTGGGCAGCAGGACAGGCGCAGCACCCAGAGAGGGAAACGGGCCAGAAGGAGGAGGTGCTGTGTGGTTCATGTCCATCAGATGTCCCATAGCTTGTGGTTTCCCACTCCTCAAGGTGACTGGGCATCTGGACAGGGTTGCTGGGGTCCCAGGCCACTAACCAAAGACCCACAGGTAGACGGGGTACAAGTTGTGTGCACCTTGGCTCCACCATGCTGGGTTGTGAGGAGCAATGGAGTTCAGAGCTGGGGGACCCCTGCACATAACCACCAGGCCAAGCCCTGAGGCAGAGGGGAGGAACATGCAGAGAGAGTGAGGGGCGCCTGAAGCTACTCCAGAGGGGGCGGCAGGGAGGTGAGGCACTGGATACTTAGCTGGACTGCTTCTGTCCTGGGCAGCCTCAGGGGGCAAGCGTTTTTGGAGTGTGGGTAGAAGGAGGTCACCTGGTACATTCCTAAGACCTTGTCTGGACCCTAGAGCAGCTCTGAAGGACAGAGCATCTGGGAAGGTAGTGACACCAGGGGCATTGCTCTATCAAGGCCACTGGAAGTCAGACCATCCAGGGAGGACCTGTCCCAACAAGGAAGATATTGGTGTAGCAGCCTCCCTCACCCCCAAAAGGAGAGGTCATACATAACCTTTTCCTGGACCCTGTAAGAGTCTGGGCTCTCCTTGCACCTTACTTTCAGGAGGAGGAGCCCACTTGATTATGGACACCTTTGCTCTAGTGAGGTCTCCATTCTTGGAGACATCTGCGCTCTGGCTGCAGGGCTGGTGAGCAGGGAAGACGGTCTCTGTCACAGCCTGGGGTCTGATGGGGGAGGGCTCTGAGTCTGTCAGGTTGAACAGAGGGGGCTTAGAAGGCTCCTCCTCGCTTGCTCAGCCCATCTGCCGGCTGCTGTCTTCCTGTCTGTCCTCTTATGCCCATCCCTCGCTCCAGCCCTGGAGACCAGACCTCTAGTCAGAGGATGATGGGAAGATGGGGAAAGGAGGGTGGGAATCCTGCTTCTAGGAACAGGTGCCTCCACTCCTCTATGCTCATCTTGGGCTAAGTCACCCTTCCCAGGCTTCAGTCTCTTGACCTGTGCTCAGCTTGAGAGCGGCCTCACAAGGCTCCTTTGAGAGTGAAATGAGTCATAGCTGCAAATGCCCTTTGAAGTGTGGTGCCCGAGGCGACACGGGGACAGGCCCTGCTCCAGGCTGCATTCCTGTTTTCCAGGAAGCCCGCTGGCTCGCTTCAGCCTCTCTCTTTTCTTCCCTCCCTCCTTCCCTCTCTCCTTTCCTCCCTCCCTCCCTTCCTCCCTGCTTCCCTTTTCTTCCCTTCTTCCTCCCCTCTCTCCCTCCCTTCCTTCCTCGTACCCAGGATGGAGCCCAGGGCTTTGCAGTCTGCCACTCAGCTGTATCCCCAGCCTTGTTTGTCCGCTTTGTTTGAGACAGCATTGAAAGTTAACTCAGGCTGGCCTTGAACTCTCTCTGTGGCCCAGGCAGGCCAGGACTTGTGGTTCTCCTGTGTTAGCCTCCTTGAGTAGCTGGGATTACAGGCTTTCACCATCCGGCCCAGCATTTTTTTTTAGTAGTGCCTTCCAAATGTACTAGGAATGCGTCCCGCCCCAGCCCAGGGTTTCACCCTCTTTACCCAAGGGGCCTGAGTAGATGGAAGCAGAAGGAAGACCCGGTCTTTAGCAGATACCAGGGCACAAACGAGGGCTTGCCTCCTCCTTCCTGCCTGTTCTGGTGGAAAATTCAGGTTAGACAGCAGAGAGACCTTCCCCTAGCGTCATGTAATCAGGCTTGTTTTCCTGAGCCCTTTGCAACTCTGGCTCCTGTGGCCTCTTCCTCCACACCTCTCAGGACACTAGCCTGTGTCCTGTGGATAGAAATGGGCGGCAGGGAGGCAAGTGACCTAGTCAGGAGGGGAGGCCTGGGGCCATGTCAGCTGGTACGAGCTGGATGACCACATGCCTCACCTGTACCGGGAAGAGAGGCCAAGTCCCTGCAGCATAGAAGGAGGACCCCAGGAAAGAACCTCAGTATTGGTGCTGGCTCATCGGTTATCACCAGAGTCAGCAGCCTTGAGGTTGACTGGGAGTTTATTTTGCTGGTTCCAAACAGACCAGACACTTGGGGAGGCAAAAGGGGAGGGATGCTGGTTGGTGCCTCCAGGACAGCCCCCAATTGCCTTGGCTTGTGTTTTATTTTTTTAAAGATTTATTTATTTATTATGTATACAACATTCCTTCCATGTATGCTTGCATGCCAGAAGAGGTCACCAGATCTCATTATAGGTGGCTGTGAGCCACCATGATGTGGTTGCTGGGAATTGAACTCAGGACCTCTAGAAGAGCAGTCAGTGCTCTTAACCTCTGAGCCATCTCTCCAGCCCCTTGGCTTGTGTTTTGAGATAGGGTGCCATGTACTGCAGGCTGGCCTTGCACGCTTATGTAGCCAGGGATGACTTGGAATGCCCGATCGTCCTCTCTCTGCCTCTCTGAGTAAAATGATTACTAACACAGGTAGCTAGCCATCAAGCTAGCGTCCCAAGCTGAGCCGCACTGCTCCGACCCAGAGGTAGCACTGTCTCTCTGGGGACTCGGGCACAGGTGCCGCATATGGCCACAGCCTGGTTAGGGCTCCTTATCCCTTTGCCTGGCAGTGCTGATGGACAGTAAGACAAAGCTGTTGGGGCTGGGCAGAAGCTGGGGGTGGGGGGACCAGGGGACCCAGGATGTGTGTGCACACAGTGACAGCTGAGGCTCGGTGCTGAGACTTATGACAGGGTCATCCCCAGAGGAATGGTGTCCTTGAGGAAGCCACTGAGGGGTCTGGGGTCTGGGGAAGCAAGGTCAGCTGTCTAGTATCAAGGCCTACGATGAACACCTGGTGCAGAATAGACTGGGGTCTCTCTCTGCCTTGTAGTTGCTGTGTCTGTGACTCTGTTTATGCCTGCAGTGGCCCTGGGTAGGTATGCTGGAGGAAGGGGATTCTGGCAGTCTCTAAGTGGGGAGGCTTGATGACTCCCTCTTCCTTCCCTCCTCACTCTCCCCCCCCAACCCCCATTGCTGCTTTCCTCTGTGAAGCCAACAAGACATCTTCCCTGGGTGCATGAGCGGCGGTGATGCCATGCAGGCAGAAGCTTGTTAACACCATTCTGTGTGGGCCCACGCCAGGGCTGTTCCAGCCTTTCCAGTCCCCGCTTCAGATGGAGGGTGACTGCTCCTTCCTGCATGTCTACCTCCCCTTTTCCAGGGACGCCAATTAGGCAAGGCTTCATTGGAAGTGAAAAAAAAAAGCCCACAGCCCCATCTGACAGCTAGTGAGAGGCCATGAGGCTAGGGGTGGATGAGCAACTGGCCTCAGCTCACCCCTGGGGCCCTAAGTCCGGCACCATGAACAGCTCGAGCACCTGTCTGCACCTGTCCGTGATCAGCTTTATTTTGCTTTTTTTTTTTTTTTGAACAAATGAGAGGACTGAGGCCTGCAGAGCCGCCTGACCTCCTCAAGGTCATAAAACTAGTTATTGGCAGAACTGGGTTTGAGCAGAGCTGTGTTAGCTGCAGACTCAGTGATTTTTTGGTAATGCCACAGCTTTGCCTGCTGCGTGTGGGAGGGAGGAGCAGGAACCAGAGGGAGGGCTGCGTGTTTGAGGTTTTGATTTTGTGGCTCATTTGGAAACGTCTGAATGTGTGATAAGGTTGTAATGAGACAACCTTGAACTCTGTATGTGAACCCCTCCCAGGCTGGTCTGGGGACCTGGGGTCAGGCTGGGCCGTGACCCCTGGCTGTGTCTTTGGGCCTGAGCACTGCTGTGTTATGATTTGAATTGGTGGTGAGCTTTTATGCCTCTGGAGAGGGGCTCTCCTGGGAGCTGCTTCCTGGGAAGAGGCATGGAGGTCCAGCACACTTGGGTTGTGCTTCTGTCTTGGCCCCTGGCCTCTTTGTGATTGGTCAGGTTTGTTCTCCAGGCCTTCGTTTCCCTTCTGTAAAAAACATTTGGCTGAAGTAAGAGCACCATGGGGTGTTTTTGGACATGGGGTCAGCAGGAGGGCATCATTACAGTGGGCTTCAGGCCTGCCCATCTAGGAGGTAGGAGCTGAGTGGGGTCGCAGCCTACCAGGGTCATTGAGTCACCTGTGCTGGTCTAGGAGAGTCAGTTGACTTGTGTGTGCCAGGACTGACTGGCTCTTCCCAGGTCCTCAGCACTGTCTGGTGATAGTCAGTCTTGGGGTGTTCTTCAGGACCATTAGGAAGGGCACCTCTGCTGGAAGAAAGCCTTCTTAGTTAAGGGTGGAGACAAGGCCCCACCCTGAAGAGGCCCTCAGTGCCGTGAGGAGGCCCCATCCCCATAGGGTAGATGAAACTGTAATGTTAGAGAAAGGCTGTGTTCTGTCCCTAGGGAATCATGCTCATCCGGATGCTGGGGTCCAGAGAAGGCTAGGGTGGGCTAGCATCATGCTGTGCTCAGACTAAGGGGGCAGGGCTATTCCTACTGGGCTCATGACGAGGACCCAGACAGCTAGCTAGCTGAGGTGGTTGAATGATCCAGTGGAAAGCAACAGAAACTCCACAGGGAGCTGGGAAAAGCACAGACCCCGCCCCACTGCTCCTCCTAGGCAGGTAAGCTGTCCCTCCCCGGCCCTGAGGAGGTCCTTTAATTAGATTCCAACTCGTTTAACCAACTAAGTGGCCTTCAGTGGGTTTTAAATCTGCGCAAATTGGTTTGTGTTTTTCTGCCTGTGTGAGGTTGTGACTGGCGGGGCCAGCACCAATCCTCTCTCCTCCTGGCTTTTCCTAGGGCTCTTTCATCTCTTGTCCTCCTTGATTCTGGATGCTCAGCTTCCTGGGAATGGAAGAGAGCACAGGGGCACAGGCAACAGTCTCCTTCCTGTCCCTTATCCCCGGAGAGATATGCTTTCCTTAGTCACCCCACCTTCCAGGCCCTTGTATTCCCAGGAGGCGAGTCTGGTCCGAAGCTCTCCACCATGGCTCTGTAGATGACTGAGTCGGGTAGGGGAGCCCTGGCTGTATCACCAGCAGACGCGCTCTTGCCTTACCCACCTCATGTCCGTGGCTATGGAATCCCAGAAGCTGAGTTCTGCCCGGCCCCTCCCTCTGTCTTCCCAGGTCCAGATCAAAGCCAGCCTTCCTTGGGAGCCCAGTGGTGACAGTCTGGATTGTCAACCACCTCCCTCATGTTCTCAGCTCCTTCCCCTCCCAGA
This sequence comes from Arvicola amphibius, assembly GCF_903992535.2. Classification (NCBI taxonomy): domain Eukaryota; kingdom Metazoa; phylum Chordata; class Mammalia; order Rodentia; family Cricetidae; genus Arvicola; species Arvicola amphibius. The sequence continues at coordinate 24,047,801 of NC_052050.1, forward strand.
TCTCCCTCTCACGGAACACCCTCCTCCTTCTTCCTTGTCCTCCCTCTGGCCCCGATGAGGTTCTGCCAGGATGGCCTGACTTCTAGAGAGTGGAGCTGGGCTGCAGAGCTTGAAGAGTTGCAGGGTGCAGGCATGGAGGTTTTTGGCTGGGAGCTGGCGGGAAGCTCTTGTCTCAACCTCTCTCAGGCTTGCTTCCTCCCCTCCCGCCGTGCTTCCTCCCCACCCGCATCTCTGAGGCTCTTGTTGGAGTGACAGGAGACCCAACAGGGCGCTGGGCATTAGCATTAGGGGGATATTACACAGGAATGTTTACAGAAAGGCAATTGCCTGGAAAATGACTTTGGTGGCTGTGGTATGGGGCGGAAAAGCTGGTTCTAGAAAACAGAGGCAGATGGGCTTCTGCTCGGAGGACCCACGGATAGAGAAGCAGGGTGAGGGGCAGGGCACCCAGAGGCCACAGCATTGGCCTCCCCTGGGCGAACAGGGGCAGGCATAGCTCCTAGAGCCTTGGCATTTAAGAAGCAGATCTGGGCCTCTGACCTTTGTCCTCTGGCCTCCAGCCTTCAAGCGCATCATGCTTTCAGACTGAAGCAGGTGCCTGCGGGATGGAGCTGTCAGGCAGCATTAACCACGGCAGCGCCTCAGGGCTGTTCCTGGGTGACTTGGGCGCCTCTTGCTCGGTGTAGAGGGGACACCAGGAGCGCTGTTGCCTGCACACGCGTGTGTGCTCATGAGCAGGGTTCTGTGGCATCTGAAGCAAGCCTTCTTCCTCTCCTGAAATCTGTCACCTTCCCCCATCGCCCCGACTGGTGGTGTGATTTGCTGTCTACTGACAGTGTCTAGTCCCCCTCTTTCTGCTACAGCCCCTTTTCCTTCAGGCCCCTGCCTCTGTCCAGACCGTGGATCAGGAACACCTGTGAAAGCCCCCTCTTCCTAGAGAGTCATCTTGCCTAGCCTCTTGGTGTCCATGCCAAAGGAGCTAGCTGAGTCTGAAAGTCCTTTCCTGTCACTTTCTGTCACAGCAGCTCTGATCTCCCCTCTGTCTTCTCCACCCCCCACATCTCTTCTGAAGATGATGTCATGTTCCAGCGCTGCCCAGCGACAGGAAGGGGACAGAGTAGATGGTGACATCCAGGGTAAAGAAGCCAGGTGGGGCTGCAAGTGATGACTTATGAGAGGATGTCATTGAGATGCTGGGATCTTCAGTCTTCTAATGAGCTTCAGTGATCTCATGAGAAAGAATGCAGTGGAGGGTAAAAATAAATCAGGCCCATAAATAAGCTGGGGGAGGGGTCTGGAAGCCGCTGAACAAGTAACAATGTTTCTATGAAGCACCTGCTCTTTATCACAGCCGGCCACTGGGGGGCGCTCACTGCTTCCCATCACCCAAGCGGGACCACCTTCCCCTTCCCTTGGTATAGGCTGAGCTGAGTGAGGTGACCGAGCCCTTTTCTACTTCTCCCGTCCTGATGCTCCATTTTGTAATCCCTGGCATCTGCCCAGTTGCCTCGACTTTCCCATTCAAGAATCTTAGAGCTCGGCGTATCTGTGTATGCCTGTAATCCAGTTCTTGGGCAGGTGGCAGAGGCAAGACTTTGAATTTGAGGCCAACCTGGGCTACACAGTGAATTTCAGGATAAATGTGGAGAATGTGTCTCAAAAAAAAAAAAAAAGCCAAAAGGGGAAGGAAAAAAAAAAGAATCATAGTTGGCCTTTTACATATAGGTGCCCCAGAAAGAGGGGAGACCCTGTACCCCTCCTTTAGCTCCCTGGCTTTTCTAGTGCCACACCCCTCCCCGGCACGCCCAGGCCCCCTCCCCCGACTTGCTGAATTCCCTGCCTCTGCTGCTGTCTTCTCCAACCCCATTTTCCTCCCCGCCTAACCACCTAGCCGCAGCCAGATCCCTGAGTAGCATTGATTTGGTCGCTGGGCTTGGAGTCTGATGCCAGCGTACTGGACTCATCGATCACCCCGGCTTTTTTCCTTAAACTGTGCAGTCCGGAGAGAGTCAGGGCAGCTTGGAGGCTGTGCTGGTGGCTGGGACTGGCTCAGAGAGAATGGGGAGAACAGTAATCCCCCTCCAGGAATGTCTCCCACTGGAAATGATACGCTTTCTCCCCGTGGGGCAGGGTTTGTCAGTTTCTCCCGGTCGGGCAGGGTTTTGAAGTCAACACCCCCGGTTTACAAATTAGACCCCTGACTCATCAGGGGAGGGCCTGCTTGGCTGAATGTGTGAGTGACTGGGGTTCTTGGGGGAGGAGCCCATTCAACCCAAGTGAAGGTGACTTGGCCACAGTCTAACTTCAGGTGCCCTGGTTCTAAAAGATCGAGGAGCTGGGATGTAGCTTAGTTGGTAGAGTGCTTGCCTAGTATGCATGAAGTCCTGGTCTTGATCTCCAGCTCCGCTTAAATCAGGCATGGTGGGTCATTCCTGTAATTCCAGCACTCAGAAGCAAAGTGGAGAGAATTGAAGCTATCCTTGGCTACATAGGGAGTTTGAGACCAGCTTCGGTTATATGGAACTCTATTGAGGTGGGGGAGGGGAAATAGAAAGCGAGAAAGAGGATGAATGAATATAAATGATTCTCCTTTGGTTATTCCTGAACTGGCCCCCTCTTCAGTCCAGGTTGGTCCTCCCTGCTCCACTAGGCCCTGTAAAAAGATGTTCCATATATACTCAGTCAGACATTAGGTCCTGGGTTACTTCACTCTCTGAGCAAAACCTCCGAAGTCCTTAAACTGATCCCACAGCCTTTCAGATCTCAACTTTCCCTCCTCCCTGCCATCACCATCCTGGGAGAATTGGGTAGCTCCTAGGGCTCCCCATGGTCATCATCTCCCTTGGGCTAGTACACTATCTCCCTCATAGCAGAAATGCTGATGTCTTCCCAGGAGTAAGGAAGGAGGGCTGGTATGGGGAGCAGGGGTGGAGGAGAACTTCTGGGGACAGAGTGAAGTCAATGTGTGGCCAGCACCCTCTGGGGCAGAGGGGGCCAGCAGGAGAAGAGGTGATCTGGGTCCAGATTTAGGGCTAGCGACAAGGCCAGGCAAAGCACACATGGACAGAGGGAGGACTCCGAAGTGCCCAGTGCCCTAGCTGTGGAGGTCTCCCTTCCTGTCCTCAGCAGGGTGTGGCCTTCTAGGTGTCAGTGAGGGTGAGTGAGGGAAGGAGGGAGGTTGGGGTCTACACTTACAGAGTGCTCAGCCTGCTTCCCCATGTTACCCAGGCCATCCTGCCCGGCCTCACTCACTGGCCACCCTGGCTTGCCACAGGGTCTGAAGCTATCAGGAAGATGGCCTCTGTCTACCTAGCCTTAGTCAGCAGACTTCTTCCCCAGTTTCTTCTGTTATCAGGAAACTGTTTGCATTGTGTCAACTTAATATTGCTTCTGTGAACACAGCTTCACTTTGAACTCGACTGTATATACTTAAGAGGAAACTTATCTCATTACCACCCCAGGAACAAGATCTATAAAACCAGCGATTTGGCCCCCTCCCTCAGATCTTTTCTAATTCTTATGAAAATAAAAGTGTAATCAATAAAGTATAAAACACTCAACTCCAGTTGAGGCAGAAGGATCATAGATAGAGGCCAGCCTGAGCTATATATCAAGACACAAAATAGTTCAGTAAATAAGCTATGTGTCATATGTGGTGCTGGAGAGATGGTTCAGTGGTTAAGAGCACTGCCTGCTCTTCCAAAGGTCCTGAGTTCAATTCCCAGCAACCACATGGTGGCTCACAACCATCTGTAATGAGATCTGGTGCCCTCTTGAGGAAGAGTTGATCAGTCCTCCTCATCAACTTAGACCATGAAACTCAATATGGACAAGTTCAACAGACCTGCCATATATGGGCTGCCCCCCCCCCAAATTAATATATACATACAGACACATGTATATAGATAGATATAGATGTAATGGCTTCAAAGTCATTGCTGTGTGTTTGGACCTCACTTGGGGAGCCTCACTTGTGATGAATAAAGGGTGCCTGGAAGGTCAGAGGTGGTGACTCAGACCCTGAGCTTTGTGGGGGATGGGACCAGACTGTAAAGATGGAAACCTACCTGATGTGCTGTTTGCTCAGTGTTCGCTCTGCTCAGTACACAGTATCATCTGTCCGGGGAGGTGTGGCAGTGCAAACCTAGTCACATTGGGGTCACACAAGGCCTCTGCTACTCCCCGTAGCTTTAGACTTGTCATTGGGTTTCTCTTGAATGGGGACCACAATAATACCTACCAGACAGGCATGTCGAGAGCCAAGGCAATCGTGGGCGCACTTGTAAGCCAATGACTTCAGTGCCTATGGGAGGTGTTGTCCTTGTGGTTTAGTGAGAGAGGCCGGGTTGTCTGGAGCTATGAACCCCAGTTGCACATGCCAGGGCCGCAGCCTGGAAGAGTGTTGTTGGTGGTGGGAAGTTCTGTGTGTGTGTGTGTGTGTGTGCATATGTGTGCATGTGTGTGCATGTGTGTTGGCACTGAGGTAGCTAGTCTTGAAATGTGGCTTGGACTCTCCTTTCCTCCTGTGGTTGGATATCAGGTACCTGGTGTGGCCCAGCACAGTTGTGTGGAAGGAAGGTGGCTTTCATGAACCTGGCTGAGCCCCAGGATCCCCAACCTTAACCTTATCTCCATTATTATTATTATTATTATTATTATTATTATTATTATTAGTTTTTCGAGACAGGGTTTCCCTGCCCTGGAACTAGCTCTTGTAGACCAGGCTGGCCTTGAACTCAGAGATCCACCTGCCTTTGCCTCTGCCTCCTGAGTGCTGGGGCGTGTACCACCACTGCCCAGCCCCTTATCTCCTTTTTCCCCCCAGTCTGTTCTTCCAGAAGTTCTCTGTAGTGGGACAGTTGCTGGTGTGCCTGCAAGCCTAGCTGGTGGGGCCTGACACTCCAGGCCTGCTGAGGTCATGCTTAGGGGTTGCCACTCCATGGGCTGTAAGGCTTAGGCGGGAGGTATGGAGACTGCTGGCACCCAATAGGGCAGCCTCGGGAACATGGCGGGCAGGCAACTCTGTATTCCTTGTCTGGAACATGACTGATGTGGATGCCCAGCAGGGCCTGCTTTCCTTGGGGGGTAAGGGTGGGGGGAAGCAGTGCCAGGCAGGAGAAGGAGGCTGGGGGAACTTGGGAGGGCATTAAGAGTGTGGAGACCTCAACCCCCGGCCACTTCTGTTTGTCCGTTGTCCCCTCTGCGTCACTTGTGGGTCTAGAGCTTGTGTATGTGTTGGGAGGAGAGCTGGGAACAGAGAGGGGAGCGGGGAGCTGACCTGTTTGACCTGTTTTGTCTGCCTGCTTTCTCTTAAGTTTGTCCTAGTCCATCTCTCTGTCTTCTCTGTGCCCAGCCTTTACTGTCTGTCCATCTGTCTGTCTCTGGGGAGGGAGGGAAAGGGAGTTCTCTGCCCCAGATTCTGGGCCTCCACCCATCCTTGGGAAGGAGCCCTGTGACTGACCTTTGCCCTCACCCCACCCTCCTAATTCCTTGGTCCCTGTTCTAGATAGCCCCCAGCCGGAGGATACAGCCCTGATGTGCAGGTCTGAGGAAGGCACTCTTAGCCCCAGCCTCTCCTTAGAGAATGTTCTAGACCACAGTGTGGCTGACTTCCCTGTCTTTAGGAAGGGGACCAAGTATGTAGTTAAAGAAGTGATCAGGACACCTCCAATACTCCTCCCCCTCCCTGTCCCCAGGTCCGTCAACTTCCCATGCCTGCTCCAAAGCCCACCAACGAGCAACCTGCATCCAGGACCTGCTCCTCACCCCTAACTTGGAATTCTAGGTTCACCTCGTATACTCTCTGCCCCTTTCCTCTCCCAAAGACCTCTCTGCCCTAGTCAGGCCCTGCCCTGCCCTGCCCCACAGGGATCCTTGTGGAGATGGGCAGCTCCTTGGCATGGCATTCTGGTGACCTTAGATCCTCTCCCCCCTCGCAGATCCGGAGCGGAGCAGCCCCCCCATGCTATCTGCCGACGATGCCGAGTACCCTCGGGAATACCGGACCCTGGGGGGTGGGGGCAGCGGGGGCAGCGGGGGCCGGCGCTTCTCCAATGTGGGGCTGGTGCACACCTCCGAGCGGCGGCACACGGTGATTGCTGCCCAGAGCCTGGAGGCGCTCAGCGGGCTCCAGAAGGCGGATGCTGACCGCAAGCGAGATGCGTTCATGGACCATCTGAAGAGCAAGTACCCCCAGCATGCCCTGGCCCTGCGAGGTCAGCAGGACAGGATGCGGGAGCAGGTGAGTGCGAGCAGGGAGCAGGGGCCGGGGTCTCTAGGTGATCACCCAGTATTTTATGGCTGGGCAGAGCTGTCAGCCTGGAGTTGGGGAGTATTGTTCCCTGGGCTGTGGCCCTCTTTGGTCTTTCCTGGAGCCTGAGGGAGAAAGGAGTGGGGCTTAGTCTCCAGGTCCCTGCCATCTGCTTGACACATTGGAGCGTGGGTTTGGGCAGAATGTGGGAAGAAGGGCTGGAAGGTGTGTGTCTTGGAGGCCAGAGGAATGATTCTGAAGAAGAGAAGGGACGCTTTTGGTGCTGAGGGCACTGGGCCTGGACCCAGTGGGACAGTTGAAATGCTTGGCCGTGGCACTGCTCTCAGGCTTGGGAGCTTCTGAAGGCTGGATCTAACCCCTCCCCAGTCCTAGCCGGAACAGAACTCAGAACTGGGGACACTACCTCCTTTGAGAACACAGACTGGCCGTGTGACTGAGCTGGAAGCCTGTGTGTGCCTTGGCTCTCTCCTGCCCCCCACAAAGGCTTAAGGAGGGGCTGGGCCTCTGCCTCTGGCCCAGGATCTGCATGGGCGGCTTCTCCTCTCAGCCTCCCCCAGCCTGGACTCCTTCATGTCCCTCTCCACGCAAGCACTAGCTTTTCTCTGGATTCCTTCTCTCAGGACTAGCATTCTGTCTAGACCTGCATTGGCAAGGGGGCCATTATGGCTGCTGTGTCCCATCTCTGGGAATCCCGGCATTGTCCCCTCTGGGAGAAGGTGCACAGGGGTCCACTCGCCAGTGTCCTTCAGTCACGCTGAGGAGTGTTGGGCCACAGTTCCTTTTTCAGGTGCTACTCAGTGTGACTAGGGATCAGAGGAGGGACATGCTCCCCCTTATCGCAGAGATCAAGGGCACATGGTCATGTTTTGGGGACCTTGCTTGTCCCCCAGACATTCTGTCTAGTTCAGTCTGGCTTTTGCATTTTCCTGGCTCCAGAGTCCCGCTGGGAGCAGGATTCAGGTTGGTGAGGATCAGGAGGGGTTTTAGACTCACGTAGGGCCCTGACCCCCTGAGCTGGGGGAAAGAGAAGATAAAACATTGTGTGAGGGTCCTGGTCAGTTGGGAGGGGGCTTACGATGAGGGATGTCAGTTACAAGGCCTTACAGGAAGGCTACCTGGAGGAGGCGGCACCTGTGTGAAGCCTAGCAGGGCTAAGGGTTTGAAGAGAGGAAGAGAATGCTGTATCTGCAGGGTGCGGGGGAAGCACGTGAACCTGAGTCGATTTGGAGCATGGCAAGTCCTGGATGGTACAGAAGACTGGGTGGGTTCAGGAGGACATGTGGTGCCAGAGTGGGGTGGGCTGGCAGAGGACAGGAGAGTTCTATTTGTCACGTACAGTTACTGAATCTGGGGTCGGGAGGCTTGAGGCAGGGGAAGGAGGAAATGAAGGAGAGGGGAGTTTGGACAAAGGGGCAGGGGGACCAGGCAAGGGTTGCTGGTTGTCTGGAGCTATAAGGGAATGACAGAAAAGAACACAGCTAAGGGCCGGCCGGGTAGCAGGAGGCTGTGGGTTTGATTCCTAGCACTGCACAAACTGGCTGTGGTGGTTGCTGCATGCCTGTAATCCCATCACTCTAGATGGGGAGGCAAGATAATCAAGTTCAGGGCCATCCTCGGCTACCAACCTGGGCTACCTGAAACCCTGTCTCAAAAACTGAAATTGAACTCTTGACTGACAGGGAAATAGATGTCAGTCTCTGGGAAAGAAACAGAAATGGGTGAGAATCATAGGGGCGTGGTGGGAAGTTGGGAGGGAGCTTCCTAGGATGCCAGCTGGATCCCTTACATACATTTCTGTACTCCAAAGCACCGGCTTCAGGAGACCTGAGAGCAGTCAAGACACAGACAGAAATGGGAGTGGGGTGTGAAAGCACATTAAAGCAGTATGTGACGGTCAGAGATGGGGCTGTGGGACAAGCGGAGCCAATGTTTCAGAAGTCTCGGTGGGTCCGGGCAGGGGTAAGAAGAAGAAGCATCCGGTTTCAATGGTTTGGAGACCAGGCATGGTGAGGAACTGGACACCCTAGTTACACACCTTTCTGGGAGGTTTAGCAGGAAAAGCTGCAAGAGGTACCGAGTCTGGCATGGAACATTTATGTGCATTGGTAGGTGGAGGCTGGTGAACACTCAGCAAGTAATTAGCAAATACTTCTGGAGTGAATGGAAGCTCAGCCATGCTCAGGTTCATACCTTTCATCTGTCCTGCCCTCATCTGCCCCTTCTGAGGCTCAGTGGCAGGACCCAGGGCCTTTCAGTTTAACAAAGTACCACAGCACGGCGCAGCAATGGTGTGAAGCTGGGCGAACATTTGGAGGAGTGATTGGTGGACAGACAGAAGTGTCAGGGGCCAGAGGACCAGAGGCAGGAGCAAACAGTCTCAGAGGAGTCAAGTCTGGTGGCCTTGGGTAGAAGGAAGTCACTTTTACAGAGATGGCACAGACAGCAGGAGTGAGGTCGTTCCTGTCCACTGATCCCATCACTGTGAGGTCTGAGGTGACCTCCTTGGGAAGGAGAGAAGGCAGATGTTCAAGGATTGTGTAGGGAGGCTTTGGGAACTGGAAATCAGGATTCTATCAAGTGGTGAAAGCCTGTTCTGTCAGAGGAAAGACAGACAGACATGCAGATAAACTTGGGGCCCTTGATAGGGTACCAGCCCCTGCGAAGAGCCCACCTCCATGACTCTGGCCCTCTTCCCTGTGCCGGGGCTTGCCCTCGGAGCATCCATCCCATCCTGTCCCATCCCAGCGGCTCCTGCCCACTCCCCCTAATAGGGTGTCCCTTGCTTCACACACACAGGTCGGCGGCTGGACCGTGGACCCTGTGTGCCTCCTCAGCTCCCTCTGTTCCCACCTCCACGGCGATTCCACCCCCTCCGGGGCTGGCCAGCCTGCCCAGGTGAGCCAGCCATCTCCCTCCAAAATCCATGGCGGAGCTTGGCTTTGGGGAGACCCTTTTTTGTAGGGGGGGACATTGATAATTTTTATTTTGCACCCCTTCTATGTATGAACCCTCCATTATCAGGAAACTTCCATGCCCTGTATCCACATCTCCCCCGACTGATTTCTTACCATCGCCTCCTCAAACCCATCCCTTTTGAGGGATAGTTATGCTTTAAAAATAAACAGTTGTTTCTTGCCTTAAACAAGAGGACCTACTCTTGTTCTTGGGCTTTTAGGAGCTCTTATTATTCTCATCTTATTGCCCTTTCTGTGCCCGACTCTTCTGTTCCGAGTAGAGCCTGCCCCCCCCCGCCCCCTTCTGACCACCAGGAAGTTCTGCGTGGTGTGTTTCTCTCACCCTTTATATAATTTTTTTAAAAGAACTAGGAGTCTAGCCATCACTTCTGAGTCTGTTTCCCCATTCTTCACTGAGCCTCATTTTCCCTGATAGGATAGATCTTAACATATGCTCCCAGCTCAGGCCTGGGCACTGCCAGGGCAGAAATAACAGACATGGGGGCGGGGATCAGGAGTCCAAGCCATACCTGGAGCCAGGGAGTTTTGGACTTGCTGGTTATGGTGTAGGTAGGGGGAGGGCAGCAGCTGCCAGGTCGTTGGATGGAAGAGGTCTGGTTCTTCATGCACCAGAGTGGGCCAAAGCTTGGCTTTCCCAAGGAAAATGAAATGAAAGGTTATTATGACAGACGAGGATGCAATGAGCCTCTAGACCTGGGGCACCTGGACTGAAGGAGCGTGTCTAGTAACAGCTTGGCACACTGGGAATCATTCTCAGGGTATGGAGTCGCTTCCTTCCCAGCTCTCAGCCTCATTTTGTCTGGATTTGGGGAACAAGGGAGCAGGGGGCGTGCCTGTTATCAGGGCTGGATGATGACAGGTGGGAGGTGGGAGAGAGGTGTGTCAGTGGCAATGTGTGGCAGAGACCACAGACAGAGGGTTGGGACAACGATGGTGCAGACTGCAGACAGGCACAGGATGGACAGGCAGGTCCCTTAGGTGGAGTGTGGGTCAGGGATAGGGATGAGGTGGACGGCAGGAACGAGGCTGGATTCGAGTGGGCTGAGGTGTGCCCCGTGGTGAAGTCCAGGTCTGTCTGCCTGTCTGGAATTCGGCTCTGAGGGAAGGAAGGAGAGTTTGTTGGGGACCTTCGTTCTAGAGATCCACAACACGCACAGCGTCTTGTCATCTCTTGATAGAGCTAATCACATTCCTCCTCACTAGGGACAAGTCTGAGCTTCATTTTTTTTTTTTTTTTTTTTTTTTTTTTTTTTTTTTTTTTTTTTTTTGTAAAGCTAAGGCACAGAGACACCCAGCAAAGGACCAGAATCACACACAGCAAGGCAGGATCAGAGGCCAACAAGGAAACGTAGGCATCTTAGGCCTCCCGATTCAGTCGGGGATTAAGTCATGGAAGGATTAAAGGGGCAAAAGGGCGGCGGCTGAGAGGAGGCTAAGGGCCCGGAAGGTGGGGGTAACTAAGACCTTTGGGGATGGGTACAGTGAAGAGGATCCTGGGAAGGGACCAAAGGTTAAACCAAGCCACAGCCCCTCCCCTCCCCCCTCCCGCTCTTCCACTAGGCTGTCTAACCTCCCTCCCTCCTGCTGCAACCCGAGTCCCGGGCGGCGGGCCGGCGTATCGGGTGACCGCGGCGACGTAGCCACCAGCCTCTTCTCTTCGGCGTGGCTGCGCCGGCGGGGCCGCGCCGCGGGAGGGGGCCGAGAGGGGATGCGCACGGCAGCTCAACGCGCGGCGCCAGGTGGAGTCGCGGTTACCGGGGCGACCGGGGCCCGGGCCCGCTCGGTGGCTGCAGCTCTCCCACTGCAGCAAAGGGCACCGGCGGCGGCTGCGGAGGCGTCCGGGGGAGGGGAGAGCCTGCGCGGGTGGGAGTAGCGGGCGGTTCTCCCTCCCCCGCCCGACGCGGGACCAGGCTCCGCGCGTGCACCTGTAGCCCCAGGTAAGGGCGAGCGGCGGTGGGGACTCAGTAGCCGCGTGGGGTTCGGTGGGAGAGGGGGCGGGGACCTGGAGATCGAGTCCTGATCCACGGTTTGGAGAACTGGTCTAGGGGTGCGGGGCGTGAGGCTGCAGCGGGTTCCCGATCTCGGAGAAACGCCCCCTCCCTTTCCCCACCGCAGCAGGTGCCTTCCACGTGGGTCGGCCCTCACCCCCAAATGCGGCAGGCGCCCCCTCCCCCAATCGCGGAAAGTCATGACCTTCCCTGGGTGCGCCCCGGCCCAGGGCGCCGTGCGGCTCTCGCAACGCACCCCCTCCTCGTGCACTCAGCCTCCGCAGGGCTCTGAGCCGCTGGTGTCGCTGCAAACCCCTAGGGGAGGGCCGTGTGCGGCGTGGCCGTTGCAGGCTGGCAGCCACCGTGGCCGGTGGCGTAGCCCTAGGCTTGGAGCTGGCGTTTCTGTGGACTTGGGTTCACAGGAGTTGGGAGGTGGGTGTGTGCGCCAGTCTGGGGATTAAGGAAGGGTGTGCGATTCGTGGGTTGCCTTCCTCTCTGGAAGATGCTCCCTTGGGGCCTGAGGTCAAGGAGGGGTCATGCGGACACCTATCCTACCCCAGGACGCCTGCCCAGGAAAAGGGAAAGGAACTGAGGTAAGGTCCCGATGGGATCGTCTCGCCCCTCCAGGGTTGGCTGGAGAGGGAGGAGGAGGGCCCGCTAGGGGAAGAAACCAAGACTAAGTACTGAAGAGGTGAAGAGTGCCGGGTTAACTCCTCAGCTCTGGAGGGAAAAAGCTGTTTCCTCCACTCCTGGGCTCCCTGGGGGAAGTACCCCATGGCTGAGAGCTTGGTCCTGAGGGATGGTTGGCTTCTGTCTTTGCCCCAGCTCCCGCAAGCCCTCACGATCAGCAGCAGGTCCTGCTAGTAGCTCTCCTGCTCAGCTCACTTTCGCAGTCCCTGAGTTCTGGGAAGGCTTGTTCTCCCTGTACTTAGAGATGTGTTGGCTTTGGTGAGGTTTTTATTGAGTGAAGAGAAGAGGGACCCCGGGTCCCTGTTGTCCCTGCCTTTTAATATTTATTTATTTTGAGGCAGGGTCTCTCTATTATTATGTGCTCTGGCTGCCTTGGAACTCTCCAGGTAGACTAGGCTGGCCTCTAACTCCCAGAGATCCACCTGCCTCTGTGCTGGGATTAAAGGCCTGCACCACCATGCTCAGCTCCCTGTCATTCTTTCAGGGTTTTTTTTAGACCCCTGTCATTCTCAGGGAAAAGGCTCAGAACAGCCAGGGCCAGGAGGTGGAGGGAGCGGGACCAGGTCTAGTCTTTAGAACTACCCGCTCCCTGCTGGCTTTGCCTGGTTTGCTTGATTGGCAGTTATTCATTGTTACAGATTTGTTGAGGGCATTGCTACCTACCAGGTACCGTGTTGGGCACCGGCTGAGGAATCTACAACTAGGAAGGGGTCAGGGAAGGGACCGGGGTGTCCCTCTTGCACAACAGAGGAGCCTCTGCACTCTGTCATCAGGGACAGTCCCATGGGTTAACGCCTGGAAGCGTGGATGATGGCCCATCTCCCCAGGGGCTTCTTCCCATTGCAATCTTCCCCTCCCAGGACAGAGAGTTGCTGGGAGACCATGTATCTGGGTCCTGCTGGGCCAGCTTAAAGGATCCTTTTTCTGCATTTGAAGAGAGGACCAAGGAAGGAGGCAGGACTTGCTTTATAAGGCTATGACACTCAGAGCTGCAAGTTAGAGGGCCAGATGACAGTGTCATCAGCCCCTGCCCTTTCCCCAAGCACAAGCATAGCTAGCTTCTCTCCCAGAGCCAGGACGATCTTTCCCGGACACTGGTACCGCCACCCTGTTATCTCCCAAGCCTTTCAAGTCCTGCCTGGTGGGTCTGTACAGGCTTGGAGCCCACAGTGAGGCCTGGCCAGTGTGGCTATAGCCAGGTCTTGCCTATCCATCTCCTAGGAACACTAATTGGGTCTCAGCCGTCTCTCTAAGTCCCTTGGGCTGAGACTGGTGACCGAATTATGGATGGGACAGCTTATTGTCACTCTTGGTTCAGGAAACCAACTCCCCGACCCACGATGATAGTGCCATTGTAGCTACTGGACACTGACTAAAGGTGCCACAAATGTCCTGACACAGCTAGTAGAGGGGAGCAGAGAAAGGACATTTTCTCTGAGTTCTGTGTGCTTCATACATTGCTCTGATTTTTTTAAAGTTACATTTACTTAGTATGCGTGTGTCGGGGAACATGCACTTACTGTAGCATATGTGTATGAAAGTCAGAGGACACCATGTGGACTCCAGGTATCGAACTTAGATCTTCAAACTTGGCAGCAAGCACCTCCACTCACGGAGCCATCTTGCTGGCCCTTGTGTACTATTTTGTGTATATTTCTGTTGCTAGTGTTTGTGTATTTGTGTGAATGGGTGTCCTTGCCTCTATGGCTCTGTGGTGTGCTGAGGGGGGTGTGACTGGTCTTACCACCCTTTATGTCTTTGACTGAGCACAGTGCTAGCTGGGGTCCTTGGGAGAACCTATGGTCTCCGTGTGGATGTCTTCGAGTTACTCTGTGTTCCTGGGGCTATTTCTCATGGCTTCCCCTATTGCTGTGTGCCTTAGTGGGCGTGTTTGTTGTTCTGGGTGTTTGTGACATCCTTGTCTACCCAAGGATGTGTCTGAGTTTACCAACTCACCACAGGAACAATGTACATGTTGCAGGGAGCTGTGGATGTTCCTGTGCCCATTGTAGGGTGGGTAGGGAGCGTGAGGCTTTCTCTGCAGAGCCGTCTGTCATTGCTGGTCTGCAGACATGATTTTCAGCACAAACCTTTCCGAGTCCTCAGCCTGCCTCTGACGTCTATGAGTCCTCTCTCTATGCTTCCCGTTCTAGCCAAGGTCGCAGAAGCTGTGGCTCAAGTCTTTTAAACCCTACCTCATCCCTTGCCACCTCAGGGCTGCCCTGTGTCCATACAACCTTGGTGACCCCCTTTCCTTGCCTGAAATGTGACTACTTTTCATCTTTTGGAGGCAGTAATTTGGGAGAGAGATCGGGATTGTGGACCAGGCATGTGTGTAGGGTGGCAGCAAATGAACTTTATTCCAGATCCAGGCTGGCATCACCCCACCATAAAGAGCTGTCACTATAAAATATGTACCCAGCAGTAGCCATCTATAGCCCCGTCTCAGCTCTTCCATGCCCCCAACACATCCAGAGGGCACAGGGCACCACAGCATGGTGTCTTCCCAGCAGGAACCCTCAAGGTCCCTGTCCTCTGCCATTGGCTCTGAGGCCTGGGGAATCTTGTCTGCACGTGCCAAGCACCCTGGGACCAGGCCATCTGCTGCCTCTGTCCTCCTGCTGAGGCTGGCACCGGTCAGCAGGGTACCCTCACCTCTGCCAAGAACCAGCCCGCCCTCAGGGCTGTCCTTTCCTTGTTGGTAACCATCTGGAAGGACCTTCTGGTCTCTAGGGAGGGCAGGGCAACCCAGGGTTACTGCGAGTGAGGAGAAGCCTTGGGACCCCCTTACAATTCTTTTCCACTGTTTCTGTAGCTCCAAGTGCTGCCCAGGCTCCCATCCACTGCCTAGTGCCAGAGGCCCCTGGCAGTGGTCCACTTTTCCCCACAATCCTTGCACATCCTGGCACACAGGCCTGCCTACCCTGGCCTTGGTCCCAGCCACCACCATCTCCTCCCTGCCCTTAGCCCTCCTACTGGGGTCCCATTCCCTTTTTGTGATTTCATTCCTCAGTTTCCTGTACTTTGATCTGTAGCTGTAACGCCATTGAAGACTACTCACTCAGTCTCTAGCTTCATCTGCGTCTTCCCAGCCCTCCTGCTTGCTCCAGGGCTACTTAGACCTGTGTAGGTCTGCTCAGCACACCTTTCTCCATCTCCAGCTCTTCACTTTCCCCACCACGCTGGAATCCCATCTTTTCTGGGACATTTGACCTGGCCTCTCTCTGGTCCCACAGCCCAGATTGGCCACTGCCGTCCCTGAAATCTTTGACCATCTCATAGCCATCCGTGCTTTTCCTTACCTGTAGCTCTCTCCCAGGCCGGTTCCTATGGCTAGAAAGACACCTGAAACATCGGGAACGTTCTATCCTGCTCCCCCACCAGTGGACCTGGAACCTGCCCCTCCTTGGTGAACCAGAATGTTCCAACCTCGCGAGAGAGTTGAGAGGCGCAGGCATTGCCTACTGTCTGCTCCCCAGAGGGTGGAGGCCCATGACCCAGGGTTGTGTACTGAGAGTCTCTGTCCTGTCCTGTCCCACTTCCCTGACAGCCCCCTCGTAACCATCTCTTCTCTTATTCCCATCAGCAACCAAACTACTGGAGTTTCAAGGTCAGTGCGCGATGCTTCTGCCTCTGTCACAACTGCATGTCCTGTCCTCCCCTCCCCACCTCTGCCTTGCACAATGCTTTGCTCTGGGGTGTGCATCTGCAGGGGTCCCCTCCTCTGTGGGTGGTGGGCCTGGGGCTGCCGGCTATGGCTGCTGCTTGGGGGAGAGTCTGGGTTTGTCTGCCAGGGGCTTATGGATCCAGAGTGGGAGTTTTGCCATCTCTGCTGGAGGTCTGGGCTGGACATGCTCAAGTCCTCAGCTCTCCCAGCCCGCTAGGGGTGTTTTAGGAGGAGAAGGGTTCCTGAGTCTTAAGAGAGTAAGCTGACAGAGGCAGGGACCTGCATGCATGCGTTCCCTGTGGGCCCTGGACCCTAAACTGCTTGTCCCTCAAAGGAAGGGCTGATGCCTGTCTGTTTTTACTCCCCATCATGTCAGGACAAGGCAACACACTTGCCCTGTACCCTTAAATTTGTTCATCTTGGGGGCAAGGCCTAGGGGATGGTTGTCTTCCTACTTCCTCTGAACAATTTTATTCCGGAGAACTGGAGTGCTTTCTCCCCACTCCCAGGATACCATGGTGCCCCTGGGGGAGCACCCTCAGGCACTCCCTCCTTCTTCCTTGACCCTCATACCCAGGGCTGGGTGAGGGAAGTTCTGCTGTGGTTTATTGTGTAGGATCTGTGGTCCCTGGAGCCTCAAACCTTAGGAAAGGGTAGCAGGGTAGCTGTAACCCAGACTCACCAGGTGGCTGGTGTGCAAACTCTTTTTTTCCAAAAAGCCTTTGAATCAGAGTATCATGGGATCTTGTATCTGCCTGTCAGCCCTCTCTGGAGGGGGCAGGAGAAAGGGGAGGGTTAATGCATGGGCCTGAGGGTCTGATGGCCTGGTGGTGGATTCTAGCTTGCTATTAATTAGCTTACTGACCCAGCAGGAACTTATAGTCCTCTGGGCCATGTTTTCTCCTTTGGAGAGTGAACAACACTGTCTTCATTATAGAGGGGTTCCCCCACTCTACTAGTGGGGATTAAACCCAGGCCCTTGAGCATACAACTCTTTGGGGGGTATTGTTTTTGTTTGTTTTGCTTGCTTTGGAGACCAAGTCTCCCTGACCTGGAACAGGCTGTGTAGGCCAGGCTGGCCTCAAACTCACAAAGCGCCACCTGCCTCTGCCTCCTGAGTGCTAGATTTAAAGGTGTGTGCCGCCATACCCGGTACCCTAACCCTTTTTTACCTTTTATTTTGAGACAGGGTGTCACTAAGTTGTCCAGGCTACTTCTGTAGTTCAGGCAGGTCTCGAATTTGTGATCCTCCTGTCTCAGTCCCCTAAAGTGCTGAATTACAGGCATGTACCATCAAGGCTGACTCGGGATTGCTGAAAGATTGGAGAGATGAGAAGAATGCATGTCCGAGACAGTTTGTCCTGTTAGCAAGTTTTCCCTGGTAGCTGACTTCATCAGCATTAGAGTGGTGGATGCTGACCGGATTCCAACCTCTGGATGCTCCAGTCGGCTTGGACTATCATAGGTCGTCGTGAGCCCCAGGCTTCCACTGTGAATCCTGGAAAGAGTTTGTGAACGCTCCCAGGTGCTCCTGCCCAAGTCTGTAGAGAGCTGCAGGGAGCCCCCAGATCTCGGTGTGACTATCCTAGCCCTGCCTCCTTCTGTCTGGCAAGGCTTCATTAGCTTCTTAGTGGAATAGGCACAATGGCTGAGTTTACTGCCTCCCTTGGCAGCCCCATCCTGTATTCAAGTTCTCTTTGAATTCCTGTTTCCTTCTCTTGCTATCTCCCTTAGTCAGAACATCTAAACTGTGACCAGCAGCTCATATGTGACTGTCAGTGTGGTCAAACACAAGCTCATGAGCTTATTTAAAACATAAGATTTATTTTATGATTTTTTTTGTAACTTTTGTTCAGTTCCTAACTGGGAATTTGGTAGACAGCATGTCAAACATTGGACATGCCTGCTAGTGGCTTCTAGATGTTTCATTTTCTATGCTTTGGTCCAGGGAGCAGAAAGAAGTGCCAATAGACTTTTCTTCTTCTTAGAGATCCCCCCCCCCAAAGTTTCTCTGTGTAACAGCCTTGGCTGTCCTGGAACTCACTCTGTAGACCAGGCTGGCCTTGAACTCACAGAGATCCACTTGTCTCTGCCTCCTGAGTTCCACCACTGCCCAGCCTAGGGTTTTCTATAAAGGCAGAAAGACTGGAAAGGTGCCCATGGTGCTAGAGTGGAGGCAGGAGCAGGCAGAGGAAGGGATGTGGCTATCTTTTTTTCCCCTAGAGTTCTTATTTTTGTGGCCAGCCATCCCCAGGATCCTGTCCACTTCATCCTTTTTCAGACATCTCATTTGTGACCCCACTCTGACCCAGTGGCCACTCCTATTCTTCATCTCTGCCAGCTGCTGCATTCTGAAGCTTCTCATCGACCCCAGTCTGGCAACCACTGACCTTTCAGTTGCCTGGCAACCCCATGCCCACCAGCTTGGTTCAGACTCCCTCACTTCTGAATAGGTTGCTGCTGCAGTGGTTTCTCTGGGGACGAAGGTGGGAGGGGCTCTCACTGTTGGCCAGCCTAGAATCGAAGCCTAGGCTCTGAAATCTGAGATCTCTCAAGCAGGCCCAGTTCATATACCACCGCCGTCCTTCCAAGACCACCTCCTTTCCTCCCTCCTGGCCAAGGTATTGTGCTTGTGTCTGGAAGCCCCTTGGTGACCTCCAAGTCTGATTTTCCATGTCCCCAAGCTCTCAAGGCCACTCTGTCTGAGGACAGCTGGGCACTGCTTGCTAGAAAATGCTCTCCCATTCTGAGAGTGCTATTAAATGGAACATTAAACTGGCTTTAATAGGAAGACAGAGATTAATTAAGGGGTAATCAGGATTGGGGGAAGGAGAGGTTGGGACAGGAGAGTAAATTATTCCTTTTTAGAGATGTTTGTTAGAGGGGTGGTGCTTGCCTGTAATCCCACACTCAGGAGGCAGAGACAGGAGAATGCACACAAGCTCGAGACCAGCCTGGCCTATGTATTAAGTACTGGGTTGGCCAGTCATGGCTCCATAGTGAGACCCTGTCTCAAAAACACAAAACAAAATAAGAGAGATGCCTTTTATGTTGTCTTTTTAGTTGTATAAGTAATTTATTCCAATTGTTCATAATTCAGTTTCATAAAGGAATAAAATGAATAGAGAAAGTTATCTTGAACCGGGCATTCATGGTACACTCACTCCCTTTATCCCAGAACTTGGGAGGCAGAGGCAGGCGAATCTCTGTGAGTTTGAAGCTAGCCTGGTGTACTTAGCCAGTTCTAAGTAGCCAGGGGTACATAGTGAGAGTCTGTCTCAAAAAAAAAAAAATAACGATTTAAACCATCAAGCATCTATATAGTAGCTAGGTTTAGTGTGGGAACTAGGGCTGAATGGCAGAGGTTGTGGCCCTGGGTGACAGCCAAAAGTAAGTTCTAGAAAGACAATTGAAATAAGGAGAGACACCACCTTCCAGGAGAAAGGGGTCAGGCCCATCTTGTGGCATCCTTCCCACTGAGCTCCACCTCTAGGCCTTTATTTCGGGGGAGGGGAACTGGGACTTGAACCTAGGGATTCTCTGTGACATCCTTCCCCACCTCAGCTGTAGCCACAGGGAAATAACTGTAATACTCATCACTAGGGGAGGCCAACCAGGCTGTGACAGGGAGGGGTGGAGGGGTGGAGCCTGCACAGTACACTTGTGTGTCACCTGGCTTTGCATGTATACCGTGTGTTTACTTTAAATTGTGGTTCAGTTGACTCAAGGCTTTGGGAGACTCCCCAGGGACAAAATCCTCTAAGTCAAGAACCCTGGGCATGGACACCTCCCAGTGCCGAAAGCCTGGGGTCCCTCAATCTCTTTGCTTTCTCCCTGCTCCCCCAAGCTCCCTGGACTCCATGAAGACAATCCGCCGCTCACACACCCGCCGCTTAATTAATGTCTGGAACTAATGCTCCAATTTGCCCAACAATTCTGCTGCTCACCTCGGTGACAAATTTGTGTTGTTGTTCGTTGGAAGCTTAAAATAGCAGGCGTGCCCATGGGTCCAACTCAGATGGTTTCTTGTATAGCATCCCAGGGTGCCTGAGTCGCTTGCCCATTGCCTACCTACGGGTGTCCCAGGGAAGCCAAGACCTTCGAGAGTTGAGGGATCTTTCTGCAGCTGCCCAGCGAGTCTGGAACCCAGGAGACCCACCTCTGAATGTGTGTGTGTGTTGCTGGCTGGCTGGAGCTCTGTGGCCCAGATGGAGGCTGTGGCAGAGCAAGGGATGGGGGTGGGGGCTCATGCTTGGTGCCTCTCGCCCTGCCCCACCCCTGCAGACCCGCAGCTCGCGCCATACTCAGGGAGCCCAGCCAGGGCTGGCAGACCAGGCAGCCAAGCTGTCCTACGCCTCGGCTGAGTCGCTGGAGACCATGTCCGAGGCCGAGCTGCCCCTGGGCTTCAGCAGGATGAACCGCTTCCGACAGAGCTTGCCTCTCTCCCGCTCTGCCAGCCAGACCAAGCTGCGCTCACCAGGTACTGCCCAGCTTGCTTGCCTTCAGGCCCCGCCACAGCTCCTCCCTCGAGTTTATCCTGCCCTTCATCCCGCCCTTCGCTACTCCATCTCCTGCCACTCCCTCCTCTAGCAGCAGACGCCTCCTCGAAGTTCTAGCTCTTTCTTCTTTGCTAGACCTTAGCATACCCTGCTGGCCCTTAAGCTCTGTCAGCATCCTCTCTATCCAGCCCTTTTCTATTTCTACTAGGCTTTTTTTCCTCCCGGCGTTCTCGCCAGCCTCTCCAACTTTCCCGACTTTTTTTCAGTTTCTGCTCCACCAGCTCCTTCCCCCAGCCCCGTTTCCGCGTCCAGACTCCAGCTGCCTGGGGTCCTGTAGGTTTTTTGGAGAGGTGGGCCGCAAACCCGCGGCATGAGGAGCGCATGGGTGCACTTGCACTCGGGGGCAGCCTCCGGCCTCAGACCTTGCCGCTGTGGGACTGATGCCGCTCCCGAGGGCTCACCGAACTCCCCTGGCGCGAAGCCGGCTGATAGAGGCAGTGACCACGAGGGCGCCGTCTCCTTCGCAGGGGTCCTGTTCCTGCAATTCGGGGAGGAGACCCGACGCGTACACATCACGCATGAGGTCAGCAGTCTGGACACGCTGCACGCACTCATCGCGCACATGTTCCCGCAGAAGCTCACCATGGGCATGCTTAAGTCGCCCAACACGGCCATCCTCATCAAAGACGAAGCTCGGAACATCTTCTACGAGCTGGAGGACGTCCGGTGGGCGCGGCCCCAGGGGTTGGGTAGACTTCCCCACACTTCTCTGAACAGTGCTGGACCTCTGGTGGCCCTTCCCTAGATCATTAGGCACCCTCTCTTCATCCTTTGCCTCCCCACCAAGTCCTAGTGCCCCGCCCTCTCTGTTAAATCATTCAGACTTGTGGGTTCCCACTGGCAGGAAGCTATGGAAATGGACTCCCTCCCTCTCCCCATCTCATCCCCTCCCCGTGTGTGTGTTGCACACTCATGCTTACTTGCTGGTGGCAGACATCCCAAGGAATCACTGAACATCCGGCTTAGGAAAGGGGGAAGGGCTGGGTGTAAGGGACCTCTCGTCTTCCTGAAGTAGCTGCTGCCCCATCTCCTCATTGTGCACAGCTAGGAGGAGCATACGGTGACCCTCTGCCTCTCTCTCTCCCGGGCAGGGATATCCAGGACCGCAGTATTATTAAGATCTACAGGAAGGAGCCACTGTATGCTGCTTTTCCTGGCTCGCACCTCACTAACGGGGACCTGCGGGTATGTCTGGGAGCACACGGGGCACTGGTGAGATCTAGGCAGAACTAGGCCGGTTTCGGAGATGGGAACTTAGAGGCCGAGGCAGGGTTGTCCTGGTGAGTTGTGAGGTTATGGAAGTGCCATCTGCTCACCTGCTACCTTCCCCACAAAGGGCCTTTAGATACTGTAAGTCCCTTTCGGCCACTCCCCTTTCTCTTCTCCTTCCTGGTCCCCATCAAGGATGAGCTGAGGGTTGCTTTTCTGATGTCTTTCCATCTGCCTGTTTACTTACCCCCATGCTGGGAGTACTGATGGGCAAGGGGCCCAGGATGCAGTAGGAAACAGGACAGAGGGGGTTTTCTAAGCCTTGTTGGGGAGAGGTGAGATGCTGGCTCTTCAAACAAGAGGAAGGAAGGCCTCTATGTGACCAGCTCCGTGGACTTTTTGGGCTGTTTTTTGCGCAGAGAGAGATGGTGTACGCGTCGCGGGAATCGTCGCCCACGCGGCGCCTCAACAACCTGTCGCCCGCATCGCACCTAGCATCTAGCTCGCCACCTCCGGGGCTCCCATCGGGACTGCCGTCCGGACTGCCGTCCGGACTGCCGTCGGGCTCGCCCTCGCGCTCACGCCTCTCCTATGCTGGGGGCCGCCCGCCCTCTTATGCCGGCAGTCCGGTGCACCACGCGGCTGAGCGACTGGGAGGTGCCCCGGCCAGCCAGGGCGTGAGCCCCAGCCCCAGCGCCATCCTGGAACGGCGCGACGTGAAGCCTGACGAGGACCTGGCAGGCAAAGCAGGCGGCATGGTGCTGGTGAAGGGCGAGGGCCTCTATGCTGATCCCTATGGGCTTCTGCACGAGGGCCGCCTGAGCCTGGCCGCCGCGGCGGGGGACCCGTTCGCATACCCGGGCGCAGGTGGCTTGTACAAACGGGGATCGGTGCGCTCGCTCAGCACCTACTCTGCCGCCGCCCTGCAGTCCGACCTGGAGGACTCGCTGTATAAGGCAGGCGCTGGTGGCCCTCTCTACGGCGATGGTTATGGCTTCCGCCTGCCGCCTTCGTCGCCGCAGAAGCTGGCCGACGTGTCGGCGCCCTCTGGGGGACCCCCGCCCCCGCACAGCCCCTACTCGGGGCCGCCCAGCCGTGGCTCGCCGGTACGCCAGTCCTTCCGCAAAGACTCGGGCTCCTCGTCGGTCTTTGCCGAGAGTCCCGGAGGCAAGGCCCGCAGCACTGGGAGCGCCTCGACGGCCGGAGCACCACCTTCCGAGCTTTTCCCTGGACCTGGGGAGCGCTCTCTAGTAGGATTTGGGCCGCCGGTGCCAGCCAAGGACACAGAAACCAGGTGAGGGGACATAGAAGAAGGAGGCACTGCAGAGGGTGGCCGGTTCTCTCCGGGTTTAGGTCACAGGAGAGGGCCAGACTATCTTCATTGTGGCAGGGAAGACACTGGATGGCTGGGTGAAGTCTCAAGTGATGACTGGAACATAGACCCGACTTTGTATTCATTCCCCAAGCCTCGGTTTACCCGTAGGTAAAAGGAAGGTGCTGATTCAGCCCTTTTAGTGCCCCAACAGCAGTGAGAGCTGTCCAGCACAGGGCCCCGCTGAAATCCACTGGAGCAGGCTCGGGATGGGGAGGAGTTGGGCTTTTTGTGTTTATGTTTTGTGGTTTTTTTTTTTTTTTTTTTTTGGTTTTTCGAGACAGGGTTTCTCTGTAGCTTTGAAGTATGTTTTGTGTTTTGAGACAAGGTCTTTCTATGTAGCCCAGGCTACTAAAACTCGCAGCAATCCTCCTGCATCAGAGTGACTTGTGGGAACAGTGGTAGAGAGGCAGTGGAGAACTAGGAGTTTGAGCCTTGACTTTGTGTCCCTGTTCTGTGTGGCAGCTAAGGGAAGATGAGCTGCCTGTCCTCTGGCTGCTAATCTTAAAACTGGGGAGTGGGGTGGGCAGGAGGGACCACAAACTCACGGGAGTGCTTGCTTAGATCCACTTTCCTCCCCAGGGAACGCATGGAGGCCATGGAGAAGCAGATCGCTAGCCTCACGGGGCTGGTGCAGAGCGCGCTCCTGCGAGGCTCAGAGCCCGAGACCCCAAGGTGAGAGGCCCTCTCTCCGTACCACTGTCAGGACGGGGGGGGGGGGGGGGGGGGGAAGAAGGGGAGCGGACTTGAGGCGGCGAGGATCGCTGCCGTGCCGCCGTGAGCTAAATCAGTAGCTCGGGCTCAGCTCTGCCTGTGTCTGCTTTGTGGCTCGAGTGACTCTCTTTCCTTCGTTGTGGTTCTATCCTAAAATCAGGGAGCTGGGCTGACATTTAAGGTCCCATTCAGCTTGGATGGTCTGAGGCCAGCCCAAGCTCCTACGACTGTTTTCTTTTCTTTCCGCCACAGTGAGAAGATTGAAGGATCCAATGGAGCAGCCACCCCTTCAGCACGTGAGTGACCTTTCTCTTCTTCCCAGAGTTTTAGGATTAGTTTTCGAACCCTGAAGCTGGGCTGCCAACTCTACTAGTAGCTACATCATGGGGCTTTCTGCCGATAAATGAGTCATCATCTTTGCCCAGGCACATGGCTCCTGCTAAGACTTGCCACCTTAGGGTAGACGGTCATGACCGTGTGCCTCTCTGGCTAGGTGTGGGGCGCGAGTGGAGAGGATGGCTTCTTCCCCTCACCGTTTGCTCCTCTTTCCTTATCACTCATCCTTCTGGTCCCTCTCGGCAGCATGCGGATCGGGTAGTCGAAGCAGCGGGGCCACGCCGGTGTCGGGCCCTCCCCCACCCTCGGCCAGCGGCACCCCTGCAGGGCAGCCCACTGCTGTCAGCCGGCTGCAGATGCAGCTACATTTGCGGGGCCTACAGAACAGCGCTAGCGACCTGCGTGGCCAGCTTCAGCAGTTGCGCAAGCTCCAGGTACCGAGCCCCACCCCCCACTTACTCTCCCCAAGCTCTGCCCCACCTTTCCTCACCAACCGTCTCTGGTGGAGTGGAGTCCTTCGTGTTCAGTGGTCTGTCTTCGGACACTTTCTCCTCTTCCCTTTCTAGTTTCTGCTTCCTCATTAAACCTTGCTCCTCTCACCAAGCCCTGACCCTTTATTGACCCCCAGTCTCCTCCCTCCCTGAGCCTTAGCCCACCCCTCCCCCCTTCACCATCCCTTGAGGCTGTCCCAGCTCCTTCAGGCCCCGCATCCATATTCCCCAAATCCCCTCAGCTCTCCCTTCCTGAACCTGGAGTGGCTGTCCTGCCCTGCCTGGCAGATGGTCCCACCTGTCAGGAGCCTGGCATCACTGTGCTGGCTCCTCAAGAGGGGCTCAGGGCTTGTCAGGTGAGGCTAATGAGCAGAGACAGGCTGAAGTGCGGAGGCAGAGAGCTGCCATCTGGGCCACGGGTATGATCTCGCCCACCCACGTCATTTGGGCTCGGAACTGGGACCTTTATCTTGTAGGCTCAGCCACAGTGGTGGACCCTATCGACCACAGAATTTGGGTCCTTCACCCCAGTTCCTGTCTCCACTCAGGGCTACTTGAGGACATAATTGCACAGTCACGCTGACGTCAGGGCCCTACCTAGTGTTACCCTTGGCCACACAAATTCTCATCTTGTTCCCCTGTCCCTCCAGAATATAGTCTTGGTCTACGTTCTCAGCTGTCCCACCCTTCCCTGCTGCTCCCAGCCACAGCCATGCCGCTGTAACTTGGGCAAAACCCATAATAACTTTGCCCTCTCTATGCGCCCTATTATCCTCGGTCGTGATCTCCTGATGGGTTCTCTCCAACTCAGTCATTGACCCCTGCGTCTGTTTTGCCACGCCTTTGCAACAGCTCACCCAGCAACCCAGTCTTTTGTGGAGTTTTGCTTGCACGGGGCTGCCCTCTGCCCACCCTTCCCCGACCCGGTCCAGGCGTGCATTCTTGCCCACGCGGACATCCTTGCTCCTGCAGCTCCAGAACCAGGAATCAGTACGCGCGTTGCTGAAGCGCACCGAGGCGGAATTGAGCATGCGTGTGTCGGAGGCGGCGCGGCGGCAGGAGGACCCGCTGCAGCGGCAGCGCACCCTGGTGGAGGAGGAGCGGTTGCGTTACCTCAATGACGAGGAGCTCATTACTCAGCAGCTCAAGTGAGGATGGGCCCTGCGCGCAGAGAGGGGTGGGGGACGGCCAACGGGGTGACCCAGCCTGATTTTCATGGGAGGCGCATTCCCTTTACTTCGGAATCATACATAGATGACGTTGGTCTGTTCTGAAGTCTGATTTCACCCTCCTCTGTGGCCTGATTTCTCCATGACCCACAAATCTTTGGCCATCTGGCATAATTCCTGATTTCTTTTTTTTTTCTGGCTTGGTGCCTGCCTCTGCCATGTTATTGCTTCCTGTGGCCTGCAGCCAGTTGTCTGTTTCCTCTCTATCCTCTGCCCGCTCTCCTTGTGACCTATGCAACCTATGCAAGACGGTCAGGGGTATTGTCAGCGGCTCAGGTGAGGAGTTGCTGACCCTTTGCCACGCTGATCCCTGAGACCAAGAGTCAAGGAAAGCCCGTTCCCCTTCTCAGCATAGTGATGCCCGCCTCTGGTATTCTTAAAGGAGGCACAACAGAGAACAACCCGCTCCGAGAGCTGAGACACAGAAGGGTTAACAGAGACAGTCTGCTCCAGATTTAGCAAATGGCTGTCTGGCCACAATTCCTTTGTCTGGCACCTGTGATGGGAGATGCTGCTGTTTTTCCTGTGTCCATTCAGGAAGCAGCGCTGCCGTCCACCGCAGCTTTTTCTCCTGAGATATTTGGGCTGAGTCAAAGGCCCCACCCCTTCTTGTGGTCCCTTTTAGTGACACGAGGCAGTAGGGGGATCCAGAGACAACTCCAGAATCCAGGGGCAAGGTAGCTGCTACCCTTTCTCTGCTTAAGCGTCCTCATCAGTACTAAGGTTTTTTTTTTGTTGTTTTTGTTTTGTTTTGTTTTGTTTTTTGTATCCCCTCCCCAGTTCTTTCTGAAACAGTTAGGGCATGCTTCATACTAAGGGGCTTGAGACCAGAGAGCTGTTGGACAATGCTACCGTAATAAGTCATATTTGGAGCCCTCACAGGGGTTCTCTGAGGAGGTCACAGCTCAGCCTGAGGGCCCATGCAGGCCTGGTCTGCATTTTGGCAATGTTTAAGGCAAGGAGCCCTGTAGTCCTGTGACATCATGCATCTGAGATGCAGTAAGGGCATCTCACATCTAAATAAGCCAGCAGCAGCAACCCTAAGCGTTTATCATGTCCAGGTGGGGTGATGATGCCCCAGCCAGATCTCTAAGCAGCCCAGCTGCTCTCCAGGGATCCTGTATCCCCACTTCCCTGTCCCATCCTTGTCTCTTCCCATTCTGCATAGAGGAGCTGGGCCAGGATTTTCAAAAGGAGTTAGACTGAGACATTAAAGGGAAATTAAGGGAGCCATCAAAGCACTGAGGCAAGAGAGATAAAAGGACCGATTTATGCCCTGCTCCTCATGAGTGTCTGGTTCCTGCTTTCCTGGGGGCCTCAGTTCTCTGGGAGCACTGAGAACCCCCACCCTCTATGTCTGATCACACCCATCACTCAGCGTGCTCACTGTAGAGAACCTGGGAGCTGCGCTTGCCTCTTGAGTGAGGCAGGGACTGGGTCCTGTGATGGCTCTGGTCTGGCCTGCAAGACCATCCCCTGCCTCCGTCCTAGCTGCCCCATAGTAGCCCCGCAGCCCCTACATGCTCGCCTGTGCGCTCTCTCTCTCTCTCTCTCTCTCTCTCTCTCTCTCTCTCTCTCTCTCTCTCGTTCATTTTCCTTTGTTCCTTCCTCTTTTCTGGCATCCCACGGGCAGCTAAAGCCCGGTTTTGGTTTCATTCCTGCTGGGCTTATTCACCTCTCTGTCTAGCCAGAGGCTTGGGCTCTCTCTGGATATCGTCCCCATTGACTGAAGACTGTTGGCTTCCAAGTCTGTCTACTGACCCATCGCTGGCTGTGGGAAAAGGCCGGTTTTTCCTATGTGGTAGAGTGAGGGCAGGTGGGACAGCAGGTAGGTAGGTGACATCATTCAGTTTGGAAGTGAGACACATCAGAGCCAAGGACTGAAGTCCCACGTGAGTAGACAGTGCTACCATAGAACAGTTGTGTGACCTTGAACTAGTTTCTCTCAGAGCTTCTGCCACCCTGCTTTAGGGAGGCCAAACCTCAATTAGGGTTTCTTATTTATTTACGGCAGCTGCCACAACAAGAAGCTCCCAAATCATTTAATGGTTCTAAAGTAAAAGACATTAAACTGGGTGTGGCGGTGTAAGCCTGTAATCCTAGTACTCAGGAGGCTAAGGCAAAAACGTTGTGAGTTCTGGTCATCAGCTACTTATTTTCAGCCAGCCTGGGATATATTGAGATCCTATCTCAAAAACCTGCTTAAAGGGGCTAGAGAGATGACTCAGGGGTTAAGAACACTTATTGCTCTTGTAATAATAATAATAAAAAAGGCCCAGATTCACTTCCCAGCACCGACATGGTGGCTCACAGCCATCTGTAACTCTAGTTCTGAAGATTCTGATGTGTGCTTCTGGCCTATGTGGGTACCAGGCCCTTCACACAGTACTCATACACGCCGGCAGAATACTTACACACCTAAAACTCAATAAATACATCTCTCTAAAAGAAAATGATGGATAGATCTTTTTGGGAAAACACTGGGTAGGTTAGAAAGTTGCTCTCCCATATGCAGTCCGTCAGGGATTCGGGCTGGTGGCGTTTCTGCTATGTTCCGCACGTGCCTTCCAGAATCACCCAGATCATGGTCTTCATAACCAGCTGGAAGGGGAAAGGATATGGAGGGAGCTTACACAGGACGTCTTTATGGACTAGATCTGGAGACAGCATGTGCCCTTTCCATCCCTGTTTCACTGGATAGGCCTCAGTTGGGTGGCCACTTCTAATTGCAAGGGAAGCTGGGAAATGTAGTTTAGTCTTTGAACCACTGTTTGCCCATGTGGTAACCGGAAGAAATAGTCCTCCCTCCAGGACCTGTTTTAAGGTTACAATGAGGAAATGAATATACAGGGTTGACGTGGCACCCGAGGAACAGACAGTGCTCTAACCAGCGGTGCTGAATCTCAGGATTTTGCCCTTGGCTCTGCCCTGGTCTGTCATCTTCTCATTGGATAGGGTGGCTGAGGCCTGCTGTTGAGCTTGGCTGATGACAGTGAGCTTCGACAGAGAGCAGACACATCAGATGGTAGAACTGATTCAGGTCGTTCACACCTGCGTCGTTGAGTTGAAATCCAACAGGTCGGGCTTGACAGGAGCGTACAGAAAGTCCTGCATGTGGGTGAGGGGTGCCACCCACCCCCATCCAGGGCTGAGAAGGCGCACCTACCCGTAGCAGTTCTTCTCTCACTTCTTCATCCTGCAATTAAAAAAATATTTAATTTTTTTAAAAAGTTATTTTTTAAAAAAAATCGTGTATAATATTTGTGTCTGCATGTAACACATGTATATGCACATGTGTTCTGGTTCTCACAGAGGCCAGAGGTGGGTGCCGGGAATCCAACTCAGGTCCTCTGCAAGAGTACTATGTGTTGCCAGGCGGTGGTGGTGCTCGCCTTTAATCTCAGCACTCGGAAAGCTGAGTTTGAGGCTAGCCTGGTCTAAGGAGAGAGTTCCAAGACAGGCTCCAAAGCTACACAGAGAAACCCTGTCTCGAAAAACAAACAAAACAAAAGAGCACTGTGTGCTCAAAACTCCAGCCTCGATTTCACAGTTATTGACCGTGTGCTCCAAACCAGGCCCCGACTGGGTGCTGGGAACGCAGATGAAACTGGGAAGCATCATTCTGTGCCTGCTTTGGGCCAGTGGCACAGAAAGTTCACAAGCCAGCAGAGGGGAGCCTCAGGGGTTTGGGAGAAGACTCTCAACCCTAAGCAGGGAGATGGGGGAAGGGCTTCTTTATGAGACCTGAGATGAAATTAGCATGGAAATTTGTGTGTGGGGGCTGGAGAGATGGTTCAGAGGTTAAGAGCACTAGCTGCTCTTCCAGAGGTCCTGAGTTCAGTTCCCAGCAACCACATGGTGGCTCACAACCATCTGTAATGAGGTCTGGCACTGTATCCTGGAAAGTGTATATATAATAAATAAATAAGTTTTAAAGAAAAAAAATTTGTGTGTACAGGTAAATGGGATACTCTAGGCTAGGAGTATTTATTCTAAAGGCCAGAGAGGGCAGCGCCAATAAGGAGCTGGGAGAAATTCCGAATGATCTAATAGAAGCAAGAGTGATCTCCAGGGGCCACTGGCTCCTTAAGTGCTCGTAGTCACCCCAAGGGAGACACTCCTAGCATGCCCACTACTTTTCTTTAATTTTTTCCTCTAAGCTGGGTATAGTGGTATTTTCCATCCAGGAGGATCGCATGAGTCTACATGGTGAGTTCTAGGCCAGCCAGGAACTCAGAACTTTTGATACCCTGTCAAAAATTACATTTATTTATTTATTGGATGTGTATGTGTGAGTACCACAGTGCATGTGTCCAGTCAGTTCGATAGTTTGATTCCTCTACCATATGGGTTCTGGGGATGGAAGCCAGGTCTTCAGTCTTGGCAACAAGTGTGCTTTCTTGCTGAGCCAGCTCACCAGCCCCAGCATACTTATTTATTTATTTAAATATTTATTTATTTATTATGGATACACTATTCTGTTTGCATATATGCCTGCCAGAAGAGGACACCAGATCTCATTACAGATGGTTGTGACCCACCATGTGGTTGCTGGGAATCGAACTCAGGTCCTTTGGAAGAGCAGCCAATGCTCTTAATCACTGAGCCATCTCTCCAGCCCTTCTTTTTGTTTTTTTAAGAATGGGTTTCTCTGTGAAACAGTCCTGGTTGTCCTGGAACTCACTCTGTAGACCAGGCTGGCCTCAGACTCACAGAAATCCTCCTGCTTCTGACTCCCAAGTGCTAGGATTAAAGGCGTGTGCCACCACCACTGCCCAGCTCACACTCATCCTTTGAGTGAGAAGATTGAAGGCCAGAGAGCCCAGGGATATTAGGTGATTGTGTAAGAGACTTCTGCTGGGAAAGCAGGGAAGGGGCGAGACTCAGATGTTTTATGACTGTAGAGCTAAGGTTGGGGTCTAGCCTCAGGGTGATGGGTTTCATTCAAACTTAGGGTTTCATTTTTATCTATCTATTATATATAGATTATATGTGCTTATATGGTATACACATGTGACTGTGAGTACACTTGTGTCTATGGGTGCACACGTGGGTGTGAGGTTGATCTCAGGTATCTTTATCACTTTCCACTTTTAAAAAAAGATCTATGTATTTTATGCATATGTTTGCTTGCATATATAAATGTATGTGTGTATGTATGTATGTATGTATGTATAGGTATGTGTGCACCATGTCCATGTCTGGTGCTCAGGGAGGTCAGAAGAGGGTACTGGATCCCCTGCAACTGGAGTTAGGCTTCTGGACCACCATGTGGGTGCTGGGAACTGAACCCAGGTCCCCTACAAAAGCAACAATTGCTCATTAACTGCTCGAGCATCTCTCTACCTCTCTACCTTTGCTTTGGAGGAAGGGTCTCTCATGGACCCTGGAACCAGCCAGTGAGCTCCCAGAACTGGTCTGTCTCTGCCCCCTCCTCACCCAAGGCTGGAGTTAAAGTTGTTCATTCTTGTGCTCATCTTTTAGGTGGGTGCTGGGGATCTGAACTCAGGTCCTCATGCCTGTGTAGCAAGTACCTTACCCACTGAGCCATCTCCTTGGCCTCTCTCCCACCCACATATTAAGAACTTAACACAGCCGGGCGGTGATGGCGCACACCTTTAATCCCAGCACTTGGGAGACAGAGGCAGGCGGATCTTTATGAGCTGGAGGCCAGCTTGTTCTACAGAGCTGGTTCCAGGACAGCCAAGGCTATACACATAGAAACCCTGTCTCGAAAAACCAATAAATAAATAAATATTGAAAAAACGAACATAAGAACTTACACACAGGGTGAAGACTTGGAAGGCTTGGTTTGCTTTGCTTGGGATTTTGGTTGGTTGGTTTGTACTGAAACAGCATCTTGTTGTAACCCAGGCTGTCCTTAAACTTGTGATCCTGTCCCCAGCCTCCAAAGCTGGAGGCCTCCCAGATGCCAGGATCGCACGTTTGTGCCGCTGTGCTCAGCTCCTGGTCTGCGTTTTAGGAAGGTGTGGGATCATAAATGTTTCCGATGAATGGACTGAAAACCTGAGGCAGTTTTGACCTTGAGGTGAAAGGCTCTGGGGCAGGGTCATTTGGCAAAAGGCGATGAGCATGGCTGTGTCCTCAGACAGGTGCTGCTGCCTCTAGGCTACGGAAGGTTTGCTGGGGCCACCATCTTCTCCACTGCTTCTTGGAAGAGTTAGGGAGAGGTGATGCTACTGTAGACTGGGGCTTGTGGGGAGGCCGCGGTACCTTGTAAAGAACCGTGTGAAAGCCTCATCTTTGAGAGCTAGCATTGCCGATTTCACTTGGGCATGTAGCCTGGTGGGGCTTTTGGTTTTTTGATTTTTTTTTTTTTAATGCTTTGTTTAGTTTGCATGAAGGTCTTACTATGTAGCCCAGGCTGGCCTCAAACTTTCCACAGTCCTCCCACCTCAGCCTTCCACGTTCTAGGATGACAGGGGTAAGCCACTACACCTGGCTATAGCTTTTAATTTTGATCTGATTGGTGGCACAATTTCTTTCCAGCTGCTCAATTTCAGGGGGCTAGGCTGGGGCCAGAGGGGCTGAGAAGGGTCTCTCTGTGCCTGCAGTGACCTAGAGAAGTCAGTGGAAAAGATTCAGAGGGATGTGGCCCATAACCACCGGCTGGTACCTGGTCCTGAGCTGGAAGAGAAGGCGCTGGTGCTGAAGCAGCTTGGGGAGACGCTAACAGAGCTCAAGGGTGAGCCTGCCTTGGCAAGGGTGACCCCGAGGGCTTCCCTGCAGTGTGCCAACTCCTGGCTGCTCCTCCCCAGACAGCTTACTCCTCCTGCCCTCTTAGCTCATTTCCCAGGCCTGCAGAGTAAGATGCGCGTCGTGCTGCGTGTGGAGGTGGAGGCAGTGAAGTTCCTGAAGGAGGAGCCTCAGCGCCTAGACGGACTTCTCAAGCGCTGCCGGGGGGTCACTGACACGCTGGCCCAGATCCGCAGGTCATTTCCTCCTTTGTCTTTAACTTCCCATAAGGTTACACACTGGCCCAGACCCATGGGAACACCTGGCCCCTTATTCTGACTCCTCAGAGGTCACTCTGTGCCAGCTAGAGCTCTTCAACTCTGACCTGTGACCCCTGCGTGCAAATGCCTGGCTTTCCCTCATTGCCTTCCTAGGCTCTCCCATCTTCTTCCGCAAGATCCCAGAGCCTCCCTCACATCCCTCCAGGGGCTACCATCTCTCACTAAGCTGCTTCTAACTCTCCCAACCCTAGGCAAGTGGATGAGGGTGTGTGGCCACCCCCCAACAATCTGCTAAACCAGTCTCCCAAGAAAGTGGCAGCTGAAACAGACTTCAGCAAAGGCTTGGACTTTGAAATACCACCCCCCAGCCCTCCGCTGAATCTCCATGAGCTGAGTGGGCCTGCCGAAGGAGCCCCTCTTACCCCAAAGAGCAGTAACCCCACCAAAGGCCTGGATGCTCCCGGCAAGAGAAGCGTGGACAAAGCTGTGTCTGTTGAGGTGATGGACCAGGCGGGGCACAAGCTAGGCACACAGTTCTTGCTGTTACCTGGAATGGCAGGTACTGAAGGGACCCATGGCCCTTTAGGAGGAGGACCAGGAGACTGAAAAGCAGAATATTGGTGACATTTACCCATCTCGACAGACGTATATTATAAAGTGATAATAATTAAAGCAATATGGTGCTTGTATAAACAATGAAACAGAATAGAATGTCCAGAAATAGACCTAATAATGTATTTAATAAAAGTGATCTTTCTAAGCTACAGGGACAATGTTTAACACCCAGAAGGAGGGGCTAAATCTCCATGAAGTTCTTGTTCTTAGCTCATGTGGCCTGGGGAAGGGGCTGATTGACAAAGCTCAGGGGGTCATGGGGAGGAGCCCTGACACTAGCTCTGTTTCCTCTTTCAAGGCTGCTGAGAGAGACTGGGAAGAGAAGCGGGCAGCCCTGACCCAGTACAGCGCCAAGGACATCAACCGGCTGCTGGAGGAGACACAGGCTGAGCTGCTCAAGGCCATCCCTGACCTGGACTGTGCCAGCAAAGCCCACCCAGGACCCACCCCCACCCCAGACCACAAGCCCCCCAAGGCGCCCCATGGTCAGAAGGCAGCCCCCCGGACAGAGCCCAGTGGGAGAAGAGGTTCAGGTATGGGGATGTAAGGCCTATCCTCAGAGCTTGACTTGTGGGGGAAGCACTGACAGTGAGTCATGGTAGCCGGGCTGCCAGAGAAATGGGGTGCTAGCCATTAGCGGTCACTGGGGGATCGGGATACAGAAGGACAGGGTGAGCTGGAGTCCATCCAATTTTCTCCCCACTCTGAGGGCAGGGCGGTACTGACCTGTATGCCAGGGCCCTGACATCCCACGCCTGCAGGATGGTGGTGGGGGGGCATCTGAAGGAGAGGTACGGCCATCGTTGGTTCATGCATGTCTTCCAGTGACCCTGCCTGGGAAAGGTGCTTCAGAGAGCTCAGAATTTACTTATTTGTTTTTATATGTATGGGTATTTTTCCTGTATGTATATATGGGCATCACGTGTGTGTCTGGTGCCTGAGGAGGCCCGAGAGCGCTGGATCCCCTAGAATGGGAGTTTTGGATGGCTTTGAGCCACCACGTGGGTGCTGGGAATCAAACCTGGTCTTGGAGAGCAGCCAGTGCTCTTAATTACTGACTCATTTCTCCAGCCTCAGATTTTTTTTTTTTATTTAAAAGATTTTTAATTATCTTATTATTTGTGTGTGTGTGTGTATGTGTGTGTGTGTGTGTGTGTGTGTATGTGTGTGTGAAAGTGCATACATGTCAGGGGACCACTTGTGGGAATTAATGTTTTTCTTCCACTGTGGGATCATGGGATCAAATTCAGGTCACCAGGTTTGTACAGCAGGCACCTTTAACCTCTGAGAGATCTCTACAGGCTGTGCTTTGGATTTAATGGTGTGACAGACTATGACATTTGTTGGGCACTGACTACCCAATGCCTTCTGGGTGCAGCAGTTGAAGAATGCAAGACACAGTCATTCCCTCCTTACAAAGAGGACAGACTCCAAATGGTTACATAATCTGTCCCGGGCCACACTTAATGCATCCCTAGCCCAAAGGAGCTAAGTGCGGCTCCTGAGCTGGCCTGGAACTGTCCAGTCCTAGGAAAGAGAATACTTTGCAATGGAGCCTTAGGAATGAGCAGGCACGTCCCCGCCAGTGAGCACACCTTCAGGGGACAGAGTGACAAGTACGTGGGGGGGGGGGGGTGAATGCTGCTGGGTTGGAGTAGGGTCCAGAGCAAGGCTGAGAGCTTGTGGAAGGTGCTGGGCTAGGAACTCAGACTATTTGGGTTGGTGGAGAGCCCCGGGAGAATGAAAGGCAAGGGTGTTATGGTTTGAGTGACCTTTTAGCGGGTTGCCATGGAAACCAGGCTGGAGGAAGGGGGATGGTGAGCGGGACCAAGCTCCTCAGAGAAAGGATGAAGCCCAGTCTGGTGGGGCTGAGGGACAGCTGTGGCCACGAGGCGGCTCAGAGTGGCACAAAAGTGGCTTGAGTGTGGCCTTGGGCCTCTGGTGATGTCAGGATGTCCATGCTGGGTCAGCAACTCAGTGCCAAGGTGCCACAGTGTTCCTGGCTCCCTGACAACCCTGAGCAGCTGAGTGCCATTGGAGGAAGTGGGGCTGGCATAGGAAAATGGAAAGAGAGGGGTCCTGCCTTCCTCTCCCCTGAGCTGTCCTCTTGGTTGTTCCTGGAGGAACGGGAGTGTGCACACTGTTGTGGTGGGCCCCTGACCCCAGGTCCCCACTGCTTGCAGATGAGCTCACGGTGCCCAGATACCGCACAGAGAAGCCTTCCAAGTCGCCCCCGCCACCCCCTCCCCGCCGGAGTTTCCCTTCCTCCCACGGCCTGACCACCACACGCACTGGAGAGGTGGTGGTCACCAGCAAGAAAGACTCAGCCTTCATCAAGGTACACCCCAATTGGTGGGATTCAGGGGTACCTTAAGGGGAAGCTTGAGAGGATGGCAGTCAGGCAAACAACCCAAGATGACATCTAGCTTGGATTTTAGGGCTGTGTGTTGTTCTAATCCCATAGCCAGCTCTGGCAGGGACAAGGGTGGGTCTTCCTGGCAGGGAACTGGTGGAGCTAGGGTTGGTGGTGGGTGTGGAGAGCCACTGCTGGAGGGAGAGAAGAACCTAGGCTTGATAAGATGTGGGGGCTTTACAGAAGGCTGAGTCCGAGGAGCTGGAGGTCCAGAAGCCCCAGGTGAAGCTCCGCCGGGCCGTGTCTGAGGTGGCCCGCCCTGCCTCCACACCACCCATCATGGCCTCTGCCATCAAGGATGAAGACGATGAGGAGCGCATCATCGCTGAGCTGGAGGTGGGTCAGGCGTGACGGAACGAGGCCTCTGCCAGGCTCAGTTCCTTGCCAAGCCTTCCTCGGGGCTGGGCAGCAGGTCCTGGGCAGGCAGAAGAGTGCCAGCCCTAGGACCCAATCTGCTTAGCTTCCGTTTCTTCTCCGCTGGGAAATGGAAGGAGACAGTCTAAAGTTGCTCCTGGTAGGTCTGAGTTTTCGTTATACTCTCTCAGATTCCTCTCCCCGCCCGCCCCCCAGGATCCAAAGACCCACTACTCTCTGTCCCAGACCTGAATATTCCGAGCTTAATGAGACCCTACCCAAGCAATCTTGAGGACAGCTCATGCTCCAAAACCCCTCAGGCCTTAGTGTTCTGGGCCCAGAATCTTGGAGACCCTTGTGCCAAAGGGCCTAGCATTACTACAAGTCACCTCTTATAGAGGTCTCAGAAATCTTTGCCCCATGCCAGAGTCTCTGACTGTCAGGGCCGTATGGAGGCCTGAGGGTCGAGGTCCAGTGGGTCAGTGGCCATGGTGAGGTGCCAGGGGGTGAGACTAGGGCCCTTGCCATCCTGGGCCACCCTCCATAGGTGCCTAGGTACTCAGCCAGTGCCTGGGTCCTCACTGGGGTCCCATCCTCCAAACCTGCCCCTGCCTTCTGCTCCCCAGGTCTTTGAAAGAAGTTCAGTATCTTCCCTTCCCCCTACGCCCCGTCGCCAGCCGATCCCCATCTTGCTGTCCCCCCAGGACCTGGGGTCCCCTGGGGGCTCAGCTCTGGGCTCCCCATGGAAGGTAACAGGCCTCTCGGGCCTCCCCGCACCTCTCACGGCTCTCTCTGCCTGTTCCTCCACAGCTTCCTTTTCCGCACCTCTCACGCTAACCCGCTAACACGCCATGTACACCAGCCTCTCTGCCATTGCCCCAGCTTCACGCCCGTGGACTCACCCTCCCGCACATGCCAAGGGCAGCGCGCAACCGCACAACTTGTCCCTCCCCGAGGCTTCGGGGGGGGGGTGTCTCCCTGGGAGACTGCAACCTGGGTGTCCAGTGTGACCCTTGAACTCTCTGCAGACCTGATTCTCTCTGGCTCTCAGATGCCTTGTTTCCATTTACAGCCTGAGTTAAGGCTGGCTCCAAAGCCTGTGGGTTGTCCTGGACCAAGATTGGAATTTGAATCTTGTTCAGAAAGTGATTTAGAGTACAACCTGATTTGACCTTGTCTTGAGACCTGCCTGGTCCCTTCCTTATGCCCTGCTCTGCTGCTCATGCCAGGGAAGGCATGTGCTTCTCCCACTGAAATCTATGCCTTGCACTGGGGCGAGGGGGGGCGGGGTTGTGGGGGTGGGGAGGGTCAGGATGGAATGGAGAGGGAGATGGCTTCCCTAAGCTTCTCCCTACCCCATGGCCATTCTTGCCGCCTGTGTCAGGAGACTTGATGAGAGAAGCCCATGGCCTTCCTTGGCTGCTGGTTTTTTCTTCCAGCCTTGGGAAGTTCTCCTTCTCCTAAACTTCAGCCCTTGCTGCTCTCCCGCTGCACCTTATTTCCTCTTGGGATTGTGGGGGTGGGGCTGCTGTCTGCAACCCAGGGACTGTGTTCCAGGAGGAGGGTGGGGAAAGGTCTGGGGAGGTCTCCCTATGCCCAGTCAAGTTGGGGTAAGAGGACCTCAGTCCTCTACTTCCTGTGCCCACACCCTTCCCTTCCTTGTGTGGTTTTCCCCAGCCCACAGTGGGGTTCATGATGGCTGCCACCAGCATTGCGGCTTGACTCGAGGCCTGGTGGCCTTTGGCTTTCTGTCAGGGGTGCAGACAGGCATCAGAAGGTGGGCAGTGCTGTCTGGAGTCTGTCCCAGGAGTCCTCAGGGGCTGAGCATTGTGAGGGGACCACTTCCTGACTGGTTTTGTCCTCAGCACCCAGCTCTGTCCCTTTCTGGTTCTGGGACTCAGTCATGAGGGGACCCAGCAGGCAAGCCCCCTTCCCTGGCTGCCTGTCTGTCTGCATCCTGAGGCACGGTCAGGCAGAGGAGCCTGACGAACGGGGTGGCCCTCTCTGCCTTCCCTGTGTGCACCCTACTTTCAGGTAAGCAGTGGCAGGGCCGGGTGGGTTGTCTTGGGAGGGGTAGGAGGAGTCTCCTCACAGCGTGTTTATTGAAAAGAGCACTGAACTTGAACCTAGGCTATCTGAGTTCAAATCCTGGCTCTACCATTAACTTGCTGAGGATTGGACAAGGTGTGTGTTGTAATGCTCCTGGCCTGTGAAGCAGGGACAGGGAGAGTGACGGTCATTTCATGGGTTACAGAAAGCATTGAAGATGAAGACATAGGCCATCGTGTCTGACACGGGCTGGTACTTAGAGTTAGGACAGAATTCACTCAGGTTCACAGGGCCCCTGAGGCCCCTGGTCTAGTCCAGAGCCGTAGCCAGGGAGCTCACGCAGAAACAGGTGCCCAACTGGAGCGTTGCCCAGAGTGTGAGACCAAGGAACTAGCCATGGCCAAGCTCCTCCCCTTTAAGTTCACTGGGGATGGGCCTCATGGGTGTGAGTGCAGAGCCCAAGATGAGAAAGATGGCCCCAACCTTGAGGTGGAGGCCAGCGTCCACTCTCTGCTCATGCTGAGGAAGGTCTCGGTTGTTTGGGTCAGTTTAGCCAGTAGCTTGTATTTGCTCCAATGATGCCAGGCACTTAATAGGATGTCTTCATGGACTCATTTAATTTGCTGCACACCCCATGTTACTATCCCATAGCGCATGGGATGAAGCCTGAGATTTGCTCCCAAGTTTACCAGGGTGTTGGGAAAGGGACATACCCCCATGCTTCTGCAGCTGGCATTGACACCAGGAAGCAGGAGTCCACGGGCTGTGCAGGATGGAGAGACACCTGCACTCAAGGCTCAGTTTATTGGGTGACATGATCAGGACTTTCCCCTGACTCAGTTTCCCCATCTGGGAGAGGAAGTGAGTGCACCCCAGCTCAAAATTCAGTCTGCAGGGATCACAATCCTTCTCGTCTTCTGTCCCCCCAGGCTGCCTCAGGTCCCAGGGTTCTTTGTATCCCTGAGATCATCTTGACAGAATGCACTTCCGGCTCTCCCTCTCTGCCAGAGAGTAGCTTAGAGGACCTGGGCCCCAGGACAGTCCCCACACCAAGACCCCGGACCTTGGCCAACAGCAGAAGGGCTTGCCATGGCCCACAGGCCTTGCTGGGACTAGCTGCTGAGGTACTCTGGTCCAGGAGCAGCTCGCTGTCCAGACAGGAACAGACAATTCTACGGAGCCCACACAATGCAGAAGCTGGAGTTCTCTGTCCTTGGGGACCATCGCTAAATGAGACTCGGACTGCTGAGACCCACTCAGAGGAGACCCCTCAAAACTCTGAATGTGATGGTCAAGCTTGCAGTAGAGGACAACAGGCCGTCGGCGCAGGCCACCCAGTACAGGATGCTACCCCACTGCGCATGGACAGTCTGGAGGAGACGCTCCAGGAACTAGAAGCCACCCTGAGCGAGATGGGCGCCAACACCGCTCTGACGTGTCCAAGCAGCCCCCAGCCCCCACCCTCATCCCCTCAGGTGGCTGCCTCCCCCTTCTCTCCTGCTGCCTTCCTGCTCCAGTCTCTAGGCCTGCAGAGTGGAGAGAGTGGGGCCACAGAAGCTCGGCCGCCTCCATCATCTCCACTGTCTTTGTTTCAGCCTACCTCCCTCTGGGAGCCCTGTTTCCAGGCCAGGGCCTTTGGGCAGAGCCAGGGGCGGCCGGGAAGCCGGCTCACCCAGGACTCAGCTGTGCTGTTTGGGCGTGAATCAGGAGGGCTCTGGCCCTGCCTGCTCTCTGTGAACCAGGGAATAAAGCTTTCTCCTCTTCTCCACCCCTTCCTCCCCCTCCTGTCTCTGACTCTCTCTGTTGCTGTCACTTCACGGATCGTGCGCCTCTGGGGCCCCGGAGTCTCTCTGGGAAGGGCTGTTCCATGGGGGAGGGCCATGGGGCCAGACGTGCCCCATCTATGGGGCGAAATCTCACCTCTTGCCTTCTGCTCTAGGGGTGGTGCGGACCTGGGGATGCTCTTTTATTAGAGACCCCCAATTCCAACTGTCTCCTAGGACCAGGAAGGTGTCTTTGGCTGGGAGTTGAGTGGTACTGGGGCCCTCCCTGTAAAAGTGGCTTCCTAGGAGGATACCAGCTGCCTCGGGGTCACTCAGGAAAGTCACACATGAGCTCTAACTAGCCTGATCATCTCCAGGGAGGCCTTGAACCTGGGCTCAGAGGGACTTAAGTCTTGGGTGCTTATGGGGAGTCAGCGAGGGGTCTCCAGGTATCCAAGGGCCTCCCTGGGGAGGTCCTAACTCCGGTTAGGACCTTCACTCAGTGCTTAGAGTTCCATGCAGAACGGTTCCACCTCAGCCCTCTCTCTCTTTCCACAGAGTGGTGGTGGCACCGTGCCACCCATGAAGGTGGTGACTCCAGGAGCCTCTCGGCTGAAGGCAACCCAGGGCCCAGCAGGCAGCCCCGACAAAGGCAAGCACAGCAAGCAAAGGGCCGAGTACATGAGGATCCAGGCCCAGCAGCAGGTGAGGGTGGGATCTGGGACTCCCAGGCCCCTGGAGGGTCATACACCAAGCCTCTGCTATGTGCCCCTGTTCCAGTGATGGTTTCAGTGATTGTGGGTCCCTCCCTGTCATGATGCCCTCCATCTTGTTCCTTCTTGCAGCCCCGGTGCTTTGGATCTGGTATAGACGTGAGTCCCTGAGTTCACAGCCAGTTTTCTGCTCAAGGACAGAGGAGCCTTGCTCCCTGCCTGTGCAGTGCCTGCCCTGTGCAGATTTCACTCCCTTCCACAGTGGCTGGGTCACTTCTAAAGCCAGCCCGTACCGCAGCTATCTTACCCTCCTGCCCGCTTGGCCTCTGTGCATGGCTCCCACCTGTTCGGCACCTTTCATTCCGCCCTCAGCTCAGGAAGAAGCTGCTTTTGCGCCCGCCCGTGTTTCAGTCACAGGTTGGTGGTGGGCTCAGCTGACCTTTGGAAGGGTAGATGAGGTGTGGTAGGAATCCTGCAGGTGCAACAACCCCTTGGGGTTCCCTTTTTGGGTTTGGAGTTGACAGACTTTGCCCATGGTGCTTGTGACCCTAGAGCCTGCTTGTGTGGTCCGCCTGGTTGGAGAGTGGAGGAGGCCCTGGATGTAGCTGTAGAGAGCCCTTCAGTGCGTTTGCTCAGTTCAGAACCTCTCCTGAGTGCTTCTTGTGTGCCAGGCCTGTTTGAGGTCCCAGGAGGGCCTTATTCTGTCCAGATGGAGACCCTAAGCTCGGAAGTAGAAGGTTAGGGATGGCCAAGGCTGGCTGTGAGGTTGAGCCTATAGCAGAAGAAAGACCTGCACAGCAAATAGTATTAGAGCCAAGACTGACCTAGCTATCTTAAAGCCCATCCACCATAGACCCCAGATAACCCTAGTACACAAGCCTTACCTACCTGTTGCCTCCTAGGAAGACAGGCGCTCAGTCCTCTCTAGACCTCTCCATAGGGTGGGGCAAGGCCACCAAGGGCCACACAGGCTTTCTTTCTCTCACTACCCTAGGTTATGTGGCTGTCTAGACACCCCCCATATCTGTGCCACTGTAGACTCTACCTGGGTTGGTATTTCCCACCCCCAGCTCTCCCATCAGCCCTCCCTGGTTCCTTTGTGAACCTTGAAAGCTTGTTGGAAGGTTTGAGCTGGAGAGTACATCTGCTTGTATGCCCTTGGCCCAAGGATCCTCTTCTATGGAGGAAAAGCTACCGGAGAAGGTTGTCCTCTTAGACCAACCGTGCAGCCCTGGGAGGGAGGGATATGGAGCTGTGAGGATGGAGGGACACCCACCTAGCCAGACAGATGAGCTAAATCAGCCCCGAGGGCCAATGAGGTGACAGATGTCACAGACAGGTCACTGTCTTATACCTGGCTCCTTTCTGTTCCTGCTTTACTCTGCCTGCCTGGGCCACTGCGGTGGGCGCCTCCCCTCCACCCCTTCTCCGTCAGCGTCTCCAGCTCTTCCACTGTCTAGTCATGACACATCTCTCCAACCTGTGTCTTCCCCAGGTGTCCCCCCAGAGCCACTGCCCAGCTCCCAAACCCCACAACTGCTGGACGCCACTGGTCCCTTCCTGCCCCTCCCCATCCAAGCATGGGCCTCTGTCCCACCCTGCTGCCCTTTTGCCAGCTGTTCCTGTCACTCATGTTGTGCCTGGGTTTGCCCTTTCAAAACATTGCTTTCTGGCAAAGCAATAGATGTTTCTTGGGAAGATTTTTAAATAAAGGCAGCAGTAAAGAAGCAGATATGGGAGGTTTGGCTTAGCAGAAGATTCCCTGCCTGCTAGTGGGGAGACCCCAGGTTTGAGCCCCCAGTACTGCAGGAAAACAAAAAATTAGAAAACCAAACCAGACCATGTCACCACCTAATTCGTCATCTTCTAAGGTCGTCTCTGTGACTACTGTCACCTCTTATCCGTTCTCTAAGACCTGTGAGGACTTTCTAAAATGCGTTTTTGATGATAGCTTACACACAAAGCTGTTTGAAGTCGGTGTCCTCAAACCCAGGCTGAATCCCTTCACTGCTGGCCTGGGCCCTTCAGCTGCTCAGTCCTCACGGCTGGTCCTCCGCTGGGCTCTGCTCCATGTGCACATGCTCCGGCCGCCTGGATCACTAAGACAAGGTCTCTCTCAGTTTCCCAAGCAGACCCTGAGCTGTGGATTCTGCCTCAGCATCCTGAGTAGATGGGATGACAGGCCTGTGGCACTAAGCCTGACCTCAGAGCTCCCACGTTGATGAGATGAAGAGAATCGGAAGTGGTGGGGACCAGGGAAACCGAGGCAAAGGGGAAATTCCGAGAGGGCCCTGAATGGCAACAGGCGTGACAGAGGCACCGAGGTGGCCGGAAGAGCCCTTGCGTGCTGTGCATAGGACCTAAAGTGGGTGGGGTGGAGGAGTCCAGGACTTGGAATAGATGTGAAACCGTGGACACTTCCTGTAGGCCAGCCACTTACTCTGTCTCTTTTAGTGGCTCACACGAAGGCACCACCAGAGAGCTGAGGGAACAGAGACCAGGGACTAGTACTAACCGGAGCTGTGAGCACCCTAGGGGGAGAGAGGAGGAGATAACCTCACAGAGGCAGCTCCCTTAGTCCCTTGGTAGCACCAGGATGGCCTGGCTAAGGAGGCCAGCAGGGCTTGCGGCTCCAGCTTGATCCAGCCCCCTAGGGGACTCTTGAGTCAGAGCCTGGAGAGACAGGTGTCCTAGAGTAGCCTGAGAATCTGGTGCAGAGTGGTCTAGCAGGGGAGGGTGCTGCCATGTACCCCGGGTCCAGAAGTGTCCCGCTTCTCCCAGAGGAAAGCTGAATCTCTCCGAGGCCTCTGTCTGTCCCAGAGGTTCTGCTTCTTTTAACAAAATCAAGACCCATGGGTGTAAGGAGGGGCTGGAGAGATGACTCAGTGGTAAAGAGCAATTACTACTCTCACTGAGGACCCAGGTTCAGTTCCCAGAGCCCATATAGTGGCTTATGACAATCTGTGGCTCCAGTTGCAGGGGATCTGGTGCCCTCTGCTGAAC
Organism: Arvicola amphibius; assembly: GCF_903992535.2. Classification (NCBI taxonomy): domain Eukaryota; kingdom Metazoa; phylum Chordata; class Mammalia; order Rodentia; family Cricetidae; genus Arvicola; species Arvicola amphibius. The sequence goes on from NC_052050.1 coordinate 24,091,189, forward strand.
TCCATGGGCACCAGGAACGGACATGGTGCACAAACATACATGCAGGCAAAACATACATACACGTAAAATAAAAATAATAAATCTTAAAAAATAAAACAACAACTCACAGGAGACCATTGGCAGGTGACATGGATGTGACGGGAACCCTCAGAGACCGGATAACTCCGAGCAGCATAGAGTTGCCAAGCAACCTGTTCCCTTTGCTTTAGTGGATCTCGGATGGAGTTGCAAGCCAGGGTATCCCCAGATGGAAGCTGGTTCTTGAGAACTCCATAAAACATGAAATCACAGATGGTCTCCATGAGGAGGTACTGGGGAGACATCCCCATAAATGTGTGGATGCAGCCAGGCAGTGGTAGCGCACACCTTTAACCCCAGCACTCAGGAGGCAGAGGCAGGTGGATCGTTGTGAGTTCGAGGCCAGCCTGGTCTAGAGAGCCTCTGCTTCCCAAGTGCTGGAGTTAAAGGTGTACATTACGGTCACCTGGCTTAATTTTTTATTAATGTACACGTGTGTGAGCCTAAGTCAGTTGGTATGTACCTGGGAGCCACTTGTGTGCAGGAACTCATAGATGCCAGAAAAGGGCGTTAGAACCCCTCAGGCTAGAGTTACAGGGGGCTGAGTTCCCAGCCCTCAGGTCCTTCGCCAGAGCAGAAGCACTCAACCTTTGAGCTGCCTCTCCAGCTTGGAGTTATAAGTTTAAGTGGGGAAGTGAAGGCAGAAGGGGGGGCGTGGCAGAACCCAGCTCAAGGCAATTAGCAGAGAGCCCTTAAGTGCCTGTTTTGAGTTTGTTTCAAGGTCCAGGAGGGCCCGGTCGCACCTGGCCCGTGGCAATGGACAAAGAATGCCGTGGGGGGGTAGGACCCTGCCTGATGGTGAGGGCCACAGTAGAGGATCCACTGCTGAATCCACAGCTTGCTTTGATTCTTCTGAAGGGGAAGGGAAGTCTTGGGTACCAGCTGACACTTTGGTAAAGCCTGTATGAGTCACTGGTGGGCCACTTGTCCGCCTGCCGAAGAGAACACAGTTACCAGCAATGTCGCGACCTCCTGCCTTCCTCTGCCGTAGGCAGGGCTTACTGGAGGTGGTAGCATTCCACCCCAGGGTACTTGGGAGAGCCTTCCTAGCAGCTGGGTGGCTCCATAGGTCTTAGGGGAGGACAGGCCCAGCGTTGATCTTGGGAGCCTCCTCTTCACTCCTTTTCCTTACAGTGGCTTTTGTCACGGGTTTGTCACTGGTTTGGTTTGTTGCGATGGTCTCACTATATAGCCCAGACTGGGTTGGAATTTGCTAAGTTCTCGCCTTAGCCTTGTTTTGTTGTTTTTTGCTTTTTTTTTTCCTGGAGACAGGGTTTTTTTTTGCGTAGCCTTGGCTGTCCTGGAACTAGCTCTATAGCCCAGGCTAGCTCGAATTTACAGAGATCTGCCTGCTCTGCCCCCTGAGTTCTGGGATTAAAGGCGTGTGCAGCTACGAGCACCTGGCTTTTTTTTTTTTTTTCCATCAAAGCCTGGTAGTTAAATTCCAGGTGGGTCATTGGATTCAGTCACAGGATTCCAGCAGTCCGGTCTGTGTCACTCTCACCCAGCTCAAAATGCACATTCCCACCCCAAAGTGGAGATGATACTGGAAGGAAGGGGCCCTAGGAATCTGCATTTGCGACACATGCCATGGATTGTCCTTTGGAGATGATGCAGGTGGCTCTTAAACCCTACTTGAGAGACCATGACTCCAAAAGACAAGCCCTGGATCAATACAGAAGTGATGTGTGCGCACGTGCACTCAGGGTCTTCTGACTAGGAGAGTGAGCCTGGGAGCATAGCCTGGTCTCCAGCTACCATTAGGACCACTCAGAGCTGGGGCCTGGGGACAGGGAGGGCTACAGTGGGGATGCTGGGCTGGCGGGGGCGGGGCAGGGGGTGCTGGTGGTGGCAGGATGCCTCCTCGGAGTTTCCAGGTGGGGCTAGCTCACCCCCGCTTACACCAGGGGCCTCCCACCCAGGCCAGAGGTGGCACCTGAGCTGGGCTGAGCTACTGACCCCCATCTGCTGGCTTCAGATACACCCCTGTTGCTGCTAACCTTTTACTTCTTTTCCCTCCCTTCCCCACCCTCCCGTCCCTCGTCCCCTCTGCCTGGGTTTCTCTGGCATCTCCTCTGTCTTCTGTCTTTCCTCTCAGTAACCATGGACTGAAGCCACCCCACTCTGGTTTCCGGGCCTTTGATCCAACCCCATGCCTCCCTCACCCTTCTTTCTGCCCCCCAGACACTTCCCCACCCTGTCCCCCAGTTCAGAGGACCACTTTCCAGATGTCCCCTCTCGTTTCTCGCTTTCACAGTTCATTTTCTCTTGGACTTATGGAATTTTTCCATTTTTCAACACTTCAAGCCAGGAGCCAGCATGGAGGCTCTCCTTCGCTCTCTCTGACCCCTGACCCCTGTTTTTGTTCCAGGCCACTAAACCATCTAAAGAAATGAGCGGGTCGAATGAGACCTCGAGCCCAGTCTCAGAAAAGCCCTCTGGTTCCAGAACCTCCATCCCTGTATTGACTTCCTTTGGGGCAAGGAATTCTTCCATCTCCTTCTAGAAGGCCTCATGCCACCACCCCAGCCTGCCCCTCCCTCCCTCCCTCCTGCCATTGTTCCCCGCTTCCTTTCATGCCCACTCCACCCTCCCCACTCTCACCCCTGAAGGGTTTTGGGGCCATGGCCCTCAGCTCTCTCATCCCCTCTCGGTGTTTTTGGTTTTTTAAGTGATTCTCTTTCAATGATCATTTCTTTTCTTTTTTTTCTTTTTCTTTTTTCTTTTTAAAGAGCAAAAGAGAAAACTAAAAACCAAACACACCGACGTTCCTTGACTTCCTGTTCCCTAATGGGGAGGGGGGCCCCTCGGCCTACTTCCTATCATCTTCTCTCCCTCTGCTCTTTCACCCTCTTCCTCCCAAGTCCATCCAATGTCCCCACCTCCCCTAACTTCCCAAGAACACTTGGAACCAACTCTGAGCCACGGAGACTTGTTGCAGCGGAGAGAGACACCGCCCCCCTCCTGTTCGTTACTGGGTTCCTTCCTGGAGGAACAAAGGGACATGGACAGACTGGACAACGGACCAGGGAGACAGACCCTGGCCTGGGAGATGCCCCACTGCCTGTCCAGCCTTCGAAGAAACACACCTCTGCTGTTGGCCTGCGGCTTCCTCTCGAACCAGGGTGGGCCTGTGGGCAGGCCTGCTGGATGGGATTGCCAGAGAAGAGGCCAAGGCTGGGGGTGGGGAGGCACTTGGTGGGAGGGGAGGAGCCGGCTCACTGTTGCTCAGTGTCTGGCTGGTGCTAGCTAAGGACAGAGGAGCCCCCCCCCCGCGCCACGGTTCTGGTGGGTGCTCCCCTGTTCTGGTGGGTTGCTCCTGCGTTCGGTCTGCCCCTGGGGCTCTGCCTTGGGAGAGGGCAACCCTGAGCAGGGCACTTGGTAACTTTTAGTTTTCTAATTTAGCACTTTAAATGCCATTAACTTATTTTATGGGGGTGGGGTGGGCAAGGTGGAAGGGCCTAGACACGTTTGGAGGGTGGGTAGGGACTGGTTGTGAGGGAAACAGGGAGAAGGGGGGTGGGTGCAGTAAAGACTGACCCTTAGCTGGGGGCAACATGACCTTCGGCCAGCCTTTATGATTTGAGGGTTTTCAGGGAGGGGTGAGATATGATTTGCCTATGGGGATCTGGTGACCACTGTGAGGTGTTTGAGGGTCCCCAAGGCAGAGCCACCAGCTAGTATTCCAGTCTATGGATACCTTGTAGGGCAGACTGGCTTTTGGGTGGGCCCTGGAGGCAAAGGGAGAGGCTGGTTGGTCCTGGCCTGGTCCCCAGCAGGCACAGAGGGGCCAGAGTGAGAAGGAAGGCTGGAGGGGGCTCCCTTTGGAGCACAACGTAGAGTAAGCACAGAGGTGTGGTCTTGAGACTCATCACCTGGTAAGCACAGGAAGGAACTGTTGAAGGGGCTGAGCCCCAAGACCCTGGAGCCTGGCAGGGGAGGCCAGTGGCAGCTGTTGCATTTGGGGAGGGAGGGAAAACTGGGTTCTGTTTCTTTTCCTCTTTTTTATTTTCTGCTTCTGTTTTGCTGGTTCACTCTTGTTTTCTAGCTTTGATCATTTTTGTACCAAGGCAAGCAAGCCTTTTTGAAAAATAACAAAAGAAGAAGAAAAAATCCCTCCTAGAAAAAAAAGACAAAAATAAAATAAAAAAACCACAAAAAAAACCACAAAAAAACAAAAAAGAAAACAAACAAACAAAAAACCCTAGAAAATAGGGGGGAAAAAGGGACCTCACAATGATGCAATTACTTTTAATTGCAAGCAACTCTTTACATTTAAGTGAAGTGTCTTAACATTTTATATTGTTTTAAAAATATATTTACATATTATATATATATAATATACGTAATATAAATATATATAAATATTTAAAAAAGAAAAAAAAAGAAAACCACAGCGCACTCTCCCTGGCTGCTGTCTGGCAGGGGAGGGAGCTGGGGACAGGCGTGTGGCCTGGCTTCTGTAGTCGGTGAAGCAGTTTGGTTTGATTTGGCTGTACAGAGACCCCTGGCTTGGGAGGGGAGGGGGAGGGGCCCCTCCACTCCATTTCTCTTTGCTTGCTACTCTTTGCTTGCCCCCACACCCCCTCAGCCCTGTGACCTGAGTGTGCACCCCTCTGTCATTGTCCTGAGTTGAGTGTCCTTTGTGGAGGGAGGGGGAGCTGGGACAAGTGACCATCTATACAGGGCTGCCCGGGCTCTCAGGCAGGGCCTGCGGGATTTACATAGTTCTTCGCTTTGGTTCCCGCGCATGTGTGTGTGCTGGGAGGCATTTGTATGGGATTGTGTGCAGCCTGTGTGTGTGCACATTGGCACAAGCTTACATAACTTCTGCGTGTGCACATGCGTGGAGTGTGTGTACATAGGCAAAACTTACATTGTATGTGTGAAGCTGTGTACATGTATGTGAGCATAACCTGCCTGGGCGTCAGCATGATTGTGTGAAAGGAACCTTGGGAGGGAGGTGTAATGTGTGACAGACATGCCTGGCTATTCATGTGAGGACCGTATACGGATGGATAGAGATAACACGAGCTGTGGGTATGACTGTGTTCCGGTGCAGGCAGGCATGTGTGTGTCAGTGTGCGTGTGCACGTGTGTGCTCCATCATCCTGCACCACTCGCCCGGCTCCCCTCCTGAGGCCTCCCTCCCCGCACCTTCTCAAAGCCCACAGCACGCCAGTGCCCCCCTCAGCTGCATGCGCCTCGCCGCTCTGTCCATCAGTGTGTGCTTGACAAGAGAAACTGCCACATTGGGGGACCCTGTACCCGGTCCCCTCACCCCTTCCCACTGTGCTGTGTTACCCGCATGGGGGGTTCTCTCTGGCCCCTTCCACAATATACTGTTTCCCCAGGGGCCTCAGGTCCAAGGCTTTAGTGGGGTCCCAAGTAGGGTCCCCAAGGCCTGCCTGGCTCCACACCCACCCCATCCACCCCGTAGGGCCTGTGTCGGTGTAGCAGTGATGGCTTCTGTGGACATTCTGTGACCTGTCAGTGTAACTTGGCAATTTCTAAATGGAAAGGGTTGCTGTGTTTTCTGTCTCTTTTTTAATGTCCTTCTTTCTCCCCTGCCTCCCTGCTTTCTTCCCTTCCCTTCTGGTTTTTCTAGCCAAGTGTTGGGGCTTTAATAAAACTTGTTTTTTTTTTTCTCTCCTGGATCTTCTTCCTCTGGGCTTCTGCCTCGTTATTTCTGTTTTTCATCTTCAGGGGCCTGGAAAGAATTGGGGTGACTAGCAGAGGGGTGGGGGCCCTCTGAAACCAGCATGGCCATGGCACTGAGAAAGGACAGACAGGACAGGAGTCATAGGGCTGGCACTACCTAGGGCACATGATTACTGATACCCCCGGAATATGGAAGAAGGACCTCACTAATTATTTATTTGTTTATTTGGACTTTCAAGGTAGGGTTTCTCTATGTAGTCCTAACTGTCCTGGAACTGGTTCTGCAGACCAGGATAACCTTGAACCCAGAGATCTCTGTTTCTGCCTTTTGTGTGCTGGGAGACATCATACCTTGCTAACCCCACTCATCCTAAAGAACCAGCTCCCACCTGCTGACACAGGAGAGGCCCCATCTAGTCCTCACGGCCACCAGTGAGGTGACAGCACCCGTGAGTGGCAGAGCCAGCACAGAGATACTAGGCATCTTTCCTGAGTCCCAGAACTAGCCATCTGTAAACTCACAATTTGAACTCCGCTCCACTAGCCCCAACAGCAGCGCTTGGAGGTGGACAGCCCCTGTGGGGGTTCAGCCTGTGGCCCTTTGGGAGGAATGACCCTTCATGTCATTTCTAGGACAGTCACTTTCAGACTGGCACTAACAGGAACCCACACCTGAAACACCCGAGACGCAATGAAATGTACCTGCTACCCACAGTGCACAGAGAATGGGCAAAATGCCCTGCTCAGGGTTTTCAGGTATTAGAATCCGAAGGTCTTGCCACGGTTCCTGCATGTTCTGTCTTAGAGGTGTCCCCATATTCTGCTTGCCAAGGCCCAGAGTTACCAAATCTTTTCTATCAGCCACTCCCCAGTCACCTCTGTCCCATGAGGTGGCAGCCCTTTAGGGAGCCATTAGCACCATTCTCCTTTAAGGCCCACTAGCAGGCCAGAATTGAGAAACTGCTCACTGTTTACAGGGAACACTGCTTCATGAGTCACCTCTTGCCGTAGCCCCCAGAAGACCTCAGACGCCAACGCAGCCAGACCTCATTCTATGTAGAGGCCGTCCCTGTGTCTTAGGATGTCAGCAAGTCCCATTGTCGATTCCCCTTCACATTCCTGGAAAACAAGAGGTCAACCAACCACCCCCTTCTCCCTCTCCTTCCATTGGCAATTAAGAATGGAGAGCAAATAGAGTCATCACACCTGCTTGCCAGAGATTATGCCGGCCACTCTCTCACCCCCAAATGACTTCCCAATAGCCCTGGCTACTGTGCCTACGTGCTCCCAGGACTAAAAGCTAGCTTCTGGCAGGGGAGCCAGCCAGCACACAGGCACGCACCTACAAACTGACCGACAGCAAGTAACGGAACAAAGGCTCAACCATGTAACTATGGTGGCAATGAGCAATGTGGAGCTGCCAAGGATGACCAGGCCCTGAGGTCCATTGATTCGGAGACCTTGAGTATGAGGAGTGGAAGAGCTGGGGAGCCGGCTCATAGGTGAGGTGTCTGCTGTACATGAAGGTTTGAGTTTGAATTCCTGCCACCCATATAAAAACCAGGCTTAGTGGTTCGGGCCTGTGACCTCAGGGCGGGAAGAGGGTGCTGGGGACAGATCCTCTGAGATCACTGGCCAGCCACCTTATCCAAAAGGTGAATTCCAGATCCAGTGAGACCCTGCCTCAAAAAAGAGGTTAGAGAACAAGAGGAAGACACCTACTTCTGGCCTCTGTATTAGTGTGAATGAGCACACACACCCATAATATGAACACACAACTTTAAAAAGTGAATCACTTCCCAATAAAGGTGGATCTCCATGAGTTGGAGGCCAGCCTGGTACACACAGCAAATTCCAGACTACCAGGGTTATATAGTGAGGTCTTCAAAAACAACCCAAAACAAAAAAGAGCAGTAACAAAGAGAGGAGTGGGGTTGGGAATGGGGGGCATGTCCGACATCCCAGCACCTGAAAAGTGGGAGCGGAAGGAATTCAAGTCGGGCTGAGCTGCTCTGAATCAGAGGGCAGTCTGGGATACAGGAGACCCTGTCTCAAAATCAAACAAGAACTGAGAGGTGGCTTAGCAGGTAAAGGTGGAACCCACCCACATGGTGGAAGGATTGCACTGCCTCCTGCAAGCTGTCTTCTGACTGCCACAAACATACTGTGCCTGCCACAATAACATATGTAAATCAATAAATAACATGTACAAAAAGTGGGTAGTGTGCTTACAAACCCATCCGCTGGGGTGGGGCATGTGTGCTGTAAAGAACTTGGAGTGCTAGAGCCAGTCTGCTTTATAGAGAGACCTCTTCCCAAATAAAGTCGGACAAGTCCCACACCTGTAATCCCCATACTTGATGTAGGTGGATTCCCTTGAGTTAGAAGCCTGGGTTATGGTGTGGGATTCCGTCTCAATAAAATTAACTGACCAACCAGCCAGCCAAATAGATGAGTCACTGTGGAGCTGATAACTGAAGTCCTAGGCAGGGCAGGGGAGGGGGTAGCCTCTGGGTTCTAGGAAATAAAATCCAAGTAGCTCCAGGCAGGGACAGTCAGGGAGATGGGCAGGGTCATGGGCCAAGAACAGGAAGCTGCATGTCTTCTAGGAGCTGTGGCAAGTGATGGGGGTGGGGGTCTTACATTTTATTTTTAATTAAGTGTGTATGTTGGGGTGGGGAGAGGAGTTCTTAACGAGACTAGAAGAGGGCATTGGATCCCCTGGAACAGGACAGGTTATGAGCTGCCTACGTGGGTGCGGAAAACCGAGCACTGACCCTCTGCAGGAGCAACATACTCCAATAGGCAAGTGTCCAAGACCTGCCCAGTTGCTGCAGAGATGGCTTCTGTTGCAGCTTTCACATCTGCGGGTGACAATCCAGTGTCTCGGGAGAGGAGCATGGAGCGTCAGATTCTCGGCAGTGGCAATAAGTGATGGGCCAGAGTGAAACCTGAACTCCAGTGGGCGCTCTCCCTGACCCCGGTCACTCATCTGACTGCTGTAGTCGGGCCAGATAACCACAATCCTGTCCTCACCAATGCCAGAAAAGTGGTAGTTGTGTGTGTGTGTGTGTGTGTGTGTGTGTGTGCTTGCGTGCGCGGGGGTGGGTGGGTGTATGCACATGGGGGGCACCCTCAACACTAACAGAATTGGAGTTTTTCTTCCTCTTATTTTTTGTTTTTAGAGACAGGGTTTCTCTATGTAACAACCCCAGCTATCCTGGAACTCGCTCTGTAGACCGGCTGCCCTAGAACTCACAGAGATCCACCTGCCTCTGCCTCCTGAGTGCTGAAATTAAAGGTGAGTACTACCACCTGGCTTTCTTTGGTTTTTTCTTTTCCTTCCTTCCTTCCTTCCTTCCTTCCTTCCTTTCTTTCTTCCTTCCTTCCTTCCTTTTTCTTTCTCTTTTCCTTTTCTTGTTGTTTTGTTTTTTTGAGACAGGGTTTCTCTGTGTAGCTCCTGCTGTCCTGAAACTTACTCTGTAGACCAGGCTTGAGTTTAGAGATCCACCTGCCTCTGCCTCTTGAGAGCTGGTATTAAAGCATGAGCCATAAGGTCCAGCTTGTCTCAGGCCAACTTTCAAGAGTGGTTTTCAGGGGCTGGAGAGGTGGCTCAGAGGTTAAGAGCATTGCCTGCTCTTCCAAAGGTCCTGAGTTCAATTCCCAGCAACCACATGGTGGCTCACAACCATCTGTAATGAGGTCTGGTGCCCTCTTCTGGCCTGCAGGCACACAGACAGAATATTGTATACATAATAAATATTTTTTTTTTAAAAAAGAGTGGTTTTCAGCCAGGTGGGCATGGTAGTACACATCTTTAATCCCAGCACTCAGGAGGCAGAGGCAGGTGGATCTCTGAGTTTGAGGCCAGCCTGGTCTACAGAGTGAGTTCCAGGACATCCAGGGCTGCACAGAGAAACCCTGTCTTGAAAAACAGAACAAACAAAAAGGGTGGTTCTCTTTCCACGTAGTGGGTTCCAGAGAGCAAACTCAGGTTGTAAGGTTTGGTAGCAAGCACCCTTGGCTGATGAGCCATCTCATTGGCCCCAACCTCTTAATTTCTAACTTAATCCCATTGTGGTTGAGAACAAGAGTGTCTGATTTCTCTCCTTGGACATGCATGGGGACTTGTTTAAGGCCTACTATATGGACTGGCCCAGAGAGTGTGCCACGTGTGCCCGAGAAAGACCTGTTCTGTCCTTTGGAGTGTTCTTCAGAACCCTTGAGTCCAGCTGCTTTGCAGAAGTCGGGCTTTCTTCCTTGTGGTTAGTCTGTCCACCACTGAGTATGGGATGTTGAAGTCTCCAGCTAGCATAGAAAATTGTATAGTTTTCCTTCAAGCTTGTTAGACTCCCTGCATCCGGACTGTCCTTGGGAACATACCTGCTTTTATCTCCTGACTGGCTGGCTTATAGACTGTTACAAAATATCCTTGTTCCTGGTTAGAAACAAAATGTCCTTGTCTCTCGTTAGCATTTCTGTCTTGTACTTAGAATAGTTACCCTAGCTCTCCCCATAAGTTCTCACATGGTTTCTTATTCTAAACTTCCATTTTCAAATTTTATTCTATTTATTGCTATGACCAAATTATCTCACAGAATCGACTTAATAAATAAAAGATTTATTTTTGCATGACACGTTCAAGGGAGTTTCGAGCCATCTTGGGGAGAACACATGGTTGCTGGACGAGGACAGGAAGATCCTGCTGGAATGAGGGCAGTATGACCTTCAAAGGTTTGCTCTGGCGACCTACTTCTGCCAGCCAGACCCACAGACTTCAAAATAGTGCTACAAGTGAGTTGGGGACCATGAGGTCACGATCTGAGCCTATCGGGGGCAGCTTAGATTCAAATCATAAACCAGGCATGGTGGCACACATCTGTAGTTCCCAGCACTCAGGAGGCTGAGACAGGAGGATTGCCATAAGTTTGAGACTAGCTTGGTCTACACTGCGAGTTCCAGGTCAGCCAGGGTTAAACAGTGAGACCCTGACTAAAACAAATCAAAACAACAACAATCAGAAGCAAAGCTTTGCTGCAATGTAGATCTATCTCTTCCCTATCCCTTCATGCAGTTAAGAGTCATACAGATCACACCTTTATGGACAAGTTTTGCAATTATTGCTTTGTGCAGTGAGTTGCCTTATTTTTTTTTTTTTTTTTTTTTTTTTTTTTTTGGTTTTTTTGAGACAGGGTTTCTCTGTAGCTTTGGAGCCTGTCCTGGAACTAGCTCTTGTAGACCAGGCTGGTCTCGAACTCACAGAGATCCGCCTGCCTCTGCCTCCCGAGTGCTGGGATTAAAGGCGTGCGCCACCGCCGCCCGGCGCCTTTTTTTTTTCAAGGGAGTTTCTCTGGGTAGACCAGACTGGCTTCAAACCCAGAGATCCACCTGCCTCAGCCTACCCAGCGCTGGGATTAAATGTGTGAGCCACAACTGTCCAGCTGTGCTTCTCTTATCTAGAAATATCTTCGTTTGACTGTGAGGAGGGGGTCCCACCCTCACACCTACTCCGCCCCAACCGTGCTGTGTCTTTTCCCTGGCTCCATAGCTTATTAACAGGGTGGCCTTGTTACGTCCCACGTCTCAGTTTTCTCACATCCGGAAAGGACCTAATGAGGGCCCTAAGCTTGATGGCTGGAGGTGGGATTTAGGCAAAGCTCTCAAGGGGGGGTTCTGAGCTCTCTCTAGCAGCAGCAGCCACAGAGCTATCCTGAGGGTTACATATATGAGAAAATGTTCAAGTCCCACCTTGTCCTTTGGTGATGCTACTGGGCCTGAGATGCCTATGGGGGCAGCTGGCTAAGTCTCTTGACTGTAGTACCTGAGACCACTCTGAAGGCTTGAGAAACAAGAGCCTCTGCAGGGGTTGCCTGGTGGGCGTCTGAGGCCTCTTGCTGATGTGGGGATGGAGGTGTAGGGGCAATACCACCCACTCTGTGTGACTGTCTCTGCCCATACCAGTCTCCTAGGACACAAGAAGCCACCAGAGAGACTTCCTCTACCCTGCCACTGACCTGGCAACCCTCCTTGCAGGGACACGAACCTCACCTGTCTCCATCCCAGAGCTGCTATGTTCCTTTCCCCATCTGAAACAAGTGAGACTCTGGTTCATGCCCAAGAAAGGCCATTTATTTCCAAGATATAGACTGTACTTTGAAGACAGGGCTTTCAGAAGCAGGAATCTTAGTTATCGCCTAGAGAGGAGATGTGTCAGGGACACAGAAGGAGGAGCCATGCAGACGTAGGGGCTTTATCCAACACTGTTACAACACTTTTTAAAATGAGCAAAACATCTTTAAAAATCCTTATAAATTCTTTATAATATGTTACACATTAGAGACAATATTTACAGTAAAAGGGAGAGGGGGAGACTTTACAGCAAACCTTTGCATAAACCAAGGAGACTGAGGGACTTGGGCTGCAGGGCTGGCAACCCCACTGGGGCTTCCCTGGAATGAGTGAGGACCGGTGGAGGCAGGACAGGTGCTCCAAGGTTTATTTACAATGTGGGGGCGGGAAGCTGGATCCCACCCACCCTGCAGGAACAGCCCAGCTGAGACCCTAGAAATCAATGGGCTCTTCCTGACGGTTCCCCTGGAAGGAGAAGGGTGGGGGGTCTGCATGCTGAGCCATGGAAGCAAGGTCAAAAGGAGGAAGACGCCAGATCCTGGACACTCCAAAAAACTGGGGAGCAGGCAGGTCCGCAGGTCAAAGAACTTAGAGGGGTGACTAAGGTTGGCAAAGGGTGTGAAGAGTGACTTGGTGGTGGTGGGGTTTAGTCCTGCCTCTGGAAGCGGCCTCAACTCAAGCCTTGGGCTCTGACAAGCTTGGGATAAGGTGCCTGTGTACACCAAAGGCAGGGCCCTGGCTTGGGGACAAGTGAGGAGATGAAGGGGTTGGGGCAGAAGTGGCTACTGGAAACACCTTTGCACAGTGACTACACACACTCACACACACACACACAAGCCCCCTCTCCCATGGACACCCAACCCTATACATCCGCTCCCCAGACATTCATCTTCCCCTCCTCGGTTAGGAGCTAATGGGGGTGGGAGGAAGGCAGAGGACAGACGCAAAAATCCAGCCTGTAGATTTCCCTCAGTATGAAACTTGGGCGATCCGCCCACACTCCATTGTCAACAAGGGTCCCTAAGTGAACTCACCGAAATGGGCCACTCAGTCCTTTATCCAAGGGACATGAATCCCAGCAGCCCTTTCCCTCTCCTGAAGACTCCCCCTTCTGCCCATCACATCAAACTCCAGCCGGCGGCACCAGCACAGCCCTATCTCCCCACTTGATACCCGGATAGGGGAGGGTGTCACAGACATTGGTGGAGGCGGGCGGCAGTCGAGCGGCGCGAGGGCAGTCCCTGTAGGTTCCCTAGGTCCCCCGATGGCAGCGAGGCGGCGGATGAAGCCCGTGCCTTGGTGGACTCCAGGCTGCTGAGGCCAGAGTCCTTGTTGTCGCTGTGCGGTCGAGCGCCGGCTGGCTCCGGGGCGCCCCCTCCGCCCAGCTCCTTCCACTCGTTGAAGTTGAGGTCGGTCAGCGGGCTCTGCACCACCACTGTGTGGCGGCGCCAGCTGCTCCGGCGTCGCCGGGTCTCAGGCGACAGCGGGCGCCGAAGCCGCACAGCCAGCATGTCGTCGGCGGTGCCGCGGAGACGCAGCCGCAGGGCTTCCACGCGCGAGGGTCGTGATCCGAGCGCCGAGGCGGCCGCTGGGGGCCGCAGCGACTCCTGGCTGCTGGACGACGCCGAGCCCAGCGGCTCAGGACCGCGGGGACCCGCCCGGGCCGTGCCTGCGCCCGGACTCTCTCCATCCGCGCGGCTGCGAGACAGGCGACGGCGCGCTAGCGTGTCGCACGGCATAAGATGGTGTGAGGTGAAGGACGGCCGGCGCGACAGACGCCCCCCGGGGCCTGCGCTGCCCTCCGTGTCTGTCTCCACGTGGCTCAGCTCGCTGCGCTCGTCGTCCGCCTCGTCGCCCGCGCCCGCGCGCCGCCCGCCGGTGCCCGAGCACACGCTTCGGTCCATGGTGGACAGGGTGGAGTAGCCCGAGACGATGGAGCGCGTGTCCGCCGCGGGCCGCTCGTCGGGTGCCGTCGGGGGGCTGAGGCGACCCGGGGCCTCCACAGCTGTGGGACCCGGCAGCTGCTCCTCGGGTGGCTCCTGCGTCCCCGCCGCAGCCTTGTGTGCCTCCTGCTCGGAGTCATCATCGGTGCTGCTGCCCAGGCCCCGCGCCTCCCGCCGCTTTTTCCGTTTGCGGTTGACCGCAGAGATGAAGGAGATCGCCAGCATCTCCCGGGCGTAAGGCTCTTTCTTGGGAACCAAAGAACCCTGTGAGAGGAGACAAGGAGGGTAAGGAAGGACTCATCCATCACCTTGCACATTCCTACTCCCCTCCCAATACCATGGCATCCAATCACCATGTCCAAAACAAACCAATCTCCACACCAGTAGGCGAAGTTTCCCATCCACTCTGTGACTCTGGAGTGTCATCATCACCCAAGGATTACCACCGCGCGCTCCTATCCATAACTCAGCATCATCTCTGATCTGGGAGCTGGCGGGAGTCTTTCTTCTCCAGCCACTTGCAGATAAATTCTTCAGGCACACGAGTAACAGTCCTCGACAGTGCCTGGTATGGGCTCCCCGGTGTAATTAATGCTAAAGCTTCGGGCATACTACTCCTCAGCTGGTCTTTCCTTAGTCACAGTACCTACCCTTCTCCCTCTCCACTCTTCCCGCTCAAGAAGCCTTCCTCTGCAGGGCAGCACCCTGGTCACTTCTCCCTTGTCACCTGCCAATCCCCAGCCCTGAATTAACTCAATGACTTCTGTGTTGTTCTTGCTAACCTCACTCCGTAGACCAGGCTGGCTTTGAACTCAGAGATCGCCTCTTGCCTCTGCCTTTCCAGTGCCGGGATTAAAGGCGTGCACCACCATGCCCAGTTTCCAACTCTTGATTTCCTTTTTTGTTCGTATTTATCTTTTTATTTTTAGTTGTGTGTGTGTGTGTGTGTGTGTGTGTGTGTGTGTGTACGGGTGTGCACAGCTGAGTGCAGGGGCTTGAGGCCAGAGGCATGGGATCCTCCTGGAGCTGGACCTATGGGTGTTTGCTGGCCCCACAATATTGCTTTTTCCAGATTCTTTTTCTTAATTTTTTTTAGAATTGTTCATTTTATGTGTTTTGAGTGTTCTGTCTGTGTGTGTGTGTATGTGCACCATCCATGCCTATTGCTATAGAGGTTAGAAGAGAGCAATGCATCCCCTGGATCTGGAGGTACAGTTGTGAGCTGCCATGTAGGTGCTGGGAATTGAACCCAGGTCCTCTGCAAGAGCAGCCAGTGCTCCTAACCACTGAGCATCTCCCCAGCCACCCCCCCCCCACACCCTACTCCAGCACTCGCTTCTTTAGATGCACATGCTCACAAAGAGCACCGGAAGTGCTTAGACAGCAGTGGCTGTTGCCTCGAAACTCCCAAGGGATTCACCTGCCTCTGCCTCCTGTGTGCAGGGAATAAAGGCATGTGCCACCACTGCCCGGCCAATTTCAATTTTTATTTAAATCTCTCAATGCTGAGAACTGCACTTCCATTTCAGCCAGCAGGGAAATCACCAGCCACAGCCTCCACACAAGGGCTCCGACTGGGGGCCTGGCAGGGCATGGGCGCTGAGCCTCAGTGTTTGCTGCAAGAGTTTTGAGCGTAGCTTTCGGAACAAGATTACATAGCTGTCTCCGGATTTATTCATTCATTTATTTCTTTATTATATAGGTGCTTTGCCTGAATGCACATCTGTACAACAAAAGGGGGCATCGAATTCCATTATATATAGTTGTGAGCCAACATGTGGCGTCTGGGAATTTGAACTCAAGACCTCCGGAAGGGCAGTGGGTGCTCTTAACCACTGAGTCATTTCATCTCTGCAGCCCTGTCATCTGATTTTTGAAGGAGTGTGTGAGGACAGAAAGCTCTCTTTCCAGTGTTTGTGATTTCCATGTGGCCAGATAATTCTCCCTTGCAGCTTTGGATGGGCCAAGGGGCTAAGGAACCTGTGGTGAAATGGGATAAGGCCATGCTGGATCAGACAGCCCCGCTGAGGACCAGGGGCCTTGGGCTGGTTACTGCCGGCTGTATGGAGAGGAGTGAGGGGCCATCCAAGAAGTAAAAGGGACCCTTCCCTCAAACATGAACTTCTAATGTTAAACTCGTATGCTTAGCTGAGCCTGTGATGTGTGCTGCCGGTGCACTCCAGAAGGAAGAGCCGGAAACTGACCCTCACCGGGAGGAGCCACCGAATGTGACTAAGTCCCGAGTGGCTGGGTGTGGATCCCAGCCGAGTGTCCTGCCCCTGGCCCGAGAAAAAGGCTAGGACAATGGCCTGTGACAGGACCAGAACTCCTTTGTCCCATTAGAAGCCTCTGAAAAACCTGCTGCATGAAAGAAGACATAGAGCAGGCCACCCTGCGGCCTCTGTACCCTGCTGTGTGATGACCCCAGCATTGCTTTGGGGAACACAGCTGACTATCACTGGCCTGGATTTCAGAGTCAGAGGCTGGCAATGGTAAGTCTCAGCACTAAGCAGATGTAGCCCTACCCTTGGGAACTCAAGGCTGGCTGGGGGCCTAGGCCTTGGTGCCTGAAACGGGATGCTGCAGACACAGGTTCCTGGGGCCTCTTTTCTCTCCTTTTAAAGATTTGTTTATTTATTATGTATGCAGTGTTCTACCTGCAAGTATGCCTGACCACCAGAAGAGGGCACCAGGTCTCATTATAGATCTCCTGGGACTGGAGTCACAGGCAGTTGTGAGCTGCCATGTGGGTTCTGGGAACCAAACCCCGATCCTCTGCAAGAGCAGCCAGTACTTTTAATCTCTGAGACAATCTCTCTCCAACAACTGAGGTAGTATTTCTATGTAAGCAATTAAATAACACTTTTAGATTTATTTTTATTTTTGAGTGTGTGGGTATATGTGTGCACATGTGCACATAAGAATGGGTGTGTGTGTTTACATGGGCATGCATACAGGCCGAAAGAGGGTGCCAGATTCCATGGAGCTGGAGTTAGTGGTGACTGTGAACCATCAAATGTAAGTGCTAAACACTGAACTCTGGTCTTCTGCAAGAGCAGTACATGTTCAACAGCTGAGCCATCCTTCCAGCCCTCAAGTATACTTCAAATAAGTATTTAAATATTAGACAACTATAGTTTTGGGTCACTTCCTAGTGGGAATGAATTCTAAGAAACATGTCATGAAGTGATTTCATCACTGTGTGGACACTGTGGTGTGTACTTATATAAACTGGACAGTATTGCTTAACCTACCACACACATAAGGCTGTAAGAGGCCACTTTCATATATGTGGCCCACTGCTGTCACTGTGAAGTGGGAGACTTTTTGTTGTTTGGGGTTTTTTTTGCTTTTTTTGTTTTGTTTTGATTTGTTTTTCGAGACAAGGTTTCTCTCTACCTTTGGTGCCTGTCCTGGAACTAGCTCTTATAGACCAGGCTGGCCCAAACTCACAGAGATCCACCTGCCTCTGCCTCCCGAGTGCTGGGATTAAAGGCCTGTGTCACTACTGACTTTTTAAAATTATATTATTGTGGTGGTTTGAATAAGAATGGCTCTGTTAGCTCATGTATATTTGAATGTTAAATCATCAGGAAGTGGCATTATTTGAAAGGATTAGAAGGATTAAGAGGTGTGGCCTTGTTAGAGCAACTGTGTCACTGGGGGTGGGTTTCCAAAGCCCATGCAAGAGTTTCTCTCTTTCTGCCTGTGGATCAGGATACAATTCTTGCTACTGTTCCAGTGTCTGTCTGCATGCAGCCATGCTCCCTGCTACGGTGATAATGGACTAAACCTTTGAAACTGTAAGCCAGCCCCCAGTTGAATGCTTTCTCTTATAACAGTTGCCTTGGTCATAATGTCTCTTCACAGCAATGGAACAGAGACTAAGATAACTATTTTATATAACTAAGATTCTATAAAATTGGACAAATAGATGAATTATTTAAAACTTAAAAAATAAGCCAGGTGAGATGGCACACACCTGTAATGCCACTACTTAGGAAAAAGGAAGGAATTTGAACTATATATAGAGATCCTGTATCAAAAATGAATGAATGAATAATTTGACAGGTAAAGGAAGTTGCCACCAAGCCTGGGACCTGAGTTCAACCCCCCAGGACCCACATAGTGAAAGACAATAACTCATTTTCAAAAGTTGCCCTCTGGTCAGGCGGTGATGGCGCAACCTTTAATCCCAGCACTCGGGAGGCAGAGGCAGGCGGATCTCTGTGAGTTTGGGCCAGCCTGGTCTACAGAGCAAGTTCCAGGACAGGCTCCAAAACTACAGAGAAACCGTCTTGAATTCCCCACCAAAAAAAAAAGTTGTCCTCTGATCTACACACACACACATACATACACACACACACACACACACATACACATACGATGGCATATACATTGGAATACTCAAGTGTGCATACACATACACAATAAGTAATTTTAAGAATAACAACGAGCCAGGCAGTGGTGGCACACACCTTTGATCCCAGCATTCAGGAGGCAGAGGCAGGCAGATCTCTGTGAGTTCAAGGCCAGCCTGGTCTATAGAATGAGTTCCAGGACAGCCAGGACTATTACACAGAGAATCCCTGTCTTGAAAAACCAAAAACAAAAACAAAAACAAAACTACAACACCCCAAACATTTTCTTCTTAAAATATGTGGTAGAATTTACTAGTGAAGCCATCTGGATCTGGCATTTTCTCTGTTGGAAGGTTTTTACACACAATTTAAATTTCTTTAATACATGCAGGACTATTCAGATTATATCTTTTGCAAATTTTGGTAGTTAGAATCCTTCTAAGTATAGGTTTGTTTCTTTTAAGTCATTGAGTTTATGGACACAGAGTTGCTGATTGTATTCTCTGAGTGTCTGTGTATACTGTACCGATGTCCCTGTGTTAATAATGTCTGTGTGGTCTGTACCGATGTCCCTGTGTTCGTGTCTGTGTGGTCTGTACTGATGTCCCTGTGTTAGAGTGTGTGTGTGTGTGTGTGTGTGTGTGTCTGTGTCTGTGTGTGTGTTAGAGTGTGTGTGTGTCTGTTAGTGTGTGTGTGTGTGTGTCTGTGTGTGTTAGTGTGTGTGTGTCTGTGTGTGTGTGTGTGTGTGGTCTTTAGAAACACTTGTGTCATCCTTAGCACTGGTAATTTATGCCATCTCTTATTCTGTCAGTCTGGTGACAAGTCTATCAATTTTACTGATTTTTACCCACAGAGACAGTTTGTAGTTTCATTGATTTTTCTTAATTTTCAGTTTCACTGATTTCTCATTTGTCTTCTTTCCTTTCTTTTCCTCTGTTAAGCCCTCCCAGACAGCCCTCCTTTTTTTTTTTTTTTTTTTTTTTTTTTTTTTTTTTTTTTTTTTTTTTTTGGTTTTGAGACAGGATCTTGCTATGAAGGCCTGGCTAATCTGGAATTCAGCATGTAGCCCAGGCTGTACCTACCAAGTGATGGAATTACAGGCATGAGCCACCACAGTCAGCTTCCCCTAGAGACCCTAAAGCATGTTTATCACAGGAGACACTTGCTGTTACTTTCTTTTTACAAAGAAGGAAGCTGCAAGTAGAAAGAATTACCCCAACATCCTAAAACTAAGTGGCAAAGCCAGGACTCAGACCCAGGATTTTCTGCCCCCAGAGTCTGTTCTGAGGATACACTGCCTCTCAGCTATCCAACTCCAAGGCCAGCCCTTCTTCTACATCAGACACCCCTCCAGCACCACTAAGGTCGATGTCTCAGATTCCCCTGGACACTCAGTATTTCCCACTTTCCTTCACATGGGACCCTCAACTTTCCCTGAGTTCAACTACCATTCTAATTCTCCTGACCAAAACGAAGTGTCCAAGCAGAACACATTTAGGAAGCCTCGGCACTAACCTTGGACTTGGCTGAACTACAGGTGGTGGAATCTGTTGACAAAAGAAAGAAAACTGGAT
The DNA here is from genome assembly GCF_903992535.2 of Arvicola amphibius. Classification (NCBI taxonomy): domain Eukaryota; kingdom Metazoa; phylum Chordata; class Mammalia; order Rodentia; family Cricetidae; genus Arvicola; species Arvicola amphibius. The sequence goes on from NC_052050.1 coordinate 24,110,935, forward strand.
GTTAGATCAGGAAGGATAAGCAGGGTCATACGAACACATTTTCCTTGCCTCAAAAGTTCAGAGATGAAGGTGTTCTCCCCAGGCCCTAGGAATGCCATTGTTCCTGCTGGCATTTTCTAAGGGATGGCCCAGAGCACAAGATGATGTTAGCCACCACTTCTTTAGAGGCAGGAAGTGACATCAAGCTGTGGGCCACAATGAGTCTTCATTTGCCCTCCCTCCCCTCTCGCTCCTGCCCCGTGACTCTGAAGCACTGGAGAGAAAATGCCAGTACCGGATGCAGTCCACAGAAACCACAACGATGCGACACAGCACATCACAGATACTCTGGAGAACATGGAGACCACACAGTGCAGAGAGAGGTGTGCGCCCCACCCCACCACATGAGAGGAGAAGGGACCACACTGAGTGATCATGTAAAAGAGCAGAAATGAGGTGGGTAAGACACAGGGGGGCAGTGGACTGGTGATAGAGCCAACATCAACCTGCCCTTAAGGGGCATGGTTCCTTTTAAAACCAGTCAAAACCGGTATATCTGAGGGACTAGAGTCCCAGTCTTTAGTGTCTCCAGAATGGAGAAGGAACCAGATAACAAGACCAGGCTGTGTCCTCTCCATGGCTGGAGAGGGAGCAGGTTGGTTCAAAGGCCTGGGACGAGCAAGTGCAGTTAATCCACACTCTCTGGCAGGCAGGTTAGAGGCCCCTCCCCAGCCCCCTCTCCCAGCAAACGGTGAGAAGAGCAAGAATGGCGGACCACACTCAACACACATGAGGCAGGCGGCAGCAGGTGATTAGAAGAGACATGGGGCTCCTCCCCTACCCACCCACAGACTGTATCTCATAACTAGGGCTGCTGCGGGCAAGAACTGGACATGCCAGAGCAGAATAGTCAGACATGAGAAAAGCTAATGGCTGGGACCAAGAAAAAAGGGGCCATTCATTTGCCTCTGGGCACAGAAGCCACCCTGCCTCTGGAACAGGACTTCCAGCATCAGTGTCCATGGCTGACCTGAAGCAGGAGCTGTCATTTTATTTATTTATTTATTTTATTATTTTTTTTTTTTTTGGGTTTTTCGAGACAGGGTTTCCCTGTAGTTTCTAGAGCCTGTCCTGGAGCTAGCTCTTGTAGACCAGGCTGGCCTCGAACTCAGAGATCCGCCTGCCTCTGCCTCCCGAGTGAGCTGTCATTTTAGAATGGCATCTGGGGTTGGTATCACTGCTCCCGGCAAAGGCGGGGTCCACAGACAAGCTTCCTTCATCTTGGTCAACCTGAAGTGCTTGCTCTGCACAGGGAAGGCCACAGAGCTGGGGGCTGGGAAGGAAAGCTAGCCATCTGGTGGCAGGGCAAGAGGTCTGGCTTCCTTCCAAAAAGGGAACACAGGGATATGAGGAGGCAGGGTGGGGCCATAGGTAAATCATGGACCAATACTGTCAGCTGCTATGTGAAGCTGGGGTGCTCACTGCTGGGGACATGTCTACCACTCGGGCCTGCCCTGCCTTCTTATAATCACCCGCCACTGTTAGTGACTGAGGCCGCGACACCGCACTGTACCCTTTAAATCTCCAACAGGTCCGCTGGAGGAGGAGGGCAGGAGAAGAAGAGGGAAGGGAGGATGGAGGAGGTGGGAGGAGATTGAAGGGAGAAGAGGAGGGAGGGACAAGGTGCAAGGAGAGAAGGAAGAGAAATTAAAAAAGAGGAATCTGCACCCAGAATAAAGCCCTCAGCTGTGGAAACCAAAGGCACAGGAGAGGACCAGAGAAGATGGTCAAGCATAGTCCCGCCCAGTCCTGGGGATGCTGAACACATAGCTGGATTTTCCCAGAGAGCGAGATAGCCCACTATGGCTGATCTTGGGGTACAGCCAGGCCAGGTGCCTGAGGCAGGGAAGATAAACATCTGGCCAGGCATTTGGGACCCTCAGGAAGGCAGAGCCCCCCATCTCTCCCCTCCCAGGTCCCTGTACTCACCTGAGCCTGGATCACTGGGGGGCATTGTCCTGCCAATGTTAGGCAGGAGGTACTCGATGTTGGGCACTGACTGTGGTTCCTTGTCATCAACAGGGGTCTGCAACAGGAGAGGGGTTCAGCCAAGAGTCTCCCAGATAGCTAGCCCTCAGGCTCCTCAGAACATGGTGGCAGCCTTCAGGACAGCCTTCAGGCCTCCTCCACGAGTGGGGCTGTCTCCTCAATGGGAGCATCCTGAGACTAGATCTGAGGTCTCCCATGGTGCTGCTGGGTGCTACCCCACCAGGACAGAACCCTGAAGGCTCCCTCAGCTGAGAACAAGGGCCTCGTCTCTCCCATCAGATTGGGCAATGCTACATGCTACATAGTGGATCTCCTCGGAATTGGAGCTGTATCCTCCCAACAGACTGCTGCTCCTGAAGGGAAGGGCTGTCTCCTCTGTCTCCTCTGTCTACTGCAGGCGCCTAGGACTAAGGAGTCTCCTCTCCTTCAATCTTTTTTTTAAAGAGATTTTATTTTTATTTTAATCTCCTTATATGTCTGGGTAGTTTGACTATATGTATATCTGTGCATCAGACACCACTGGGATTGGAGTACAAATGGCTATGAGAGGCCATATGGGACTCCAACCTGGGTCCTCTGGAAGAGAATCAAGTGAATTTAACCAATGTGTCATTTCTCCAGCCTCATTTATTTTATTTATTTATTTTTTTGAGACAGGATTTCTTTGTGTAGCCTTGGCTGTCCTGTAACTAGCTCCTATAACCACGAAGGCCTTGAACTCACAGAGATCTGCCTGCTTCTGACTCCCAAGTGCTGGGACTAAATCTATGCACCATTACCAGCTGCCTCTTTTACTTTTCATTGCATGATTACCTGTGTCTGAGTGTGGGCTTGTGCACTCAAGTTTAGTGCCCATGGAGGTTGGGTGTGTGTGTGTGTGGGGGGGGTGCATCAGAAGTTCTAGAATTGTAGGTGGTTGTGAGAACTGAATGTGGGTGCTGGGAACCACATTTGGGTCCTCTGCAGGAACAGTGGGTGTCCTTAACCTCTGAGCCATCTCTCCACCGCCACACCCACACCCACCCTTCAAGAAAAGGGGTCATCTCAGACCACACCCACCCCTCTCATCACTTACTCTTTCTCCTTTGTCCTCGTCATCACTGAAGAACCAGTCTGACTGCAGAAGAGACAAAGGACAGGGGTGGAATTAGCATGGGGAGAGGAAAGACGGGGCTCCTCAACCTTCGGGCCAAAGGACACACAGTCCTGAGGATGATCCCTCCTAAGTCCTAGGAGAGTTCAGACAGCTCCACAGGTAGGAGAAAACCTTAGGGAAACCTTAGGTGGAAAAGTGGGACCACCATGTGGGAGAGAAACAGACTAGAGCTAGGCAGAGCCCACCACAAGCAGGTTACAGGTTTTTCACAAACTGGTCCTGGGCGCCTCACTATGGTATATGCCCCCAGAGCCAGCTGGGAGCCCTGGGCGGCAGCGCCCTCTCGTGGACACTAGGTGGACTGACAGTGTGTGGGTGTCACCTAGTAGCTGGAGCTGAGCCTGTAGGGCAGCATCTCCTACCATCCGACCCTGGCTCCACACTGACACCTGGGGCGGCACACTCTATCCAGTGAAGGAAAATACCTGGAAACAGGTCTTAGCTTCCCCCAGGACAGACAGGCAAGAGCTTTCTAAAAAATGCCAAATACACTGAGCCTGATGGCTCATGCCTGGAGGGAGCTGGGGCTAGAGACTTGGGTTCAAGGGCAGCCCAGGCTACAATGTGAATTCCAGTCCCGCCTGGCTACAGAAGTCCTTGTCAAACAAAACAAAACAGGTTAAAAGATAAAGATGAAAAATCCAGGATTTTATAATCCAGAGGCTCAGACTACTTAGAAACGACCTTCCAGCAGCAGCAGATGAGAGAAAACAATGTTTCCTATCTGTGCTGAAGGAATACCATTTTGAAACCAGAATTTCTAGTTCATATTTTTTTTTGTTTTGTTTTGTTAAGACAGGATTTATCTGTGTAGCCCTGGCTGTCCTAGGTTCTGCAGACCAGGCTGACCCTGAACTCACTGAGATCTACCTGCCTCTGCTTCCCAAGTGCTGGGATTAAAGGTGTGTGCCGCCACTACCTGATTGAAACCAGACACTTTATACCCTGCTAAACTCTCATTTAAATTTAAGGGCAAACTCAAGCATACTGGTACGTACCTACAATCCATACTAGGGAAGCAGAGGCAGGAGGATTGTCACAACTTTGAGGCCAGGCTTGTGAGACAAACTAGGACTACATGAGACCTTGTCCCAAAAATAAAAAATTGTAGCATATATGATGTTTTTACTTTTTCAGTCAAGATATCATGTAACCCCGACTTGCCTTGAACTCCTGATAGCTCTGCCTCCACCTCCCAGGTGTTGAGATTATAGGTGTGAACCACCACACTTAGCTCTAAGATATCTTAAAATATTTTGCCAGGTAGTGGTGGTGCACACCTTTAATCCCAACACTCTGGAGGCAAAGGCAGGTGGATCTCTGTAAGTTTGAGACCAGCCTGGTCTATAGTGCTAGGTCCAGGACAGAGAAACAGAGAAACCCTGTATTGGAAAACCAATGTGTGTGTGTGTGTGTGTGTGTGTGTGTGTGTGTAAAGGACAATTGGGGACTGCAGAGACGGCTCTGTAGATAAAGTGCTTGTGGCACAAGAATGAACGAATATCAGAGCTTAGATCCTAAGTAAAAAGGCAGGCACGGTGATACAAGCTTTGAACTCCAGCACTGGAAAGCAAAGACGGTGGATATGAGGGCTTTGCTGACCTGCCAGCCTCGCCGACACAGTGTTATTAATAATAATATGGAGAGTGGCAGAGGAAGATACTGGATGTCAGTCAACTTCTGGTCTCCAGATGTGCACACATAGCAACTGCATCAGCACACACAGATAACAAGTAATAGTCCATCAGGAGACTGGAAAAAATCCAAGCAGGGGCTGGAGAGATGCTCAGTGGTTAAGAGCACCGGCTGTGCTTCCAGAGAACCCAGACTTGATTCCCAGCACCCACAAGGCAGCTGACCATCTGCTCTAACTCCAGTTCAGAGAATCTGTTGACCTCTTCTGGCCGCTGAAGGCACTGTGACACTCATGCGTACACAGGCACTCATGCAGGTAAACACCCATACACATAAGATATTAAAATATACATGTAAAAAGACTGATTCCTTTAGCAACTCAATAGACAAATCTGAACTAGTGAACATAATTTGGAACCTTGCCCTCAGTCATTAGAGAAAATAAATTCTGAAATATACACAAACTATCCAAAAGCCAAGCCCGCCCTGGGCCACCATGGGATGCCAATGGTTCTTCAGCAACTGCATGGCCACAGTCCCTGTCCTCCCCTCACAGTGGAGTAAAGTGAGAACTAGCGACGGCAGTGGTGCTGTCTGTGCACTAACAAATAACTCTCGCCTGAAGGCAGAGTGTGGAGCTGGTCACTAGATATAGCCACAGAGGCCACTCGGGAGGCAGAGGGAGCTCTGTGAGTTCAAGGCTACCTTGGGCTATCTGAGATTGATCCTAAAAGAGAAACAGAGTCAGGCAGTGGTGGCTCACATCTCCAATCCCAGTACTTGGGAGTCACAGGCCTTTAAGCTCAGAACTAGGAAGGTGGAGACAGGAAGGGCTATGGCTGGGCAGGAGGAGACAGGAACTGAAGGCTTTCAGTCTGAGGACTTGTAAAGACAGGATACCCCATTTGGTCTGAGGATTTCCCTTTAGCACTGGGAGTATCACTGGGGGAGTCTTAAAAGTCATAAGATAGTCCTCCACCTATGCAGATCTCTGCATCACGGTTACTTCCCATACCCTGAACACATCTGGGAGATCCCCACCCTACGGGTCTCAAGAAGGCTAGAAAAATCTGCCCATCCCACGGGCAGCAGCGCTAAGTGTGGCCACAGAGGCCCCCGGCACACACAGAAGGGAGGTCACTAAAGTAAAGTCATGCTCTGGCAAGAGTTTGTCCAACAGAGATCTGACACCAGCATAAACCACCTGCCCAGTACAGAGAACCAGCAAGCTCCAAGGTTTGGGGATCCAGGAAGTGCTCTGGCTTCTCAGTTTTTCTTTTTATCCCTTTTGTGCTCCCTACCAGACTCCTCATACCCCACTCTTTAAACAAACAAACAAACAAGTGGAACAAAAAATTGAAAACACAAAATCAAAACAAAAAAGCATAGAAGAGAGGAAAACAGAACAAAAGGAAAAAAGAAGGAAGGACAAAGAACGATTATTTATAATAAAAAAGAAACGTGCAAACAAAATTAGAAGAATGTTTGAAAAAAGATAACAGCATAATTTTTAAACATAGTGAAGTCTAAACACGGCCACAAGTGTAGTCGGAGAAGCGGAGGGGGGGGGCACAGCAGCACCCTGGCTACCGCCCAGTTCACCGCTCCCTTGCAGAGGCAGTGAACTCAGAAATCTGTTCTCATGCTGAAAAGAAGACATCTTGCCTGAAAAAAGTCTTGGGAGAGGGCCCAGGGTGGCAGCTCAGCCCTCTGAGAAAACAAGGCAGCAAATTCACTGCAAGCCTGAGGCCAGCCTGGTCTGTACCGCCAGGATACACAGCAAGACCCTGGTTTTTTGTTTGCTTGTTTGGTTGGCTGGTTTTGGTTTTGGTTTCTCAAGACAGGGTTTCTCTGTGTAGCGCTGGCTGTCCTGGAACTCACTCTGTAGACCAGGCTGGCCTCAAACTCAGAGATCCGCCTGCCCTACCTCCCGAGTGCTGGGGTTAAAGGCGTGCGCCCTGGCCTGGCTTCTAGCATGGGCGACACTGCTGTTTTTTACAGTCGTTTGTTTCCTCTTCTCTGAGCAGTGCTGGGGACTGAGCCCTCAAGAGCCGGCTGCTCAATAGGCAAATCTCCAAATAACACAGCAAGTGACGTCCAAACCGCAGAACAGAAAGAAACCAAAAAACGGAAAACTTGCCAAGCCACTCTTCCCAAATCAGAGATTCTGGAAGAGGGCTGGAGAGATGGCTCAGTGGTGGACGGCACTTGCTGTTCTTACAGAGGATCCGGGTTCAGTTCCCAGCACCCACATGACTCACACCTCTGTAGGTCTAGTTCCAGAAGCTCCTTCTGCAGACATGTGGTGCACATACATACATGCACATGAAACATACACATTACATATATGTGCATATGCATTCAGACATATGAATGAGATACTGTAATAGTAAAATGCTAGGTGAAGATTTCAAAAGTTTACTAGTACAAATAATCAATATTGAAAGAAGATGAATAACAGGCAGTTAAATTCAATTTAGGATCTGGTGAGGAGAGTCAGCAAAGTAGAAGAAAAGATCAGCCCCCCAAAAAACAGATTTTGGGAAAAAATAGAAATCTTGGAAATGAAAAATTCAGTGACTCTAATAAAAAAACACAGAAGGAAGCACGCAGACAGACTCAATGCAGCAGAGAAGGGAGTCAGCGGTGGAAGAGGTGCTAGCTAGTTTTATGCGAACAGATACAAACTGGAGGGACTCTCGACTGAGAAAATGCCTACACAAGATTGGTCTACAGGCAAATCTGTTGGGCGTTTTCTAGATTAATGATTGATGTGGGAAGGCATAGCCCATTGTGAGTGGTGCCACTTCTAGGTTCTATAAGAAAGCAGTGGTTGAGAGCACTGGCTACTCTCCCAGAGGTCCTGAGTTCAACTCCCAACAACCACATGGTGGCTCACTACCATGGGTAATGAGATCTGGTGCCCTCTTCTGGCATGCCGGTTACATGGAGTACTGAATACTGTATACATTATAAATAAATAAGTCAAGAAAGAAAGAAAGAAAGAAAGAAAGAAAGAAAGAAAGAAAGAAAGAAAGAGAGAAAGAGAGAGAGAGAGAGAAAGAAAGAAAGCAAGCAGGCTGAAATCTGGCAATGGTGTCGCACGCCTTTAATCACAGCACTCAGGAGGCAGAGGCAGGTGGATCTCTATGATCTATGATCTATAGAGCAAGTTCCAGTACAGGTTCAAAACAAACAAACAAACAAAAAAGAAAAGAAATAAAGAAAGCAGACTGAGCGGGCCATGGGAGCAAGCCAGTAAGCAGTTTCCTACACGGCCTCGGCTTCAGTTCCTGCCTTGACTTCCTTCCACGAGGGACTGGATGTGGAAATGTCAGCACAGCAAGCCCTCTCCTCCCCAGGTTGGTCATGGTGTTTCATCAGAGCAGATGACTAAGACAGAGGACATGGTGGACAAAATACAACCACTTAACACTAGAGAAAAAACATGAGCATGACCACAACGGCCAGGAACTCTGTCTCAGTCACAGGACAGAGGGAACCGAGTTAAAACTAAAGGCATTCAGAATCTCTTCTATGAATATAACAGAAAATATGCCAGATCTAGAGAACAAATGGACACCCAAAGAGAATCCCAAATAAGTGTCGAGGCAGATCACAGGCGATGTGTGAAAATAAAGAAGCACTACTATACACTGTAAGGGCAATGTGGACGCATCTACACAGGTGAGTCCATCAGAAACACACAAAGGCTCTCAGCTAGCCAGAGCCAGCAGAGCATGGGACTGTTTATGCCAAACCTGAGAAGTACCGAAAGAACTGCAAGCCAGGGCCCAGAAGAGACTGACAGAAACCTGAGCGCCAACGAGGGCAGTTCTTGACAAAGGAAGCCAGCACTGCAGGAGCTGTTACCGGATCCCTCCATCATGAGAAAGAGTAATCTTATGAGGAAGAAGAGATAGACAAAGGTCCAGCAATAAACCCGAAAACTCAAACAGTACCCAAGCTGCCAAACGACAGGCGTTAAGTAAATAACACTTGGTTATAGTCTTTCATGTACATGATCTCAGACCATCAATAAAGAGACACAGATTAGCTGGCTGGATTTTTTTTAAAAAAGACCTAGTTATCTGTTTCCAAGAAACACACTTCATCGGCAAAGATTACCACAGAGTCAAAGGACAGAAGTCAGTGTGGCAAACAAACGGGAGCTGAGAACACACGGCTACACCAATTCTAGTATATGCTAAGTAAACTTCCAAACAGACTTAGAAAAAATAAAGAATGGCTACACACAGTGAAAGGTACAGGCTGGGCATATGGCTCAGTAGGCAGAGCTAGGCCAGCAAGCACAAGCTCTGAACTCATTACCCAGCATGGAAGAAAAGTCACCAGAAGGGCTGGAGAGATGGCTCAGAGGTTAAGAGCATTGCCTGATCTTCCAAAGGTCCTGAGTTCAATTCCCGGCAACCACATGGTGGCTCACAACCATCTGTAATGAGGTCTGGTGCCCTCTTCTGGCCTATAGACATACACACAGACAGAATATTGTATACATAACAAATAAATAAACAGATATTTTTTAAAAAAGTCACCAGAAATACTACTAATAAAAAATGGTTGGTTGAGCTGAGGATGCAGCTCAGTTGGCACTGCTTGCCGGTTTGGTGTCGTACTGGCTATATAGTGAATTTGAGGACAGCCTGGGCTACATTTCCAAAGGATTCAACACTCTTCTGACCTCCATGGATGCACAGACATACATGCAGGCATAACACCCATACACACAAACAAAAAAAATTTAATTAAAAAAGATAGTCTAGCCAGGCAGGAGTGATGATTACCTTTAATCCCAGCACTCGGGAGGCAGAGGTAGGCGGATCTCTGTGAGTTCGAGGCCAGCCTGATCTACAAGAGCTAGTTCCAGGACAGGTTTCAAAGCTACAGAGAAACCCTGTCTCAAAAAAAGAAAACAATACAAATTACAGCAATAGTAAATATTCACTAAAAATAAGAAGATGCCAGGAAAACGGCTCAGTTGGTTAAGCGGCTTGCCATGCAGGCCTAGTATCCTGAGTTCAAGCCACATAAAGAGGGAAAGGACCTGATGCTGCAAAATAGCACTCTGACCTCCACACATGCGCACACACACACTCACACACAAACAGTAATATTTTTCTAACTTAAACAGATCTCAGCTAGGCAGTGGTGGCGCACACCTTTAATCCCAGCACTAGGGAGGCAGAGTTAGGCGGATCTCTATGAGTTCAAGGCCAGCCTGATCTACAGAGCAAGTGCCAGGACAAGCTACACAGAGAAAGCATGTCTTGAAAAAAACAAAACAAGGGCTGGAGAGATGGCTCAGAGGTTAAGAGCACTGACTGCTCTTCTGGAGGTCCTGAGTTCAATTCCCAGCAACCACTGGCTTGTAGGCAAACATACAGGCAGAATATTGTACTCATAATAAATCTTGAAAAAATCAAATTAAAAAAAAGCAAAACAACAACAAAAACAGATCTCAAATAATCATCTAATGGCACGCCTCAAGGTCTTACACAAGAATAAGCCACACACCAAGCAGGAGATGCCAATGAATGAAGTAGAGACTAAAAGAATGAAGGGATTGAACAGATAAAAAGCTGGTTCTGTGAAAAGAAAAATTAGCCTGGTATGGATTACACCTGTAAGCCCCCCCTCCTTTGGGAGGTGGGAACAAGAGAATCAAGAGTTCAAGGCTAGGGGCTGAAGAGATGGCTCAGCGGTTTAAGAGCACTGGCTGCTCTTCCTTCCAGAGGACCTGGGTTCAATTCCCAGTACCCACATGGCAGCTCATAACTGTTTGTAATTCCAGTTCTAGGGGAACCAACACCCTCACACAGAATATATACAGGCACAACACCAGTGTATATTAAATAAATAAATCTTAAAAAGAGTTCAAGGCTAGCCCTAGTCATATAACCTGGGCTACATAACGCCCTCTTTAGGGGTGGGAGGAAAGTAAAATTTACAGGGGGCCAGGGGCCAGCAGTGGTGTCAAATACCTCCCAAGACACAGGAGGCACAGTCACGTCTGTGGCTCAGTGCGAGAACACTGGCCTAGGACTCCCCAGGCCCTGGACACCAACCCTAACAGGAAAAAGAAAAAAAAAATGCCAAGGCTGAGAAGTGGCAGGGTCCCCCACCTTGGGTGCTGGACACCAGCCGCCAGCTAACTTGGGGGACACAGCAGGGCTATGGGGTGACTTCTGCCAAGTGCCTGGGCCTGCACTCCTTTCTGCTCTGCACAGTCTTGTTCCCACACCACTCCCCACCCTTTACCTCATGAAGTCTGGTTTGGATGCATGGGAACCCCTCTCTGAGGCCACCCTAGGCTTCCCTTTGTGACAGGAATCCCTGTTGGAAGCCATTGGGTTGAAATCACAGGAGTTAACGTTACCAATGGTCACTGTCTGGCCAGGACTGACTCGTCTCTACAACCTACCCCTGCTGGTCCTGCCACCCCTGTAGAGAAGCCCCTGGACTCTTAGGTGGGAAGCCTGGGGCTGCAGAGGGTGGTGCCTACTCAGTGTTAAGGATGTCCCCAGGCTTGGAGGCTGAGAAGCGAAGGTCTCCAGCTCAGCTCTCTGTCAGAAATGAATCCCTGAGTGGAAAGCTCAGGCCGCCCAGCCTCAGCCACTCACTCACTGCTGACTCATTCAGCTTAGTAAAAACAGCGCATTCCACCACACACCCTGGGCTAGGCACGGAGACAGACATGCACACCTGTGACACCCCACGCCCCAGGACCAGACACAGACTCTGGGAAAACTGCCTTGGTAAAGGGCCTGCTCTCTCTCAATCCTGCGATGGCCACAGAACTCAGGCCCAGCAGCTTCTCCAGAAACCACACAGTCAGAAGCCCTCCTTCCTAACCATGGCTTCACTTGTGGGAGCCTCTGGGGATCCTGGTGCTTGTGAACAAAATCCGACACAGGAGATATTGGTACTGCCAGTCATTTTATCATCCAGGGCACCGGTCCCATGCTGGGTGGAGGCCCCAATGCTCCCTTCTGCAGCCATGGCCCTGACATGGAGGCGGGGGTTGGGAGGAGAGAGTAAAGGACAGATAAGCCGGCAAGAGAATCAGCATGATCCAAGCCCACTGCTGCCTCACTCCCCATCACTCCCGGCCTGAAGCTGCCTTCTGCGCAGTCAGCCCTGGCAGGGAGCAGAGGCGGTAGGGAGGGGAGCACAGGCTTAAGCAGATGGACCTGTCTGAAATCCTGGAGATGCCATCTTTTGGTGTGTGACCTTCAGCACCTCTCTGTATCCTGATTTCCTCATCTATAAAGTGGGGGTAATGGGGCTCCCTTCCTCAGACCAATGGCTACCCTTACTCCCTCTGCAGAAGAGGACTCTTTGTGGCTGTCACAGATTGGTAAGTAGGAAATCTTTTGATTTATAAAATCATCCCTGAGCTGCTGGAAGAAGGAACTGTCTTTTGGGAGAGAGCTTCAGAAGAGAGAGGCCTCTATCGCCCTCTGTTGGCCACTATGGCTTCTTCATCCTTCCCAGACAAAAGCAAGAACCTAGCACAGTGGTTCAAAAACCTTTCATGGGGGTCACCTAAGATCATCAGAAAACACACATACTTACATTACGATTCATAACACTAACAAAATTATAGTTATGAAGAAACAACAGAAATAATTTTATAGTTGGGGGTCACCACAACACACGGAACTGTATTAAAAGAGTTGCAGCGTTGGGAAGGTTGGGAACCAGTGACCTAGAGGAATACAGGGGCTCCTTGGACCTTCCAGGGGTCAGAAGGAAGGGGAAGCAGTGGCTTGCACCAGAGCACCATGGAGGATGTGGCCTTGGTTTCTGCTCCATTCTCTATACCATCTGTGACCCCTGACCGAAGAGTCTGTGGGTTTTGGAGCCCAGATCACCTGACATCCAAATCACACACCTGTGTGCCCAGTTCTGCAGGCTACCTCTACTGCAGCAACCTCCTGAGGACCCTCTGCAGCCAGCCTCCAGCCCTGTGTTCCTCCCTGACTCTCCTTCCGCTCTTGTTCCTCTGCTAAGGACTTGGATGCACTGCTGTTTGGCCTTAGTGGCAGCCTGTCACGGCTGAAGGCCACACACCCTCTCGCAGTAGCCTCTCGGGCTGCAGGTGCTGTTGCAAGCATCCTGGGGCACCCAGGCTAGGCTGGACACTCAGGCTTCAATCTCACAACGGGCACTTACATGCTGGATCAGGGTCTCCACGATTTTGTAGCGGTCTGGCATGTGGGTCACCATGTCTGTCATGTTGTCTTCAGATGTCCTTACCAACGTTGGCCCAAAGACCAGAGCCAGGTTCCGGGGCTCCATCTGGGTTGGGGAGGGAAAAAAAACCCAGGATCATCGCTTTGAGCATGCTCGCCAGTACCCTCGCTCTTCACTCCAGGACACCGAGACCACCATCCCCAATCCTGATGTGTCCCTAGATTAGGGACTGAATATCCTACATGGGCACAGAGAGGTTTGCCAAGTAAAGTACAAGGCAGATGGTTAGCCTCTCCCATTTCCAGGCCTGGCAGCCATGATCAGTGCCCACCTCACACACCCATCCAGGGCAGCCCTGGAGGCTAGCAGTGGATCCCGGAGTGGGAGGCATGCTGGAGAGTCTAGGGTCGGTCAGATTAAGGAGGAACCCATCATCCCTCTCTTTTTCTCCACTGCAGAACCAAAAGACAGAAAGAACTGGATGAGAAGATATAAGTGAAGGGATTGGAACTGGATCAGAGGACAGAGGCTACCTTGCAGGGGAGTGCGGCTCTTGGCCTCTACATGGCCCTCAGCAGCTCAGGAGCTGGTTCTGAGGGAATGGCGCTGGCCCCGCTGCAGGCTGGGCACTGGCCTGCTGTGGTAGAAGTGGAACAGCCTTAGGAAGAGGGAGGCCTTAATAGGTCCCAAATCATGCTGAGGAAGCACAAATCCCATGCACCCTGTGCTTCTGGACTCCACCAGGGAGCTACACACACCTTGTTTTTCTCTGAGTGATCAGCGATGGTCTTGAGATGGCCCACAAGGAATTTAAGCGTTTCATAGTAGTGTCCTGGGAGATCCCGAATCTAGGGGACAGAAAGAGGGAAAAGGGACGAGGCTGTGGTGATCTCTCCAATTCAGCCTCCGGCCACGCTCTGAAGAGACGTCCACTGCCACAGTTCAGGGAGCTGGAATCCACTTTCCAACTCCCTTCCTTGGTTCAGATGGGGAAACTGAGGCTCTCAGTGCAGGAAGCCTCTGGGGGGATGGCACCAGGCTCCCTCCTGCCCAGCGGGGCTTCCGTCCTCACCAGCTTCCGCAGTGTCTTCATCCTCTCTCTTGAGTCTTCTATCCGATTGGCCTCGATGAAGTCGTTGTATTTGTCTGGAACACAGGAGAGATCTCAGTGGTGGGAGGCAGCCCCTCCCTCCCTCAGGAGCACTAGAGTCCCAGCCAGGGGAAAGGCACTGCTGCAGCCTGAGTGTTTGTGTGGGAAGACCAGAGCAAAGGGTCCCCACCCCATCTTCAGGCCAAGGACCTCAGGGTTTAGTAGGTCAGAAAAAAGGAGAAGGGCCTTCAGACACCTCACCTGCCTCAACAGTCCCCAGGTTCCCAGCTCTGAGGTTCCCAAGCATATACCAGGGAACTTAATACTCTGGTAAGAAACCCTTTTTCCCATGCTCCTTGGGGCTTCAGCCTCCATCAGGTTATTTTGGATGGAACTTCCAGTAAATAGGACTTTAGCATGCCCAGGCCGTCAGTACCATCCCCAACACCGCAGTCCACCCAGATGAGCCACGCACAAGGACTGACAAGGACATGGTTTGGGACTGAGGACATGGCTGGGGGGAAGCGCCATCACGAGGACCAGGATTTTGGATGCACAGAATCACATAAAGAGCTTACTACAGTGGGGCTGGAGCGATGGCTCAGAGGTTTAGAGCACCGGCTGCTCTTCCAGGGTCCTGAGTTCAATTCCCAGCACCCACATGGCAGCTCACAACTGTCTATATTGGAATCTGATGCCCTCTTCTGGTGTGCAAGTATGCATGCAGACAAAGCACCCATATTCATAAAATGAATAAATAAATCTTAAAAAAAAAAAAAAAGCTTGTTGTGGCAGCACGCCTTGTCATCCCAGTACTGGGGGAAGGGCCAGGCGGAGTCCTGGAGCTCACTGGCCAGTCAGTCTAACTGCCAAGTCCCAGACCCGGTGAGAGACCCTGTCTCTGAAAATAAGGTATAGAGTGATATAGAGTGCTGGCTTCTGAAGATGTGCTCACGGGGCAGTGAGAAGAACTGCGATTCCCCTACAGGACAAAGGCAGGGGGAGGCACGCCTGGGACCAACACAACACCAGCTAGCTTAGCTGTTCAACAGAGACTAATATGTAAATCAAAGTATCAAAGGTGAGGGCCTATGAGGTGGCTCCGTGGTAAAGGTGCATGCTGCCAAGTCTAACAACCTGAGTTCAACTCCTGGGTCCCACATGGTGGAGAGCAAGAACTAAACCCTGTACGCTGTCCTCTGACCTCAACACGAGTAACTAGGCATGCTTGTGTACGAAATACACAAATAAATGTAATCATATTTTAAAAGATCAAAGTCAAGCTGGGCACATTGGCTCATGTCTATAATTTCAATACTCAGAAGCCTGAGGAAGGAAGAGTTCCCTAAATCTGAGACCAGCCTAAATTAGAGCAGTGGTGGTGTGTGCCTTTAATCCCAGAACTTGGGAGGCAGAGGCAGGTGGATCTCTGTGAGTTCAAGGCCAGCCTGGTCTACAAGAGGTAGTTCCAGGACAGCTAGGGCTGTTACACAGAAAAACCCTGTCTCAAACTGCTCCCCCTCCCCCAAAGAACCTGACTCAAAAGGGGGAAAAAAAATCACAGGGGAAAATACTTTTATAACCACAAGGCCTAAACATGAGGTGTTCAACCCATTAAAGAAGGAGTGTTTAGGCGCCTAAACCATTATTCTCAGGTGAGGTGGCTCAGCGAGGAAATGAATTGGCTGCCGTGCCTGATGACCTGAGTTTGACCCACAGGTGGAAGGAGAATTAATTCTACAAGGTTCATCTCTGACCTCCACATACATGCTAAGGCTTCCTCCCCTCCGTATTCAATAAATAAATATAGTTGGGCGGTGGTGGCGCACACCTTTAATCCCAGTACCCAGGAGGAAGAGACAGGTGGATCCCTGTGAGTTCGAGGCCAGCCTGGTCTACAGAACAGGTTCCAGGACAGTGAAGGCTGCACAGAGAAACCCTGTCTCAAAATAAATAAATAAATAAATAAGAAGAATGTTATTAGATTTTTAACACTATTTTCAGTTTCTAGACTGAAAAGTCCAAAGGGAAATGGCAGTTGCCTGGACTGATCTAACCCGTAACCTCAGCATCCAGAAGGCTGAGACAGAATTGCTTCAAGTAGGACGTTATCCTAGGTTACATATCAAGACCTCGTCTAAGAAAAACATAGAAAGACAGAAGGAGGCTGCAGCCAACAAAGGTTAATGCATATCATATACAAAAAAATCTGTTCCCACAAATCAAGAGAAAAAAGATAGCTCAACAGAAATGTAGGTGCAGAGAATGAAGAACCAATTACAGAGGAAATGGAAAGAGGCTGACCTCCTAGCGACGAGGGCAACACTGTGAAACCATAACACGATACCATCCCCTACTGGTCAGCAGAAGCTTCACACTAATAACAAAGCTGGGGCTGTCGTCCAGGGGTAGAGTGCAAGGCCCAGACTACAAAAAAGGAAAAACTAAACAAGGTGTGGTGGACCTGCCTGTATTTCCACATACCCAGGAGGCTGAGGTAAGAGACAATCAGACATTCAAAGCCAATCTGAGTAACTTGTTGTCTTAAAGGAAACGATAAGGGATGAAGAGATGGCTGCTCTTGCAAAGGACCCAAGTTCCACCCCCAGCACCCACTTTGTAACTTCAGCTCCGGGGATCTGGAGCCCTCTTCGAACCTCCTCAGGCACCAGGCACAGACACACATACAGGCAAACACCCATATATGTAAAATAAATGAATAAACCAATAGAAAAGAAAAGTAAAATAAAGTAAAAAGGCTCATGAGATGGCTTAGTGGGTAAAACATCTGCTGCCAAGCCTGAAGACCCAAGTTCAATCCCCGAGACTGACAGGTTGGAAGGGGAGAACCAACACCTGTGAAGTTGTCCTCCGACCTCCACACGTGGCACATGCACACCTGCCCCACATCCCACAAAGAAATAAAATGTAAAAATAAAACCACAAAATTGAATAAAACTATATCACCAACACGCTTGCTTGTGGTAGTATTGGGAGTGTGGACCCAGCCTCCCCGTGTGCAGTCCACAGCAGCTCTCGCAGGGAGACCCTGGCCCACCACTCCACGTCTAAGCATCTTAACTTCTGAGCCGTCTCTCCAGCCCTGAGAACTGGCTACTGTTAAGAACAACTCAACAGTAAACCCACAGCCTGTCCACACTGGCTCCGCAGATACAAACGTGTGTCTCTTTCCTGTTCTGTATTGGGGACACCATGCCAGTGGCTTGAAATAAGTCCCAGCAAGAATATATACACCATGGAAATTGGAAAATGCAACAAAACTAGAACTTTTTTCTCCTTTTTTCTCACCCACCAGCACACCATTTAGTGAAACCCCCAGTCCACCCCGCGTTGGTCCGGGTGTCTCACTCTTAGCATAAAGACCAGGAAAGTAACACAGCAGCATGGCAGAATTGATTTGTCTGTCTGATTATGATTTTTGTTTTGGTTTTGTTTTGAGTTTTGAAACAGGGTCTCTCTACACAGCCCTGGCTCTCCTGGAACTATGTAGATCAAGCTGGCCTCAAACTCACAGAGATCCACCTGCCTTTGCCTTCCGAGGGCTGGGACTAAAGGTGTGTGCCACCAAGACTACTGTGCGGTTCTGTTTTTGAGGCAGGCTTCTGTTTTATAGGTTCTATTTAGCAAGGCTAGCCTTAAAAGCATCATTCCCCTGCCCCGGGCTCCTGAGTGCTGGGGTTAAAGGCATGCACTGCTCTATCTGCGCAGGCAGCTAATACCGTGCAGCTGAGCGCACGGCTGGGAACGGTTTGTGGCCGGAAGCCTGGGGGTCCTGGATGTGCTGCTTACAGGCCGGTGACCTCAGCACGTCACTCTCCTTCTCTGAGCCCCGGGTCTTGGCCCGATCTGAGGGACTGTTACAGGGAGCAGCACTGGGCTATAATGAAAACTCAGAGGGTGGCCATGACCTCAGGAGGAAGGACGGAGTGACAGAACTGACATACAGCTACACTGACTCCATGTTTTACATGCACAAATTTCTTTGGTGTTTTAAAAAATATAATAAAAAGGGGCTGGAGAGATGGCTCAGAGGTTAAGAGCATTGCCTGCTCTTCCAAAGGTCCTGAGTTCAATTCCCAGCAACCACATGGTGGCTCACAACCATCTCTAATGGAGTCTGGTGCCCTCTTCTGGCGTGCAGGCATACACACAGACAGAATATTGTATACATAATAAATAAATAAATATTTAAAAAAATATATAATAAAAATAAATACATATAAAGTAAAACTCAAAATTAAAACCAACGACCAAGAGTGAGAAGGAGGGGGGGAGAATGGTGGGGAATGGATGGATGGTGTGCCCCCTCTCTCACCTCCCCTCTGCCGGCTACTCACCATCAGTGAAGAGCGGCTCCGGCAGCTTGCGGAAGAAAGCCTTGAGCAGGCTGCTGATCACATTGAGGTCCTGCCAGCGCTAAGGAGGAGCAGAGAGATCAGGACACATGCATGCTCATCCCAGGTGCCCATGGCCCCATGTCCCACACCAGGCCTAGGTGTAGCCAGGTCACCCTAGTGCCCAGGCCTCCATGCCTGTCCAGAACACAGCCTGACTCCAGCTAGCCCAGTGGGTTCAATACTGCCTATGACAAAAAGCAAAAGGACCCAAATTTGGGGGACAGAAGTGAGGGAAGCTAGCCCACATAAGAGTGTCCTGGACATCTCCAGTGTATCCACAAGTTCCAGGGTCAGTCCTGCCTCCAGACACTCTCCACCAAGCTAAGTGTGACCCTTTACACCCACAGACTAAGTGCCCACAGCACAGGCCTCACATACTGCCCCCTTCCTATGTGTGCCTACTACCCACAGACTAAGTGCCCCTTCCTATCCTAGGCCCTTCTGCACATGCTGCCCCCACTGGACTCTCCACCTCTGCCCTTCACAGGATTGGCCCCTCACCTTGCCTCACTCCCAAAGCCCGAGCAGCCACGAATGCCACTACCCAGTCATCTGCCCCACACTCCAACTTTCTCCTGGGTGCTTGTTTTGTCTGTTTCCTTATTTGTCATTATCTCCTGGGAGGCTGTGCTCTGTGTCCTAAGTGGGGGTTGATTTTTGGCCCCCAGGAGTATTTGGCAGTATCTGGGTTCTTTTTCCATTTTCATATGCGTATATATACATGTATGTGTATGGGAGGGTACATGCTCATGTATGTGGAGGCTTGATTCTCTGTTGCTCTTCCACTTTATTCAATGAAGCAGGGTCTTTTAATCAAACTCACACCTTTAATCCCAGCACTAGGGAGGCAGAGGCAAGCAGATCTCTTTGAGTTCAAGGCCAACCTAGTCTACAGAGTGAGTTCCAGGACAGCCAGGGATACACAGAGAAACCCTATCCCCTCACAAAAAAAAATTAAAAAAAAAAAAACAAAACACACGGGCTGGAGAGATAGCTCAGAGGTTAAGAGCATTGCCTGCTCTTCCAAAGGTCCTGAGTTCAATTCCTAGCAACCACATGGTGGCTCACAACCATCTGTAATGGGATCTGGTGCCCTCTTCTGGCCTTCAGGCATATACACAGACAGAATATTGTATACATAATAAATAAATAAATATTTTAAAAACACATACACACATTCCAAATGGCCCCTGAGCTAGGGTACAGAAACTGCTCTACTAGAGAAGAAACCACGAGGCACGAGGCCATTCTGTCCACCAGGGGGCACCAACACCCCACATGCCGTAGCCAGGAGCTAGGCTTAGCTATTCTGCTGGGAACCACTCAGAAAAGAAGTGCCTAGAAAGCAAGGGAACGTGGTCAGCAGAAGACACAAAGCTATGCACACTCATCACAAAGAGCCACAGCCTAGTGTCAGATAGTCCCCAGCATCACCCTCCCTGGGCCCCACACAGAGCCCTGACTTCCTGCACACTCTGAAGCAGCCTGTGTGAGTAATGCCTGCCACCAAATGCACAGCCAGCACACTGGACAAGCCAGCTTGATCCTGGCTCAGGCCAGCCGTCCCTCCGACTCTGCCCCCGTTCTTCCTGGCTAAGGTGAGCTGACTGGCTTCACTGCAGGCTAACCCAGTGGAGTGGCTCTTACACCTCTCTCCATTCCTTACCTCCTCTCGGCCCCGGGGGCTGAGTGCTTCCCATCTCCCAGCTGCCAAACCCGAGACCCCTCAGCTCAGCCTTGGTCTCCTGTGACAGTATCTGCTTCCAGCCCCGCTTCCTAGCTTCCTAAGAACCCTGTCCTGCCCTTCCAAGCTGGTGTCAGTCTGCCTTTTCCCAGACAGCAGTCTCTTGGTTCCAGGCTGTCACATGACCCCACTTAGTCAGGGCCTGAGGATGCTGTCAACCCATAGAGGTGAGGTACCATCACCCCAAACCCATAGGGGCCACACTCTGACTCATTCCCCACTTCAGCCTCTCTTCAAGCCACCCTATGCCTCATGCAGCTACCAGCTCTCCCTTCTGGTTTCTCTGCTCTGCCTTCCCTTCCTCCCTCTCGCTGCCTCTACTTACCCAGGGCCCACTGTAGCATCCTGACCTTCAGAGACCCCAACACCTCAGGGTTCTCTTCCTCCTCCTCCACTCACAGCTGCCACTAAACCTCAGCGTCTCATGCTCTCGGCTGTGCTTCCCAGGGGTAAGGCACTAAAAGCTCCCTACTTCCCACTGGCTCCAGGTCAAAGGGTCCAGGAACCCATCACATGTCCTGGGCCTTAGTGTCCCCAGCCCCGAACAAGGAAGATGTGTTCACATTTGCCCAACCCTCAAACCCTTCCATGAGTTTTGAACAACACTGTCACTCCCTACTATGGCTACCCCCCCTGCTCTCCTACACATTCAGGACTCTGTCCCTGCTCCAGCCCTCAGCAGTTTCTCCCTTGATGGCAGAGCACTCTTCTCTGTCCTTGATGTCACATCTATTTGTCTTCTCTCCCTATCACAAAGACACAAATACTCTGGGTCACGGGGTCTACGGTGCTTTACTCATCAGATTCATGGCTTCCACCCAACGCCTCTTTGGTCAAATAAATTCTTACAGAGAAATCCAGGGTAGGCTCGTGAGAGATGGCTCAACAGGCAAAGATACTGGCTGCCAAGCCTGATGACCTGAGCCCAATCCCCAGGACCCACACGGTGGACAGAGAAACCCAGCTCCCACAGCTGTCCTCTGCCCTCTGTGCGTGCGCCATGGCACACACCGCACATGTGGGCCCCTCAGCAAATAAATCAATAGATGTGAAAGAAACTCAAGGTAAGATTCAGAACAAAGTAGGGTGACCCTTGTCCTAGCAAAGGAAGGGGGTCTTGGCCTGCGTGTGGCTCCTCAAAGCTCCTCTGGGAACCCTTGGACTCAGCAATCACTTGGGAACTGCCAGCCATGCTACAAGCTCTTTGGTGTGACATCACCACCTCTAGAGGCTGCTCCCAGCTTCAGCCTCCCTTTCCAGGCTACCCTGAGAACATGGCACATCCCTTTCCCCTAGGCCAGGGCTCTGCAGGCCTCAGTGGCCTATGGACTCCAGCCAGTACCCCATTTTTTGCCTAGCTTGGTGCTAGAGGACTGTGGGGATAGGAGGCAGGATGAGGAGGAGTGAGGGGGAGAAACTCGATGCAGGATACCTAAAATGTGCACTAGTTTAATTCTTAGCAAGTGTTCAGCCTCCCTCTGCCCATATTTGACTTTAACTGAGTGAACTCAGCCATCCTAAGTGTTCATGTAAAACTGTCATCCAGCCAGGAGGACAGCTGCCCTGCCGGTGGCACAAATCTGTAGTCTTAGCACTTGGAAGCCATAAGCAGAAAGATCAACCTGGGTTACAGAGAAGACTGGAGAAAAACAAACAAACAAACAAAAATACCTGCCTGTCTCAGTACCCATCAGCCCAGGACTTCATTCCTTTTTGGGCCATTCTTGGGGAGATGCCACTAAGGCTGACTGACCGGGCAGGTTTTCTCCTGCCACCTGGACACTCTGGCCCAACGACGAGCATATAGTAGAGTGTGGTGAGTGTAACATGACAGTCCCCGACCTCTGCCAACAGCCTGCCACACCTGCCACACCCACCTCATCCTGCAGGTTGATGTCACTGGGCCCACGGTTGAGCTGCTCCTGCAGGCTAGACACCACTGCGTTGTTGCCAGGTACCCGGTAAATGCCAGTGGATTCTAACCCCCGTGCCTCCACAATACGACAACAGGCAGCCACGATCAGGGGGACACGCTGTGGGCACAGACAGGGCAGAGGAGTTAGGGCTATTGGAGGAGGCTGATGTGGGGACAGCACAAAGGCCAGGGCTGCTCTATGGACATACAAGGAGACGAAGCCCTTCCTGCCTCCCTTCTAAGGGTCAGAACTAGTGTGAGCATTTTACCACTGACTGAGAAGGTACAAGCCAGGGTGGGTCTCAGTTCAGTAGGGCCCTCCGCAGGACTCGGGGATCCCCTCTTTGAGATGGCCACCAGGTTGTGTGTAAGAGGAATGGCTGGTGCCATATTCTGACAGCTGTGGGTCCCTGGCACTGCCTTCCATGTACTGCCTGCTTCCAGCACCACAGGGACCCACCTGGTTCTCAGTGGCAGGCTGGCATTCCTCCAACCGGATCCCAAATGCCCTTGGGGCAGCCTTCTTGTTCTTCTTGATAATGTTGATACCCCAGGGGGTTCTGGGAGATGCAGCACTGTCTTCTGGGATGAACATTAGCAAAGAGAACTAGAATCAGCTGGCGGAATCCAGAGGGTCCCACACATTCAAAGCCACATACACATACTAGGACTCGGGGACTTTATCAAAGAATTACAGAGGTTGAAAATTACATCCAGCAAGAGATGGTTTAAAAGATGAGGTGCTTAGTCCTCAGGAAGATCATGGCTCTGAAAAGGTTGGTGGTGGCTTTAAGAACCCACCCATGAAGTGGCAGTGTGTTGTATATTTTGGCATGACCAAAAGAAATGCTTTCAAAAAAAAAATAAAAAAAAGAAAGAAAGAAAAAAAAAGGAAGAAAGAAAGAAAGAGACTTTTAAAATTAAAAAAAAAATCTATGAGATCAAGGTCAGTCTCAGCCACAAAGCGAGTCCCAGGACAGCTAAGACTGTTACATAAAGAAGCCCTGTCTCGAAAAACCAGAAGAAAAAAATCACAAAAATCACAAAAACACATCACCATGGCTGGGAAAGAGAGAGAGAGAGAGAGAGAGAGAGAGAGAGAGAAGGAAATTATGTGTGTAAGTGTGGATGTGTGGGTGTGTGTTTGTGGGTGTGTGAATGTGTAAGAGTGTACAAGTGCAGATGCCCACAGATGTCAGAAGTGTTGAATCTCCCGAAACTGGAGCTACAGGTAGTTATGAACTCTGGGAACCCAACTCAGGCCCTCTGGAGGAGCAGGAAGTGCTCCTGCCCACTGGGCCATCTCTCCAGCCCAGGAAATGCTTCCTAGTTCCCCAGAGTATAAAGATGGACGCTGCCTGCCGAGTGACCCTCTCATTCCCAAAGGACACAAGCAGACACCTATCCAACAAGGATGCTGTGGAAGGCAACTGGGATCCAGAAACTTTCAGTCCTGAAACCCTGAGGCTACAGACCCTCGTCTGTAGGGCAGACATGGAAATAACCTTGGACACACATTGCCCACACAAGCACACACAATGCACCCTGCTCTCCTACCCTTGCTTCCTGCAGGCTGGTCCTGAGTCCTGAGGCCACGGACTGCAGTCTGCTTGAGGAATTCAGACTTGAGGCCTCCCAGGCCCCGAGAGCCTTTAGGGGAGGAATCGGCTTTGGGCCCAGAGCTATGGCTGCAGAGGGAAAAAGGAAGGGGGGTGTCGTCATCTGGGGTGACCCAGCATGCCATTCTCACTGGCCTCCAACCCCTCCCACTAGAGACAATTCCCCCAGGCCTGTCTGAGGACTAGAGCTTTCTGCCTAGGAACTCCCAAGCCTGTAGGATTCCCTCCCCACCACTGACGGCCCCCAGAGAACAGGCCTTACCTCACTTTTCGATAATCGTTAAGCTTCTTGCTGATCAGAGCTTGATTGGCACAGCCGGGGTCCTGCAACGAGGGAGGAGAGAGAAGCCACATCAGTGCCCAGAGGCCACCTCCACCGGGGCTCCTCCCTGGCCCCTGCCTCAGCCTTGCCTCTCCCCACCAGGTGGACATTATAGACCCTGGATGGACACAGGCCAGGGCTGGACTCCCTGGGCAGCTGTGTGACTTTGGGTAAGCCACCTAACACCTCTGAGCCTCAGTCACCTCAGCAATAAGCACAGCGGGGCTGGACAAAGCAGCCCCAGGTAGTGTTCCTCTCAGGCCCGTCAGGTTTGCAGGGCACAACCAAGACAGGTGGCTACTACAGTAACTAAGGAGAAATCTGGCCAGGTCTCTGGAACAGGGGACTCGGGCTCCTCAAGTGGGGAGGACCCCCGACAGTGAAAGGGCTTGTCCTCAGAAAGAGAGCTGGTCGGGTGCCACCTGGGCGGAGCCTAGACACACTACCCTTGGTGGATGCAACCCCCCAAGCCCAGGACTGTGTCTTCCTCTGCACAGGTATGACAAATGACCTCTGGGCAGACCAACAGGAATCATCGGCGACTCCCAAGAGAGATGCCATTTCTTTCTTTTTTTTTTTTTTTTTTAAAGCTTTTTCCAAATCTCCACCAAATAGCTTAACCCCTGCCCACCTGCTGCCAAAGGCTAAGCCTAAGCCTCTGGCTGAGGTCAGTGTGACTGTCCCCAGACTTAGTATATCTGGGCAGGACAGCTCATTCTACAACATGTTCCATGGAAGATTGTCTACTATCTGTCCAGAGGCTATGGCTGGCCTGGAGCTGACCTCTCTGGGCCAGAGCTTGCCCACGGCAGCCCCAACAACAATAGTAATTACTGTGCGACTGCAATTGTTATTGTGTCTGCTGGTCCCTGGGCCCTGAGGATGCCAGCTGCCCTGCTGTCACTGTGTATGTGTCCGTCCTCACCCAGGTGGGCAGTCCCAAGGTGGACTCTCAATAGCTCTGTCTTCTAGTAGAGGGAATGAGGCTCAGAGTGGCCACCCCATGTCATAGCAGCTGAGAGGAGACCTGCCCTGCCCTGCCCCTGTCTTGCCCTGGTGGCCCGATGGGCATACGCCCAGGGCCTCACCTCGCCCTCGGCCCTGCTGTTCTCCCGGATCGCTCTGATCCAGCCCAGCATGTCATCCCGATCCTCAGCCTGAAAGAGATATTCACAGAAGTCAGCGGTGGTCAGCCGGAACACGTGCCTCCTCTTGGTCTCGCTGTAGGAGATGTCCACCAGGCAGGAGCCGATGCAGACGGGCGCCGCCTCGTCCTCACCTGCGCCGGCCGCCGCAGCCCCCGCAGCCGCCGGCCCGGGCTCCCTCCGCTCCTTGCTCAACGAGAGCGAGCGTGCCCGCAGCACAGCATAGACACGCTTCCACTGGCGCAGGCCGCCGCCCGCTTTCTGCAGGGAGACAGGGGGTGGGAGAGACAGGGCAATGATGAGAGCAAGGCCTGCCACGGGTCTGCCCTAGGCTGAGCAGCAGTAGACCGTGGACCACAGAGGAGACAGAACCCACCCCACCCCACCCCACCACCGCACCTGTAGTTCTTTCTTACCCAGGGAGACATGATGGAAGGGGGTGGCGTGCTTAAACAGGTGGTAGCTAAGGATGGCACTGACCATCCGCCTATCCAGACAGCACCCACAGCAAAGCATCAGTCCTGGCTCAACAGACCACAGAGAGCAAGAAGGAAACCTGCTGGCACAATGCCCTCAGGGCTTTGTCCTGAGCTCTCCTCACCCTGCACACCTCCTGCAGGGACACCAGGCACACCCGTGGCTTTAAACAACTGACTGCTGATGGCAACTGCCAACTGTACAGTGTCGGTCTGCAATAGGCACCAGCCCAAGTGTGAATGGCTTATAGCCGGCTCAGCAACAACCCCCTCCCCAATTTGCATGTCACATGGGTAGGCCCCATGCTCCCTGCTCACTGTAGTGCAAGCGGCTCTGCCCTCAAGCCTGTTCTCCACCCTCATGCCACCTTTCCCAGCTCAGGCCATCCACCCAGTTGCCTGAAACCTGGGAGTTGCCCTTGACACCCAGCTCATCAGAAATCAACTCTCTTGCTTTCAGAGTGTCATCTGTCCCCACCTGGTACCACTTGCCCGCCTCATTGACTCCTCTCACCTGGACAACAGCAGCAACCTTCCCAGCCCTCCGGCCTTGGCCCTCCAGGAGGCTGCCCCACCATCATTTCTACAGTGAGCTTGCCTCTCCTTCGGGAAGACCCTGAACCAAACACAATGTCCTGAGGTCCCATGTGACCTCTCCAACTCATCTCCCTGCTTCCTCGGTCTCTCAAACCACCGGGCCTTTGCCTACCAGTGCCTGGCCACAGCCTTCTGCTCTCAGGGCCTGCGCACTAGCTCGTCTTCTCCTGTACCCTATCTTCTCTCCCCTATGGGTGGGGAGATGGGGGTGTGCCATGGCATGCCAGCAAAGGTCAAAGGACAACTTGCACGACCAAGTGTCCTCCCTCCACCATGCAGGTCCCAGGGATGAAGCTGAGGCTCGGCAGGAAGCGCCCTCACCTGCTGGGCCAGCTAGTCATCTCACCCCGTTTTGTCTTCTCTGCTGTGTTGGAGACTGAACCCAGGACTTGTGTGTGCATGTCAGGTTAAGCCTTTTACACTGAGCCAGATTCCCCAGCTCTTAGCCCTGGCTGTCCTAGAACTCTGTTCTGGTTGTCCTGGAACTTGCTCCATAGACCAGGCTGGCCTCAATCTAAGGGACCGGCCTGCCTCTGCCTCCCAAGTGCTGGACTAAAGGCGTGGGCCGCCATCCCCAGATGTACTTGAATTCCTAATCTTCATGCCTCGGACTCCCAAATGTTCAGAGTCTCTCACTTTATGTGGCTTCCTCCTTCACCTGACCCTTCCAAGTCACCAGCATCAGCGGCCTGATAAATGCCTCTGACTACCGTGATGCCCTGCAGATAGCCCCGTAATCTCAGGTTCCGGCCGTGAGTTTCCTGGGTGCATGGCAAGCTGCTGGCACAGGTGCTCCAACCCCAGGGCGGGCTGGAAGCCAAATGTTCATTAGCTAATATTGAGTATGCCCTGTGTCCTGATGGTGGGGGCTCCTGGGCCCTCTAGAGAGCAGGCCTGAAGCATGCCCAGCTTCCCTTAGGGTAGATGCCAGTGCATGATCCTAGTGTACTATCACAGAGCTGCTGGGCCAAGAGAGTGCCAACTGGAGCAACCCTAATGCTAATGCAATAAATTAGACTCCTGCTCCAAGAGAATGACCATGTTATTAGCATGAGGTGGCCCCAAGGGCCCCTTTGAAACCAAACCAGCTGGATTACCCTGAATAAGTCAAGTCTCTTCCTGGCATTGATGTCACTGCTAACAAACACTGAGAGTTAAGCGGCAAGTGTCCATGCCCATGTCCCTCAACTTTGACCCTGGCATAAGGAATAGCACAAGCACTGCCCACCCTCTGCCTGGCCACTGGTGGTCGCTAAAGCAGGCAGAGGGTGGGAGAGAGAGGCTGGGACTACTAGCGTAGATGACATGGGGTAACAAAACAGGACCCCAGACAGACCCAGGGTCTGCAGCTGATTCCAGAACCCTTCTTTAGTCCCTAGGCATGGCACCAGGTAAACAAGTGACACTGGGTTCTGGCCAGCAAGAGAGTGGGAGGAAGCCCCTACACTTCACAACTGGTCAGTGAGCCAAAAAGCCAGTGCCTTCCCTGCCCAGAAAACACTGAAGCTGGGGCCAAGCTCCCTGGGAGAGATGTCAGTAAGACTCTTCACCACCACAGGCCTAGAGGCTATTTCCATACCGGGCTCTGCTTGCACAACCCACACAGCCCCCTGTGGGTTCACCCCTTCTTGGAGTGACTCCCATCTTCTGAGGTCTTTTTAGTTTCCTAGCCAGTCTTACCTCCCCAGATCTCACTTCCTGTCAGGATTCAGTTGTGGGGCTGGTCTTTAATGCCAGCACTGGAGAGGCAGAAGCAGATGGAGCAGATGTAGGCCAGCCTGGTCTACAGAGCGAGTTCCAGGACAGCCAGGGCTACACAGAGAAACCCTGTCTCGAAAAAACAAAAGACTGCCTGGTCTTCTCCTCCTCCCTGTACCTAAGGCCATAGGCACTTGGGACACCTGGTGGACTGAGGTGACCTTCAGTTGGGCTTCCCTGTATGCCATACATACATGCTTCCATTCACAGGACCTCAGCCAGAGTGTGGAAGGTCACAGGGCTTCCTCTTCCCAAGTCTGGTCCTCAAATGGCCAGAAACTGAAGCTGGTATCCCTCCCACTAGCCAACCCAGGAAGTCAGGAACCTCAACCTATCTTCTACCGTCCTTGGCCCCAGAGGCCATCAGCCAACCTTCTCCCTAAAATCTCTTACAGACAGTCCTTGGTCCAGTCCCAGGACCTCGGTCACATAAACAACAGCAATGATGCCAACTCCTAGTCTCCAGGACAGGGAAGTTCCAAGGGTACCAAGCCCCAACTCCACCTTCTACCACGTGCTCTGGGCTCTCCAGGCAGCCTGGCTCCTGGCACTCTTCTCTGAGCTTCGCTTCAGCCCTTAGTGAGGGGGTTTCCCCCAGGATACTCTCTCCCACTCACTCCCTCTCTACCACAGACTACCACAGCTTCAGGTCACGGTCTCCCAGACATGTAAACCCCACCCTGCTAAGCCTCGAAACTCCCTGTGCTGACAGTGGGTGCACCTGTCATTGAGGAGCAATTAGCACTTTCTCTGTGGTCATCAACCCAAGGACTCGGCAAGCTGGCTCCTGCACCTAAGTCCCTAGAAGCTCAACAGACCCTCAGGAGCAGGAGGCCTTGTGTCTGTGAACTCCAGTGCTCCCTGGCTTCCACTTCTGCCCTCTTGACTCATCTTACAGCTCGGGGAAGTTAAGGTGACTCCTGAAGTCATTCACAGCAGCAGTGTGTAGGAATTCAAAGTCCGGCTATCTCAAAGCTCGTGCTTTCCAGGTACCGCCCCTAGAGGCATCCCTCCTATAGGTTCCATGGATTAAAAAACTCAGAGAAAAACCGTGCATCTGTACTAAGGTGTACAGACTTTTCCCCTCCACATTTCATAAACAATCCACTGTAACAGCTATTTACACAGCATTATATAGTATGAGGCAGCATAAGTCATCTGGAGATGACTTACAGAGTATAGGAGGATTGCATCAGCTGCATGCCGATACTAATTTGCTTTATATAAGGGACTTGAGCCTCCATGGATGTCTGGTACCCATGGGAGCTTCTGGAGTCATCCCCCCTAAATATCGTAGGATGCCTGTAATGGCAGTAAGGCAGAAGAACAAGAGCCCCAAGTGTCAAGCTCTGATAACTCCAGCCCCTCTTTCCCCTGACTCTATCTGCAATGATAGGAATGGAGCCCAGGCCCTTCCATAGGTCAGGAAAGAGTTCTGTAAGCACAGCCCATAAGAAACACTGTGTGTGTGTGTGTGTGTGTGTGTGTGTGTGTGTGTGTGTGTGTGTGTGTGTGGTGTGACTAAGGCTTAAAACCATGCCCTAATGCCTGTTAGGCAAACATTCTACCAATAATCTATATTCCCAGCCTTTGTTTCAAAATTTATTTACTTATTTAATTTTTTGTTTTTAGAGGCAGGGTTTCTCTGTGTAGCCTTGAATGTTCTGAAACTTAATCTGCAGACCAGACTGGCCTCAAACTCAGAAATCCACCTGCCTTTGCCTCCCACGTGCTGGGATTAAACGCGTGCACCACCACAGCCCGGGCACATTTTATTTTAAGACAGAATTTTAATAAGTTGCCCAGGCTGGCATTGAACTCACTCTGTAGCCTAAAAAGTCATGAACTCTCCATCCTCCTGTCTCAGCCTCCCAAACAGCTTAGATTGCAGACCATCTCACCTTGCCTAGTATAATACACCCTTTGTTCAGATCATGTCTTTCAATGCCTAGCAGCCAGTTAGGAAAGGCATTAGTCAGCTCGCCTTACGGACAGAGTCACAAGCACAAGGGAGAGGGCCGCAGAGAAACAGGCCATGACATCAAGAAGCAGGACCAAGTTGGTCTGAACCACCCTGTCTCCTTTTCCTCCCACTCCCCAGCCCAGGGCCCCCAGCCTGGGACTTAAGTTCAGGCCTGGCAGATCAGGGCCCCACCTTCTTTTCAGATCCCATTTGAACCCCCTGCCCACCTTCTCCCCCACTCCCACAGGCCCTCGGCTCTCACCTGGATCCTGTGGTGGCTTCTAATCGGTCTTCTTACTCCTGGCAATCCCTCACTAACTCACCTCAGGAAGACACATGAGCATCTGAAAGCTCTAACACTGCCAAGGGTTTCAGTTGCCCTTAAGCTAAGTCTGCATGCATCCTGAAGACCTCAAAGGGCCATGAAAAAATTGACTTCTGCTTCCTTCTTGGACCTCAGCATTACCCTGGTCTTGCTCCTTTACCATAAGCCCTGATGGCCATTCAGGGTCACTGAAAAATGTTTTGGTCAGGATTCCAACACAGCTTGCTTCCTCAGTCAGGAGTGCCTCTCTGACTCCAGAGGCTTCAGGGCAGGTATAAGAGAACCTGGACAGTCCTGTCAGAGCCACCTTCCATCCAGCCTGGCTCTCCTTCCCTAGGCCATCTTACCTTCCCCTTCTTGGTGAGGATCTGCTTATAATACAACCAGCCTTCTCTCCTGATGTCACTGAAGGTCGCATCTGAGAGGTCAGAGGTTGAGTGTCGCTTAGAGGGGGCATCAGCATCTTCAGAGGTGCCCCAGCTATCTAGAGACTGTAGGGAGAAAGCAGAAGGCAATTTAGGGTGGCTCCCATAGTACCGGCATCTCAGGAACCCCATGGACTACACGGGCTACACAGGCCTGGCATTTGTGCTGTACTCTGATGTACTGTGTGACCTCATGGGCCTTGTTTGTCCTCTATGGACCATTTGTGTTGAGGTCATGAGACCTCATGAAGAAGCCAGGAAGGAGGAAAGGGTCTGTTCTGCCAGCAGAATGCTTGCCTCCCCACGCTGGAAAAGCCAACCCGGGCCTTCCCTCAGTTTTACAGCTTTGAAGGAATTGAGGAAACAGGGGAAGCAATTGTGGCAATAAGGAGTTAAGTAAACAGGGGAAGTGGGAACATCAACAAAGACCAAAGTAGTGATGGAACAGGTAGTCAAGCCCACCAGGAGTTAAATAGGAAGTGATGGTGTCAATAGGAATCCAGCCTTACAGCTGGCACATCCAGGGAGAGTTCAGTAAGCTGAGGAAATGATAACGAGGAGCCAGACGGCCATGGCCGTGTCTTTAAGGTGCTAAAAGACATGTGCATGATGCATGCGAGAAAAGTGCACAGAGAGACGGACAGGAAGCAGCAGCTGTGGGGGTGTGGTTCAGAGCAAGTCTCAGGGGGCCCTGCAGAAGCATAACTGTGGCACAGGGTTCCTAGCACTCAGGAGGCTGAGGCTAGGTCACAAGCTGGAGGCCAGTCTGGACTCAAACCCTGTCTTCAAGGTCTACCAAGACCCTGTCCTAAGAAGACCAAGGGCTGGAGAGACAGCTCCATGGTTAAGAGCACTGGCTCAAATGCCCACACATTTTGCTGGCTTACCCCATCAGTGAAGAAGCTCCGCAGCATCCGTAGGCTGGGTACCCGGTTGGGAAGGCGCCTGGGAAGCAAAGACCCAAGATGAGGGCTGTGAGTGGCCTTCGTCCTCATCACCCACCTGAACCCATGGCCCAACCTAAGAGAGCAGAAACTACTCCACCCCAGACAGACAGGGCCTCACCGGAGCACTCGGCCCTCATCCCGGAAGGTGTTAAGTCCGTCATCACAGGACTTGGAACGCTCTGTGGTGATGGCCAGAAGGTAGGAGGAGCGGCGGCCCGCCTTGATGCTGCCTGAAAAGGTGCCCATACAAGGCCTCAGGATTAGCAAGAAGCAGGTTGGGAGCTACCCTAGGAGCCCTCCCTTCTGGTCGGGGTCAGGAGTGGGATCTCCCATGGGGTCCCAGAAGAAGCAAAAACCACCTGGAAGCAAACCAACAGTGGGCAGAAGACCCACAGGGACCAGGCAGCAGGGGAGGGGCTGGCACAGGGTAGAGATACTCACTGCAGTCCTGGGAGTAATGGCGGCTGAGGGCAAAGGTGAAGGTTGGTGAGGATGGGCTAGTGCCCAGGACAGGGGCTGAGTTCATAGCACTGGAGACCACCGCAGAGGCAGGGACATGCTTGGCTTGGAGGTCAATGCTGGGGCTGGTGGGCTCATCTGCCAGCAGAGGGAGGAAGGTGTGAAGGGC
This sequence comes from Arvicola amphibius, assembly GCF_903992535.2. Classification (NCBI taxonomy): domain Eukaryota; kingdom Metazoa; phylum Chordata; class Mammalia; order Rodentia; family Cricetidae; genus Arvicola; species Arvicola amphibius. The sequence continues at coordinate 24,143,343 of NC_052050.1, forward strand.
ACAGGCTGCTTCGATACCCCAGTCTCATCAGGCTTTGGCAAACAAGCTGCAAACCCTTCAGCTCCTCCTCACTAGGGCATTTCTGGCAACATGCCCACTCCCCACGGGGCCTCGCCCACCAGAATGTGGCAGGGGAGTACATCCTCTTAACAGGGGCTGAGCCTCCCGTTGCATCAAGGGCACTGAGGAGTGGGGCTGAGCCACCCCCTTTGGAGCGGGTCCCTAAAACACAGACAGCACTCTAGCAGACTGGTGGCTGGGGACAAGCCTTATGTCTTCCGTGTAGACGGGAGCACCTGACAGTGGCTCGGCTGGAATTTACTGAAACAGGGTTGTATCCCCACTGCAGGCTGCTGATGGCTTCACACCATCCTGTTTGAACTTCTTCCTCAATTCCCAGGCCTGCTCAGCTCCAAACTCAGTCCCAGGTCTTAGGCCCAACATCACCATCTTACACTCCAGGCTTTCTCTAAAGCCCCCAGCCCAGCCCAGCCTGCATCTTCACAGCCCTAACCCTTTTCCTATTCTTCCTGCACTCCCAAGCCAGAGAGAGGGGATCACCCTTGCCTCACTGCCTTTTCCCTCTCCCACTCTACAGGCAGCCACCACAGCCTCCTCTGTTCTTCGGGTGAAATCCAAGCTTGGCTCTGGACGGGAAAGGACCACATGGCCTGGAAGGGCATTCTGCCTCTCTCTGCAGGCTCTGTACGGTTCCATCTTCCTCTCTGAACACTCTTCCTCCATCTACCTTGAATCCTTCTTAACCGAGTTTTTTTTTTTTTCAATATTCCCAGTGCTGACCACACCCATTTAGGCCACAGAGCCCTTCCCCATCCACAGAGCCTGTCCATGTACTTTCTGTCTGCCCATCCACTCCCCCAGGGAAGTCAGAAGCCTCGCACAGTGCCTGACGTATTTGTTGGAGGAATGTAGGACAAGTGGGAAAAACAAAGAATGAAAGACACAAAGGGTGGAAGGAAGAAGAGGAGGAAGGAAGGAAAGAGGAAAGTTAAGAATGATGAATGAATGAACAAGGGAAGGCAGAAAGGAAAGAGGAAGGATCGATAAAGGGAGGAGGAAGGGAGGGAGGAAAGAAAAGCTGGATGGGAAGATGAATGGAAGTGGGAGAAGAATGGACAAACCCAGATGATCCTATCGGCACACAGCCCAGTCACGGGCACAGTAGACAGGTAGTGGGGACACAAAAGGACAGAGACGGGGATCCTTAGCCAGCTGCTCGGAACACCACTCACCAATGAAGGGGATAGAAGCCAGAGAGTCTTCTGTAGTGGCCAAAGGGGCCACTTTCCTGCCTGGGCGTTCCCCTCTGGCCTCTGGCTCTGGGGACTCATCACCAAATCCAAGGTTCATCTGCCTTGCAGGGGTCAGCTGGACCTTGCGACCCGTTGGCGGTTTCTGCCTCAGGATCACCTCGTCACGGTGATCCTCTGCAGGAGGCTCCAGGGTTCGGGTGCTAGGTTCTGGTCGGACGACTCTAGGTGGTTCAGAGGCCTCCGGTGGGAATGATGCAGGAGATTGGGCCAAGTTGAAGGAGGGAAGTCCTCCAAAAGGTGAGTCCCGGAAGGAAAGCGCATGCAGGAGACCAGTCCGGCGCTGGAATGATGGGCTATAGCTCCGATACCCAATGTACCCGATGTCATCCAGACCCTGCAGGCCAGATGAAGGAGGGGCCTGGGGCCCTGACAGGTCCCGAGAAGGACAAGCAGAGGTGCGGGCAGATGGACGCTGGGGAGCCCAACCACAGCGTTCAAGGCGAGGTGACACCAGTGCTCCTGGCCCCAGTGCTTCAGCAGAGCGGGTAGCCCGGCTCAGGTAATCGTCTGAGCGAGCTCGGTGCCAACCCTCCTGGCCCAGCTGGCTCAAGGCATCCTGGGAGGTGGAGCAGGGCCATGGGTGGTGGGTAGTCACATCCTCCAGCCGGTCCTGGGAGGCACTGCGGGCCCGTGGTGGCATGGCTGGGCACCGTCTCTCCCCCGCCCTGCGGGGTATTTGATTTGACAGCCAGTGTGACAGAGCCTGCTGGCACTCCAGTCTGCTGGGAAGCACCCGGCTGCCGGGCTCTGGGAAGGCACGGGGCGTCCGGGACTCTGAAGGGAGGTGGGGAAAGGCACCAGGGCTTGGGCGGGGCTGGCTCATCCCCAATAAAGAGTTGTCCAGGTGGGCACGGGTGGCAGATGGGACACAGGCCCCTGGGTCACTCCAGGCAGCAGGACTCCGGGGATCTGTGGGCAGTGCTGAGACAGGCTCAGGCACCATAGTGGCCCAGGCAGAGGCCCGGGCTGGCGGGGCATAGGTCTTCCGTGGGTAGCAGAGTGGAGGTGGTTCTGGGATGCTGCGGGCCTCTCCAGAATACGGCTCGTTGCCCTTCAGGTAGGCATCCTGGGAGTAGGCCTGGCCGGAAACAGAGGCATAGAAGCATGACCAGACTGGACTCAGAAGAGAAATGAGACAGCCCTAAAATACCAAAGTCCTCAGCAGGGAATGGAAGGGAGACGATTAAGTAAGGGCATCCTGAGTAGATGAGGGTATGCTCCAGGGAGAGTCCTGAGGAAGGACAAAGAAATAAGAATCTCTCTCTCTCTCTCTCTCTCTCTCTCTCTCTCTCTCTCTCTCTCTCTCTCTCTCTCTCTCTCTCTCTCTCCCTCTTTCAAGAAATAGATTTCTCTAAGACTTATAACAAGGACAGCCTTTAGCCACAAACATTCCAACATCTGCTCGCTAGGGTCCTCCCCCATCCTGTCCTCTACCGCCTACTGATCCTTTATGCCCAGCGATGCCCACAGCCTCTGGAGTGCTGGGGAAATGGACAGAAAACTGCCAAGGTGGAAGAAAACAGTAGAAAGCTGGCTAAGGGGTGTGTCCAAGGAGGGGTGGTCTGAGGGTGGGCAGAGGCTGGAAGAGCCCACTGCCCCTTCAATATAGGGTGGTGTAAACCGGGGCCCAGGGCTTGAGCCTTGGGGTGAAGAACATAACCATCTCTTGCTCCCCAGAAGCGAGCTTAGAGAAGGGGCTGGACTGACTAAGGGGCCTTGGGCCACCTCGGGCCACCCCTAGGCCTGGAATTTGGCACTGGCTGCTAAAGCTGACGCTGCATTGCTGGGGAGTGACAGGGCTGGCGCCCAGGCTCAGCCAAAAAAGGAGGCAGCCCCCCAGGGACAGCAGTCTTGTGTCCCTGACCCAGCCCAGCGCTAGATGAGCTGAGGGGGCTGTCTCAGGATGTAGAAGCAAAGGGTGGGAGGGTGAACCAGACACACACACATACTACACCACATCACAGACAGACAACAAGATACACACCCTGACACACACACAACACACACAATGAGATACACAAATATCTACCCCTCCAGTCCCAAACACAAACATCATGTGACAAGGACCAGCTAACCACACCCCCGAACACTCGGCCCCTCCAGCCTGGCATACTGGGCCAGCAACACATACCTCTCCCTCCTGCCATCCCGCTGGCTCCCGGAGCTCCCAGCATCACGGTGGCGGAGGCAGCATGCCGCCAACCCGTGCCTGCTACCCCACTGCCTCCCACCACAGCCCCTGCCCTGTTGGTTTGGGTCCCTCAGTCCCCTCACTCAGCCCTCCCTGAAGCTCCCCCTCTCCACCACCCGGCTCTCTGTCGGCTGCCTGGCGGTAGGAGGAGGGAGGATGGGTGTGGAGGGGACTTGCCGCGTCGGTGGTGGCGTCAGCAACTGCCGCCGCCCGATTGGCCTCCAGCCTTGGCTCCCAACCACAGGAATGCCTGGGCCCCACCCTCCGGCTGCCTGGAGATGGCAGGGTAGTGGAAGCTCCCAGATGTTGACATCTGGGGCTGGCAGCCCACTTGGGTTTAGGTCTGGCAGAATTCAAAGCTGCTGCCCTTGCCACCCCTTTGACCTAAGGACTGGACTGAGCCAGGGTACCCCAGGGTCATGTCCTGCTACTCTTTCATAGTGGCCTTGCCTCAAGTCTGGCATACAGGCAAACTCTTTAAGACCTGGGGTGAGCCATCCCCTCCAGTCTTTCCTCTTCATCTCCAGGAAGACCAATGGGACATTTGAGGTCAGGAATGGAGGTTCCCAGGGAGGCAACATGCCAAGTGTGGCCCTGTCATTACAGTGACACAGCCACAGCCAAAGCCAGCACAGCAGCTACGAGCCTCCGGGGCTTGGCCTTCAGCCATCCTCTGAGGGGCAGTGACCTAAGGAGCAAGCAAGCTGGCATCTGGGTAGGATTCAGGAGACTGAGAACAGGGCACAAGGCAAAGGGGAGGGAGTGTTCCAGGGCTTTGGGTTTGTTTCATACAATACATGTGTGGCATCCTCCACACCATGTTCTGAGCGTGCTGAGGCGCTGGGGGTGATGGGTTCAGAGTTTAGATCCCCGTGGGCCTGAACTTAGGATCCTGCAATATCACTAAGCACAGGTACCTGAGAGGGGCTGCCGCATGCTGAGGCAGCTGCGGGCAGCACTGCAATAACACGCCAGTGTGTGTCTACATCACAGCACCTCAGAATCCAGATGTGTGCGGCGTTTGTGTTACAAGCCCAAGGTGCAAGTCAGACTGCTGTGAGATCTTGCTGTGTGCTATACAGGCATTGTGGTACACTGGCACGAAGGGGAAACCACAGTGATATTGAAACAGACAGAGGGTCTGTTCTTCTGAGCTTGCAATGCGTGTGTGTCTTATATGGAGCGGAGTCATACAGCTAGGGATGAGTGTCCCGATCTGTAGTCAGTGTCTGTGACTGCGGGGTGTGCTGAAGAGCGCTCTTTGGTATGCACATCTACAGAGCTGTGCGCCCTCAGGCCAAGTGGGCAGGGGGTACAGGGAGCAGGCACCTCTCACAGGAGCAAACAAGAACATGCCAGGCTGGCAGGGCCCGCTGAGCCACCCTTTCAGATATCCTGGCAGGAATCCTGCCTACCAAGGCCAGCACCTCCTGTCTCCCTAGCACAGAGCAGACCTGAGTGAAGCAACAAGCGGCCCCAGCCCAGGGATGGGCCTGAAAACCCCAGTTGAGCAACGTCAGGCTATTTCCTCTCTTTTCTCCCACTGGGGCCCTCCATGCAGACAGAGGACTCACCAGCTGGAGGATGTCCTCATCCTTGGGCATGATAGAGAGCTCCAGGGTGTCATCACTGCAGAGACAGAGAGAGTCAGCCCAGAGGCAGCAGGGTCTGGGGGAGAGGGATCCAGTTGCAGGGCCCAGATTGGGGAAGGAAGAAGGTCGGCTGCTCACCTGTTCTGGATCAGACCTATGACTTGGGAGTATGTCTTCCCAATGACGCTCTCCCCATTCACCTTCACCAGCCGGTCTCCTAGGGACAAGGAGTGGGACCACATGTCAGAGTCCAAAGCAGGGCGTGGAGGCTGCCCCTGGACCAAGCATGAATGGCAGTGAGAGGAGAGGAACTTCCTTGGCATCTGGGTTCAAGAACCCCAACCCAGTGAGAAGGAAAGGGAGGGAGCCCCAGAGGAGTGGGCAGGCTTACCTGTACGAAGCCCTGCCCTATGGGCGGGGCCACCATCCTTCACATTCTTCACAAAGATGGTGTCCATGGGCTCCAGGCGGTGCCGAGGGGAGGGTCCTGGTGGGCATCAGCCAGGTTAGCTGGGCGTGGCTGCTGAAGGCCACACCCATGTATAGCTACACATACAGGGGACACACTCAGAGGATGATCACACAGAGACACAAGCATGCAATGACCGCGCTTCCACAGGACCTATGCCCACAGCCACACAAGGTACCACAACAGGAGAAGGACACCACCAAGGACACATAAAGAGCTGCCCACAGCCATGAGCTGAGCCCCTGTTCCGTACTAGAAGCCAAGCTACACAATATGTACACACAGCCCTTGCCCTTCCAGAGTTCTCTGTCACAAAGATGTCACAAACAATGCATAAGACACAGGGAAGGGCACCATACAGGAGGCCCCTATGGGCTGACAAGATAGCTTGGGGAAAGGCATCTGCGTGGTCTGAATTCAGTCCCTGAAGCCCATATAAAGGTGGAAGCAGAGAGCTAATGCCACCAAGTCATCCTCTGGTCTCCACACACTAGGCACGGTACATGCGTACTCCAGCATTATCCCGAGCACACACACTGGTAATCCTCAAAAAGAGGCCCTAATCTGGACTGGAGAGGTGGGTCAGAGGGTAAGAGCATGGGCTGCTCTGGTGTGGGGTCTGGGCTTGGTTCCCAGCACACACGTGGCAGCTCACAACTGCCTGTGACTCATGTTCCAGGGCATCTGGTGCCCTCGTCTAACATACGTGGGCTCCTGCACATACATGGTGCACAAAGAGACATATACACAGGCACATACAAACATAAAATACTCTTTTAAATGCACTTGATTTTTTTAAATTTAAATTTTTTAAAAAAGGTACAAGCTTGACAAGACCTCACATATATGGAGAGAGGACGCATCACAGGACCAGAGAGAAACCCAATATTCTTCCACTCTTCTTCCTTCTCCTGGGTCAAGGGCTCCAGGCAGAAGTATGAGAACCCTGGGATGCTGAGATGAGCACAGGATGGATACTAACTCCATCATGTGCCAACAAGACTCTGTTACTGGAACCTGTGCTAGGACAGTGGGCTCCTTCTCCTCCAGTGGCATGGTGACTCAGGAGGATCATGTCCCCACAGTGCCCACAGACAGAGGCAGGGCAGGAGAGCTGCCTGTCTGGGAAGGTCTGCTTTAACACTTGGGGAGCTCGAGAGCCAGCAAAGGACTCTTAAGATAGCAAAGGTGGGTCAGGCGGTGGTGCACACTCTTTTAATCCCAACAATTGGGAGGCAGAGGCAGACCAATCTCTCTGAATTCAAGGCCAGCCTGGTCTACCAGAGTGAGTCCAGAACAGCCAAGGCTACACAGAAAAACCCTGATTCAAAAAACAAACAAACAAAAAGATAGCAAAGGTAACAGTAAGGAGAGTCAGGCTCACATTGAAGACATGCCTTAGGGTCCCACTATTCCTTTCGGGACCTCACTGTCCACTGTCTCCACCCACAAGATGAACCCATGCTCAGTATACCCCAACCCTGATGCGCAGATCCTGCAGCCTTAACCTAGACTTTGTTCTGGGAGAAAGTAGAGGGAGGGTGGAACCAGATGGGGATCTGTCACTCAGAGTACTCAGTATCAGATGGCTGTGGGAGGGACAGGCCCATGGGAAGACAACCGTGAGAGGGGGAAATGGGGAGGAGAAGAGCGTGAGGAGGAGATGCCTGGAGCTAGCCTAGCCAGGAACCAAGAGGAGAAAGACTAGAGGTGTGGACAACAAGAGGGTGGGGCCCACAGGAGCCGGAGAGAAACTGAAGCCTTGCCCCACCCTGGCTCCACCCCTTACCTCCTCCTCCTCCTCTTCCTCGGCCTCGGCCTCCATTCTCTTCCTCCTGCGGGGAACAGAGAGATGGGTGTGGCACCTGTTCAGCCCCCAGCAGCAGCAGCAGCAGCAGCAGCAGCAGCAGCAGCAGCAGCAGCCTGCTGAGATCCCCACTCTAACCCTTGTCTCCTTCCAACCAGCCAACAGCAAGAAAACTAGAGAGTTGTCAGAGTCCAGCTCAGAACAAATGTCCAGTAAATATATACATCCTATTCTCAGACATGCCAATCCCACCACACTAGCATCCCAGGCTTCCAAGAACATTCAATTTACCAGGGATTCATGCCCTCTTCCCCTAGGGAGAAGGTCCCTTGTAACCCAAGGGAGGAGGTCCCCAACACACATGCAGAGGACTCAGGAGGACAAAGATAAGTAGCCTGGCGAGTGTAAACAGGGCTATCTCTCTCAGAGAATGTGCTGGGAGGTCCGATTAGCAAGGGGGAGGGGTGCACACTTAGGGCTGGATATCCTGAGCCAACACCAGCAAGTGGCGAAGTCAGACTAAGCCATTCTGGTCTGAAAGGAAAGAAAAAGCGGCCAGGAAAGGTTCTTTAATAAGAAGTGGGTGTCAGGCAAGGCGCAGGATTCTTGAAGCTACCTACAGGGGTGAGGGGGAGCTGCTAGGAGGGCCAGGGGTCCATCTGGTGAGGGTACTAGTTATTGGAGAAGAACCAGAAGAACAGAGACAGGCTGAGCCAGTGGGTGTTACACCTGAGTTAACAGGACATTCAGGGTTACATTGTCCAGCCATTCAGCAGCAGAACCAGGACCCAAACTCAGGACTCACTAGCAGCCCAGTCAGGTCAAGGTGCACCAGGAAGGTTGCTGGGTGCTGCTGGATTTCCCGTGGGAGGTGCATGCCCACTGGTGGGCACTGACAGCATGGACAGCGGGTGGCAGAAGCAAACAGGTGCATATGGACGGCTAAGCTCACTGCAGGCTCCCTCCTACTGCCTCAGGATGAGAACATCTCTCAGTCCAGGGCAGGTTCTGGAAAGGGAGGGAGCAATCCTGGCTTGTCTTGCCCCAGAGTTGGCCAGTGACCCATGAGAAAACGAGCCCAGCACGCAAGAGCACAGCCTCTGTCACTGCCACTCCTCCAGTGTCCTAAGAGAAGGTGGCAGGAGCTAGAGAGAAGGAAGGGTAAAACCAGGGGTTCCAGGAGTGAAAGGGCTGGTGCCCTCGGACACCCAAGGCTTAGGCATAGCCAATGACATGACATGACATGACAAATGACAGAGATGATCGGGGCTGGAGAGATGGCTCAGAGGGTTAAGAGCATTGCCTGCTCTTCCAAAGGTCCTGAGTTCAATTCCCAGCAACCACATGGTGGCTCACAACCATCTGTAATGAGGTCTGCTGCCCTCTTCTGGCCAGCAGGCATACACACAGACAGAATATTGTATCCATAATAAATAAATAAATATATATAAAAAAAAAAAAAAAAAAAAAGATGATCCTAGTATCAAAGATTCATATACATGTGAAAGCCACACAGCATGTGACAGACATATACACACACCACAGCCTGCAGACACTACACACACCGATGCAAGCAGGCATACATAGGTGCAGAGACATACAGGGAAACCTAATGCTTTGGTTGTGTGGCAGGTGGGGTCAAGGTACCCAAGCAATAATCCCCCAGCAGTTGTGTAGGTTGATCCAACCCTGGGGGAAGGAGAGAGAGGGGTTCATGGACTCTACTAGAAATTTGTTTCCTCTGCAGGAAGGGAGGTTGGGAGCCCCACTGCTGCCTAGCGACCTTCCTGTCTTCCACACCCTTTGCTTTCAGGGACTTTCTCTCCAGGTGGTGGCCTTGTGAGAAGTTCTGGCTCTGTGATTCAGAGTCTGAGGCATCTGTATTAGGGATTGAAAAGCTCTCAGGGGTCAAGGCAAAGCAGCCTTCAGGAGAAACTGAGTCACAGAGCGGTGCGACGGCCCTCAATCCACAACCACAAAGGACTGAGTTAGGACTAAGACCCGGGGGCCCTTGGACCCCTCCCCCAGGACTCCTTCCAGCAAATAAGGGGGGGGGTTCCCTGAAGAGATGACCCAGGTCAAGAACTAGTGGACAAGTGAACAAGGAGCCCATTGCCCAAAATGATCATTCCCTTTCCAGATAATGTGTGTGTGTGTGTGTGTGTGTGTGTGTGTGTGTGTGTGTGTGTGTGTGTGTGTCTGTATGTGTGTCTGAGTATCACACACACACATGCAGCTCTGCACATACTGACTTCTCACCTCTGCACCCTCTGGAAAGACCCAGTCCAGAAAAGTTAGGGAATTTGTCCACAGTCATGGAGCAAGAGTCATAGGCTCAGCGAATACTGAGTACTGCCTCCTTAAAGCTCCCCTCTTACTGTGGGTCTGAAGGAGCCAGGCCGGACCCCTGCCGGGACTCCTCTGACAGGTAGCTGATAGTCCAACTAGCTTCTCTCTCCCATGGAGCTCCCTCCTCCCACACAGTGGCCAGGCACTGGCAAGCTGACGTACCTTCAGGCTGCAGTGCACAGCTGACTCGGGTGGGTACACAATGAAGTGACGCAGGGTGAAACCAAAGCCATCCTGGAGATTTTTGCGCAGCAGCAGTGTCCTCGGCCCCTGCCAGGGGAGGGGGCGTCCAGAAGAGCACCCATCTCGTGGGCCCAGTGGAAGCTGCAGGAGCAAAGGGAAACAGATGAATGAGCTTCGTGTAGCCTACGCTCATGGCTCTGTACCCGCCGCCAGCTGCCCAGAGCCTAGGGCCTGACAGGATCACCTACATCTACAGCCGCAAGGGCCCAGGTGCCTTGGGGGTCCTGACCCCTTCACTGTTCCCCTCCTCTCTCACTCTTTGAAGCCTGACAGCTTCCTCCCTCTGAGCTTTCCCTCAGTCTCCTCCTGGAAATTGAGCCAGGACACACTTACTGTGTGCCAGGCACTGCACACACACTTTTTCTGCACAGGAAGCTGTGCGTACAACTTGCACATCCCCACACATACATTGACATGCATGAATACACTCACACACACAACTTATGTAGACAGAACAAAACATAACACAACACAGGAACACCAACAAATATGTACACATAAGCCGGGCGGTGGTGGCGCACACCTTTAATCCCAGCACTTGGGAGGCAGAGGCAGGCGGATCTCTGTGAGTTCGAGACCAGCGTGGTCTACAAGAGCTAGTTCCAGGACAGGCTCCAAAGCCACAGAGAAACCCTGTCTCGAAAAACCAAAAAAAAAAAAAAAAAATATGTACACATAAGCCAGACAGTGGTAGCACATGCCTGTAACCCCAGCACTCAGGAGGCAGAAGCAGGTAGATCTCTGAGTTCAAGGCCAGCCTCATCTACAGAGTGAGTTCCAGGACAGCCAAGGCTTCATAGAGAAACTCCGTCCAAAAAATAATAATAAATAAACAAACAAACAAATAAATAAATGATAAAAGTAAAAATAGCAGATGTGCACATGGGCAGACTCACAGAACCATGTGTAGGCACCATGCAGGCACACTGGTAGGGCACAGGTATGTAAACCAGTCTTGTATCCACACAGCGCAGAGACAGCCACATGTCTGCATACACTGGCACACACATGCACTCTCCAACAGCATGGAATCAAAAGCCCCAACTGGACATCAGGCCATTAAAGGGACTTGCTGAGGTTGCAAAGCTCAGCCCAAAGGCCAGGCTGGTTCACCAGGAAGGCCGATGGGAGATACCGCCCTCCGTCCATCCTGCCAGAATGCTTGGGATTCCCCTAGACGACAGGGTAGGTCATCCAAAGAAAAGAGCTGAGAGGGCCCATCTAGGACCACATCTGGGGCAGGAGGCAAGGGGTGACGGAGAGAGAAGACTGTCTTGAATATCTCTAGACACTGAGATAAACAGCAGTAACAAGTATGAGATGAATCATATGCAGAGAGGCTGACAGAAAAGATGGATCCCAGGGGGACAGGCCGTAAGAAAAGCAAGAAGCCTTCAACAAAGCCCCAAATCCCCACAGCCGCTGGGGAGCCTGAGCTAGCTAGCACTTGCCTCTGCCCTCAGGAAGCTGCCCTTCTGCTAGCTAAGAGACCCATCTGAGAAACTGTCCACCCCCGGTCTATAGAGGGAGAGCTCGTGATGGTGCACAGCCAGGAGGCTTAGCTGCCATCCAGCAGGTTTAGGGGAGAGAGCAGAGTCTCGAATCTCAATAAATAAAAGGAAAACGAGACAGATACAATAGGTTTGCAGACTGTAGTCTCGGGGAACAGAGCCAGGTGGAGGACACAAATCAGCGAAATAAGGGCCCAGAAAAGGAGACATTCCATAGCCTGAAAAAAATCAGGTTAGGTCCTGAACTCTCCATCCCCAGAAGGGTCCAAGCAAGACCTAGACTACTCCTGGTCCCAGTCCTTAGCAGGGACCCAATGGTGTCCCCTCAGTTCCTTCCCCTGTGGTTACACCCTGGCCTCTTCCAGGGCCCTACATTCACATTCATGGGGTCCACGGAACCTGAAGAACATTCATGGAAATTCCTTGAGCTTCCAACACACCCCTCCCTGATTTCCCTGATATGGAAAGATGATCTCATGGGTCCCCAGTGCCTCTCCCACAGAAACCCCTGCTCCCCCACTACTGTGGGCTGCCCTCCTTTGCACTCCCACCCAGGCTCAGAGCTGAGGGTGTTTGCAGGGCCCATTGTTTTGCTGGTGCCCTGGATTAAGGTTTAAGCCACCAGCTGCCCCAGTGATGAGAAGCGGCTGGGACAGGTCTCCACATGTTTCCCTCCCCTCCCCCTACACACACATCCTGCCTAGAGCTGCCAGCTGCCTGGGGGTGCCACTCCCTGAGGGGACCTGCTTGTAATCCAGGACAGTGGGTATGCCTTCCTCCCACTGGTCTCTCGTCACCCCAGCACAACAGCTCCCCCTTCTCACATATCTAGGCCTCTCCAATCGCTCTCTTCTTTCCAGGTCCTGTCTCCCACTCCTTCCAATTCAATTAGTCTCTTGAGAATGTCAGTCACCCCACCACCACCACCACATCCCTATCAGAGGAGACTCCACAGATGCAGTCAGGGCTGGCTGCTCCCCTGTGGGAAGCTCTTTCAGACTTAGCCTCACGCTAACCTTACATGCAGGTTTCTGCTCCTCCCCTATGACCTGGGACAACACTGAGTCTAGCTCTCCTCTTGAGGGCGGGAGAGGTGTAAGGTACAGAAACAGACCAGCATTGAGAACTAGAGGGCAGTGGCAGTGAAGTGCTCCTCTGCTCCCTGACACAGGCACACAGACAGGACAGAGAGGTGCCACAGGCATGGCTAATTAAGCCCTCCTGACTGGAATCTATTTGTAAACACTCTCAGCCTCTTGTCTGAAAACAAAGAGACATCCAGAAACATCAGCTGTGGTTAAAGAAGGGCAAACAGCCCAGGGAACACATCAGGCAGAAGGGGACACTCGATGGATTGGCTACATCTGTATGACACCCCCTCATCCCACCCCAGAATAAAGAGGTCATAGCAGAGAACACTGTATTGAGACTGGGCATGGCGCCCACTGTGACTCACGCCTACCAGCCCGGCAGATCCCGGAACATCAGAAACACTGCCCCCAGCCGGGCAACTGCCGGCCCTGGGAATCACCCAATGCTTGCTGGGGGGCCATTCTGCCACCTCAACTTCCTCTGGCCACTAAGAAACCATTATTGCCTCTGTGTCAGCATCCCTGCTGATAGGAAAAAAGATAAGAGAACAGAGTGGCGCCCACTGTTCGGGTTAGTGACCCAGTGCCTAGCTCTCACTGGGTCTCTACTAGCCTAGATTCCTAGATATGCTAGCCAGCGACTCCTCCAGTCATCAGCCCCCTTTCCATCCTTCCACAGTCTGTTAACTAGGAGGGCTGAGTCCACAGGTGCTATTACCCAGACTCCAGGTTCCATTCAGAGCCCTTGGGAAAGCTCCCACGCAAACGCTGCCACCTCACCCTGACTCTCACCTGCTCATACACACACACACACACACACACACACACACACACACACCACTTGCAAGGATGTCGTCTGGGAATGCAAGATGCTCTCAGCTCGAAAGTGGGTAACCCTAGACCCACAGTCTTTGACATCCAGCTCCCGCCCGGCTCCAAAGCTGTTCCTCACCCTGGCCGGACGCAGCCCGAGTGCTCGGCGGTCGCTGTGGCTCAGACAGGGCAGCCAGAGGCAGCGCGGCTCAGGGGCGCTGCAGTCCACACCGACGGCGCGCTCCCAGCGCCAGCCCCCGACGCCCGCACGCTCCACGCGCCACACGGCGCTGCGTCCACCGTCGTGGCCCCAGCGCGCACCGGGCCTGGCTTCTGGAGCGGGACGCGCAGTACGGGACTCCGCGGCTCGGCGCCCCGCGGGGGACGTCCTCGGACCGCCGCGCGGCAGGCGGAACCCAGGAGTCCCAGTCCGCCCCCCAGAGCCGCGGGCTCGAGGCCCAGAGGCCCCGAGGGGGCGGCCGGCCCGCGCGGACGGCGGCAGGACTGCTGGAGTGGGGCCGCGCCTCCCGCGCCGCCCGGGTGAAGGCGCCCGCCAGAACCCGGCTGGGACACGCCGGCAAGTCGCTGGGAAAGACGCCTCCCCCTCGGGGGCGGCCCCGGCGCCGCGCCAGCCCACCCTCCGCCCCACGCCAGAGGCTTCCAGCGGTCTCTGCTCAGGCACAGCACACACCGACCACACCATGCAAACACAAGTACTCACAATGTCGGGCGATCACATTATGGGCCCATTGGCTTCACATTCCTGCAGAAACATGTACTAGCTGTGTGCCTCACTGCACCCTCTCCACTTGTCCCCCGGAGATACACTGTACTCAGAGCCCCTCAGTGTGGTTATTACACCTTTGGACATCCTTCCAGGCAAACATCCCTATGGGGAACACATACAAGCACAGCCCCTGAAGGTATGCCAGACCCTTTCAGACCCCACAGAGATGCCCACTGAACCACATACAAGGCTGGCGACAAGGACACCGCTCAGATGTGCTTGCCTCAGGACACTGTGCTCTTCAAGTGGGACACGTACAGCCAGCCCAGAGCCCTCAGGCTACAGAGACCTCACTCCAATCTCCCAAAGGAAGCTTGTTCACTCCTTTTCCCCAGGACCCTTGCCCATGAACCAGGTGTCACCAAGCTGAGAGGAGGCTCCAAGCTGTCCACTCTCCCTCTGCCCCCTCCAGAATGTGAGTGGGACAGGAAGCTGGCTGATTCCAGACACCCCCTCTCCCCTTTTCTGGCTCTCCAGGTCCCATCCTTTCCCCCAGCAGAGGCAGGGCAGGCAATTGCCCTGAGTGGTATGTATTCTCCATTATCACTCATACCCCGAGTTCCTGAAGGCATCTGTCACGACTACCACCATGATAGGATAGGCTATGCACAGAGAGGGAAGTGCCCGGCAAAAGGGGACACAAGCCCAGAGCCCATCTAAGAGGGAGAGCCACAGGGCTGGGTTACTTTCAAGCACTCATTTGGCCAGTCACTGTCCTCACTTGCCAGGAAGGCCGTCAATGTGAGAGTAGCTCCAGGAGGGCACAGAAGAGGACCACAGAGGGAGGGAGTGGGTTGGCAGGATGGAGGGAAGGAAGAACACAAGAGGAAGGGTGAGGGTGAGGCCCAGGGTGGAGGGACCAGGTCAGCCAGGGAATGGGTTTGTTCTTCTGTTTCCTGTTTGCTGCTTGTGGGGCCCATGCGGGAGCTGGACCCCCACCTCCACCCTGCGGAAGCCCAACGGGAAGAGCCAGGCTGCCGTGAGCTGAGTCAGGACTCCGGGAGAGCAGGAAGGGACCAGTCAGGGACAGTGGGACTGAGTCTGCATTTCTCCCACTGGGTGACTAGAAAATCAAGAATTCTGCATCCCACCAAGTCCTGCTCTGCCCCCCTTGTGACTTCCTCCCAAGGGCCATACCTTCCTAGACCAGGTGGTCACCCCACCAAGATGTCCTCATCCACTTAGACTCTGAAGCCAAAATAGAGGGCAGACACAAAGATGTCCTTGACTCCATCAGGCCCCCTCACTAAGTCTTCCCAGCTGCCTAAGGGCCACCTTACATAACTGTTCTGGAACTTGAGATATAGACCAGGATAGCACCGATCTGCCCGTCTCTGCTTTTGCCACCTATTCCAGGCTTTTTTCCTTTTTTATTTATGTGTTGATGAGGGCACACAAGCTACTTCCCTAGGAGGTCAGGAAAATCTCCAATGTCGGCCATTGCAACCCACGCTGTGGCTTCTACATAGACCTGGAGGGTTGGAGTCTAGATCTCAGATCTGTGTGGCTAGCACTTTTCTGTCATGCTGCAAGCAGAGGTCTTACGTTTAAGCAAAGAGATTCTTCATTCTTCCACCCCATGGGCCTCTCCTGGCTGACCAATAATGAGTGTTTGATTGAGACTTGGAGGGGCCTGAGAGCTATAGGGAGGGCAGAGGATGTGACACTGTCCAGTCTTACACAGACCTGGAAAGAGACCAGAATCTCCAGCGTCCACTTCTGTCTTTTAACCTGGTAGATGTGGAGAAGGCTGCCTCAGTGGAGAGACACAGAGAGAAGGGGGCAGGGCACTTGTAGTGCACACAGTAGTGCCTCAAAGGTGGGCCACAGCTAGAAATGATCTGCTAGGCCTGGGGAGCCAGCTCCCTCCGGTTTCCTCTGGGAAAGGAATGTGGGGTGGGCCCCAGAGCCCAAGGGGGAGGGGCAAGCCTGGGAAATACCAGGCGTTGCTGAGATTCTATTCCAAGCCTTCCTGCCCAGTGTGTCCTCCCCACACACCCTGCCCGCTTCCTCCCCCACTGCCGGAATCACGCACGGGCCAGCCCCTCCCAGCCCCCTAAGTGGCTCAGCTGGCAAAATCTATTCCACTTATCTTCCTAAGGGTCCGTGCCCCGGGGTTCAGGACAGCCCCCCTAAGGAAGGGCACCCAGAATTCTAAAAAGTACTTCTAATTGTGGTCCTCTAAGTGCTACATACCCATGATGGCTTTTTTTGGGGGTGGGGGACAGGATATTGCTTTGTGGCTCTGTTAGCATAGAACTCTGAATACAGACCAGGCTGGCCTTGAACTCACAGTAATTCCTCTGCCTCAGCCTCCAGAATGTTCGGATTACAGGCATTTATAACCACTCCTGGCTCAAACAGAGTTCTTAATACTTTATTTTGTTCTTTGGTTTGGAGACAGGATTTCAAGGCTGGCCTTGAACTCGCCGTGTAGCTGAGGGTGACCTTGAACTCCTGAGTCTCTGCCTTCACCTTTCAAAGTACTGGGATTACAGATGTGCACCATCATCATACCTGGCTCTCATTTTTTTTTTTAAAAAAAAATATTTTTGTTATTTTTTAATTATGTGTGTGTGTGCGCACATGTGCGTGCACCTGAGTACAGATCCCCAGAGGACTGGAGAGGGCACTGGCTCCCCTGGAGCTGAATACAGACGGTTGTAAGCCATCCACACGGGTGTTAGGAACCAAACTCAAGTTCTCTTGCTAAAGAGAATCTGCTCTTGGTCACTGAGCCATCTCTACAGCTCTCACCCCCCACACACACTTTTTTTGAGACAAGGTCTCAATGTGTGGCCCTAACTGGCTTGGAACTCATTTTTGTACAGTAAGCTAGTGTTGAATTCACAGAGATCCACCTGCCTCTGCCTTCCAACTATCACCATGCCAACCTCCTACCCCCACCCTTTGCCATTTTTTAATTATAATGATACTCAAGAGGGCGAGGATAGAGAAAGAGAAGGCCTCACTCTTGTGTCACCAGAGCTGTAGTCCAGGGTCTGACCCCACCCCCAGATCCCTCTATGCTACCTCTGGGCTATCCATTCAACTACCCCACCCAGAGTAGTGCCAAGGGCCAGCGTGAGATCCCTTGGAAGCTTAAGGCACACAGAGTCCCTGCCAGCAGGGCAGTTCCATCAGGAATGTCTCCCAGCTCTTGAAGCCTCCAGGGTCCCGCAGCAGCAGACTTAGGCCCAGCCAGCTGCTCTCACTGCCTCGGGTCAGGTAATCCTCACACACAAAGGAGGCTCCTTACGTGACATGGGGGGAGGGGCTGGACTTCTGAGAGGGGCAGTGATGGGCTCCCAAGCTAGCCCTTGGGGAGGGGGGTTCAAGAGCAGAGGAAAGGAAGCCTGCATAGTCTAAGCCTGGTCACCAGGAACCAGGGAAAGGGAGGAGAGCTGTCGGGCAGCCCAAGGGTCAGGGACAGAAGGAGGGAAGCTGATAGCGTTGTGGAGCCTGCTACTCAACTCAGGAAGCCTGGGACAGGGCTCAAGGTCAGCCCCGCCTGCTCTTCCTTCCTTTGCTTGCTCAGCGCCTCCTCCCAGACCTTAGGTCCCAAACTGCAGGTGACCAACAAGGGCCCCCACCTCCATAGAATCATCCAACTGGTCGATCACACCACCATACACAGATCCAAAGCCACCCACAACCTCACAGACAACGACAAATCCACAGTCGGGGCTCTCCTAGGCGTGTGCACACGTGAAAAACAATGCCGGCCCACTGGCCTGGTCTCCTCCCTCCAGGGCAGTGCCTCCAGGGCCTCCTCCACCCTTTAGCCCTGCTTGCATCCCAGTTCCCAGCTTCAATAGAGCAGAGGCCCCTCCTGACGAGTCCTAACAGGCCAAGTTGACAAGCAGGCCAGGCGAGCTGCAGCTCCCAGCCCCTCCACTGACACACCACCACCTCCAGAAGCTTGGAGCTTGGGACCCTGTGCTGCTCCAGTCAGCTAGAATGAGGTGATTCAAAAGGTCTTCCCCACCTATGCTGTCCTTCCCAGATTACTGGGCCCAGGTCTGGGATGGTCTGTGGGCACACCATACCTGTCCCTCTCAAAGTGGGTCACAGCCAAGGCAGAGGAAGGCTGGGACAGGGGGCAGGGAAGCATGATCCATGCCTGACAGCTAATCTGTCCAGGAGGGACAGGGACAATCCCAGTCAGGCACATGAGCCTGGCATCTTCAGTGATAAAACGGAGGTGGATAGAAACTTTCACCCAAAGAATGTTGAGAAAATTAAGTCAACTACAGAAAGTCTTAGCTGGGTGTAATAATACATGCCCGTAACCTCAACACTGGGGAGGCAGGAGGAGAGTTTGGGAACAGTCTGAGCTATACAGTGAATTCCAGGCCACACATGCCTACACAGTGAGACAATTTCAAAAAAGCAAAAAAATAGAGTCTCAGTAGGGGCCCAGAGCACACAGTGGGGCCCAGAGCACACAGTAGGGGCCCAGAGCACACAGTAGGAGCTTGAAAATTCAGGTTTGATAACAAGACATGTAGACACTCAGATAAATTTGCACAAACATAGTGGCACCGCATACACTCTCAGACCTGGGCACTCCCCTGCACACAGTGGCACCATGGCCCCTCCCACAACGGACCCACTCCTGCCTTTTTGTTGCTGTCCTGGAATTTGCTCTGTAGACCAGGTTGACCTCGAACTCAGAGATCCATCTGCCTGCCTCTGCTTCCCGAATGCTGGGATTAAAGGTGTGCACCCCTCCCCTCCACCACCAATCCAGGCTTTTATGGACTGAGAAACACTGCTTTCCCTCAGAGGGGAAGAGAGATCCACAGACCTGGTTTCTAGGCCCTTTGGGAATGGGCAACATGAATTCCCAAGTGGAGGCTGCTCCTAGCAGATGAGGAGCATGGAAAAGGTGCCAGGCTGGCAGGACTACCACCAAGCGGGAGAGCTGTTACCAGCCTTGGTGACGCCAAGGGACAGAGGCCCAAAGACAGAGTCTGTGCTCATGGTGGGAAATGAGCACTTATAAAAGAGGGTGAGCCTGGAGTCAGCCACAAAGTAAACACCCGGGCCATTGCCAAGGCAACCACAGGCAGTGTGGGACAGGGCCACACAGTCCCCTCCGCCCTGATTCACTCCACCCAGATGCCCCTGGGCTGTCTTAGGTCTTCTGGGTGTCCTCTCCGGCTATGCCTCCTCAAATCAAACCCGGAGAGTGAGGGCTTGTTGCCTCACAGCAATGCTGGACTTTCTGGAAGACCTGACCAGCATCTGTCTGTCCCAAGAGACGGGAGAAAGAGACTGCCTCAGGGTACCACGACAGCCTCCCTAAGAACGAAGGCCACTGTTTTTCAGAAATGGATTTGATCTGGAGAGCCTTTGTCCAGGGTAGACTTTCAGAAACTACTAGGCTAGAGTGAGAACTCAGTCAGTAAAACGCTCGCCCTGCACACATGAGGACCTAAGTTCAAGCCCAAAGAACTTTAAAACAAACAAACAAATAAAAAAGGTCCAGGTGCAGCAGTGTGTGCATCTTATCCCAGTGCTGGGGAAGGCAGGGACAAATGGACCCCTGGGGTTCACCAGCCAGACAGTCTAGCCTACTGTTCAACTCTAGGAAACGAGAGGTCCTGTCTCAAAAACAAAAACAAACAAACAAACAAACAAGATCTAAGGCTGCAGAGAGGGGTGGCTCAGGGGTGAAGAGCACTGGCTGCTCCTGCAAAGACTGCAGTCCAACTCCCAGCACCCATGCAGCTCACAACCCCAGGTCCCACTCAGGATCCCACGTCCTCTTCCGGCATCCACAGTCACCAGGCACACATTAGTTGCATACACTAATGCACAGGAAATAAGCTGTCCAGAAACTCACTACGTAGACATAGACAGGCCGGCCTCAAACTCAGAGATCCACCTGCCTCTGCCTCTCCAGTGCCGGGACTAACCAGGTACATCATCACACCCGGCAAATAAATAAACCTTTTAATATAAAACAATTTTTAAAAGCGACCAGGTGTACAGTGGCCAAGGAATGGCAGCCAAAGCTGTCTTCTAAACTCTGCACAAATGCATAGAAACGAGTGCCTAGACACACACACACGCACACACACACTCACATGCATGCACACTTTATGACTGGAATGTTAACCTAGCATTCAAGAGGTAAAAACGGGGAGATCAGAAGTTCAAGTTCATCCTCAACTACATGGTAAGTTTGAGGTCAACTTCTGGTACTTGAGACTGTGAGAGTGGGCAGGGGAGGGAGAAGATTATTTGTATTTTAAGAAAGAACATGGAGAAACCGAAATAGAGGGAATATATATATATCTTCTATATTACATATATATCATGTGTTATTTAATATATAAAATACATACATATATATTTATATAGATAAAATGCAGCTGATGTGGAAAACAGTATGGAACTTTTTTTTAGATTTATTTATTTATTATGTATACAGCATTCTATCTGGATGTTTGCTTGCAGGCCAGAAGAGGGCACCAGATCTCATTATGGATGGTTGTAAGCCACCATGTGGTTGCTGGGAATTGAACTCAGGACCTCTGGAAGAGCAGCCAGTGCCCTTAACCTCTGAGCCATCTCTCCAGCCCCAGTATAGAACTTCATATACATGTTCTCAACAGCATTCTTGGCCAAGGCATGATAGCATATGACATTTTAATCACAGTTCCTGAGGTGCAGAGGTAGGCAGTTCTCTGAGTTCAAAACCAGCCTGGTGTACATTGTGAGTTCCAAGTCAGCTGAGGCTGCATAGTAAGACTTAGTCTTAATAAAATAAAACAAAGAACACCTGTATTCTTCATAATAGCCAGAAGGTGAAAGTGATCCAAGCACCCGTCCACAGATGAGTTAACCATACGGTACATGAATGTGATAAGATACAGTATATCAAGCTAGGTGGTGTCGGCACAGGCCTTTATCCCAGCACTCAGGAGGCAGAGACAGGAGGATCTCTGAGTTTGAGGCCAGCCTGTTTTACAGAGAAAGTTCCAGAACAGCCAGGGTTACACAGAGGAGAAACCCTGCCCCCCCCCAAAAGATATAATAGATCAACCCAGAGGAATATTACTCAGTCTGAAAAAGAAATGGAGTTCTGATGCAGTATTCATAGGGACATGCCTTAAAGACACGCTGAATGAACTAAGCCAGACACAAAGAGATTCGTAGGAAGTTCATTTATATGTCACGCTTAGATTCCCAGAGACAGAAAGGAGAAGGGTGGCTAGCCTCCGGAGAGACTAGAAACTTGGTGCTTCAACGATTGCAGGGTTATAGCTTGAGGTGGATGGTGGTGACAATGTCTGTGTGACTGATGTCACAGAACTATACACTCAAAAATGGTTTTGTCAGGGGCTGGAGAGGTAGCTCAGCAGTTAAGAGTGCTCACTGCTCTTCCAGAAGACCCATATTTGGTTCCCAACACCCACATCAGGTGGCTCACGATTGCCAGGAACTCCAGCGCCAGCCAAGACTGACACCTCTGGCCTTGATGGGCACATACACTCATATGTGCATGTCTGCACCCGACACAGACACACAGACATGGTTTGTTGTTGGTTTGGTTTGGTTTTGGTTTTTTGAGATAGGATTTCTCTGTGTAGCTTTGGAGCCTATCCTGGAACTCTCTATGTAGACCAGGAAAGCCTCAAATTCACAGAGCTCCTCCTGCCTCTATCTCCTGAGTGCTGGGATTAAAGGTATGCACCACCACCACCTAACGGGGGAAAATGTCAATAGCAGCTGGAATGAATTCCCAGCCTAGGATGCTGCATACACCTGTCCAGAAGGCCCCTAGCCTGGCTGAACCCTACCCAGATAACCTTGGTTCTGAGGGACCTGGAGTTCCAGTCCCATCTTCCAGGACTGCTGCTATCCACTTTGCAGTTCTAGAGAGTTTCACACAGGGAAGCTCCTGGGCTGTCAGGAACCCTGACACACACAAAAAGTCCCTGCTATTCATAGGATCCTTTCCACTGGAAACTGAACGGCCTCTAACAGTCTTCCCAGCCTTGCCCCACGCAGAGATGGTGGGACTACTGAAGAGTTCTCTGGCTCAGTGTGAGACTCTGTCTGAGATCTAACCTTACAGAGGACACCCAGTCTGCGCTAAGCCCCAGTGAGCCTACAACTCCCTGTAACACCCACACAAAGGTGTGCCCACATGGGATCATCCCTGTCTCTGCGGGCTCCGAGGATCCTGACTACACGCTGCTGTTGACAGTGCCACAGCCAGCAGAGCCCTCTGCTGGCTCATGCCTGCCACATCATGTCGTCTCATTTGGAAAAGAAAGGGACAGGTGTCATTCCAGTGGCCTGTCCCCCACCCTGCATTCTCCAGGATTCTCAGTCCCAATTAGCTGAGGCATAACCCCTCTCCCCCTCATTAAAAAAAAAATCCCTTACAGGAGAAAGGTCAAATCGTGTAAAATTCTGAAGCCTCCCTCTGGTCCAGAAGTACCAAGGAGGCCTAGTTCCCTCCCCTGAAGAGACTGTGAGACTCCAGTCATTCAAGAAGACAGGAGCTGCCTGAAGTCACTCTTCTTCAAAGTCCTCACAACCATTCTATCACTGGACAGTTCATTTGAGACAGACTGAAAACCCAGTGTGAGCCACCCTTCTGTGCTCCCCCCCCCCCCGTTCTTCCTGTTGTCCTCCCACCTGGGCAGAGACAAGACAGCAGGTGCACTCACTGGTTTCTTTGAGAGCAGACGGACAGCTCAACTCCAGTCCAGCTGAGACCACATTCCCTCAGAGGGCAGGTTTCAGCAGATTCCTAGCCTCTCCCCCAGGGCATGTGGGGTTCTCTGCAGGAAGAGGCTCTTAGCCTCACCTCTGAAACCACCCACCCCCTACCTTAGTCCTGTCCAGGCTACCTCTGCATTCCTCTGTACCCTGGCCCTGCCTCTGAGCAGAACCTCTCCCTGGTCTAGCCTATGCTGCAGCACAGGTAACCCGGGAGTTGAGGGGATGGACAGGTTTATAACATCAAGTGCCCTCCACTGTGCTCCTGACTATGCCGGAATTGGAACCCTTGGTCAGAAAGGGACAGAGGGCATCTCTTATCTTCAGACCCTTGCCCTCAGTCACCCCAGCTGCCCTCAGCCATGGAACCACAAGCACAGTAGATGACAGGCCCTCTGTACACACAGCACTGTGAACTTTAGTGGTGCCACCCATTCTCCCTGACCCAAGCCACAACTGGATAGGGAAGTCTACACTCACCCAGGGGACACTGGGGGGAGGTGGACAGAAGACTGGGAGAAAGACCTACCTCCACCCCAGCATTCAGGAAGGGACACATTTAACACCGGCATTCACCTTGGCCCTTTTCTAGGTAACATCAAAGTTGTCAATCAAGTTCACACGGGTTTTCTTTGCTCAGCAAAATTATTGGGAAGGCATTCTAGGAACGGATAGGTGGGAGGTATCATCCACCCCACCCAGCCTCCCGAACACCATTAGGGTGGACCCTGCCACCCAACGGCCAGTGAGTCAGCCTGCTTTCCACCCACACCCACTCTGAGCTACTTAGTTTCCCTCCAGGAGGTCAGTCTAGGTGATAATATTTTGTCCACCAGGCCCTGGAGGACACACCTCCAGCCTCCACACACACCACACCCCCTTCCCTGTGCTCCAGGATGCCTCTAGCCTCCTTCCAGTTCCTGTGAGCACCCTGCATGCACCCTTCCAGCCCCTGGGCCACTGCAACACACTGTTTTTGGAAGGTTCTGTTGCCTTCAGCCCCATTCCTGCTTCCCCAGCCCTCACTCCTAACCCACCCTGGAGCTCCCAGCATTAACTCCCAGCATTCACATTAACGTCTAGTGACACAGCAGCTCCAGGTGGCTCAGCTGGTAAAGGAACTTGCAACCAAGACTAAGGACCTGAGTTTGACCCCTGTGACTCCCAAGTCATCCTCTGGCTTTCAGGTGTCCTTCCACTCCACACAAAATAAAGCTTTATTTTTAGAATCACTTCTTCACACACATACTGCCCTGTGCTCAATGCTTGCTCTCTGGGCACCCTCTCGGGCATATATGCTTATGAGGCTATTTTGACCTGTATCCTCCCGTAGCCGTGAGTCCTGAGAGACCGGGACTGTGTCTTCTTTGAAGGGACAGCATGTGGTCCAGGTGGGGAGCAGCATGATGTTTCTAATGGGGGGGTAAAGAATGCCCTCACTGCCTGGTTGTGGTAGCTCGTGCCTTTAATCCTAGCACTTGGGAGACAGAGACAATTGGATCTTTTTGAGTTCCAGACCAGCCTGGTCTATAGAGTGAGTTCCAGGCTAGTCAGGGCTACAAAGAGAGACCTGTGTCAAACAAACGAACAAAGAATGCTGTCACCACTGGGGTGGCTACCCCTATCCCTTGAGGGCCCACCTGGGAAAGAGGCTGCTTCATTTCTTTTTTGTGGTTTGTTTTAAGACAGGGTTCCATGTAGCCCAGGTTAGCTTTAAACTATGTAGTAGCCAAGAATGACTTTAAACTTCTGGTCCTCATGCCTCTAGCCCTCAAGTATTGGGGGGGAATACAGGCTTGTGCGACCACGCCCACATTTCAACTTTTTGTTCTTTCTTGGTGGGAACCATATCCAAAAGTTGGAGCATTGGAAGACAAGGCTGAGGGGGCAGGGCACACATGGATAGACAGGCAATCAGCTTCCATACTCTGGAGCCATGCCTTGTCCTGACATTCGGTGGTCCAGCCACCAGTCCTCCTCACTGGTCTCAAACATGCTAGACACAGCACTTGCCCGTCTCTCCCACAGTCCTGTCTTCTTCCCAAGACCTCTGACTGGCCTCCCGGTCCTCAGATGTCAACCTGGCAGCTGAGGGGATGGACCCAGGTGCCACAGTGTTTCAGATTCCTGCTAGGTACATCTTCCTTGGCAGGTCAAGCCTAGGCTCTTGATCACCTCATCTCATGCCTCGTCACTACCAATCTCTCTCAGAACAAAGGGACACCGGCTGTGTGGCCTTATGTGCACAGGCTACCAGGCGGTAGCTGAGACATCAGATAACTGTAGAAAGGGCTGAAGGGATAAGGAGGGAGAGCAGGGGAGGAGGGGACGAGGGAAGGCGGAGGGGTGGTCCAGCCAGACGTGAGGAGCGACAAATATGCGAAGTACGCCTGCCCCGAAGCTATGAATAGTGCAGCTAGCCTGCCAGCCGGGTCGCAGCCCCCGCCCCGCCCCACGGAACAAACGGCCTGAAACGAGGTGAGCGCCCAAGGGGCCAAAGCGGCTCCTGCAGACGGCTGAGCCCCGAACATGATAGGCGTGGTCATGCAAATAAAAACAAGAGGTACCTCTGATTGGTGGGTCCCTGCCTATCGGAAGCTTGCGCGGAACGGTCACTCTGCCCAAGGCAGCGCCCATTAGCTGGAGCAACTGCGTTTCCCAAGCCTATAGGCCCCTTAGGGTTATCATCAGTCACCAGTCACCTCAATGATGCCACGGGGCCGCTGGAGACCTCCTCGTTCCTATCCTTGCCCAAATAAGGCTCTGCCTCCTCGGGACGCCATCCCTCGCTACCTTAGCCCCAGGTCAGCCACGCTTTCTTGGAGTTTACAAGTCTGAGCTCACAAACAGCTGAGCACTTAGGAAATGACATCTGAACCAGTCCCTGCCCCAGAGCTCTGCACCTTGTTAAGCTTAAGGACAGGAGAGTCGATCCGTGGCCTACCCTGCCCCCGTTTGTCCCCAAACAATTCAGTTTCAGAGACTAATCTAAGACAATGGAAAGGTTATCTCCAAGCGGGATTCTGGGTGGAAGGGTTGGTACAATAAATAAGGATCAGAAAACCAGGGGCTTAGTCTCCACGTGTAACCCTGGCTTCATCCTTTCTCTCTCGAAGCCTCCATCTCTTCATCTGTGAGGGGTCCTGCAGAGTCGACTGGATGAATGTCTGACACCTAGGAGCTGCTCAGCAATTTTTAGTTCAGCAAGGCCCAAAGGGTTTGCAAAATTAAAAGCAGTCCGATTTTATAAAGATCCAAGAGGTAGACATGCATTAAACAAAGCAGATGTGGACACAGGGTTCAAAACAAATGTCTAAGCAGGGAATGCCTGTATCCCAGAATTGAGAATGGGTGTGGGGACAGGGATCACTGAGAACTCAAGGCTTGGGAAACATATCAAGGTCCAGGAAAGCTTGGGCAGCTTAGTGACACTCTGTTTCAAAAAAACAAAACCAGGGCTGGAGAGATGGCTCAGAGGTTAAGAGCACTGACTATTCTTCCAGAGGTTCTGAGTTCAATTCCCAGCAACCACATGATGGCTCACAACCATCTGCAATAAGATCTGGTGCCTTCTTCTGGCCTGCAGGGACACATGCAAGCAGAATGTTGTATACATAATAAATAAATTAAAAAAAGAAAACCAACAGACTGGAGAGATAGCTCAGTGTTTAAGAGCACTGCCTGTTCTTCCAAAGGACCTGGGTTTGATTCCTAGGACCCATATGGCAGCTCACAACCACATGGAATTCCAGTTCCAAGGGATCCAGTTTCCCTCTTCTGACCTCAGGCACCACAGACATACATGCAGACAAAACACCTACTTGTGTGTATAAAATGATTTTAAAAATCACACTACCACCTAAATAAATAAAGACACAAATATGAGCTCAAGTCCCAGAACCCACAAGGTAGAAGTTGAGAACTGCCTGACTTCCACTTATGTTTTGTGGCACGAGTGCACGCGCGCGCGCATACTCACACACACACACCAAGTGTATAAACATGTATGTATGTATGTATGTTACACCTGTCCTGTGGTCACTGCCATATTGCCTAACACAAAGGTACATGGGAGGAGCTGGGTGCACTCAGGAAGGAGAGGCAGGAGGATGTCCCTGTGAATCTGAGGCCAGCCTGGTCTATACACTGAGTTCCAGGACAGCCTGGGGAAGATGTCACCACTCATGTTTGGCTGCAGCAGGGTTTGTTCTGCATGGGATCAGGGAACTCAAGGCTCAGGGTTCTTTTTTCTTTTCTTTCTTTCTTTTTTTTTGTTGTTATTGTTTTGCTAGACAAGGCTTCTCTATGTAGCCCTGGCTGTCCTGGAACTCGCTCTGCAGACCAGGTTTGCCTCAAACTCAGAGATCTGCTGTCTCTGCCTCCTGAGTGCTGGAATTAAAGACCTGTGCCACCACCTCCTGGCCATTCCTGGGTTCTATCAGTAAACACAGGCTTCTCCATTAAGTTTCGAGAGGGATTCATCAAGGCGAGGTTTACCAATGCTAGACAGTTAGTGTGGGACAACCCAGCAGAATTCAGGACTTGTCCATCGACAGATAGTTAGAAGGTGGAACAAACTGGTATTCACACCCATGCTCTGAATCTCACTCAGGATGTAAGTGTGCGCATGTTTACTAGAGCCATTGGCAGGGATGTCTTCCCCTCCCTTATTTCGCCAGTCCTCCTTGGGCTCCAGGCCAACCGCTCTGGGGTAGGTGAGCCTATGCTGAGCTGTGGGAGGTGATCATCCATGCCTTTTTGGGTCAGGCAATATAGGATTTGGTTTTGTTTTGTTTTTATAATAAATATACAATTGCATAGTGGTGGCCTTTGAACATCCTCCCAGCAGACGGTATTTTACTAAGTTCTCACTTAGGACTAGAGCTATGACTCATTTACTGAAATTCTTGCATGGTGTGTACAAAGTCTTGGGTTAGGTTCCCAGCAGTGCACAAACTGGCATGGTGGTATATGTTCCAGGAACCCCAGCACTTGGGAGGTGGAGGCAGAAGACTACAAGTTCAAGGCCATCTGTTCGGGCGGCTGACCAATCCCTTGTCTGAGGGGCGTGGCCGCTCCAGGGGCAAAAGATACCTTTAAAAGAACCGGGTTTGGGAGAGGCCCGCCCCTTGTTCTGCCTTGGTTCTTTGTGTCGCTGGAACCTCGTCTTTGTAAGTGTACCCCACTTTCTCCTTTTATTAAAACTGATTTATTCTAAAAAGGCTATTTTGGTTATTTCCAAATTCCTCCGACCGCCGCATCAGCCATCCTTGGCTACCTGGGATATGCTAGACTCTGTCTCAAAGAAATAGTAATAATAATTTTCAGGGCTGGGGAGATGGCGCAGAAGTTAAGAGCATTGACTACTCTTCCAGAGAGAACTGAGGTTTGATTCTCAGAAGCCACGTGGTGGCTCACAACCATCTGTAACTTCAGTTCCAAGTGATCAGACACCCTCTTCTGACCTCCTCCGGCAGCAGGCACACACATGGTACACAGATACACATGCAAGTAAAACACCCATAGACACTGCATTTTAAAAAAGTTTTCACCTGTTTGCTGGGGAGATGGATCTGCTGGATAAGAGCATCTGCTCTGTAGGCATAAGGACCTGAGTTCAAATCCCTAGAAATCATGCTTAAAAAAAAGAAAAGCCAGGCCCAGCCATCTGTATCTGAAACCCAGAGATACTACAGAGGGCACTGACGGGAGGGTTCCTGGTCACCAGTATAGCTCCAAGTTCAGTAAGAGATCCTGTCTCAAGGGCATCATAATTGAGAAAGTGATGGAGCAGGACAACACCGTTTCCTCTGGCCTCCTTAGTAGCACCCCACATATGCATATAGATCACACATATGTAACTCACAGGAAAGAAGGGGAGGACACCGTAAACACACACACACACACACACACACACATGCATGCATGTAGATCACACATCCAGGAAGGAGGAAGAGAGGAGCAGGGGGAGAACAGAGGAAAGAAAGACACTCACTTGTATCTACATGTATATAGATCATGCATATGTAACACACAGGAAGGGAGAGGAGGAGGCGAGGAGGGCACACCACACACATACACACACACACACACACACACACACACATAGATCATACATATGAAACAAACAGAAAGGAAGAAGAGGGGGAGGAGGAAGGGAAGAAGGGGAGAACACACACCCACATCTACATGTGCAAATACATCACACACACATGCATATATATCGCATATATGTAACACACAGGGGGAGGGGGAAGGGAGAAGGGAGGGAAGACACACCGATGTCTATATGTGCACATACACACACGCACACACACACAGGAGGAAGAGAAGGAAAAGACTGCTCAGCTTAGGAGCTGGAGCTATAGCTGGTAAGGCCCTTCATCTGAACCACAGGTTTGGAATGAGATGAGCAAAACCAAGTTAGTCTCATCACAACCCGGTTTAAGTAGGTCCCGTGGCAACCTTACCAGCAACTGTCTTCATCTTTTTTGTTTGTTTTTTGAGACAAGGTCTCACTGTGCAGCCCTGGCTGACCTGGACCTCTCTATGTAGATCAAACTACCCTTGAATTCACAAAGATCCACCTGCCTCTGCCTCCAAATGCTGGGATTAAAGATATGCACTACCACTGGTCATGCCTTTAATCCCAGCAATGGGAGGCAGAGGCAGGTGGATCCCTGAGTCTGAGGTCAGCCTGGTCTACAGAGTGACCTCCAGGACAGCCAGGGCTACACAGAAAAACCCTATCTCAATAAATAAATAAATACATAAATAAATTTTTTAAGACAATAAAAACACTAAAGATGGATGTTCAGCCAGGCGGTGGTGGTACACGCCTTTAATCCTAGCACTCAGGAGGCAGATCCACAGGTGGATCTCTGTGAGTTTGAGGCCAGCCTGGTTTACAGAGCAAATTCCAAGACATACTCCAAAGCTACAGAGAAACCCTGTCTCAAAAGAAAAAAAAATACAGATGTTCAAGGGGCATTATGAGGTGCCTGAGCTCCTGTGCGGGTAATGATCTGTGACCCCAGCACCCGAGAGGCTACACAGACTCTGCCAAAAGGCTGAAATAAGTAAATAAATAAAAACACCACCACGCAAGGTCACCCAGGATCCAAACTGAAACTGGGCCTTTCTAAATTGGTAACACGTGTATGTCGCCCACTTTGCCTTTAGTCCCCCTTTCTGGGTCTGCTCCACACTGTGCCTTTGGTCTGCCAGGGTCTTCTTTAACACTAGGGTTTTAGGCAAGGGGGCCGTGGGAAAATTCCGGACTGGCAAGTAATGGAGATGGGAATCTCACAAGCCATGTTTATAAAATTTTAGTGGAGTCATTTTGTCTGGCTTTTGGGCAATAGAAAAAGCAGACAAGGAACCCCTTGAGGGCAGGGCTGTGTGGAGCCCAGGGTGCTTACAAGTAATGATCATCCACAAAATGAAAGCTGGTTTGCTTGAAGATCTGGCCACTGCCCAATTTTTCCCAAGCATTGAGCCTCCTATGCTGCCCCAGGCTGTAGTCATGGGGGGAGGGCAAGAGGAGCACCATGCCAGCCATGCCTGGGAATGTCCTTGGCAGTCCCAGGCCATACCCGGTCCCTCAGATAAGCCCTAGCACTGAGGGACCTGGGCCTCTGGGTCCCAATGCAGGAGGCAAAGGCTGCAGGAGAGGAAGGGAAGTGACTCTCTCACCAGCCTGGGTGACCAACCCCATTACTCCCCTTTTGTACACCTGCTCACCCTCAGCTGTCCCCACAACTCCCCCAGGTGCAGCAAGGCGCAGGGGCCCAGGGCCAAGGTCTCATTAGAGCTAATGAGAGCTCAGCTGTGTAGATGCCAGCTCAAGATACAGGGAGCAACAAAGAGAGCCCCATCCTCTCTGGGAGAGGAACCCGAGACCACACCTCCAGAAGACTCCTCAAATCCAAGTGAAGACAGTTCCTGCCACTGATGACACTTTCAGAACTGCATCAGGGGCAGTTTCAGTGTGTGACCATCACGGCACGCTTACACCGTCCATCCCCGACAGGTTACTAGGCACTGTCACCTGGTGGATTCTCTGCCATGTACTCCAGTCCCTTGTTGAGCCATCATGCCTCCTGTGGATACAGAGTCAGTGTGCAAAGAGAGGTGGCATAGCATCAGGGTGGGGCAGGGAGCTTCCCTGGCTGAATGGACCAAGAGTCCCCTACCCACTGCTCTGTCCAACACTCAGAGTGCTGTTTACCCACT
Organism: Arvicola amphibius; assembly: GCF_903992535.2. Lineage (NCBI taxonomy): Eukaryota > Metazoa > Chordata > Mammalia > Rodentia > Cricetidae > Arvicola > Arvicola amphibius. The sequence goes on from NC_052050.1 coordinate 24,174,510, forward strand.
TGAGAACCCTACTCCTTTACCTGGACGGCATCTTTTCTCTTTCTTCCACTCTTTTTCATTCTTTCTTTTTTCTTTTTTAATTTAAACCAGGGACGATGGCACAAGCCTTGAATCCAGCACTCGAAGCAGATCTCTGTGAGTTCAAGGCCTCACAGAGATGGAGCCGAGGATGGTACTGAACTCCAGTCTCCTGCATCTACCTCCTGGGTTCTGGGATCCAGGCATGCACGATCACACCCAGTTTATGCCACTCTGCGCAGACTGAACTCAGGGTTTTGTGCACATTAGGCAAGCATTCTATCGCTGAGCTAGCCCTTTTAGCTTTCATTTTAATTTCAAGACAACGTCTCAAGTAAGTTGCCCAGGTAGGCCTTGAATTTGTGATCCCTCTGGCCTCAGTCTCCTGTGTCACCAGACCGGTTCTTGTTAGTTCTATCTCCCTCTCTGCCTCTAGTCTTCTTACCCTGCCTTTTCTCTAGGCCTCAATTTCCCTAAAGGAAAGATGAGACAGGAAAGGGTACCCTCTCTAACTGGCTGTTTCTCTCCTCCCTTCTGCCATCCACTGTGCAGAACCACAACTGATCCCTCATTGATAAGGAGACCGCTGGTAAAGCACAGGGGTCTCCGCTCAGAGGTGGGGGTCTCTGCTCAGTGGTGGGGATCTCTGCTGAGAGGTGGGGGTCTCCACTCAGAGACAGGGGTCTCTGCTCAGAGGTGGGGGTCCTTCAGCCTTCTAGAGGCTCTAAGGAGTGGAGTGGGGTTGGGGGAGGGGCCCCTGTGGCCCAGACCCCCACTCCACCTCTCCATGCACTCCAGGTCCTACACTCCCACCCTGCTCTCCCAAGTGGGTCTCACATCAGTGGCAGGAATTAACAAGGAAGAAAACAAGAGCTGGATTGGGAGCCCAGTGTAGACAGAATCAGACTGCTGACTGAAAGAAGCCTGGCAACCCGTAGAAGGAACTCTGCCCTTCCCCGAACCGACACCCCTGCTTGTCATTGAGGCCCCGAGTTCTTGTCCTCCCACATGGCTCCTACATGTCCCCCCAGCCCACAACATTCCTGGGGCCCACAGGCTTCCTGCCCTATGTCCATGACACAGAGGCCAGCAAGCCCTTTGCCCAGTCTGTTCAAGCTCTCTCTCTTCCCAGGGATACAGGCTGAGCTTTGAAAGGGTCACTTCAAAGGGGACAGTCTGTGGAGAACCCAGCCAGACCGAGGGCCGTCTCCTCCGCCAGATTCCTGGCAGCTGTCGACAAAGGCTCCACTGTTTTCCTGGCCCCCAGACGCCCCCAAAAGCACTGGGCATAAGGCTTTCTTTCCCTAGTTCCACTCCTACAGGCCAGCCCCTTGCTACAGGGAGCAGCTGAGGCCCCTGCTACATGAGAGGCTGTGTTGGTGGACCAGGGAACTCTCCCCCTTCCTTGGCACTCAACCCCAGGATGATCAAGTAGCCTCCAGGACCAGTGACCCAGGTCCCTCCCTTATCCTTGGTCACCCAGTCTTTCTGGCTCAGCAGGGGCCCCCTGCCTTCTCCAGCCCACTTCACACTCATACCAGGCCTTGCAGGCAACTTCCAGGCAGTCTGTCAGGGATACCTGGCCTCTGTGGAGCCACTCAGCCACAATCATAGTGGCAGCCTTTAATTCTTCCGACCAGGCATCTTGGCCCCGTCTTAGTCTCCAGTGTGCCTGAGTCCAGGAAACAGTTCCTTTAAAACTAACACAACATAGATCTCCAAGAGGGCCCCCAGGAGGTTCTGGGCTGACCTTTACCTCAATGCCAGAATTATCACTAGTCCACATCACTGTCCACCCGGGCTTGGATACCTCCAGAGATGGAGACCTCACTACTTCCATAGAAGCTCACTTCCTCTTCAGATAACTCTGACCAGAAGTGCCTGCTTTGTTTGTTTATGATGGTGTCTTATGTAGCCCAGGATAACCTCAAATGCATTATATAGCTAAGGATGATCTTTAATTTCTGATCCTCTTGCCCCCACTTCCCAGGTGGTGCGATTACATGCCTATGTCACCATGGCTGATCAGGGCAGTGCTAGGGATTGAACCCAGGGCCTGTGCATGCTAGGCAAGCACTCTACCATCTCAGCTACATCTCAGCTCCTTTGTTTGGGGTCTCACCCTATAGCCCAGTCTGCTCTGGAATTCACAGTATAACCAGCCAGCCTTCACCCTGAACTGGTGGCAAGCCACCTGCCTCCCATCACCAGGGCTTGGATTACCACCCATTGATCACTATTTGCCTAACAATGCTGCCAATAGAGACTGGCCTGACTCCCCTCACTCAGGCCTCTCAGTAAGGCTGAGGTAAGAATGGAGGTCAAGAGCTAGGGTTTGGCTCAGTCACAAAGTGCGTGCCTAGCTCATGTAAGCTTCACAGTGAAGCCTCAAGTCCACATGAAAGAGAAAATGGAGGCTAGTGTCCAAAGCCACACAGTAAAGATGGGGTAGAGTTAAAATGGGAACTAACAAGGGTAAGGCCTGACCCACACACTCAACTACAGGGTGTTCCAGGCTCCCAAGAGCCTATAGGGGCATCCCAGACCCAGGTCCAGGCCCCAGGGCCAGTCTGCTGGGTCAGAAGGTAGAACGTCAAATATCTCCCAGTGCGTAGATCCCTGTGAGCAGATGAAGCTGTAGCCCGCAGGTCTGACTGACTAGTGCTAATTCAGACCAGGAAAAGAAGAACAGAAAGGAAGGGTGACCCAGCAGCCCAGGTATGTGAGGGTCAAAGGAAGCAGGAGATGTCCCCGGGCCCAAGGTTAGGGCAGCTGTGGCCTGGAAACCCAACACCTGTTGCTTGAGAGATAAAATGGTTGATAACAGCCAGGCTGGATGATAGAGGACTATAATCCCAGGGCTGACGCACAAGGATGGACATTTAAGGCCTGCTGTGGCTACAGAGAGAACTCAAGGCCAGCCTCCTTAATGTAGCAAGATTCTGTCTTAAAATAAAAAGTAAAGGGGCTAAAGACATGGTTTAGTAGTTCTTCCCAAGGACCTGGGTTTGATTCCAAGCACCCATATTGTGGCTCACAACCGTCCATAATTCCAGTTCCAGAGGATCTGACACTGTCTTCTGACCTCTGCAGGCACCAGGTCCACATGAGGTACACAGACACAGATGCAGGCAAAACACACGTACACATAAAATAATAAAAGTAATTTTTTAAAAATAGTGCCAGGCTGGACAGTGGTGGCACATGGCTTTAATCCCAGCACTAGGGAGGCAGAGGCAGGCGGATCTCTATGAGTTTGAGGCCAGCTTCAAACAGAGCAAGTTCCAGGACAGCCAGGGCTGTGTACACAGACAAACCTGCCTCGAGAAACCAAAGATAAATAAATTAGACTCAAGTTAAGTAAAAACAGGGCCTAGGCATGTAGATAACAGGAGAACACTTCTCTCAAATGAGGCCCCAGATTCAAATCTCAGTTCTATATTGGGTATAGTGGTGCCTGCCCCCAGCATTAGGGGGAGACAGGAGAATAAGAAATTAATAGTAGAGTCAGGCAGTGGTGGCGCCTGCTTTTAATCCCAGCACTCAGAAGGCAGAGGCGGGCAGATCTCTGTGAGTTCAAGGTCAGCCTGGTCTACAAGAGCTAGTTCCAGGACAGGCCTTGAAGCTACACAGGAAACCCTGTCTCGAAAAACAAAACAAAACAAAAACAAACAAACAAACAAAAAGATAGTAATGGGCAGGATATACAGCACATAGGCAGCATACCCTGATATCAATCCTGAGCACTAAAAATGAAAGCATAATATAAAATAAAACGTTAACATCTAATACAGGCCGGGTTCCAGACACACTCAGACCACCGTCCAACTTGACAAAAACAAACTTCCAGCTGCCTGAGCTCACCTGCTCAGGGCTACCAGAGACCTTTCTCACCTGCCTGTTTCTCAGCACCTTCCCCTCAGAACTCTGGGAAATGAAGAGCCAAATGAAAGCCAGAGAAGGCAGGAGCTGCAGTGGCACCTGGTAGCCTTGGAAGGCAGTAGTGACAGGAAGCGGTCAGAGACTTTTCCCTTCCTCCGTAGGCTTAGCTCAGGCACTCGGTTCAGAAAACACAGCACTACCGTCAGGTTGTCTTCCTGAGACCCTGACCCCACCTCCGTGTGAAGGATAGGCTCCAAAATTCTGTGGGTTTGTCACACACTGTCTCAGCATTCATGAATCCAGTTAGTCAGTCAGCCAGGGAACAAATATTCTCCGAGCTCTGGCTAGCTGCCAGACTGTGTGGTAACAAGCTTGACACCTTTAGGCCATCAGAATGAGGTTAAAAGCACGGTCAGTTCCTTAGCTCTGTCACTCACTTGTGTGACTGCAGGAAGTCATGGAATCTCTCTGTGTCAGCTGGGACAGCAATAACATACCTGCCCAGCATTAAGCACCATGGAGAGATTTGATATTATTCTCTTGTCTTTGAATAACTCTAGTCTGACGGGGAGACTAACGAGCCTCCCATCTCAATGCCAGGGAGAGAGTTAGGCCCTGGTCACACTGGGAGACCAGTGGGGGAGGCTTCTGGCTTGCACTCCACAAACATTTACGGAGGGCTGCCCTGTGCCAGGCACTGTGCAGGGCACTGGGGACACAGATGAACAAGACACATTGTCCACTCATCCTTGTCACAACCCCAGGACTCAGTCCCAGAGGCTGGTGGGATGGGGAGGGGGGACACAGCACCAAGGACAGAACCCCTGGGAGCTTGGGGCTCAGAGGGCCTAAATCCTTATCTGCCACTCAGTCTGAGGGGCATGACACATTTGGGCATCCTTCTCCTCTTTAGCGTAAGATGTTGAACAAGATGGGTCCTTTGGTTTTGACCACTCTGACAGGTATTGAATAGCCCCCCTCCCAAGGGCTCTAACTCTACCCATGCCCAAAGCCAAGACCATCTGGGGGCCTGATGTCTCCCTGAGATGGTGGAGAAGACACTCTCCCGGTACAGCCTGGCACTGCCCTGCTGACACACTGGCATCATTTCATGAGAAACAGGGGCCTAGATCTGAAGGTGGGTTGTTTAAAGGGGGGGTAAGCGTGGGGAGAGGCAGTGCCAACTCCCACAGGCCCTATTCATGACAGAGTCCGGGTGGCAGAGCAGGATAATTAAGACCAGGCTTTGTCTAAATCCCTGACCAAGCCAATACCTCACCTCTGAACCCCTGCATCCAGCAGAGCGGGACCGAGACCACTAGACGGAGGGGAGAATGCCAGCCAGCAGACTGTCACAGGCCTGCAGCGCTGGGGCCAGCCTGGGAGGTGGGGAAGGAGACTGAAGAGCAAGGAATGGATGCCCTACCCACACACACTGAGGGACACCTGAGGCTATGTCACCCTGATGACCAGCAAGGACAAGCAAGCTCCAGTTCAGCAGAAGGAGGATTTGATGTGGACGCTGCTAAATGGGCACAGATTCAAAGGAGAGTGGTAGCTGGGCAGTGAGGACCAGCCATGACTCTAGAACCCGGTGACCCCTTCCTCCCGACTCTTGTTCTCTCTCTTTATACAGTGTTCTGTCTGCATGCCAGAAGATGGCAAGAGATCTCATTAGAGTTTGTTCTGAGCCACCATGTGGGTGCTGGGAATTGAACTCAGGACCTTTGGGAGAGCAGCCAGTGCTCTTAACCTCTGAGCCATCTCTCCAGCCCCTGACTCTGTTCTTTATGAACAATGTAGCTTTGGTCACACCGTTAGCTCACTTTGCCTCAGTGAGTGAGCAACTGTAAGATGGGACAATGACAGTACCAACCTCGATGTGATACTGTAACAATTAAAAGAATGAGCTATATAAATCCTGACCCAGAAGAACCACTAACAAATCTTAGTTATCACCGAGGATGCTGAGATAGACAAAGTCAGCCTGGGCTACATAGCAAGAAATTCTGGATCAAAAAATATATAAGTCTCTAACACTAATGTATATGCTCATTTAAATATATTTGCATGTTCTCTGGATCTCTCTAGCTATCTGCATTGGAATCCAGCATCACAGGAGTCCACTACTAAAAGCTATATCCCTGTACCATGCTCCAGGCTGCTCTGGGGTGCTGCAGCTCACAAACCTGTCCCTGGGAGTTCTTCTGAATAACTAGCCCCAATCTCTCACCCCAACACAGTCCAGTCAACTGCTCTGTAGTCTTTTATACTATTATTATTAACATCATTATTTGTGTGTGTGTGTGTGTGTGTGTGTGTGTGTGGTTTTTTGAGACAGGGTTTCTCTGTGTGTCGTGGTATCTGCTTTGTAGAATAGGCTGGTCTTGAACTCACAGAGATCTGCCTGCCTCTGCGTCCTGAGTGCTAGGATTAAAGGCGTGAGCTACCACACCCAGCTGTAGTCTGCCTTTTAACTCTACACAAGAAGTTTCAAAGTAGGGCTGGAGACATGGTTCAGCTGTTAAAGGATAGGCTCACAACCAAAAGTGTAAGAGTTCAGTCCCCAGCACCCACTGCTCTCTCTCCAGCCACAAAGAAGGGGGGAGGGTTCAAAGTATCTTTGCAATGAGAGATGAAGCAACCCACTGCCCACTCCCACATTGCCCTGCTTTGTAATACCACACCCTCCCTCACTCCTACTCCCAACTATGCCAACATCACTGCATCCTTTTGTCATGAGTTCAGGGTTGCCCTGAGAGGACACAGCAGGCCTCATCCATACAACCCACACAAAAGGGTTTTTCCCCAGGTCCAGTTCCCTCAGCTTCAGCTGGGAACCACACAACAGTGCTGCCCCACCCCAGCAACATACAAGCTTTCTTCCTAATAACCCACCCCCAAGCTTTCTTCCATGCCCTAACCACCACCGGAACTCAGCTGCCAACCCAGCAATGCCTCCATACCTTTAGGTCAGACCCTATCTGAAAATAAGCACTAACACTGCCAGGCATGGTAACACACACCTCTAACCCCAGCACTCCGGAGGCAGAGACAAGTGGATGAATCTCTGAGTTCCAGGTCAACCTGGGCTACAGAGCAAGTTCCAGGACAGCCAGGCTTAGAGGGAAACCCTGTCTGGACAAAACAAAAAATAAAACAGGCACTAACACTTTTACTACACAGTACCAGAGGGCTTTGGGACCCCGGAATCTAGCATTGCAGGGAGGGGATCCACTGCTCTCGTTGAAAGGGAATGGTAGGGCCTAGGACACACAGGGCCTTGGAGTTCCCAGCCGTCTGGGGGTGGATCCAACCACATACAGGCAATGGGAGAAAGCCACCAAGGCTGGGGGCCTTTGGGCCAAGTTTGCAGGCCAAATGAATGGTTCTGCAATGGAGATTCAAATCTCCTACCGTCAGCGCTGGCCACTTTAGAAAATGGGGCTGTTGCCCTGGCAGAGGGGAGAACCACAGGGGATCAAAGGCCACCCACTAGTAGCCCACAGGGGGATATGGGTGGAGGCAGTAAGGGGTCAGGGATGAAGTACCTGCAGTTTGTGGAGGGAGAATCCGAAAGATTCAAGCCTAATGACCTCAACTCCCGCCCCCCCCCACCCCCCATCCCCCCCACCCCCTGTCCATCCTGAATTTCAAGTTTATAATTAGGAAACACACTTTGGCTGTAGGGAGGGGTAGAGAAGCCAACTGAGGGGGAATGTAATACGTCCAGTTCAGACATCAGAGTCTCCTAAAGAGTTTTCAAAGTACATGCCCGCGGGACCAACACCCTGAGGACAGGAGCCCGCTGAAGTGTCAAAAGAGGGTGAAGCTCAGTTCTAGCCTTGACCCTCAAACTGGACCCCAGGGATGTCTTTTCCAAATTCAGGAAAACTACTGACCAGCCAGTGTTCAGTCTTTCGGTTTGCACTGCCACTGCGAGCTGGAGGAGCTGGGTGGGGGTGAACGCACGGAACCGGCAGCCAGACTCCAAGGCAGGGGACTGACCCTGTTGGGAAGGTGAGGGCCCCTCCCCAGCCTCAGCGGCTGGCAGATGAAAGAACCCAAGCAAAGCAGCCCAGCGCTGAGTAATGCCCCTGGCACCCCGCTCCCGGACCCACCCACAGCCGGAGCGGGCAGAGGGGAGGGCCGGCCAGGGCTGGGGTCCCAGTCCCGAGCCCAGCAGCCCACAACGCAGTCCCAGCCGGAGGGGGCCAGCCGGGGACGTCCCGCCCCTGGACCCCTCCCCCACTCCCTGTGGCTCCAGCTGTGCGGGGGCCTCGCCAACGGAAAACGAAAACTCGGGCAGAGGAAACGGCGGCGGGCGCCCCGCCTGAAAATCCCGGACAAAAGGCGCGCGGGCCTCCCACCCCCGCTGCCCGGCCGCCCAGGGCCTGGCACCACCACTGACTGGGTGGCCCCGGCCCGGTAGCCCCGGGCCCGTCGGGGCCCCTGCGCGACGGCCCCCTTCTAGCCCCAGCCTAGCGCAGCTGTCCCTCCTGGCGCTCCCCAGCTGGACACTAAGCTCCCGCAGCGGTGCCCACCGAGGGCGGCGCAGTGACCCCAGCCCGACGGCGGCGCAGTGACCCCAGCCCGGACGTTGCCCCTGGTCCCGCCCCAGCCTGGCCCGGGTCCTGAGCCCTACCTGGGGTGGCCGGGGCTCCGGACGCGGCGGGATCCCGACCAGGCAGAAAGCGACTCCATTCATCGGGCCGCAGTGGAGGCTCTGCGGCCAGGGCACGGTTGGGGGCACGGGCCGGGCCCCAGGGGACGGGAGAGGGGGGGGCCGGGAGCAGAGGGGCGGGGCCAGAGGGGGCGGGCTCTTGCGGCTCCGCCCACCTACTCCCACCCCGCCCCACAAGCCACGCTCCAGAACCGGCGTATCCAGTGGCCTTTCCACACGCTGAGCAGAAAAGTAAAGGGAAGGGAAACAGGGATATACACGGACCATGGAGCCAAGGGTCAGAAACAAACCTGGTCCAGAGACAAGGTCTCAGGGAAGCTTCTGGAGAGGGCCTGCAGGGGACCGGCCCAGACAGATGTTGAACGGTAAGCACAGAAAGAGGATGCGGGCACTGAACTCAGTAACAGCACAAGGAAAGGCAGCTAGAGAGGGACAGAAACGGACCCCGAGGTCCAGAAAGCTGTGAGTGGTGGAGACGGGATGAAACGACCTCATCTCATACAGGGAAAGACGGACAAGGCTTGGGGTGGAGACCCTGAGGGTCTCATGGAAGTTGAGACACATTAGATGTGGTGTGAGGTATGTCGTCCTCCCCTCCATTTGGAAAAGACCCCTCCCAGGAAGAGGGGATGGTACCACGATGGCAGCAGAGTCAGGACTGGAAGGGAATTCTGACAGACGTCTCTGGCATTAGGTGCCCACCGCAGCGCTGTGTCCCAGCTTTGGTCCTGCAAAGATGATCTCTGCCAAGACAGCCATCCTAGGGGACACTCCCACCTCCCAGCTACCCTTCCTGCTCCACTGGGAGCTAGGCCTAAAGAGACACTCCTGGCCTGAGCCAGCCACTTACTTCCCGGTCCTCCAACGGAATCCCACCCTGTTCCCCCAGCTCACAGGCCCCCACTGGTTCCAGTGAGAACCAGTACCTTAGGCCTTCATTGAGCTGGGAAGTTCTTTTTCTACCTAAACCTCATCTGCCCTCTTCCTCCAGTCTATACTGGCCTCTTTCTGAGCCTTCTTACAGGATTTTTTGTTTGAGGGTCTTTCTCTTCCTTCTTTTATAGAATATAAAAGACTTGACCGGCCTGGAACTCCCTATGTAAACCATGCTGATCTCTAACTCACAGAAATCCACCTGCCTCGGCCCTCTGAGTGCTGGGATGAAAAGGCCCTGTTTTGGGTTTTCTCTGATATGACTTCGTTTGATATTTTTAAGACAGGGGACTGCAGAGTGGCATTGAACCGTATCCCTCAGTTTCCTGAGTATTATTATCCTGGGATAATGATCATGAGCCACCACATCTGGCTCCTCACAATTTTAAAGGTTTCTATGTTCCTTTTCCCAGATTATGAGGTAGGAAAAAAGCAGATATCCCCAAGAAATAGTCATTGATTTCAGGGAAGGCAGGCAAAGCAGAAAGACCTCCCTGAGTCCGGAGACCTCATAAGAAAGGTCGCTTTACCACTACCACCACCAGGACAGACCCAAGTCACCAAGCCCACCCCTTGGGCTGTGGCAAGGGGGACGTCCCTCCTCCTGAGAGCCCGAAGGCCACTGATAGACATTCAAAAAGATTCTCCAGTAACTGTAAAGGCCTCTCTAACTTCTTTCAGCTGACCAAGATGAGAAGCCAGAATTACCCCCTCCTCCTAAAATGTCCCTAATTGTTATCCTATCCATCACAATGCCAGGATCTTCTCCATTTCAACAGAGTACCAGTTCCTGCCCCTTCTGCCTGTTGCTCCAGTGTTGCAAGGCGTGTTGCCCTCCCTGGCACAAGGGTTCTTTCCTCCCAGAACAAAGGGCTGCCTCCGTAAAAAGAGCAGATTTGAGCTGAGGCTGTGGGGGCAGGGAGGAGGGTGGTGGCCCCTTGGGTGCCCCTGGTTCACGTTTTCCAGAGCCTGATGCCCTCAGACCCTACAGGAGGTTGTAAGAGGAAATGAGCTCACGCTGACCGGCAGGCCAATTCCTCCCTCCACAATGCACAGCACGAACCTCCTCCACCCCCTCCCACTTCCCAGAAAGTGCACTGTCCCCCACCCTGCTGCTCCTCCCACCTCTTCCTGCACCTTGACCTGCACCCCTCCTTGCCTGCCAATCATTCCTATCCATCTTCTCCGCCCCCCCCCATACATACCACCACACATACTCTTTCTGTCTATCGTCCATCCGGGTTCCCCATCCTCTGTCTCTGTGTGACTCTATCTGTACATCCTACCATCTGGCCCAGGAACCACTTTCTTCCTTGTAGGATCTTACTGTGGGTTTGAGACAAGCGTGCTCTTGCTGAGTTGATGACCCTCGTGGGGGTTCCCCTTCACCAGTCCAGTCATGGCTGCTGACTCAGTTCTACCACAGGAAGCAGGGGACCTGCAAGGGTGTGGCAGGTGGCCCTGGGGATATAGGAACCAGGCCCTGTTCCTTCCCTTCAGTGACTTGATCTTCCTAACCCATGATTCTATGGTGAGACCCCAGGGCAGCCATGGAAGGCTAAAGAAACAGGACAACTGCCTATATGAGCCGCCTCTGTCTGAATCTTTGGGCTTTGTAGCTGAGCAGACCTGGATGAGGGGAACGGAGAGGGAGGCTAGCTGGGGAGCAGGCTCCTCACGGACAAAGGCAGGGAGGGCTCTGGTGGTGTGTGGGCAGGAAGTGTGGAGGGATGAGGAAGGAGACAGGAGGGTGTGAGAGACGTTGTGAGAGCCACGGCTCAGGCACTTAGGTTTTGGTCTGGCCTGGCAGAAACATGAGGTCATGGTGTGTTTTGTTACCTCAGGCACACAGTGAGGAGGACAGGAACCAAAGAGAATAAAAAAGCAGGTTAGCGGTTAGCGATGTGGGGTAAGCAACAAACGTCAGAGGCTTTGGGACTAGGGGAAGGGTAAGGCGATGGAAGAATCTAGAACAATTTTAAGGTTTATGTAGGATGGTCCTAGGAGAGTGAACAGGTCAGGTACCAAATCGTGAGATGTTTCAGTTAAAGTTATGAAGGCCTTGCCATGCATAGAATTTACTATTGTGTTTAATGGACAAGGAAACTAGGGTTCAACCAACTTAAATACTTGTGTGGGTTTGGTTTGGTTTGGTTTGGTTTTTCGAGACAGGGTTTCTCTGTAGCTTTGGTGCCTGTTCTGGAACTAGCTCTTGTAGACCAGGCTGGCCTCGAACTCACAGAGATCCACCTGTCTCTGCCTCCCAAGTTCTGGGATTAAAGGCGTGCGCCACCACCACCAGGTGAGTTCACACACTCAATCCACACTCAGTGAAATATTCACTGGCCGCTTAAATCACGGGTCTGGTGGCTACTCAGAAGATAGGCCTGAGCTAGAGTCTAGAAGTCTGGAGAGATGGGAAGCAGCTGAAGAGTCTCTGGAGAGAGTAAGGAACGGGGTGACATGGAGGACAGAACCTGAAGGAACAGCAGCCTTTAGGGACAAACAGAAGAGACACCCAAGCAAGTGGCATTGTAAATGGGGCAAAAAGGACTCCTGGTAGATCGGTGGGAGCCAGCGGGGGTCAAACCATGCATATGGGCAGAGCGAAGAGGAAGCTGTGAAACTGAGCAGGAAGGTGGCGTGGGGTGGGGCAGGCCAGGCCAGGCCACTTGACAGTCCAGGTGAGCCTTGGGCAAGGCTGATGCTTGAGTGGGAAGGTCAGAAAAATCAGATGAGAACAGGTACCTGAGAAGGCCTGAGGGACAGGGATGCTGAGACAGGCCTGGTGGCTCATGTTTGTGATCTCAGTATTTGGGAGGCTGCGGCAGGAGGATCACAAGTCAGAAGTCTAGACAGCGAGTTTAAGGATAGCCTGGGCTACATGATCAGACCCTGTCTTCAAAAAACAGAGTTGAGGGGGAGGAGCTGGAGGGATGGCTAGGCAGTTAAAAGCACCCACTGCTTTTGCAGGAGATCCAGGTTTGGCTCCTAGCACCCACATAGCAGCTCATAACCCCCAGTAACTCTAGGTCCAGGGGCCCAGCATTCCTTCTTGGCCTCGGTGGGTACCAGATACAAATGTGGTACACATACATATACCCAGCTAAACGCTCATCCATCTGAGATACAAATAACTAGCTGGCTGTGGTGGTGCACACTTTCAATCCCAGCACTCGGGGGACAGAGGCAGGTGGGTCTCTGTGAGCTGGAGGCCAGTCTGGTCTACAGAGTGAGTTCCAGGGCAGTTAAGCTGTTACACAGAGAAACCCTTTCTCAATAAATAACTAAATAAATATTTAAAACATTTAAAAGTGACTAGAGAAATGGCTCAGCAGCTAAGAGCAGTGGCTCTTATAAAGGACCCAGGTTCAGTTCCCAGCACCCACATGGTGGCTCACAACCACCTACAACTATAGTTCAAGGGGATGTGATGCACTTTTGTGAGCTCCACAGGGACCGGGCACACTTGTAGTGCACATATATTCATGCAGGTAAAATACCCACATGCAGAAAATAAGTATATCTTTAGAACACTGCTGTGGTTTTTAGTATAGGGCCAAGCAAAATGGTGCAGCAAGTTAAGACAACTTGCCTCCAAGGCTAATGTCTGAGTTCAGCCCCCAGAATCCTCATGGTGAAAAGCCAGAACAAACTTGTCTTTTGACCTCCACATGTGCACAGTGGCAGGCGTACAGGCATGTGCACACAAATAGACACACAAAAATCAATAGATGTTGTGTTAAAAACCAACAATAGGGCTGGAGAGATGGCTCAGAGGTTAAGAGCACTGGCTGCTCTTCAGAGGTCCTGAGTTCAATTCCCAGCAACCACACAATAGCTCAAAATATCTATGATGAGATCTGGTGCCCTCTCCCGGTGTTCAGGCACACATGCAGGCAGAATACTCTATACATAATAAATAAATCTAAAAAAAAAACCAACAATAATATTTGAAGGCTGGAGCGATGGCCCAGTGGTTAAGAGCGCTGGCTGCTCTTCCAGAAGACTCAGGTTCGGTTCCCAGCATCCACACTGGTTCACAAGCATCTGTAACTCTAGCTCCTGGGGACAGAACAGCCTTTTCTGGCCTTCACTGGCACCACGCACACACGTGGCACCCAGATACACATGCAGGCAAAACACCAGTTCATGTGAACTGTAATTAAAAGAGAAACCAAGCATTTGAGAACATGTGTCTGGGAAAAAGACTGAGGACATTCGGGAGGAAGCTGAACGGACGGAAGAAAAGCATCCCCAGGACTGGACAGAGACCGGGAGGACCACACGGGAAGGGCCATGGAATCCTGGAAGAAAAGCATCCCCAGGACTGGACAGAGACCGGGAGGACCACACGGGAAGGGCCATGGAATCCTGGAAGAAAAGCATCCCCAGGCCTGGACAGAGACCGGGAGGGCCACACGGGAAGGGCCATGGAATCCTGGAAGAAAAGCATCCCCAGGCCTGGACAGAGACCGGGAGGGCCACACGGGAAGGGCCATGGAATCCTGGAAGAAAAGCATCCCCAGGCCTGGACAGAGACCGGGAGGACCACACGGGAAGGGCCATGGAAGCCTCAGTGTTGGCCTGGTCCTGAGTTGGCAAGAAGTTTAAGAGTGCCACTGAGGGAGGTCTGAGATGAGATGCCCAGTCCTGTTCACTAGGCAGCTGTCTGACTTTGAGGACAAGTACATTGTCTGGACTTCCATCCCACCCTTGAAGATCAATCAGTAAGGCCTTCTCTCTCCCTCTGTGAATGGACAGGCATAGAGGCTCACATCTAACATCAGACCTGAAGCTCCCGGGACCTGTAAGGAGAACACGGGGTCTCTTCCACTGAAAACATCCTAAATTCCTTGGTGCGGAAGGTCAGAGGATTGGGTACAAGTGTGGAGACTGGAACTCAGTTGGCAGACGCTCCCCCAGCACACACCATCCTCAGAACGGGGAGAGGTAGTGCCTACCTAGAACCATCGTATACGGGCTGCCCGTGCACGCTTCAGCACTGCCCGGGCGCACATTTCTCTCATAATCCCAGCTCTGGGGAAGTGAAGAGGAGCGGATTAGACATTCAAGGTCATCCCCAACCACACATTATCGAGTTATAGGCCAACCTGAGCTACATGAGAACTTATTTTTAGGAAAAAAAAAAAAAACCGGAATGTGGTTTTTGCTGAAGTTATATTGCTTTTACATGCTGGTAAAGCCAATATCCTGTAAACTGAGCTGGGTGTGATGGCATATACCTGTAATCCAACACATAAGGCTGTATAGGAGATTTGCCATCAGCTCAAGGCTAGTCTGGGCTACACGGAAAGTACCAGGTCAGCCTTGGTTACATAACAAGACCTTGTTTCAAAAAAAAAGTTAAGAAGCTGCCATTTGGGCCACCATACGTTGGGAACTGTCTGTAAAATAATGGACTAAAGGGCCAAAGGGTCATGAACTTGGCCTCTGCAGCAGCCCTTCCAATAAAGGAAAATGAGTGCCCCCTGGTGGAAGAAGAGAGGAGAGTAGGGTTAAACAGGAGAGCTGGTCTTGGCAACCCTAGCTTTCAGCTCCTAGATCCTCTGAAGTCTCCCAGAGGGAACCCAGTCCTCTCTACAGTTTGCATCTCCAAAGAGCATGGCATAGTGTGCAATGGAGTGGTGGGGACAGTTTGATGAAAGAGACGGCGTGCTGGCCCTCTGTATTCTAGGGAGGGAGACGCACAAGGATATTCTGGGATGGTATGGCAATGGAAGCCAGGGACTGAGAAAAGAAGGCAATGGTCTTGGGAGGTTAGCTTAGACTCTTAAAGGCCCCTGAGTGGCCAAGGACTGAGGAAGGAGGGAGTGGTGGGATGCAAGCTCTGGCAAACCCGTAAGCCTATTCTGCAGACTCACACCTTTGGGTTTGTTTGCTCTGCTTGAGACAATCTCACTACGTAGCCTTGGCTGGCCTGGAACTTGTTAGATAGACTAGGACTGACCTCGAAATGACAGAGATCTGTCTGCCTCTGCCTCCTGGGTGCTGGGGTTAAAGGCAGAAAGCATCACAAAGAATTTGGGGGGGGGGTTCTTTTATCAAGGCAAGAGTTTCTCTGTGTAGCCCTGGTTGTCCTGGAACTTGCTCTGTAGACTTGGTCTGTTCGATGCTGGCCTCGAACTCACAGAGATCCGCCTGCCTCTGCCTACAGAGTGCTGGGATCAAAAGCGTGCACCACCACTGACCAGCTATCACAAAGAGTTTTTAATGCTGTCAGTGGGGAAACTATTCATTCCAAAAGATTCCAGTCCCTACTTGATCCCTGCTGCCAGGCCCCTATGGCAGAAGTCTGACACACCTCGGGAAGGGAGGTTAAAGACCTCTGGCTAGGTTAGGGCTAAGGCATTAGGGTCTTACCAAACAGCCGGGCCCCTAGCCTAGCAACCCCTGGGCAGCTGTCTGGGGGCTGCAGTTTCCCTGGGCAGGCAGCAGTCACAGGAAGGCTGGGCAGGTGTCACCGCAGGAGGTGATAACCCTGCTCCATCAGAACTGGCTGACTGCTATGGGGTGGCACAGAGATGAGGCCTTGGGTGGGTCTCTGCCCTACAACGGGGTCCTAACTGTAGGCTGTCAGCCAGGGAGCCCCTGGGTCATGGACTGAGGGACTGAGCATGCATATGATGCTAAAGGATGACTCAGAGATCGTGGTACCTGCTAGGAGGGCTTTGGAACACCAAGATGGAGGGGAAAGGGACTGAACTATGTTGAGCGCTGATGATGGCTCACGGTCTTTCTAATCTAATTTCGTTTAACCCCATGAGAACACTGGAAGAGGAATATAATTAGGTCCACTGTGTGAATGAGGAAACAGGCTCAGAGAGGTTAAGTAATTTATCCAGGCTTTCCCAGTTCAGATCCAGGACTCAAGCAAGGTCTGATGGTAACTACTTGCTCTCTGCTCTAGGGCACTGTGGGAGCTGAGGGGTATCAGGTCAGCTTAGGCTCTGCCCCGTCCCCACATAAGAGGGTCTGTTTCACTCTCAGGCTGCCCTCCTGGAAGGGTAGAGGAGCAAAGAGAGTAGAAGGGAGGAGGACAAGGAAAGAGGGGAGGGGAGGGGAGGGGAGAGGAGGAAGGGGTGGGTGGCTCCCACCTCCCCCTGGAAGCTCTGGAAATCCCCAGCAGCTGCCCCTCTCTCCTTTGTCTGGCCCTCAGCCAGCCCTGGGTGGAGAGAGGGGAGTCCAATGGGGAGGAAAGGGGGCGGAGCTGGAAACAAGATTGGGGGAACCTGGCAAATCCAGTCCCTGGGAGAGATTCCAGACAGGCTCCCCTTTAGGAAACCCTACATGCCAGAATCCACACATACCAAGCAGACACACAGGGAGGGTCTTGCACTATAAACGGATTCTCTGCTTTATAAGAGGACTCAGCACATGGGAAACCTAAAATAGGAGCTGCGGCTCTGGTTTCAGAAACACCCCTTACAAGCCATGCTTCCGGTGGCCTTGAACACCAGTCACTGGCAGAGATGCAGGCAGGGCTCTGGGTATAGGATACCCCAAGGTCTTAGACATGTCAAGCCGGCACCTCCACTCTGCTCGCACAAATCCCCCCACACCGCGCCCATCATAAGAGTGAGCTCACATTTGGAAGGCCGTAGGCTGAGTAGACTTGCTCTTCTCCATAGCTGGCAACTCTCACAGCAGCCTGGAGACTCACAGTTCAGGCCTACGAGCAGTGCTCTGAAGAGCCAGGCTCACATGTACACTCCTGTAGCACTAGCACTAGGGAACCCAGCCACACAGTGATACATACACACACACATACAGAGAGAGAGAGAGAGAGAGAGAGAGAGAGAGAGAGAGAGAGAGAGGAAGAGGAGAAGAAAAGAATGTCCAATGTCCTGTTGTCCTGTTCTGCTCCCTGGGAGGGAGGGCAGTGGGCTTGGTAAGGCCTGTCCTTTGAGAAAGGGAAGAGGCTGATACCAGAATAGAAGAGGATGTCGCTCTAGAAGCAAAACTCACCTGGAGGAGTACTTGGGTGGGGGCTGTAGGGGACAGGAACAGTGGCCCTAGCCTTCTTGCCTTAAAAAAAAAAAAGAAAGCTGGTGTGTGGTGGCACACGCCTTTAATTCCAGCACTTGGGAGGCAGAAGCAGGCAGATCTCTGTGAGTTCGAGGCCAGCCTGGTCTACAGAACAAGTTCCAACAAAGCTACACAGAGAAACCCTGTCTTCAAAGACCAAAAACATGGAGGTGAAATTCATGTAACATAAAACTGATATTAAGATTAAAGAATTCAGCAGCCTTTAGTAAGGCCCCTGACTTTTTAGTGTGCCCATCAGTACTCAGCAGTAAGAAATGAGGAGTGGTGTCCCTTCCCCCTACCAGACCTACTGCTTCGGGAGCTGCCACTGGCCATTTAAATTAATGGCCAAGATGCCAAACAGGCCTGGAGACTGGAGTAGCCCATGACCCCGCCCCAAACCTCACAGCCCAGCCCAGGAAAGAAACCGGGAGCACTCAATGCTTCCCAACCTTCCAGAATCTAGGTTTATCCATCTGGTGACTCTTCACCATCGTGGGTAGCCCATGCCTGAACCTCTCTGTAACAGCTCAGTGGGGGAGGTCGGATTTTAAGAGGTTAAGCGGCCTAAAGCAGGAAAAAGATGGTTACGTGGACAGGTTCAGCACTTCCAGAAACACCTAATGACGGAAAAGCCAACTCCACCACTCCAAACCCCACCCAAGGACCTCATACAAGCAGCACCCTTGGGAGCATGAAGGACACTTCACCCCCATCCATTGCTGCCCCTCTGAGAGCCAGAGCTGTGAGCGAAAATCTGCTCTCCCGCCCCCCCCCCCCCCCCCCGTCACTGACCTGACTGGCCAGGCTCTCTGAGGTTTGCAGAGCTAACAGAGTGATAGTCTCTAGTCTCTAGCTCATACCCTCAGTGCCCAGCCAGAAACCTGGGTAAGAGGCAGGCAGCCGCCCACCTGGCCAGAGCTGCAGTGCTGCATTTGGGGCGCATGTGGCGAGACTCCTAGCCCACCCCTTCCTCTCATTGCCGTGAAATGGTGGCAGCAGTTGCTGCAGCTGCTGTAACTGGGAGAAGAGGCAGACAGGCTGGGAGAAGTCCCTTGACACGTAGGGGGGAAGGGCCGCTGTATCTTGAAGTCCCACTGGAGGGTGGAGACCTGGGGGACAACGAAGTCGTGCGGCCACCCCTCCGTTCTGCAGAGCCCGCGTCCCCTCAGGCCTAGGTTTAGAGAGCAGGGGCTGGGGGCTTGCCTTCCCGACTGAAGATGGGGGCTTCTAAATGTGCGTGTGGGGGGGTGTAGAGTGCACCCTCTGCTCGTGCCTCCCTGGCTATCAGCGTTGGGGGAGTGCCCCCGAGAGCGCGCGTGTGCCTGTGTGCATCAGCTCGGTGCCCCATCCCTTTCCTCCAGCTCGGCCCCGCCCAGAGCCCCCGCGCCCGCACCCCTCCCTCGTAGTCCGGCCATCACTCCTGCCTCGCCCACCCTCGCCGGGTCACCGCGCCCGCAGCCCTGGTTCTCAGACACGCGCCCGTACCCGACATCCGCTGACCTGCTCCATGCTGCGACCGCTATGCTGTCCTCCGCGCGCTGGCCCCAGAGGGCGCAGGGGGCGGCGGCCCCTCCATGTACCTTGGCCGGGCAGCTGCACCCGGCGACCACGAGCCAAGCTAGGAGCGCCTGGACTCCGCCGCCCGAGCCCACCCCGCCGCGGGCTCCGCCCCGCCGCAGGCTCCGCCCCTCCGCGGGCTCCGCTATCTCCCCCGGCCCGGGTGGGGGCCGCGCTCCACGAGCTCACACTTCACACACGCAGACACCGGCCACCAGCTGCGCGAAGTCTCACACTCTATCACACACACTGTGCATCCCAGGGCCTCACACATCCAGGGGCTCTTCCTGCCTCCACCCATAGTGCTGCCTGTCCTGGCATCTTGTCAGTGGAGGGAAGACTCCGGCTCTAGGGGAAGACCCTTGTCACTTTCCTGAGGCTAGCCAAATTGAGAGGGCCCCGCCTCTCCTTTCACAGGCTCCAGAAAGAAGCTTGGACAAGGGAACCAAAAGGCTTGTGGCAGAGTTGATCCGATGGCCCAAATGGCAATGGGCCACTTCAGAGATTGAGAGCCAGCAGACATACTCACAAAGTGCTGAACTCAGGGAGGCACTGTGCCACTCCACAGGGCAATGGCGGTGAGAACAAGCAGAGGTGATTCCTTGTTGCCTAGGTCCAGCCTTTCTGTAAACACGCACTGGGGGTTTTGCCTCGGGCATGGGGGTGGGGAACAGGGATGGATGGAGATTCCTGTCGCCCACTTAGCATGCCATGCCCCAGCCATGAGCCAAACCAGAGGATGACCTAACCCACTACCAAGAAGGGACTTTTGGATCCCACATGACAAGAGTATAAGGTTCACCGACCCTGATGAAGGCCAAGAACGTGCCCAAGCAACTCCTTCTCTTTGTGGCAACCAAAAACAGGGTGTTCCTTGTCACAGACAAAGCAGGACCAAACTGAGAGGGACATTACATGAATAGGCATAAATGAGGTAGGTGTTCTGCTCCAGGGCAAGAGTGGAATCCAGAGGGAACAGGGTCGCCAGTTCACCTGCTCTGAATTGGGTAGTGGGATTCCTGCCATTCACATGCAGGAGCGGCTGCTGATATCCACGCTGGTGTCCAGGCTGGCAAGACACTGGCCCCACATTTCATACCCAGTCTCTCTGTCAGGCACCAGAGGGTGAGCGAGAAGGGAGTGGGAAGCTGAAATAGAGAGTTAAGATCTCAACCTACCAGACAAAGGGGGCTTTATAGGCCGGGTGTGGGGGGGGCCTTGGGGGGCAGGGAGACCCAATTAAGCACCCAGCTGGTTTCTTTGGTATTGAAGTTGGACTCGCCAGCTCCTCCCATGCCTCCATACTGAAGGGCATCAGGAGGTTTGCTCTGAGGGTAGCAGCAGAGTTCCAGAAGCAGCCCTTATCCTTGGCTGGCCCTGGTACCACCCACACACTCCCCACCCAGCTGACTGTGAACTCTCTCGGCTTCACCGCCATGTCCTCTAGGTGGCCTCATGGCCCCTGTCTGCTACCCAAGGGCCCTGCTGACTGCCTGAGGAGGGAGGGCAGTCCTGGGTGGTGTCACAAGGCTATGGGGTCAATGGACCCTTTGTCCCTTTATATTAAGTCTGTCCTGGACTAAAAAGATAGGAGTGCCAGCAAGTAAGCATGTTCCCACCCCCCAACTGGCCTCTTCCAGACCCTGGAGGAGCTGGACTCTGGTTGCAGAGGCCAGACAGTATTCTTTCCCATTGGTGTCCCTCTCATTCTCCTTCAGTAACCAGAAAATGAAAGCAGCGTGTCTCTAGGCACCCATTTCCAAGCTACTGAAATAACCTCTGCGTGGCAAGGACTTCGCAGGGTCTATCCCTATACATCTTTAATCTTAGCATTCAGGAGACAGAGGCAGGCCAATCTCTGAGTTCGAAGCCAGCCTGGTCTACAGAGCAAGTTCCAGGACACCCTGGGCTACAAAGATGAAACCTTGTCCCGGGGAAAAACAAACAAAACACACTCCAAACAATAGATTTACAAATAGAGTCCTTACAGAGAGGAGTGGTACCATCTGCCATCTCTGCCCAGCCTGTGGGCATTATATGCATCCCCAGTAAAAGCCCATATGCCCATCTTACCTGGTTCGGGACCTGGACATGCTCTTACCCTTTGGCACCCTGTCTAAGTCAGAGTCTGCAGCAGCTGCTCCACCTGAGGGGTAGAGCAGTGGGAACAGGACTGGCACAGCCTGGTCACCTGGTACGAAGCTTAGTTCTTTTCTCAGATTAAAAGACAGACATTCTCGCCTCCTAATGAGTGTCCAATACACTCCCTTCAGCTTCCTTGTATTTTTAGACAAAGTCTTCCTTGTAACCCTGACTGGCCTTAAACTCAGTACAGAGCTCAGGCTGGTCTTGAACCCATGGAACCCCCCTCCTTCAGCTCTCTCCTGACTCCTAGGATTGCAGGTATGAATCCCTACTGCCATCTCCAAGCCTCCCTTTAAAGAAAATGTTTAGTTCCGGTCAGCATAGAATTTTCCAGTCGTCTCTTGGTGAAGTCTGTCAAAAGCCAAACAGACCAAGACTCAAGTCCAAGGTCTACCTGAGGAACCCTGTGGTCTTAGGGAAGTATTCTCACATCTCTGCGCTCCAACGGAAAATAGGGGCAGAAAAGATCACACAGAACATGGGCAGAAAGCACTGGGTGTGTGTGAACGAGCCACGTGCACACACACTTCCTACTTCCAACAGGGGTTGAATTAATTCAGCTTGTGTTATTTTTAGCTTTAGAAGCAGGAGACTGTTTCTGACCTTGTCATTCAGTTCTGATAGTCTGTATCCTGCTATGCCACCTGCCTTTTGGGGGGACCACAGTGATACAGCCTAGTCTGCCTTCCTCCCTCTAATGGGACGTTGAGAACCGTGAGGTGAGAAAGGAGGGTGGCCCAGGAGGGAATGGAAAGGAGGAGAGGGAAGCGGCCCTCCTGCACCTGCTTCTTTGAGAACAAAGCCAAGCATGATGCAATCTGGCCGGGTGCAGCTGAGGCTGCCAGGCCTGGAGAGGGAGAGTGGGTGTCAATTGGGAAAGGTGGCAGGCACCCGAGTGCACACAGGTGTCCCTGGACGCCTTACTCGGGATTCACAGCTGGTCACGAGGCCTCTTCAGAGGACTCCTGGATCCCTCCTGAAGCTCCTCCCCCAGGGCCTGGTCCCGCCCCCAAATTCTTGCAGCAGCTTTCTGGGCAGGAGCCTGACATGATGCAACGAAAATCTCAGCTCAAGCAGCCTTCTCCCCCAGGCGAGGTCTAGACAGGAGACCCAGGAAGTAGCACAGGCCTGATTGGCCTTCCCCAGCAGGCCTCGGAGTGCCTGTTGTCCCTTGTCATCTTAGAGAAAAAGGGACGACGTATCCTCTAGAGGAGGTGGGGGGAGAGAGGCTGGGGGAAACTCAAGGGCCTGCACGAAACAGCACATATTTAGAGAATTACACCGAATCCTAGGATGACACCAAGCCGGGCAGGAGTCCCACCTGTCACTGACCATCGTCAAGCCAGCCAGAGAGAGACAGGCACCCACCAGTGTGGGGTTGTTGGCCTCAGCTCTGCACATGACGAGAAAACATGGCTCTCTCTGCACCTCAAAAAGGGTTTTTTCCCTCGCGTATGGCCAGGCTGAAAATGCCGGAGAAGCCAGAGTCCCCGACTGGCCAAGACGAAATCTGGCCGCAGAAGAGGATTGTGAATTTGTGAATATTTATCCAGGCCTCACCCACTATACCAGCCTGAGAGCGCAGCTGGGTGGCCTGGCTCAGAGCAGCCACTAGGTGGCAGGAAAAGCTCGAAGGCTCATCTAGCTCCGTCCACGCCGACTCCTGGCCCCAGAGCTCCCAGAACCAGGCGAAGTTCCATTCGTAGGTCCAACAGCTGCCTCGGAATTCTTTTCCTTGTTGAAGGTTCACTGCCCCGTTCAGTTTGTCCAACCCTAGCCCGAGTGTTACAGGTTGGCGCTGGCACTCACGAGGTGCAACAGAGAAGGGCGTGCCCGTGCCCTGTCCTGATCATGCTTCTCTCCAACCACCTGGGGGAGATTCAGCCTGGCGTCAGGCAGGTTCAGGAGCTGGAAGTGTGATTACAGCCCAGTGCTTCTGCCCAGCCTGAGACCTACCAGGCCATACTCCGCTGCTCTCCCAGCCTCCTCACACATGCTGGGTTCTCCCCTAGCCAGTGAGCCTCAAACTTCTTCCAAAGTTGCTTCTTTTTCCAGTCCAGTGTGGTTTCCATCCCAGCTCCCCCGCCCCCACATTCATGCCCAGAGTTGATTTCAGCCAGGAGGGCCTGTCCCTGATGCTACCTCCCCCAGTCTAAGTGTGTACCCTCTGTGTGTGTGTGTGTGTTGGTCAGAGGACAATTTTCAGGTCGCTTTTCTCCTTTTCATCACGTGCCTCCAGATCCAAGCATTGAACGAAGATAGCCAGCCTTGGCATCAAGTACCTTTACCTGCTAAGCCTTCTCACAGGCCCTTACATGTGGTTTGTAGAAAGAATTTTTTTTTTTTTTTTTTTTTTGGTTTTTCGAGACAGAGTTTCTCTGTGGTTTTGGAGCCTGTCCTGGAACTAGCTCTTGTAGACCAGGCTGGCCTCGAACTCACAGAGATCCGTCTGCCTCTGCCTCCCGAGTGCTGGGATTAAAGGTGTGTGCCACCACCGCCCGGCTTAGAAAGAATTTTTTATTTTTAGTTTTAGACAGGTGTTAACAGGCTTTTTCTTTTTGGGCCCACCAACCAATCATGACATGGAGACTTGTTATTAGTTATGTTCAGACTTATCTTAGTTCTTGTTAATCTGTTTCTTTTTATCTCCATTTTGCCTCAGGGCTTTTTAAAAAATATTTATTTATTATGTATACAATATTCTGTCTGTGTGTGTATGCTTGCAGGCCAGAAGGGGGCACCAGACCCCATTACAGATGATTGTGAGCCACCATATGGTTGCTGGGAATTGAACTCAGGACCTTTGGAAGAGCAGGCAATGCTCTTAACCTCTGAGCCATCTCTCCAGCACCCCCTTTTTTTTTAGATTTATTATGTAGTGTTCTGCCTGCATGCCAGAAGAGGGCACCAGATCTCATTGTAGATGGTTGTGAGCCACCATGTGGTTGCTGAGAATTGAACTCAGAACCCCTGGAATAGCCCAGCTATGGTGGAACACGCCTTTAATCCCAGCATTTGGGAGGCAGAGGCAGGTGGATCTCTGTGAGTTTGAGGCTCAGCCTGGAAAAAAAAAAAAACTGGAAGAGCAGCCCGGAATTTTTTTTTAAACATTTGTGTGTATGAATGTTTTGTCTGTACGTATGTACCAGGTATGTCTGTTGCCCATGAAGGCCAGAAGAAGGTATCAGACCCCTGGAACTGGAGTTACAGATGTTTGTGAGCCATGTGGGTGCTGGGAATCCAAACCTGGATCCTCTGCAAAAACAAGTGCTGTTAGCCAGTGAGCCATATCCTTCCAGCCCCTAGGTTTTTTAAAGAATGGGAGGGAGGAAACAGGAGGCAAGGCCACTTGGGAAATTGCTGAAACTGTTTAGATAAAAAGGGGGATACCTTCCAGGTAGTGGTGGCACGTGCTTTTAATCCCAACGCTCTAGAGGCAGAGGCAGGCAGATCTCTGTGAGTTCAAGGCCAGCCTGGTCTACAGAGCAAGTTCCAGGACAGGCTCCAAAGCTACACAAAGAAACCCTGCCTTAGGGGAAAAAAAAAACAAAACTCTACCAAAGTAGAGTTTAACAATGCAAAAATACCCTCCTTCTGAATCTCTTGGGAAGGAGTCCCAATGACAATTCACTTATGAGCTTGAATGAACTCTTGAGCTTTTGACCGAACAACAAAGAAAAACATTGGGTGCCCAGAGTCCAACTGGCACAAATATGCAGAGTCATGAGGTGAGATGCTCATACTGAGATGTGGGAGGAGTCAGGAAAGATGGAGAAACTTTCCTTATGTCATCTCCACCAGGGGACATTGGCCATTATAGCAGGGGCATCTTCCACACTGCTGTGTGCAATGGACTTCTAAGTTACACATGTGCATGATGAGCTCTGCATGGAGGTGATGGGGCAGCCTTTGGGACAAGAGGCAGCAGCTGCAGTGGATAAGACCGCAAAGGTGAAGAGGTGGTTACAAGTTGTTGCGTGAACAACATTTTGGGCCCAAGTTTACCAAAGGATGCTCATTCTTCCAGGGGTCTTAGGGTCCAAGTCAGAGGGCCCGGGCCTAGCTTTCTTAAGCTGAGTTCACCAGGACTCACCATGTTGAGTGATCTGGAGTTGGAACAATGACCATCAGTGCTACATTTGGAAAGTATATTCTGATAGCACACTCTAACACTCTAAATGAGGCCTGCTTGTGACGGGCTCCCAAATGGCTAGTGAAACCTACCCAGTAATACTGTTGACTTTATTGTTGTAGGCACTTTTTCCTTCAACAACGAAGGAAATTTTACTCAGGAGTTATCATTGTCAGGACCACGGAACAGTTTTCTCACAAGGACCTTCCATTCCCACATGAGCTGACGGGGGCCAGCATAACTAGAGCCCACCTGCTTAGCCTAAGGAAGAAGCTTCCCAGGGAATTCAGCAGGAAACCTACAGACAAATTTCCAGGCAGCACACTGGTCCCTTAAGCAGAAAGCAGAAGACTAAGTGGGGAAGGGTAGGTGGGGTTGAAATAGCTCCCAGTACAGCCCTGCACCAATCAGGAAAGTGACGGCCTTGCCCAAGAGCTGGGAGGGCCAGGCTGGAAAAGTGGCAAAGAAGCTTAAGGCTAGCCTCACCAGAATGGCTACTGCCACATAAAAATGTGCCACTCCACATTGTGCCTCAGCTCACCCAGGCAGGAAGGCTGCAGGCACCTGCCCACTCTCCCCAACGTCCTCTGGAATGCTCCTGCACTTCGTAGGGCAGCTCTGGGCAGTGGCCATCAGCCTCAGAAATTTTCCAACAACTTTACTCTAAAGATGGTACTGGGTGTGTTCTGCATGGCTACCAGTGCAGGGACCCCATGCCCAGGGAGGGTGCAGAGACAGGAGACCGAAAAACATGAATTCCAGGAGCAGATCATTTCTAAACATTTTTATTTCAAATCTCTTTTCATCCCTCCCCAAAAAGACATGGGTCGGTACAGCAATCATAAAAAGGAGATACAAACACAAGAGTCAAATGTCTCCCGCACTGACACTTACAAAAAACCGGGAATTATACACAGGGTTTCCAAACAGGACCTGCAGCAGCTACTAATGTCCCTTTACAAGAGTCAAACATGCCTATTGATACAGTATTTACAGACACCCCATTCTGGAACTAATCTACAGGGACATCCCAACACCCGCCCCTCTATGCCCAGAAAAATACCAACACACCCAAAGTGCATTTGTTTTGTTTATATCAAAACATCTTTTCCTCTCCCCATCCCACCCCAGACCCCCCCCCACCCATTTAAGATTGGCCTGCAAGTCTATTTTAACCATTTAGTTTTTTTATACTTTATGAAAATAAATTATACAGCAACTATTTTAATAAATTAAGCACAAAAAGGGAGAATAAGAAGGAAAACTAAATGGGAAGACAAAAACCAGGCCAGGCTTTGGCTCGGAGGACAGGGGTGGCTGAGCAGGACAAAGTGGTTGCAGGAGTATGGCTCCCCTCTAGTGAAGAACCCCCTAACCACCGAGTCCAGAATGACACCCCTCAGCACGCAGTTTCTGAAAAACCACCAGAATGCACAGCAGTGCCTGTGCCATGCAGCACCAGTGTGGGCATCCCAATGTCTGGCCTGCCCAGAGCGGTGCCTGGATCTTGCCTGTCCCTCTTGGGAGCACCAGGGATGGAGTGGTCAGACCAGGCCACTGTCCGCTGAGCTGCGTGCACAGTGGGGGGTCACACCCAAGGGGGCTGAAGAAAACTGTCTTATTTTCCCTATCTGTCTCCAGAAGCAGCTGCCATCGCAGTCCAGCTGCGATCCAATGTTGCTGTGTGCCCGCTACAGCTGGCTGCTTTTGTTTGCTCCTTGATGCCTCTTGGCATTGTGAGGAGGATTGGTGGGGCAGGGAGCAGCTCCAGGGACCCTCTTAAACCCTCTGAAGATGAAATGGGAGTGAAGGCATGTCACAAACTCAGCATGCAGGATTGGCTTTCCGGGAGGTAGATGAAGTGGGAAGGGACAGGACAAAGGACAGGAAAGACAAGAGGGACAACAGAAGAGACTAGATGACCCCTACCAGGACACCAGGAAGCAATGAAAGGTCACGGACACATGAAATCTGCACAAAAAGAAAGGTTTCCTCCTCTGGCAGATTACAGAATCGGCATTCTATTTTCAACTGCAGCACCGAGTCCCCAGAGCCCTCTCGGTGATTCAGTCCCATCTCACTCCCCAAAACGTTCTTCTCCACTTGTTAAAGGAAGGCCTCCTGGCACACTACCGAGCACAAAAGGCTCCAATGCCAAAACAAGATGTACCATGCATGGGGACTTGCAGACTTGATTCTTGTGGCCCAGTAATTCTACAGCTATCATAATGGGGCACACCTTTTTTTTTTTTTTCCTTTTTCTTTTTAATAAAAAAGATTTTACTCCCCAGGAGCAAATAAATCATTTTGAACTACTGATAGCACTGCTGCAGTGAACGACGACGCCACAGGTGCGCGACAGCACACATCCGTGTGAGGACAGCCGTGCCATGACCAGAAACAAAACCACACATCTACTCCCCTCTTCCCACAAACCAGACCAAGAGGATTCCCATAGGGAAAATGTCTAACTCAAAGCTCCTCCCCTCCACACAGGGGGCATGCCATTCTCTTAAAGTGGAAAACAAATCCTAGTCGCCGCCAGTGGAGATATCCCAACATCCCAACTGCAGACAAGACTTCTACAAATGAGGACACACATAGACCTTGCTCCTTACATCTCAGTGACTTGACCTCTGACTCCTGGGCTCAAAAATCAGGAGAGGCAACAAAGAAGGAAACTATCTTACCTGGGGAAATTTCTCCTATCCCTACTTCCCACTGGGATAGGGGATTCAAGCAGGCCATGCCCTTCTAGGAGCATGGGGAAGGCTCCCTGGGGCTGTACTCTGAACTGTTCCCTACTCCTTATGGGATATGCATCAGAGAGGAATGTGTAGCCATCCCATCACTCCCTGCTTGGCTCAAACAGCTCAGCCTAAGTGACAGTAGGAAAGGAGAAACAGGAAACTATGGGACACTTCCAAGCTTTTTCAAGAGGCTGGCACTGCCATCTATATTTTCTTCACCTTGGCATAAGCAGGAGACAGGCCATGATCAGTCTAAACATCAAACCAGGACAACTGGACTCCACAGCCAAGCCCCTGCTCCCCCACGCCTATGCTGCTGGCACAGACGTGCATTTCAAGTAATAACAGGTTGCAGCAGTGGTTGTCACTGGCTCACACTGGCACATACCCGTCTTAAGGAAGGTTATAAACAAGCAAAGGTTATAGGCTGGGTCTGGGAGTAGTGCCCCCCCCCCCCCCAACCACAACTCCCCAGCAGGTCTCTAGTGACAGCCTTTCCTGGTCTGTGACTGGCACATAACCACCAAAGACAAGTGGACTGCATTTCCACTAGAACTGCGCAGCATGGGCAAAGGGCGAAGGCCAATGCTGGCTTCTGGCCTTGTTCCTGCTCCCTTCTCCAGCCAGCCTGCAGGACTGCTCTCCCCAACCACTCTCTTCTACCCAAGGCTCCCATGTGCCAAGCCAGGCCTCATGGAGCTGTCTCCCACACTGCTGTTTTGCAACCCATTCTGCCAACAAAGGGTCTGCGTTTGAAATACATGCAGATCGTGAGCACAGTGCAACCCACTTTCCCAGGACACAAAGGATGAGGCTGCCTGTGCTCTGTAGCAGGTCTGGTTTGCACCTGAGCATATAAATTCTCCACTGGTAACCCCAGTACCACAGAGGTGTCTGCTGACTTCTGGTCTTGTCCTCCACAACACCCTCACACTCCCTTAGCCATCAGACCTGTGCAACTATTGGGAAGTTTCAATCTAGACCTTTGCAGTCAAGCAGGATTCTGATGCTATTTAAGGCAGCTGCACACGTGCCATGCACATTTCTCTTCCTGTACTTTAGTTTGAGTGTTCTGTTTCACTGCCCTTGCCTACAACCCAAACCCTCATCACCACAGAGCTTTCCTAGACCATCTGGTCTACCCTGATCACACCCACTCTATCTTTAACAATGGCCCCGGATCTCCTGCTGCAATGAGTGTTCCTTCACATGCAACAGTCACTTTACAGTTCCCTCAGGGAAGGGGTCTTGTCTTCTACCTCATATGTCCTTCCACGCTACCTAGCTCAGAGTCATGCAAACACAAGATGAACACTAATTTTTAAATTATGAGTGGCTGAAGTTGGAGAAAGAATCCCTTCCAAAACCACATGAAGATCTCTATGGATTCTAGAATTGGGGCTCTACTGCAGAACAGCCCTTTCTGTATGTATGATGGTGAGTGACCTGTACCCTCCAGAGGCAGAGCTTACAGGTACGCCAATCTCTGATCTTATGCTGTTGGTCATATGAAGTCAAGTAGGAAAAGGGTACCACGAGACATGTCCGAAGTGGGCTAGACTGACACGCACACAGTTCATTTCTTTCCAGCCAGTTGAGGAAGCTCATTCCCTTTCTGTTTAGCTAAAGGAGGAAGAAGGTGATTCTATGCAGAGGGAGCCCACAGGCCACTTTCCAGAAGAAATAGTTTTCTAATTTTCCAAGACACAGGGCTTCACCCTAAACCACCCGAACTCCAAACCTGATGATGTTCAGTTTGTCATATAAGGCAGATACAAGCAGAGAGAACTCAAAGGCTATCGCATGGAACACTAGAGGAGAGTAAAGAAGACCCAACAACTACACTGTTCATCTTGACTGTTACTTCTTCCAGACTAACTGTAGGAGAGCCAACTTATGTAGCCAATGACTGGCCATGGCAAGCTTCAGACACAAAGACAACTCAAGCACTAACATTCTTTCCTCTCTTCACATCTATCTCGAAAACAGGCAACTTTCAAACTAGCATCTGATAGACTTCCCAGTAAAGGAAGGGCAATGAGGTCTGACTCAGGAAATATCTGGGTTGCAAGAATGAACGTGGGGAAATGAGGAAGCCCTTGCCACCTCCCATCCCAGAGGTGGGATGACAATGATAAAACTATGATCATGAGACTCTTTCTGCTCTATGGAAATCCCATTAAGGCTGAGACATGCAGACTCCTTTAGAAGCACAACAGCTGTTTCTCACTTCTTCCACATTTCCTCTCACTAGCTGACAGATGGGGGAACACTGACTCCTCAGCTGTAGGTATGCTTTGCCATGAAGAACCTGGAAGCATGCGCCATTAACCTCAGCATCCCAGGACTGGAGCTCTGAACTGCCCAAGTGACAAGAAACACTCCTGCCTTGACAGCTGGCAGAAGCAATAGGAGTGTTGTTATAACCAAAGGGAAATGTACAGTTATGAGGGAAAAGAGGGTGAGGATGGAGGGAGAACTGGGTTTGCCTCGGGTCACTGAGCTTAAGGAATTTAGCACAACAAAATGAACACCGATTCCATGAGAGGCGGTTCTGAAATCAGGTTTGTAAACCTTAAAGGAAAGGAGCGGAGTCACCATTCCTCCAGCAACAAGACCAGCCGTTTCTCTTTACCCATCACCCCTTCGCTCATCTCCTACTGAAGTTGGAGATGAGAATCGGATGCTTTTCCTCAGAAACCAATCTCATTCTTTTTTATGTCTCTGGCTCCCCTGCTCTTCCCCCAGGGTCATGGAAAAGATTTCAATGCTGCCTTTGGCACCAGCCGACCTACCAGCCCTTCCCTCCCCTTTCCCCTGACCTGCTCATCCCAACACCACTTTCACTTCTATGGGTACAAACCCCAGCTGCCTTTGACTGAGTTTCCTACACTGAGAAATGTAAATATCAAAACATAACTCGTGAAAACAAACAGTGTTAAGACTTCTTCCAGTTTTCCAAGGAGCTCATCTCTGGGGTGGCACAGGGTTGGGTAGAACAGGGAGCCCCACTTGGAGGATGGTTGTGTGCTTCTTTGAAGCCCCAGAGCTGCAGGGAAACCAAAGTCTGTGCTGGGAATCACAACACCTCTCTATTCTCTCTTTCTGCCAAGTTCTTCTTTTGTGGTAGCTTCATTTGGTTCTTCAAACTGGAGCTTGGCAATCAAAACACCTAGGTAAAAGGGAAACAAAACAAAAACCACAGTTCTAACAGAGTAGCAGAGAACGAGAGGATAGACCAGCACTGGAGGTGGGAGAAGATCGGAATGGCAGCTGGACAATACTGTACCAGATGTTCAATTGCCTCTGTTCATTTTGATCCTTGTCCTGTATCACAAAGCCACAAAGGACATAAACGCTCAAAGACTTCTTTCAGTTGCCCACCCTAATACTCTGGTTAACTGTATTTTTAGTCCAAACATATCCTCCTGTATGATGATGTCTGGAGCCCCTACCCACCAACACCTGAGGCCTTCTGAATGTGCTCCTGATGTTGTGAGTTTCTTGCAGGGCACAGCACCCACAGAAATCATGCTATAACTGAAGGATCCTATTACTTCTCAATAGTTGTAAGCTACTGGACATGGGTGCTGGAAATTGAACAAGTCCTGTGCAAAAGCAGTATGTGGTCTTAACTGCTGAGCCATCTCTTCAAACTCTCTCTCCTCTCCCCCACCTCACTCCCCTTCCCTCTTCCTCTGTCTGTCTGTCTGTCTGTCTGTCTGTCTGTCTGTCTGTCTATCTATCTTTGGTATGTGTGTGTGGTAGTTTGAAACACGATCTCATGAAGCTGGCCTCAAACTTGCTGTGTAGCTGAGGCCAACTGTGAAATCTGACCCTGTGGCCTCCACGTCAGTGTAGGGATTATAGGTGTGTGCCACCATGCCCAGTCTAACTTATCCTTTTGAACACCTACTCTATAGTGGCTGATAAAAGGCAGACTGCTTTTTCTCATGCCCCATCTCAAGTTTTGAGCCTTGGTGGAACTCTTGCTAAAATGCATGCCTTTTAAAAATAAAGGCATACATGAATTCCTTCCAAGTTTATCTCCTCTTGGGACTCTTGCTTTCTGTATCATGCATTCAGTAATCTGGAGATCAGATGCGGCACATATGAGAAGGCTGCATATGCAGTCACTGTGTCTGCCTTACTTATGCTGATAGTATGCCACCCCACCCCTTACACTGGGTCCTCTTGTGTCACCTCCCAAATACTAGGATCACAGGTGTATAACACCATGTTCTTCTTGGTTAAAAAAATAAATTATTATTTTTGGGGTTTCTTCTTCTTGTTATTGTTTGTTTTCCCAGACAGGTTTCTCTGCTGCCCCAGCTGTCCTAGAACCTCACTTTGTAGATTAAGCTGGCCTTGAACTCAGAGAGATCTACCCGCCTCTACCCCCAAGTGTTGGGATTAAACATGTGGATGCCATATTAAACCATAGATGCCAAAAAAAAATTTTTTAGTAGTACTAGCAATCAAGCACTCTCCTATTGAACTATGTATCCCCAGCTCTCTTTTTTTGTCTCATTCTTTACAAAGGAAAAAACTGTATTTATTTTACTTTTACTATATTCATTAAGTGTTTGCCTGCATGTACGGATATGTAGCACATGTAAGCCTGGTGTCCACAGTGGCCAGAAGAGGGCACCACAGCCCTTGGAACTGGTGTTACAGATGGTTTTGAGTTGCTGTAGTGATGCTGAGAGCTGAACCTGGGTCTTCTGTAAGAGATGTAAGAGCTCTTAACCTGTGGGTTGCGACCCCTTTGGCAAACCTCTATCTCTAAGAATATTTACATTACGATTCATAACTGTAACAAAAATTACAGTTGTGAAGTAACAACAAAAATAATTTTATGGCTGGAGATCACTCCAACATGAGGAACTGTATTGAAGGGTTGAAGCATTAAGGTTGAGAACCACTGCTTTAAGCCTTCATGCCTGTTGTGTTTTTCTGCAAATGAAGTATGTACCTACTAGGGAACCAATTATCAGACAAATGCGTGGGTCAGAAGTATACTCAGGAAGTGTCTAGTGGCTTGATAAAGAGGCTGGGTGTTCCTACCTTCTTATGCTGAACAGCAGAGGCCCTCGCTGCTACGTGGAGGGCTCCACTTCTTGCTTCTGTTTGGAAATGAGCTGCGCTTCCTTTAGGGACAGGTACACCTCTTCCTGAGGATCATAGTAGTAGAACTTTCGAATGTAAGAGATCAGAGGTCTGTGGAAAGCAAACAGACACAGGGTGTACTGTTTAAGAGAACACTTCTCAGGAAATTGACTGTTGTCTCTTTTAAGAAACCTCTCTTGCTGAACCCTCCCTTCTCCATTGGCTATAACTACTGAACAGTCTTTGCCAACCTGATAAAATTCTAACCTCACTCCTTACACACTTCTGTCTCCCTCGTTTTACTGCTCTGCACTCTGCCCAAGGCCTGCAGAGTGAGGCCAACAGACATAGCTTCCTTTTTGCTCCAATGATTCAACTCTAGAGTTAAGTGCTAAGACACTGCCTACAGATATTTTATACTGCGTTTGGCCTCTGGGAGCAACTTGCAAGCTTCAAAGGCATTTCTAACCCACCATCCCTGCCCTAACCCTGATGAACCCATTATACTTAGGCAGTGGGAGATCCGGGATATGATCTATTCGCACAAGCTGCCGAATCCGGAATCTGCAAAGATGCTGGAGGGACTTGACATTGCTGAATCTGGACACTGGATAAAGCAGCTGTACTGGTGTTGGTGGCAGTCCTTTAAGAATGAAAACAAAGAGAAATCTTCAGACAGAGTAATGCAGCTAATGACAGAAGAAGAGAAATGTGGGGGGCGTCATAAGGCTGTGTTAGAGTTCATGCATATACCCTGTGCAAAACCCCTCACAAAGGGCTGTGTCAGTCATCTGTGAAGCACCATTACCATATGTTACTCACAGAATTTAGTGTCCTCTGATAACCTTTCCAGAAACATTTGTCTTGTTTTGTTTTTTTCCAGACAGGGTCTTGCTACATGGCACAGACTAAACTGAAACTTACTATGTAGACAGGCTAGCCTCAACCTACAGCAATCCTCCTGCCTCAACCTCCTGAGTACTGGTACCATAGGTGTGGGCCACCACACCTAGCTTCCAAAAGCACTCCTATCTGTGGAAAACAGTGTAATAAATGAGGCCAAGCTAGAGACTCCTTGGGGCCAAAGGGCCAAGCACAGGCCTGAGGGTCTCAGGAATGGACAAGAACCCAATGTCTCCCTATTGGGAATGTGAGAAAGTTGTTCAGTATTATCTAGCAATATCCTGAATACCAGGGCTCAAGATGTTCAGAGGTACAATGGCTTGAACAGCCTTTATTACCAGAAAGGGTCATGTGTGTTTAAAGTTTAGCCCTTCTTGTAGAATCTTTTTATACACTGTGAAGATGTCTTTGTCAAGGCACCTTCTGATTGGTTTATTTGGCCAATAGCTAGGTAGGAGGTCTAGGTGGGACTTCCAGGCACAGACAACTCTGGGAAGAAGAGAGGCCATGGAGATGTGGAACAAGTTGGACACACAGAATGGGACAGAGGTAAAAGCCACGTGGTAGAATATGGATTTTAAAATATGGGTTAATTTAAGTATTAAGAGCTAGTGGGACAAGCCTAAGCTAAGACCAAGCTTTCATAATTAATAATGATGTCATGCCGGGCGGTGGTGACGCACGCCTTTAATCCCAGCACTCGGGAGGCAGAGGCAGTCGGATCTCTGTGAGTTCGAGACCAGCCTGGTCTACAAGAGCTAGCTCCAGGACAGGCTCTAAAGCTGCAGAGAAACCCTGTCTCGAAAAACCAAAAAAAAAAAAAAAAAAACAAAAAACAAAAAAAAAAAAACAACAACAACAAAAAAATGATGTCATTATTTAGGAGCTGGCTGGCGGGACAGAAAGAGACTCACTACAAACCCTCTCTGCAGCAGTGCTGGTATAAATCATTGAAGCTCTGAAAGGCCCCACAACATACCAACTAGTAAGCAGAAAGGACAGGTATAGCAGGGAGAGCTGCTGTCAAAACTGCCACTCCTGCACCTGTCTTTTCAGGCCAGACCAGGACAGCTCTGTCCCATCCTTCCCTCATTGTTCTCCTTTCGGTATTACCCCTGAAGCATTAGGCTGGGTTACAGTGACAAAGATGATGATTCTTCTGAAAGAACTACAGCCAGCTTGAGAAAGTGAGCTCATGGACCTGCCAGGACCCACAGCAAACACCTCCACATGGATCAGCAAGCTTTATGCTGGGAAAGCCCAATTCCACAGTCAATGCCACGGAACAGACACCCACTAAGAATGGCAGGACACGAAAACGTGTTCAAATAAAATAATAATGTGCTGGTTTCCATAAATGAAGGAACTATGGATAGTAAGAGGAGCAAACTGAAAACACGGCTGAAAAGACACTGAATGAATTCTGTTGTTTGGTTTTTCAAGACGAGGTTTCTTTGTGTAGCCCTGGCTTTCCTGGAACTCACTCTATAGACCAACTGGACTCAGACTCAGAAATCCACTCTACCTCCCAGAGAGCTGGGAGGTACTAAAGGCATATGCCACCACACCCAGCTAGGAATTCTTTTCTTAGCCATAGTCCTATCCAAAGAAATACTGCAGTCAGGACTGGAGCAATGACTTAGCAGTTAAGAGCTCTTCCAGAGGACTGAGTTCAATTCCCAGCAATCACATGGTGGCTCATAATCATCTATAGTGGGATTTGATGCCCTCTTCTGGTCTAAAGGCATACATACAGATAGAGCACTCATATACCTTAAAAAATACATCTTAAGCCGGGCGGTGGTGGCGCACGCCTTTAATCCCAGCACTCGGGAGGCAGAGGCAGGCGGATCTCTGTGAGTTCGAGGCCAGCCTGGTCTACAAGAGCTAGCTCCAGGACAGGCTCTAAAAAAAGCTGCAGAGAAACCCTGTCTCGAAAAACCAAAAAAAAAAAAAAAAAAAAAAAAAAAAAAAAAAAATACATCTTAAAAAGGAAAGAAATACTGCAGACATAACTAGTTAGAAAATAATAAAGGCCACCTGCCCTCAGCACCTGCTCCACTTAAGGAAAGGACCATGGTGGCTCTGCCACATGTAAAGGGAACCTTGGGAGAAATTTTTTCTTAGGTGGCTCCTCTGAGTACTTGTCCTCTGATAAAGGGTATTCAAGACAGCCAGTGGTGATTTGTGAGTGACTAACGTTTGCTAGACACCTCACGCTGGACAGACCACAGCTCCCAATCTAAAAGCCTTTAGTCTTCTTCCCCCATCCAGGTGGCTGATCTTTTCTTTCTTTGTAATTTAAATGTTATTGTTTAGTGTGTGTTGTGTGTATCTCTATGTCCCCCAGTCCTAGGAGGCCAGAAGTGGGTATCAGATGCCCTGGAGCTGGAGTTACATGCATTTGTGAGCTGCTGGGAAGAGAAACCCCAGTCCTTTAAAAGAACACTCTTTTTCTAAAATATATATATAATGTATACAATATTCTGTCTGCGTGTATGCCTACAGGCCAGTAGAGGCCACCAGACCTCATTACAGATGGTTGGGAGCCACCATGTGGTTGCTAGGAATTGAACTCAGGACCTTTGGAAGAGCAGGCAACGCTCTTAACCACTGAGTCATCTCTTGACTGCTCAGCCATCACTCCAGTCCCTTTCTTTAGGTTTTCTGTGTGTATGTTTTTTGTTTGTTTGGTTGGTTGGTTTTTGTTTTTTTGTTTTTGTTTCTTGAGATGAAGTATCACATAGTCCAGGCTGGGTTCCTACTACCTCTACCTCCCAAGTACCGTGAAGTAAGCAGGCAAGCAAGAAAGGAAAGAGGAAGGAAGTGAGGGAACAGAAAGGAAGAAAAGAGGGACAGGATAAATGGGAGATCATTAACATAAAAAAGTCAGTTTTACCAGGTGGTGGTGGCTCACACCTTTAATCCCAGCACTTGGGAGGCAGAGGCAGGCGGATCTCTGTGAGTTCGAGGCCAGCCTGGTCTACAAGAGCTAGTTCCAGGACAGGCTCTAAAACTACAGCAAAACCCTGTCTTGAAAAACAAAAAAACAAAAAAACAAAAAAAAAAGGTCAAATTTTTAAAAAGGAAAGATTTTCTTTGGCTTCTGGTTTTGGAAGCTCCAGTTGCCTGGTCCCACAGTGAGGCGACACAGAGTTAGCATAGGAATGTGCCATGGGAAACTGCCTTTCAAAGGACAGCATCAAAAAAGTAAAAGCACTGGGCGGTGGCACACGCCTTTAATCCCTGCCCAGGCAGAGGCAGGCGGA
Source organism: Arvicola amphibius (assembly GCF_903992535.2). NCBI lineage: Eukaryota > Metazoa > Chordata > Mammalia > Rodentia > Cricetidae > Arvicola > Arvicola amphibius. The sequence continues at coordinate 24,211,944 of NC_052050.1, forward strand.
TCTCTGTGAGTTCGAGGCCAGCCTAGTCTACAAGAGCTAGTTCCAGGACTGGCTCCAAAGCAACAGAGAGAAAAGAGAGAGAGAGAGAGAGAGAGAGAGAGAGAGAGAGAGAGAGAGAGAGAGAGAGAGAGAGAGAGAGAGAGAGAGAGAGAGAGAGAGCGCACAGCTATGACCCAGGGATGATGGTGATGTACCTACTCAGGAAACAGAGCAGATTGGTCTTTGAGTTTAAAGCGGAGGCCAGCATGACCTACATAGTGAGACCCTTCCTCAAATCAAAATAAACAAACCAAAACTTAAAAGAACACAGAATGATAGGCTGTAGTAGTTGCCGATATGACAAGAGATTTATACAAAAAATGTACAAAGACCCAGGAGATGGCTCAGGCCTTTACTTCTAACACAGGGCAGAGGCTTACAGGGGCAAAAGCAGGCAGATCTCTGTGACTTCAAGGACAGCCTGGTCTACAAAACGAATTCCAGAACAGCCATAACTCTTACACAGAGAAACCCCATCTTGAAAAACAAAAAAAAGAAAGAAATGTATGAAGAACTTTTAATAACTCAATAATGAAATATATAACCAGTTGAAAAATGAACAAAGTGGGGGTACTTAGTATAGCACAGTGGTAGAGCACCTGCTTTGCATGAACAAGGCCTTAGTTTGACACCCGGCACCTCAAAATAAATGAAGCTTAAAAAAATGCAAAAGTATTGTGCCTATAGCTGTGATGCTGTGAACTGTCAACTTGAAATGTACCTCTGCAGAGTTATCTTGCTTATATCAATTGAGGAAGGTCCACCCACAAGTCTGTATAAATACAGAAAGGGAATTGAGCAGTAGCATGCATTTATTGCTCTCTCCTGGCTATGGATAAAATGCAACCAGCTGCTTCAAGCCTCTGCCACCGTGACTTTCCCACCATGACGGACTATATTACTGGACTCAGCTGTGAGTTTAAAATAAACCCTTTCTCTGTGGAGAGATGGCTGGACTGTTACATGCACCAGTCGCTCTTCCACAGATTCAACTGTCAGCACCCACACGGCAGCTCACAACCTTCTCTAATTCTAGTTTCAGGGGATCTGATGTCCTCTTCTGGCCTCCCTGGATACCAGGTATACATGTGGTACACAGACATACACACAGGCAAAGCACCCACGTATATTGTGCTGGCTAGTCTTCTGTCAACACAAGCTAGAGTAATATGAGAGAAGGGAACCTTAACTGAGAAAAGGCTTCCTTAAGATTGGGCTGTGTATAGGTAGACTATTTTGGCTGTAGGACATTTTCTCAATTAGTGATTGATTGGGGGGTTCACTGTAGGTGGTGCCACTTTTGGCCTGAAGTTCTGGGTTCTGTCAGAAAACAAGCTAATAAGCAGTCATGAGAAGGAACAAACCAGTAAGCAGCACTCCTCCATGGCCTGAATCAGCTCCTACCTCCAGGTTCTCACCTGGTTTGAGTCCTGCCTTTGCTTCCCTTGATGGACTGTGTGTGACTCTTTTGCTCCCTGTGGTAGTTGGAATGTAACAAGCCCCCATAAGCTCATTGGGACTGGCAATATTAGGTGTGGCCTTGTTGGAGGAAGTGTGTTGTGTCATTGCAGGGGTAGGTTTTGAGGTCTCTCATATGTTCAAGACACCACCCAGTGTCTAAGACCACTTCCTGTAGCCTGTGAAAGATGTGGGACGCTCAGCTATCTCTCCAGCACCATGTCTGCCTGCATGCTGCCATGTCCCACCATGATAATAAAGGATGAATCTCTGAACTATAACCCAGCCAATTAAATATTTTCCTTATAAGAGTTGCTGTGGTCATCATGTCTCTTCACAGTAATAGAAAGCCTATCTAAGACACTCCTCAAGTTCCTTTCCTTTTTTTAAAAAATGATATTTATTTATTATGTATACAATATTCTGTCTGTGTATATGTCTGCAGGCCAGAAGAGGGCACCAGACCTCATTACAGATGGTTGTGAGCCATGCTGGGAATTGAACCAAGGACCTTTGGAAAAGCAGGCAATGCTCTTAACCTCTGAGCCATCTCTCCAGTCCCCCCCCCCCTTTTTTTCCAGTGAGGCTTTGGATCCACTCCTGGAATTTGCTCCATAGCTATTGATCATGATGTTTCATCACAGCAATAATAACCTAACTAAGGCACACATAATATAAAAATAGAGGGGGCTGGAGAGATGGCTCAGAGGTTAAGAGCATTGCCTGTTCTTCCAAAGGTCCTGAGTTTAATTCCCAGCAACCACATGGTGGCTCACAACCATCTGTAATGGGGTCTGGTGCCCTCTTCTGGTCTGCAGGCATACACACAGACAAAATATTGTATACATAATAAATAAACAAACAAATAAATAAAATAGTTAAATCTTTCAAAAAGTAAACCCTTCTTCCTTTAAGTTGCTTTTTATTTTATATTATTTTAATTTGTCTTTTTGTTGTTGTTTTGGTTTTTTTTAGACAGGGTGTCACTATATAGCCCTGGCTGACCTAGAACTCACTTTTAGTTATTATGTGCATGTATATGTGCCTGCTTGAGTTTATGTGCACAAGTGTACATATACGCATGGAACCCATAAAAGGGCACTGGATTCCCCCCCACCAGCTGGAGTTACAGGCAGTTATGAGACGTCCGATATGAGTGTCGGAAAACAAGCATGGGTCCTCTGCAAGAGCAGTATACACTCTTTTAAAAATGATTTATTCATTTTTATTTTATGAGGATGAGTGTTATGCCTACATGTACGTGCACTACATGCATGCTTGGCATGAGGAAGCAAGCAGAAGGAGCTGGATGCTTGGGAATTGGAATTAGAGACAGTTGTTAACCACCATGTGGGCGCTGGGAATGGAACACAGGTTCTCTGCTAAAGCAGTAAATGATTTTAACCACTAAGTCTTATCTCTGGCTTCCCTAAGACTGCTTCAGAATATTTGATCATAGCAACAGGAAAAGAAACTAAGTCAGAAATTGGTACCAGGAGTGGGGTGGGGTCGCTGCTGATAAACCTGGTTATATGGTCCTTAGGTCACTGAAACTGTTTTGTGGCTAGAATATAGAAGAATTTGGAACAGTGTATTTAAAAAGCTCTTGAATGCTGGAAGCTGAGCTTAACTGGCCATTCTCCTGGGAACTTGGGAAGCAAGAATACTGAAGAAATTTGGACAGTGGGGGCCCATTCATGAGGTTTCAGAGGGGAGCAAGAATTCTATCAGGAACTGGGATGGAGGCCATTAATGTACTGTTTTAGCCAAGAATGTGCCTTCAATCTGTTTATGTCCTGAGAACCTGAGAAAAGTTGAAAGTTAATGAACTAATTTGTTTGGCATAGGCCATTTCAACACAAGAGAGCATTCAGGCTAGTGCTGAGAAAAGCAGCTGTAATTATAGAAATCGGCACCATGGCAGAGATATCTCCTATCCCTACTAACACAGCAGGAAAGGAATCCTGAGGGAAAACTTCACCCCTTGGGGGCCCATCTTGTGAAGACTTGGGTTCATTTAAGCTCATAGGCCCAGGAGCCCTTCAAAGTTGAGTGTATAGCTTATTTGATTCTATAGGAACTCACAGTTAAGACTTTGTTGATGGGTCAGCAGGGTGGCTCAGTGCATAAAGGTGCTTGAATCCAAGCATTATATTGTGTTATATTAGATATAACATGACCATGAGCATGGTTAGCATTACCATTTTAACAGATTTATAATCACCTAGGCTTTGAGCATGCCTGTGTAGGATATTCTTGATTATTTTAACTGAGGCAGGAAGACCCATTCAGGTAAAAACTTAAACATATAAAATAATAAAATCTAAAGAAAAATTAATAAAACAAACCAAAACATTTAAAACTAAAGAGAGCCAGGCAGTGATGGCACACACCTTTAATCCTAGCACTCAGGAGGCAAAGGCGGGCAGATCTCTGAGTTCTGGGCCAGCCTGGTCTACAGAGCAAGTTTCAGGACAGCCAGGACTGTTACACAAAGAAACTCAGCCTTGAAAAAAAAAAAAAAAAAAGAGGATCCCAGAAAATTCTTCACAGACCTCAATAGAATAGTACTCAACTTCATATGGAAAAGCAACAAACCAAGGATAGCCAAAACAACCCTGTACAATAAAAGAATTCCTTGAGGCATCACAGTCCCTGACTTCAAACTCTACTACAGAGTGACAGTACTGAAAACAGCCTGGTATCGGCATAAAACAGACAGGAGGACCAGTGGAACCGAATCGAAGACCTGGATATTAATCCACACATTTTCGAATACCTGATTTTTGACAAAGAAGCAAAAAATATCAAATGGGAAAAAAAAGCATATTTAACAAATAGTGCTGGCATAACTAGATATCAACATGTAGAAGAATGAAAATAGATCCATGTCTATCACCATGCACAAAACTCAAGTCCAAATGGATCAAAGATCTCAACAAAAAGCCAGCCACACTGAACCTCATAGGAGAGAAAGTGGGAAGTACATTTGAATGCCTTGGCACAGGAGACCACTTCCTAAATATAACCCCAGTAGCACAGACACTGAGAGAAACAATTAATAAATGGGACCTCCTGAAACTGAAAAGCTTCTGTAAAGCAAAGGACACAGTCAACAAGACAAAACGACAGCCTACAGAATGGGAAAAGATCTTTACCAACCCCACATCAGACAGAGATCTGATCTCCAAAATATACAAAGAACTCAAGAAATTGGTCATCAAAAGAACAAATAATCCAAAAAAAAAAAAAAAAAAAAAAAAAAAAGGAATACAAACCTAAATAGAGAACTCTCAACAGAGGCATCTGAAATGGCTGAAAGACACTTAAGGAAATGTTCAAAATCGTTAGTCATCAGAGAAATGCAAACCAAAACAACTCTGAGATTCCATCTTATACCTATAAGAATGGCCAAGATCAAAAACACTAATGACAACTTATGCTGGAGAGGATGTGGGGTAAAGGGAACACTCCTGCATTGCTGGTGGGAATGCAAGCTGGTACAACCCCTTTGGATGTCAGTGTGGCGATTTCTCAGAAAATTAGCAAACAACCTTCCTCAAAACCCAGCAATATCACTTTTGGGTATATATCCAAAGGATGCTCAACTGTGCCACAAGGACATGTGCTCAACTATGTACATAAGCAGCATTGTTTGTCATAGCCAGAACCTGGAAACAACCTAAATGCCTCTCGACCAAAGAATGGATAAGAAAAATGTGGTACATTTACACAATGGAGTACTACACAGCAAAACAAACAAACAAACAAAAAAACCCGACATCTTGAAATTTGCAGGCAAATGGACGGATCTAGAAAACATCATTTTCAGTGAGGTAACCCAGACCCAGAAAGACAATTATCATATGTACTCACTCATAAGTGGTTTTTAAACATAAAGCAAAGAAAACCAGCCTACAAATCACAATCCCAGAGAACCTAGACAACAATGAGGACTCTAAGAGAGACTTACATAGATCTAATCTACATGGGAAATAGAAAAAGACAGGATCTCCTGAGTAAATTGGGAGCATGGGAACCTTGAGAGAGGCAGGGAGGGGAGCAGATAAAAATATAGAGCTCAGTAAAAAAATATATATGTGTGTGTGTGTGTGTGTGTGTGTGTGTGTAAAAAATAAATATATATAAGCAAATAAGAAAAAAGAATGAGAAGGAGGAGAAAGAAGATGAAGAAGACAAATAAGAAGAAAATTAAAAAGAGTTTGTTTTTTGTTTCTGGGTTTTTGTTTTGTTTTGTCTTGTTTGAGATAGAGTTTCTCTGTGTAATAACCCTAGCTGTCCTGGAACTAACTCTGTAAACCATTACAGGCTGGCCTTGAACTAAAGAGATTTGCCGGGGGGCGGGGGGGGGCTGGAGAGCTGGCTCAGTGGTTAAGAGCACAGCCTGCTCTTCCAAAGGTCCTGAGTTCAATTCCCAGCAACCACATGTGGCTCACAACCATCTGTAATGAGGTCTGGTGCCCTCTTCTGGCCTGCAGACATACACACAGACAGAATATTGCATAATAAACAAACAAACAAACAAACAAGAGATTTGCCTGTCTCTGCCTCCCAAGTACTAGAATCAAAGGCATGTGCCACCACCCGGCATTAAAGAGAGATTTAAAACTGGGCATGATGGCACATGCCTTTAATCCCAGCATTAGAGGCAGGGTAGCAAAGAAGTAAGTGGATCTCTGTAAGTTCTAGGACAGTTGTAAAGACTAAACTTTTATGTGCAGAGATAGGCACTTCAGTGATCCAAGTACTGGTAATAGAAAAATGAAAGACACACTTATGATGCCAACACTGAGGAGGTAGAGGCAGGAGACTCAGGAATTCAAAGTCTGCCACAGCAATATAGTCAGTTTGAGGCCAGTAAGGGCTATACATCATTGCGGGGGGGGGGGGGGGGGGGGCGGCTAAAGAAAAACAAAAGGAAATCTTAACTAACAACGAAGAAGATAATTAGGTAGAGTTATGGGAAAAGTTGTGCAGTATCTGGCAGTGCTCAAGTTCTGCCTGAATGGTGTTCACCTTATACCTAGGAAAAGTGGTCTTATTAGCCCTCCTCCACCATATGTCCAAACTGGATGGGTCAAGTCTTTGAATCTAATAATGATTTTTACAGGAAATACAGAGAGCCATATTGTAACCATGGGGTTACAATAGGTAAATTCCAGACAGAACGATATTTTACTTAAAAATATTTTTGAGGCAGGGTTTCATTCTATGGTACTAAACTTGAAACTTAAAATCTTGTCATAGCAGGGCAAGTTTGTACGGCAGCTTTCAGCTATAATTCCAGTACTTAGGAGGCTAATGCAGGGGGATTGTCACAAGTTCCAGGACTAGTCTGGGCTACATACTGAGCACTGAGATCAGCTTCAGCTAGATAGTGTACTTGAAACTAGCATGGGATGCATGAGACACCATCATCCAAAGAAAACACACACACAGGAAACACCACCTCTCAAAGCAGTCACACACACACACACACACACACACACACACACACGACAAACCACCTCCCCAAACACACACATACACACAGAGACAGAAACAGACAGACAGACAAGAATGTGATTCCACAACAGAGTTTGCCCAGCTTGCCCTGCCCAAGACCGTGGGTTTAGTTCACACCCTGAGTGCTAGAATTACAAGTATGCCCACTATACTTAGTTTATGCTGTGCTGGGGACTGACTAAACAAGCATTCAACCAACTGAGCTAAATGCCCAGTCCCATTACCTATAATATAATAGACTAATTGATTAGCTAATTTTGAGGTGGTTAAAATTAAGAGATATTTACATTAGAATCTTGACCTATACTTAGTATACAACAGGCACTCAATAAATAGTAGCAAATACTACAAACTCTAGCCCATGTACAATGTTAAAATATCAGCTGCAGTTTCTGAAGATAAAGCCCATTTGAGCTGTACTGGTAGAGTCTAAGAGCCTACCAAGTCCCTCAACAGTCTGCAAGCAGAGATGCCCCAGAGTACTATGACATCTTGCTGAATCTGCCTACTTTACAAAAGCTGAGCCCACTCTTTCCCTGAATATCACTTCTATGTTTGGGAGTTCTCCTACCTTTGTCTTCCTGCCATCCCTTCCTAAGGCTATGAGTGCCGGAAGGCATTGGCTAGCTTACTTTTTATACTGAGTTACAAGTAAATGTTAAATAAGTATCCATCATATCCACAAATGTTAAAAATTGCTAAGCAGAGTCAATCCTGAAGAATTCTAGCATTTTCCTTCAACTGAGACTAACACATGAGCCCCGATGGTGTTGGCAGCACAGCAGCAAATACCAAATGAAGTGAAAATTAATACAGTTCACACCCTGTCGTGCCTTATTTAAATCACCAACATTATACAAACATCACTGTCACCTGGCCCGATCCTGTTCCTGATGTTCTGCCCAAGGCTCCCCAACAACTCCTACATTTTAGAGCAATTTCTTGGCACCCTGCTTAGGAAGCTAATTTGATTCAAAGTGAAAGCACGAAGCTCTCACTAAAGTTCTGTTTGTATCCTACAAATTCCTCACATTAATGTGCTTGTTAGTGTTCTTTACCCAATGCTCAAAACCAGTTTCCTCTAAACCATTCCTTCACCTTCTCTGACAGGGACTAGGCAAGCGCCTTCTTGAGTGGGCTGGTTGACTATATGACCACAGCAGTGAAGCCAAGAACAGGACAGCGCTCCCAAATGGAGAGAAATCTTTGTCTTTAACAACGGAACAGATGCCAATATACCAAATAAAAACAAAGCAACAGCAACAACCACTCCACTCCTCATCACCAGCTAGCACGGTATGGACAAATCTATAGCAGGCATCTTTTCCTAAACAGCTGAGCCGGCCTCCTGGACCCACTCACCACCGCCTTCCCAGTGAGCCCACTCTCACGTCCCTGTCCCCAGGGAAGTGACACGGGAGCTCTCACTTTCTGTTTCACAGGAGTCAAGACACCTGTGACAGCGGTAAGGAGCCATTTCAGTGTCAAATGGTACAAGATGCCTGGGTTTCAGAGATGGGAGGAGTTTTCTTATTCACATGGTCAGAGAAGAAAAATCATTTTTCAGAACATTATAGGATTAATGTACAAGGGCTGGGGTTAGTCATTGGACTCTGCAGGAAAAGGGATTCCTACAACAGACAGGTCAGAAAGTTTCAGGTGTGACCTTTGTTTGGCAGCTGGGGCATTCTGGTAGGATACTAAATCATTTCCAAGTTAGGTTTTATATTTAATACAACTAGCAGGGGCTCAGGCAAGAGGACCGTATGTTTAAGACCAGGGCTACACAGAAAGTTTAAGACCATCCTAAAATAACACAATAAGGCCCTGTCTCAAAAAAGCAACAACAATAATAATTAATATAACTATAGCTTTACCTGGAACCCTGGATCTCAAGAAATAGAGAAATTTCCCATTCTTGGAGTGCATGATGGCTCTCTTAATGAACTCTACCACAGACTGACAGCGATCCTCAAACTTGGGATGGCACCATAAGCTGAAGGTTCCTGAAATGGAAGATTAAAGAGTAAATTTACAAACTTTTTTGGTGGGGTGTGGTAACATTTCCTCGTCATGAGTCTAAAGTAGGTAGATTTGAATTAGAAGCCAGAGTGGACTATATAGCAAAACTCTAAAAACAACAACAACAATAACAACAAAAACCCAAACCAAATAAAGAACCTCAAATGATCTGAGAGGCCGGTTTGAGCATTTTAAGTTTTTTTTTTTTTTTTTTTTTTTTTTTTGGCATTGAGACAGGGTTTCTCTGTTTAGCTCTGGCTGTTCTAGAACTCACTCTGTAGTCTAGGCTATTTGGAACTGACAGAGATCTACCTACCTCTACCTCCCAAATGCTGGGATTAAAGGCATGAGCCACCATCACTTGGCCTAATATTTATTATTTAAAAATATTTATTATTAATTATTTAAATTAATTATTATATTTATTATTTAAAAATAATTTTGAAGGGCAGGAGCGATGGCTCAGAGGTTAAGAGAACTGGCTACACTTCCAAAGGTCCTGAGTTCAATTCCCAGCAACCACAGGACAGCTCACAACCATCTGTAATGAGATACGGTGCCCTCTTCTGGCCTGCAGGGACATATGCAGGCAGACCACTGTATACTTAATAAGTAAATCTTTAAAAATAGTAATTTTGAAAAATTCACTTTGCTGGTTATGATAGCATACACTCTGAATTCAAGCACTCAGGAGGCAGAGACAGGAGATTGTAAGTTCGAGGCCAGCCTGTTCTACAGAGTGAGTTCCAGGTCAGCCAGGGCTACACAGAGAAACCCTCTCTCGAAAAACAAAACAAACAAACAAAACTCTTAAAATATAAGGCCAGCAAGATGGCTTAGTGGATAAAGGTGCTTGCCACCAAAGATGACAACCTGAGTCTTCGCCCTAGAACCAACACAGTAGGAAGAAAGAACTGATTCTCTCCGATTGTTCTGTCTACCATACAGATGTGGTAGCCAGCATAAACATGTTCACACATGCACACACAAAATGCATAAATTAAAAACAATGTAAAAAAAATAAATTCAGAAAAGATCTTCTTTTCCGTATTAAACTATTCCTTAAATGACATACTTCCCATATTTATATTTCCAAATATCTAAGTACACTTATTATATAATGAGATGCACACAGACTATAAAGGATGTGAGAGGTGAGAACTGTAGTAATATGTGTGAATGATCTAAGATCCATGCCTGCAAATATACACACCTTTCCCTCCTTCAAGTAGCCATTCTTACACAGCAAGAACAAAAAAAGTAAAATCAGTCTTGCCTTTTTTTTTAAAGATTTATTTATTTATTATGTATAGTGTTCTGTCTGCATGTGTACCTGCAAACCAGAAGAGGGCACCAGATCTCATTACAGATGGTTGTGAGCCACCATGTGGTTGCTGGGAATTGAACTCAGGACCTCTGGAAGAGCAGTCAGTGCTCTTAACCACTGAGCCATCTCTCCAGCCACCTTTCCTTCTTGAGCTTCTAAAACCCATGCCCAAAACACTAGCAAGTCCTCCTCCTCCAACTCCAGAGTCTCAAAGGGAAAAGAGAATCTGAACTCCTATGACATAATACAAGGTTCCAAAAGAAACACCCACAAAAAGAACATAATTTGTGATAACTAATCGCTCCACGGAACTGCAGACTGGAGTCTCTGCAGTTACTCTTGTATCACTGAAAATAATGAGGGCATGCCCCACTACCAACAGGCACCAGAAACAAAGCTTCTTTCTAAAAACCCCACTATGTAAGAAGGACCTTTAACCACAAAGTCACTGGAGTAGTACTCAGGAGAGCTCTCACTTCCTCATCTATCATGAACCTAAACATCAAGTATTCATCTACTATTCCCAGAGTCTAGCTAATCATCATTCTAATAGTTTCAACAAAATATCTCATTCTAAAATAGTTTATTTCATAACTGGTCTGTCATTCTGCTTTTGTAGAACAGCAGAAAAATAGACAGTTGATGGCTTCTTACCAAATCCCATTTCCAACACTTAGCTAATCAATCCATGGCTGCTGCTGCTTCTTTTTTTTTAAAGGTTTATTTTTATTTTGTATGTGCGTTCCATGTATGTATGGGTATCCATAGAGGCCAAAAGAAGTCATCAGATTCCCTAGAACTAGAGTTATAAACAGTTGTGAGCCACCTGGCTTGGATGCTGGGAACTGAACTCTGGGCCTCTGGAAGAGCAACAAGTGCTCTTAACCACTGAGCCACCTCTCCTAACCTAATTCATGGCTTTTTTTTGGGGGGGGAAGGGGGTCAAGATAGGGTTTCTCAGCTAGGCGGTGGTGGTGCACGCCTTTAATCCCAGCACTCGGGAGGCAGAGGCAGGCGGATCTCTGTGAGTTCGAGGCCAGCCTGGTATACAAGAGCTAGTTCCAGGACAGGCTCCAAAAAAGCTGCAGAGAAACCCTGTCTCGAAAAACCAAAAAAAGAAAAAAAGAAAAAGATAGGGTTTCTCTGTGTAACCTTGGGTGTCCTGGAACTCACTCTGTAGACCAAGTTGACCACAAACCTGCCTCTGCCTCCCAAGTACTGGGATTAAAGCCATATGCTACTACCACCTCCTGGCAATTTATGACTTCTTAAACTTTTTCTACATATGATCTCCACCCCCCAACAAATTTTACATGCAACTCGGGTATCTATGTATTTAAAACAATTATAGAGATAAAACTTTTTTTTTGAAAATCACAAAGATTTTCACTTTTATTTTTATTTTTTTGTTTTTATTTTTCAAGATACCATTTCTTTGTCCTGGCTGTCCCGGAACTTACTCTGTATAGTTCTTTTTTTTTTTTTTTTTTTTTTTTTTTTGGTTTTTCGAGACAGGGTTTCTCTGCAGCTTTTTTAGAGCCTGTCCTGGAACTAGCTCTTGTAGACCAGGCTGGCCTCGAACTCACAGAGATCCGCCTGCCTCTGCCTCCCGAGTGCTGGGATTAAAGGCGTGCGCCACCACCGCCCGGCCAGGAACTTACTCTGTAGACCAGGCTGGCCTGCAACTCAGAGATCTGCCTGCCTTTGCCGCCCAAGTGCTGGGATTAAAGGCATACACCACCACTGCCTGGCCCAGCTTTTATTTTTAAAAGATTATTTAGAAGATGGGGCTGGAGAGATGGCTCAGATCTCTTCCTGAGTTCAATTACCAGCAACCACATGGTGGTTCATAATCATCTGTAATGAGATCTGGTGCCCTCTTCTGGTGAGCAGGCTTACATGCAGGGAGAACACTATATATATGTATATAAAAAATATGGATCTTTGACCAGACTACCATCACTCCTAGGCTACTATTTTTTTTTTTTTTTTTTTTTTGGTTTTTCGAGACAGGGTTTCTCTGTGGCTTTGGAGCCTGTCCTGGAACTAGCTCTTGTAGACCAGGCTGGTCTCGAACTCAGAGATCCGCCTGCCTCTGCCTCCCGAGTGCTGGGATTAAAGGCGTGCGCCACCACCGCCCGGCTTAGGCTACTATCTTTTACATAAAGAATTAAATCTTGGGGGGCTGGAGAGATGGCTTAGAGGTTAAAAGCACTGACTGCTCTTCTGGAGGCCCTGAGTTCAATTCCCAGCAACCACATGGTGGCTCACAACCATCTGTATTGAGATCTGGTGCCCTCTTCTGGCATGCAGGCATACATGGAGGCTGAACACTGTGTACATAATAAATAAATAAATTTAAAAAAAAAAAAAAAAGAATTAAATCTTGGGCTGATCACAGTGGTACACACTTTTAATCCCAGCACTCAGGAGGCAGAGGTAGCAGATCTCTGACTTCTAGGCAAGCTTGTCTACACAGTGAGTTCCAGGACACCCAGGGCTATGTAGAGAGATTCTATCTTAAAAAACAAAACAAAACAATAGCAACAATAAAAAGAGAATTAAATCTTGGCTAAATGATACTGTACGATGGAGAACACCTTCATATTAGGCCACTCATAACTGCTGATAATAAGCTCCAGGAGACCTAATACCCTCTTTAGGTGGTGCATATACATACATATGCTCAGGCCCACACATAAAACAAAAATAATGAAATAAAACTTAAAAAGGAGGTCAGGGGACTAACTCAGCAAAAGCAGAAAAAGCTGAAGGAAGGCTTTCTCCCACAGCAGCACCTCCTACCTCTATAGTGCTCCATTCTAGTGTGATGGGTGACACCCTGTGATCGAAAGCTGAGGCTCAGGATGTAACGAGGATCAGAGCTGTCTCGTACCAGGAAAGAACCATCTGGCTTCCCTTTCAGCTTCATCTCTGCATCTTCCCAATTCATAGGCCCCCAATACCAACCACACTATATAAGATAAGAAACAGTACAGTAGTTAGCAGAGAAACACCAACATCTTGGGCACCATCTATTTTTCCCCACTCTTCAAAATATCTGAGAAGGTAAAGCCATTAACAGTGAAAATCAGGCTCCTTACACTTTTTGTCCTCCCCAGCACCAGAAGACTAATTCTACACCTCATTACAAATGACCCTATGAGGGCAAAAGGAAACTGGGTCAGTTTACCTTGCAAAACCATCTTAAACTATTCCAAATATTCTCTACAGTCCTCCTCCACTGTATCTTCTTCCTCTCCTATGGCGTGAACAAGAGCCTACTGTCTAGCCACTGTGAATATGGAAGAACAGAAACTCCTCTTCCTCTAAAAACAGGAAGGACAGCCCAGGCATAACCGTGAGGTGGGGAGGACAGGTGAGTTGCCAGCCCTCCGGCATCACAACACCTACCTTCTCCAGCTCTCGAAGGCTGGCTGCAAAGCTGCTTGAGTCGGGCCGGTAGAGGGGACACTGGAGGTGCTGAGGGGGCTGGCTGTGCAGGGATTCTGATGCTCTGATGGGAGCAATCCGGGGAAATGCATCTGCAGGGCAAGAGAATGGAGACCACTTGTTTTATCTACACTGCTCCCTCCCATAGGCAGACTTTCCCCTTTCCCCACCCCAAAAAGAGAGAGAGAGATGCTAACTGAAGAAGGACAAGGCATTAGAAGCTAAGCTGGAGAGGGTGGAAGCCAAAGCAGTGGGAAAGAGCTGGATGGGCTGGAACAAAAAGCTGTGTGGGCTCGTGTGTAAGCTGTGAAGGATGGGTGGGGGCATTCAACCCCAGGAAAGCAGTAGGGGAGCCGCTCACTAACCTGACTAAGGTGACTACTTCAGGGGCTTCACCAGCCTAGAGCGATTCCAACTTCTCCCACCTCGAAGTGAAGTGCCGGTAAAGCAGCCTTGGAAATAGTGACTCGCTTACTTGCCCAGGGAGAGTAACGATTTTGCCAGGCAAGTAGAAAAGAATGCTGATTTCATTCATTTTATTCCTTGGGTACCGGAGACTGGCAAAGCAGGTATGGGCTACTAAATGCTTGGTACTTATTTACAAGGCTGCGGTAAATACCAAAAAGCTTAGAAAAAAAAAAAAAAAAAACCACAGAACTCTGATAACCAGCAACATATTCAACCTCTTCACTGAACTGACATTATGGCAGTTTCTTAAGTGATATCTACTCAAGAGACTGTAAAACAGCCCCAGAAGCAGGGACCAAAAATCCCAGTCTTTTATTTCTAAGAAAAATAAGATTTACTTCCATAAAGAAACAGGTTAGAAAAAAAATTATTTTTTGGACTCATTTTGAAGTTCTAGTCCAGCTGAGGGGAGAAAGATTGAGGCTTTCTCCTAAGTTGTAAGTTCCATAAATAGACTTCTCCCATCCTTCCACTCTTACAAGTCTTGCCTCTAAGCTAAGCTAACCTGGGGCGTGGGGTGGAGGAGGCGGAGGTAGGGGGAAAGACTGCAAGGAAGACCCCATCGGAGCCACAAGGACAGATGTAGGCAGCGTCCCACTGATATCATCTAGAAGAGAGAACAAAAGCAAGAGGTTCAGCAAAAATGAGCACATACAGCAAGGTGAAGGCAGAGGAGGAGAGGATTTCAGGCTGCCCTCTGGGGCAAAGTAGCCTGCCCTTCACTCGTCATCTTTATGCACCATGGGCAAGTTCATCCTAACCAGCCTTGCTTTGCTTGGAAAACAGCTCAGTAGCAACAGACTGAGGGCAAGGTATATGTGAAGCTAGTCAACATATGGACAGTAAATATTACTGCATGCAGATAAGATGCCCACCCACTTACATGTCTAAGGATATGACGGAAGTGTGGAGAAAGTGACAGGAAATAATTGGGTCATCAATAGAAACCCAGAAACTAATTTGGCTCCTAACAAAAGAACAAGTCCCTAGGGCTGGAGAGATGGCTCAGAGGTTAAGAGCACTGACTGCTCTTCCAGAGGTCCTGAGTTCAATTCCCAGCAACCACATGGTGGCTCACAACCATCTGTAATGAGATCTGGTGCCCTCTTCTGAAGGAATGTTGTATATAAAATAAATAAATCTTTAAAAAAAAAAAAAAAAAAGAACAAGTCCCTAGAGCTCACCCTCCCTCTAGGGCAAGATAGCAAAAGGGCAGGTCAGAGACTATACCTAGGAGGCTGAGGCTTCTTCTTGGAGGAGGAGGGGGAGTTGGAGGGTGTGGAGAGGTCAGGCCCCGCTGAGAAATGTCCACATCCACAAGCGACACTGTCTCACCTGAGGGAGTCACACAGGAAGCATGTTACAGAAGACCTGTGCCCAAAGCTGAGGCCAAAAAGAAAGGGAAATAAAGGGCAAGAAAGAGAGGCCAGAGGACTGAGGGCTCCGATGCTCTCCAGCCTTGAATCACCCTGAACATCAACTGCCTTAGAATCCAGTTGTTCTTGGGTTAGTGTGCTGGCTCAGAGATTAAAAGGCTGGCTGCTCTTGAAGAAGACCCAGCTCTGTTTCTCCACACTCACATGGACTCATAACCATCCTTAACTCCAGCACCAGCAGATTCAGCACCTTCTCCACGGTCACCAAGCCCACACACAGTACACACATACATGTAAACAAAACAACTTATATACATAAAATAAGAAAAACAGGGGTGGCAGAATGGCTCAGGAGGTAAAGGGACTTACTAACAAACCTCTTAATCTGAATTCGACCTCCAAACTCCACATGGTAGAAGAAAATAACTGACTTTTCCCCCCCAAGACAGAGTTTGTCTATGTAGCCCTGACTGTCCCCAAACTCAAAGAGATCTGCCTGCCTCTGCCCCCACACCACTGTCCTGACAAGAACTGACTCTTGTTAATTGTCCTCTGAACTCTACATTCACGATATGGCACATAATCCATAAATAAAATGTAAACAGAAAAGGAATAAAAAAAAAAACTTAAAAATTTTCTTTTTAAATCCTATCATTCCAGGGCTGGAGAGATAGCTCAGGGGCTAAGAGCACAGGCTCTCTTCCAGAGGACCAAAATTGGATTCTTAGCACTTGAACAGTGGTTCACACCTGTCTGTACTCGGGTTCCAAGGTTTCTGATGCCCTCTTAAAAGCCTCCACAGACACCAGACATATAAGCGGTACACAGACAAACATATAGACAAAATACCCATGATATAAAATAAACATTTTAGAAATAAAAATCCACACAACTTTATCCCCAGTATTTGGGAGGCAGAGGCAGGTGGATCTCTGTGAGTTCAAGGCCAGCCTGGTCTACAGAGAGAGTTCCTCAATAAACAAGGGTTACACAGAGAAACCCTGTCTTTAAAAAGAGTGCTAAGGCTTCTGTCTTTTTTTTTTTTTTTTTTTTGGTTTTTCGAGACAGGGTTTCCCTGTCGTTTCTAGAGCCTGTCCTGGAGCTAGCTCTTGTAGACCAGGCTGGCCTCGAACTCAAAGATCCGCCTGCCTCTGCCTCCCGAGTGCTGGGATTAAAGGCGTGCGCCACCACCGCCCGGCTAAGGCTTCTGTCTTAACCTGAAACTACGAATGTCTGTGCTCCTAAGGAGGAAACAACAATTAACTAGAAAAATAGGTAGCCAACAAGATAAAGAATTCTGTGTATGAGAACACAATAGATGCCTACACTGTGTCACTTGTTCCAGCAACTCACTGGAACCTATGCAGTTGGGACCCTACTGGCTGGGAAATGTCCATTCTAAATTGTAATTCTTCTAATCACCTTTATAAGGATGATTATAATATCCAAAGAAGTTAAAGATTGGCATTTTCATCGTGCAGTGGTGGCACATGCCTTTAATTCCAGCACTCAAGAGGCAGGCAGACCTCTGAGTTCAAGGCCAACCTGGTCTACAGAGCAAGTTCCAGGACAACCAGGACTATACAGGGAAATCCTGTCTCAAAAAAAAAAAGTCATTTTAAATCTAATTAATTAATTGATTACTGTTTTTTGAGATAGGGTCTCACTATGTAGCCCTAACCAGCCTAAACTCACTACATAAACCACACTGGCTTTGAACTTGGCAATTCTTCTGCCTCCCGTGCGGTAGAATTACAGGAGTAGGTAGGTTTACCACATCCAACCAAAAGACTATTTTTTGAAGGGCTTCTTAGTCACAACCAAGTAGGGCAAGTGGCCTCTCAGACTTGAAACAATATGAAAAAGGCTGTTACAGCTTCCACTCAACCAGGAGCTTCACATCTGACAGATCAGAAGGTCTCTCTCTGAAAAGTCCCCCATAATATGAGATGGCATGGCAGCACCCCATTACCAAGACAACATTCAACAGCCTTTACTTCAGCAACTGTGTTCCTTGCTGCAAGAGGACACACTTAGACACAATGAAGATCACTAACAGCTGCAAGAACTGCTAACCACTAAAATGGTAAGACAAAAACTCAAGCAATTCCCTTTGCCCTCTTGTTTTTTGGTTTTTTTTGGGGGGTGGGGTGGGTTTTTTTTTGTTTGTTTGTTTGTTTTTTCGAGACAGGTTTTTCTGTAGCTTTGGAGCCTGTCCTGGAACTACTAGCTCTTGTAGCCCAGGCTGGCCTAGAATCACAGAGAGATGAAAGGCTGTTTATTTGTAAAGAGAGATGTAAAGAGAGAGAAGGCAAAGTCAGGGAGACGCCATATAGCTGCCCAAAGAGACAGACACCCCAAAACCTTACTGGTAAACTACAAGCCTCATGGTAAAATATAAAGTAATAAAAATGGGTTATTTAAGATGTAGGAGTTAGTTAATAAGAAGTTGGAGCTAATAGGCCAAGCAGTGTTTTAATTAATATAATTTCTGTGTGATTATTAGGGTCTGAGCAGTTGGAAAACAAAAAAGCAGTCTCCACCTACAGAGATCCGCCTGCCTCTGCCTTCAGAGTGCTGGGATTAAAGGCGTGCGCCACCACCGCCTGGCTCATCTATATGTTCATAGGTCATTTTTATTAGATAATCTATGAACTTCCTTGGAAGCTGGGACAGAAATGATAACTTGAAGAAAGTCTTTTATGCACTGCAAGCCTATTATCTTGGTAATTCTTGCCTTTAATTTATATGTAATGACCCTGAACTGCATAACTGCTAGGGCTACCCAATTACCAAGAAGCAGCCTTTACCTTCAAGTGTCAAGCATCTGAAATCAAGGACACACTCCTCATGCCATAAAAACAGCCTCACCCCAAACCCAGGGGGCATGGAATGAAGGAAATTATTGCAAACAGTCTGAAAGGTGCCTGGAGCTCCCCGAGCGACGCATCTGCAAGCGTGTTCCCTGAGAGGTCTCAGAACACCCCCACTTTCAGTTATCAGAATAGAGACACGTATGTCCTTACCTGTGAACAAGGGGCTGAAGGAGACCGGAGAAAAGGCACTTTGAGTTCTTGTCAACCTGGGTTTCCTAGGAAGTAAGAAAGTACACAGAGAATAAAGGGGAAAAATAAACACATATGCACTTAAATCACTAGAACACTGGATTCCAGATGTCCTAAAATACAAAGCAAACCCTTTATTACAGACATGTTGGCAACACTTCTGTAATAAAGCCTACATTTTAAAGGAGAATGAAATAAATTAAGGTAATTCCTTGAATAGATTTGGCTACTGAATTCACCAGCCTACAAAGCAATAGCAATCCCTTTGGATCCTTCCATGCCCAGAACCATTACTATAAAGCACCTTGAGTGTAATTACGAAAACTATTTCACAAGGAAATTGAATGCAGAGTTGATTTTTATGTAAAAGCCAACCAAGAGGCTTTAGATCTGAGCAGCTGCCAGCTTGGAGCAAGAGCTTTCCCTCTGGGCCTGACTCAAGAGAGGAAGGTTCCAAGGTTCCAAATAGACTCAAGGAGCCAGGGAGCAGAGCCCGGCCTAAGAAGAGCACTAAAGGATACACTGCCGTTGTCAGCCATGAGCACCTCTCTGCCCACAGCTATGATCCAAGGCCATGCCTAACAGGACATTCTTAGGGTAGGGGCTCTGCTTGCACCCAAGTACACCCTCCCCTCCCTGAGTCACACAGCTCTGCTTGATGCTCTCCAGAAACCACCTTCGATTACACACCAAAGTAACAACTATACCTACTTCAAGTAGCTTTTCTGCAAATAAAGAACAAAAGATGCCAACACAGATGTTCCAGCCAGAAATGTGTCAACTGAAAAACATTTTTTTTCATTTATCTCAAGATGATAAAGATTTTACTGAGGTGATACGAATAG
Organism: Arvicola amphibius; assembly: GCF_903992535.2. Lineage (NCBI taxonomy): Eukaryota > Metazoa > Chordata > Mammalia > Rodentia > Cricetidae > Arvicola > Arvicola amphibius. Next base: position 24,231,523 of record NC_052050.1, read on the forward strand.
GCTACAAGCTTATGAAGGGTGAGGGGTAAGTTCTGATAAAGTCTAAGTCCCATCCTGGAAGTGACACTAGACATTATACTTGGAGCCTGACTCCAGGTATCACAGCTGACTCACTTCCAAGGCACACTGTGATACAAAGGAGTAAATACAAAGTAAATTCTTTTTTTTTTTTTTTGAGACAAGATTTCTCTGTGTAACAAACAGCCTAGCTGTCCTGGAACTAGCTCTTGTAGACCAGGCTAGCCTCAAATTCAGAGATCTGCCTGCCTCTACCTCCCGAGTTTTGGGATTAAAGGCATGTGCCACCATCACCTGGCGTAAATTCTTTTTAACTCTCAACTGCACCAAGAGAGTAAGAAAGCACACAGAGAATAAAGTAAATACACAGGTATTTCAATCACTGAAAGTCTGCATTCCAGATGTTCTGAAACATAAACCAAATGCTTTATTTACAGCAGAATAAAATCTAAAATGAAATTCTATTTTAAATTGTTTTCCTTTTTAAAAAAAGATTTTATTTATTTAGCAGACAATGTTCTGCCTGCATACTAGAAGAGGACACCAGATCTCATTACAGATGGTTGTGAGCCACAATGTGGTTGCTAGGCCTTGAACTCAGGACCTCTGGAAGAGGAGCCAGGGCTCTTAACCTCTGAGCCATCTCTCTAGTCACCAAAAATTATGTTTTCAAGGGTGCTGACGGCACATTCCTTTAATTCCAGCACTTGGGAGGCAGAGGCAGGCAGATCTCTGTGAGTTTGAGGCCAGTCTGCTCTACAAAGCGAGTTTCAAGACCATCAAAAACAAAACAAAAAGCTTATTTGTTTTCAGGGTCCAAGGTGCAGTCTAGTTGGTAAAGCACCTGCCTATCATGTACCATCTGCCTACCCCAAAAAAGCATGTTTTTAAAAAATACGTGTTTGTTTTTCTTTATATGCATGAGTATGTTTGTCTGCCACACGTATATGGATGGCCACTGGGGCCAGAAGAGGATAAGGAACTGGAAAAAGGGTTTTAAGCTCCTGTGAGCTACTCTGGATGCTGGCAACTAAGCTTGGTGCTTTGGAACAACTGTAAATTTTCTTAATCCTTGAGCCATCGCTCCAGTCTCAAAACAAAAATAAAAGTGAAAAACATGTTTATGCTTCATTTTTTTTATTTAAAATACAATCTCATGTAGCCCAGACTAGATTCTAACTCACTAAGTAGGTGAGGATGAGCTTGAACTCATGATTCCTCTGCCTTTACCTCTTAAGTGTTGGGTCTATAGGTATATGCCAAGCTTTGGATTTTTGTCTCAACTTTTTAGATTTTTTTATTTATTTTAATTATGTATGTGTGCCTGTGTGTTTACACCTGTAAGCACAGGTGCCATCGAAGGTCAGAGGTGTCAGATCCCCTAGAGCTAGAGTTGTAGGTGGTTGTGATCAATCTGATGTGGATCTTGGGAAATGAACTCAGGTCCTCTGCGAGAGTAACACATGCTCTTAATTGCTAAGCCACCTCTCCCACTCCTGTTTTTATTTTGAGACAGGATTTCTCTGTGTAGCCCAGGCTGTCCTGGAACTTGCTCTGTAGACTAGGCTGACCTCAAACACACAGAGATCTGCCTTGCTCTGCCTCCCAAGCACTGGGATTAAAGGCATGTGCTATCACTGCTCAGTTCTGCTTTCATGTTTTAATATAGATGCCCGAGCTTTTTAAAACTCAACAGAATTGGGGGCTGGAGAAATGGCTCAGCGGTTAAGAGCATTGCCTGCTCTTCCAAAGGTCCGGAGTTCAATTCCCAGCAACCACATGGTGGCTCACAACCATCTGTAATGGGGTCTGGTGCCCTCTTCTGGCCTTCAGGCATACACACAGACACAATATTGTACATTAAATAAATAAATAAATAAATAAATAAATAAATAAATAAATAAATAAATGAATAATAAATAATAAATGAATAAATGAATATTTAAAAAAACTCAACAGAATTTCAAAACCAGACCATGAAGACTTTAGTCAGAAAGAGCTGAGAACTACTTAATAGCCCCAGCACTTGTGAAGCAGAAGCAGGACTGACAGAAGTCCAAGGGTTTAGGCTATGTAACAAGACCATAGCTTAAAAAACAAAAAAGGCCCACACTTTTAGTCCCAGCACTTGGGAGGCAGAGACAGGTCTCTGTGAGTTCAAGCTGGCCTGATCTGTACAGTGCATTCCAGGGCCAGCCAGGGCTACATAGACCCTGTCTCAAGGAAAGAAAGAGATAAAACATAGGCAGGTTCCTTCTAAGAGGTCCAATAATCCACACTTGAATACATCTACAGACCACACAGGGGACATGGCCACATAAAAACAAGATACAACCACACATGGTTTCCATTTATAAAAGTTGCTCATGACTGCTGCTTAGTGCCAGCAACCCAAAGGACTAGAATGGAAGGTGAATTCCACTGGGCATGAACTTAAAGCAGCTGGGAGCTTCCAAGCTGACTTTTCTTTGGTGACTTGTGGGTAAAACATTAAACTCAGCAAGTAGAAACCCAAAGCACTGGCCTTTCAAAAGGTTCACACCTCAGCCATTTGGCAGTTTGCCTCTTTTCAAAGGAAGCTGCATCCCTCTGCCATCTGCCCATGCTGGGGACGAGTCTCTTTAGTGCCAAGTTCTCGAGAACGGCAGTACCCAAACGCACACGTCTTGCGGAGGCCTTCTCACTTCAGCTCATCTTCTCCCCCACCCCCGACATTTTGAAGAAGAAAAATCATAGTTTCTAGGATCTAGAAAAAGAAAAACATCTGACTTTAAACCTAAGCAGAGCCATCTGAGAGCGCTAGATGGCTTTTCCTGGCAAAAAAGGGTACTTTGTGGCTTGAAACTAAAAGATTAAAAAGTCTAAGAGGCTGAAAGGCTAATAATAAATATGTGTGCTTCCTTCTTTCTGCCTAACTAAAAACCCATTTTCTATCTCAAGGACCCTGTGAGCATTCTGATGGCAGTCTAATGAAAAGGCCAATCTAGATGACTAAAAAAAAAAAAAAACAAAGAAATGATTGAAGACAAAAATGAGGATGGTTGTGACCTTGGGGGGTTGTGATAAACATAATGAGAGCAACACTTGAGTCTACATAAAATATGGATAACACTATACCTATTTGCTAAGCTTAATGAGTACCTGGGTATGTATTTATTACTTTAGTATATATATTTTCTATCTCTCCTTTTACATATAGTAAATATCTGGGATAAAAGCCCATTTCTAATACGACAAGATAGTGTTTGGAAAGCAACAAGAATAATACCAGATAGAATTTTCTTTTTTGGCCAGGTGGTGGAGGCGCACACCTTTAATCCCAGCACTCGGGAGGCAGAGGCAGGCGGATCTCTGAGTTCAAGGCTAGCCTGGTCTACAAGAGCTAGTTCCAGGACAGGCTCCAAAGTCACAGAGAAACCCTGTCTCAGGGGGGAAAAAATTTCTTTTTTGGTTCTCATGTTGACCCTGAATCTGATATGTAGATGAGGATGACCCTGAACTTCTGACCCTTCTGCCTCTACCTCCTCAATGCTAGGGTTACAAGCATGTTCTACCATACACTGTTTATGAGGTATAGCATGCCCAGTTTATGCATTTCTGGGGACTGAACTCAAGGCTTCATTCATTAAAGGTAAATACACTACCAACTAAGCTACGTACATCCCAGGCCTCAAATTAACATATTTTGCAGTGCTGGAAATCCAAGTCAGGACTTTGAATATACTAGACAAAGGCTCTACCAATTGAGCTATATCCCCAGCCCAAATAAAATTTCAAATTAACCCTCCATACTACATTCATGGGTTATCATGCCTTCCCACATCACCTTGAAAAACACTGGGGTACAAAATTAAAGTACTTTTAACTTTGCCAGAGGGCCACTTGCACCTTAGAACAGACTCAATGGAGAAGGATTTGGTAGGTCATGACTCAAGTGATGGACAAATGGCTTTAGGCAAAGGTCTTTTGGGGGCCTGCTGTCCTCTGAGTCAGGTAATTGCCTAAGTTATAGGTGAGGGAAGTCTCTGTCCATTTCCATTCTGCAAATCATCTACATTGCAACAGATTAATGAGATAAAAGGAATCAGAAGTGCTAGACTAAACAGGACAATAGCACAGAGATGTAATCATTGGCCAGTTTTCAAATTCCTAGGAACCTAAAATCCAACGATGAATCATGTCTACCACTCCTGTCCATAAATCCCTTTATCTTCTTACAAGTACCCTTTCCTAAAGCACCTTCTAAACTAGGATGCCCAAATACTAGTCTTGGTAGCTCCAACACACCTCTGCCCCTGCTAATCACTCAGTGCCAAGAGAGGCAGCCTGTGCCATTTCTAACACATCATAAGCCAGTGTGTCTGTTCGTGTGCTACAGGCACAAAAACCATGTGTTCATTTTTAGTTCCAATACACAGACATCTGTGCAGCAAGGTCAGATCCAAAACTCTCGTAAACGAACTGAAAAACCGATAGAGGGAACTTCTAGGAGGGAACTTATCTAGGGATAAGCTAAGGGGCATAGTCTAAAGCCTAAAAGACTCAGGAATGATGTTGGCAAGGAGACTATTAAGGCATAAGACTCAAGTGGACAGACAAAAAATTTAAAGCCAGAGAGCTTATTCTGAGAGAGCTGACAACCATAAGCAGTTTTAAAAAGATAGTTTAAAAGGTCAACAGAGTATGAAACAAAAACCCAAACATAGCTCACCACACCACACCATCGCCTTGCTCTCAGCATGTCATGTCATGAGCCTGACTGTTATGGTAACACACGGCTGTGATTCCAGCACACGGGAGATGGAAACAGGAGAATCAGATCAAGACCAGCCTTGAGCACATACACAGTAGTCTGAAGTCATCTTGGGTTATATGAGACCTGGCATAATGGTATACATCTATAATCCCAGAGCTCAGGAGGCGGAGGCAGGAAAACCAGCTCAAATTGGAAGCCAGGCTGGGCTACATGGTGAGTTCAAGACCAGGCCAGACTGCACTGAGACTTTCTCAAACAGGTGTGTGTGTGGAGGAGGTGATCAGCTGTTGCTTGCTGCTCTTCCAGAGGACCTGGAAGAGGTTTGGTTCCCAGCACCCAAGCAGGGCAGCTCACAACTGCTTGTAACACCACCAGACAGATGGCATCCAATGTCCTCTTCTGACCTCACTGGGCACCTACAAATATGTGCACATACATACATACACATTTTTTTTAATTTTTATTTAATAAAATCCAAAGTAAGAATAAAGAAACAAAAACAGCAGCAAAATACACCCCTTCCCCTTAGATCTCAAGACCCAAAGAAACAGTAAGTTTCTGATGTTGGCCAAGTCTACCCATGACAGCAGGGCCCCAAACTCATGCCAAAGAAGCCTCTCCATCCAGAACTGCACCTTCTCCCCCAAAACAAATAAAAAATCACTAGAGAATTGCTCTCCGTTTCTCCACTACACAACCATAAAGACTGCCAGGAGGAGCCTCGACTGTTCAGCTCAGTACACAGTATTGAGAACAAGGTACCTGCTCCCAACTGAGTGTTACTATCTGATGATTCAAACAGGGCAGAGATGAGGGTTTTTTTGTTTTGTTTTGTTTTGTTTTGGTTTGGTTTGGTTTTATTCCACAAGATCTGAAGGAAGACAATTAGCTCAACATATGTGAAGCAGACAAGGGAACTCCACTGGTTTTTCTGAAATAGCAAAGTCCTATATTATACCAAGGCCCATAGGCATGAAGCCCAGCTCTCTGAATTCTGACATATGTGTGGTATAAGGCCTAGCCCAGCTCCTCAGAACAAAAACCTGATTAGTTGACAGGCTCAATCTTACTTTAAAGAATTCTCAAAGCTAGCTCATACTATTTTATTATGATTATTATTTTATTTACTTGGAAAAAATCTTTTAAAAAGAGACAGGGTCTTCTTATATAGCTCTGGCTGACCTGTGACTAGTTATGTAGACCAGGCTGGCCTCAAACTCAGAGATCTGCTCACCTCTACCTCCTGGGTGATGGGATTAAAGGCAAGTGCCACCATGCCCAGCTGCATTTATTTAAGAGGTTTGGAGTGGGTACATATGTGCCACAGCAGGCATGTGGAAGTCAGAGGACAACTTGTGAGAGTCAGTTCTCTCCTTCAACCATGTGGGTCCCAGAGATTGGTTCAAAATCAAGACATCAGGCTTGGCAGCAAACACCTTTACCTGCTGAGCTATCTTGCTGACGCTCATACTTCTCTTTATTTTTAAAGATTTATAACTTTTTAAAAAGATTTTATTTATAATGTATACAACATTCTGCCTCCATGTATGCCCGCATGCCAGAAGAGGGCGCTAGATCTCATTACAGATGGATGTGAGCCACCATGTGGTTGCTGGGAATTGAACTCAGGACCTCTGGAAGAGCAGCCAGTGCTCTTAACCACTGAGCTATCTCTCCAGCCCAAGATTTATAGCTTTTACATGTGTGTGCATGTACATGCAGGCATGTGTACATGTGCCTGCTGAGATCAAAAGAGGGCACTGGATGCCCTGCAGCTGGTGTTACAGGTGCTCAGAGCTACCTAACCTGGGTATATGGGAGCCAAACTCCAGTTTTCTGCAAGGTCAGCAAGTTTCTCAACTTCTAAGCCATCATCTCCCCACACTCTTCAGAGTCGGTACAATCTGGGCAGGTCCACTTAAGCAAATTCAAAGTATGTGAAAAAAGCCAAGTTGTTCACCAACAGAACACGCAGACTGCTAAGCTTTATAAAAATGATTGTTAGGAAATACTTTCTCATGGAAAGCGATAGCTGTGGGAAACATGTAGATGTCAAAGGTAGATGTTGACAAGAGGAAAGAGAATTATGCCTAGAGGTTACCATTAAATGCCCCAAATTACATAGCAAAGCCAGCAGAAGCCCATAATTAACTTTAACCAACAATGATGTGGAAGCCTCATAACTGGCAAAGGACTGGCATTTCTCAGTGCTTCAGGTATTACCATTTAAAACAGGAGAACAAGTGAAAATCCAAGCTACTGTTCTTCCCAACAAGGGAGGGCTTGCTTAGGAGACGCAGATCCACAGAAATCACAAGTACCCTAGCCAGACTTACTAAGGTTCTCACAGCCTCAAGGCTGCCAGGACGACTGGCACATAACACACATGGAAAAGCTAGCAAGCAGCACCAAAGCTTAGCACAGGAAAAAAAAATGTACCAATTCAATCTTATCACTTCTCTTCCAAAAAGCACAAAATATCCCATCCAGTTTCTCATCTTCCTTCTATTCCTATAAGGACATGAACAATTCGCAGTGGTCCCATTTCACAGATGAAAATGATAAATCTGCCCTCCATCTCACAGCTAATATTGAAGTTCCAAATGGACCCAGACTGTCCCAACTCTCTATACAACATGCTGCCTCCAAATAGCAGCCAACCCACTGTTTACACACAAATACCTAGCTCTTCTCCAATTCATCAGAAAAAGCTCTTGGACCAAAAAATGTTATTTCTCCAGTGCCCTGAACTAAGCTTCTTTGCAGAGGTACAACCTAATTTGCTTTGCAGCAGAAATTTGTATTGTGCTTAGTGTGAGTGTTGGTGATAGAGCAGCCAATGACCATTAAATTCTGCTTCCAAAGGCAAAAATCCGTACAATGTTATATGCCTTTTCCACTTCTAAATCTATTAGACATAGCAGCTAATTTCACGCAACACCTCATACTCGGCGTCTCAGAAATCTTAGACCAAGTCCTGGTCAATGTGGAACAAAGGCAAGACAAACCACAAGAAAATTAGCAATCCATCCCATCATTACCCACATCTTCAATCTTGCCGTCCACCCTCAGCTGATGCAAATTTCACCCGTATTGGTAAGTGGACATCAAATACAGAACCTACCATTGAGGGGTTTGGGGGCACTGTTCCAACACCACTTTTCAAGACTTGAGCTCTCAAAAAGAGTTCAAAAAAAAAAAAAAAAGACAGGCCCTATCTAAAGGGGACAACACACTGGGGTACAACCAAGGATACCAGGAATTTGGGTTTGGTGCATGGCACAGCTGTTCATAAAGGGCAACATGGCCAAATGGAACTTACACCTTTTATCTTGGAGTATTCAAGTTCCCTCCAGAATTCCACATCCAAGAACGAGTGGTTTGTATCCAGAATCAATTGGGGAGCATTAGAAAATTCAAACAGTAGGGGCTGGAGGTGGCTCGGCAGTGGAGAGCACTGCTGCTCTTCTGAAGGACTGAGGTTCAATTCCCAGCACCCACATGGCAGTTCAGAACTGTACCTCCAGTTCCAGGGGATCCGACAGCCTCACACAGACATACATGCAGGCAAAACACCAATGCACACAAAATAAAAATTAGTTTAAAAAATCCTAATTGAGCCGCAGATGCACTTATCTTTCACCCCTATCCCCGGAGATTCCAGTTCTCAGCAAAGTTCTTCATTTGTCTGCTTTTTGGCTTTGGTTTGTCACTGTCAGTGTGTTTTAAGAATACATCATATAAACCACACCAAGACTAATTCCAGCCAGGCATGGTGGCAATAGGCCTATAATTCTGGCACTGGAGAGGCTGACTCAGGACTCAGCAGGATGAGATAGGAAGACCAAGAGATCTAGACCAGTCCGGACTACAGAGTGCATTCAAAGAAAGCCTGATCAACATAATAAAACCTCATCTCAAAACAAAACAAAAGCCACCAATTCAAGTCTAAGAGGAGTCAGAACAAGAACTCACCACCACAGTTAGACCACGAGTAAGTCTCACTAATGGATGTAAGCGCTGACAGCTTCCTAAACTGACACTACAGAACTCTGTCCTTATGTCAAAAGTCCATCACTTTTTAGAAATTCAGGGGAACAAACTCAGCGTCTAAGTTTAGAATTCAATGTGTATTCCTCACTGAGAATTCTCAACATCTGTGTAAAGTGAGAGAGCAAGCATAGCGCTATTCTCGGAACGTGGTCAGCACGCACGCTTTAGATAGCAAATAGCAAGAAATAACCAGGAATATATTAAGAAAGGAGATGCCCAGCTGATTGCTGGCCAGGTTCCCCAGGCCATTTTGCACACATGCGTGTGAAGAGAGTGGGGGCAGGTGCACGGAGAGAAGCAAGACGGTCAAGATAATAACAGGCAGGTGACTGACACTAGCTTTTTGACCCCAAGGCCACGCATTTCCAACCACCTCCCAGCAGTGTAAGTAATAGTATACAGACGGGCGGAGGGAGAAGGGGAGAGCGGGGAGCGGGGGAGGGGGGTCTTAAAAAGTGGGGCCAGTACAGGCAGGGCTCTATAAATCAGTCCTACCAAGAGATGCTAACCCACTGAGAAGTGTCACCGAGTGTGAACTCTCCAACAGTGAAAGCTGTTTCCACAATTAGCTCTGATCTAATGCGAGATGTCACCACCTTTAGTCCCAAGTGTCTGCCTTCTCCAATAGTCCACAGCTTGGGAACTGACAGTATTGTATTAGCAGTAGGGAAAAGAGAGAAATGAAACAAGAAATGGAAGTTTGTTGCCTGCCCACCCCCCCCAGCCAATCTCACCTCCCCGCATCCAGCTCCCGGCCCGCAGAGCCTCCCATGTCCGTCAGGCTCGCAGCTGAAGCTGCCAGATCTCCAGAAGGCCTCTTGCCGGTCCCATCCCCACCGCCCGAGCCGCCGTTGCAGCTCTTCGTGCGAAACAGGCGACTGAGGCGGATTTTGAAGGAGCCCTTTCGAGAAGGGCCCGCGAGGGGCCGGAGGGGCCCGGGAGGCGGCAGCGGTGGGGGAGGTTGCTGCTGCTGCTGCTCCCCTCGACTCAAGCGCCCTGGAGGAACCAAGTCCTGCAGCGGGAAGGGCACCGGGGGTAGTTCGGCTCCCGGGGCTTGCAGCAGAAGCCGGCCACCCCCTCCTCCTCCACGGCCCGGGCTGCTGAGCTCCTCTTCTGAACAGCTGTTAGTCTCCAGGCTCTCGGCCTCCGATTCCAAGGCTTCTAGGACCAGCAGCGCGTCGCTCGTCTCCGTGGGGTCCTCCCCGGCCTGCGGGGCGGCAGCAGGCGGCGGGGGCTGCGGCGGCGGGGGCTGCGGGGAGCACGGGCACGGGCAGCAGCTTCCACCGGCAGTCTTGACCCCCGGCCCCGCCGGCTGCCCGAGCCCCAAAGCCGCCAGCTGCGCCTCTAGTCCAGACACCGGACCCCAGGTCCGCTCGAGCGCCAAGCCCGGAGGTAGGGCCTTGGGATCCAGTGCACAGCGGTGCCGGGGACACAGCAGTTCCGAGGGTCCCGGCTCCGGGGCCGCCTCCGCGTCCTCCTCCTCCGGCGGCCGCCCCACGTTGCGGAACACCATCAGCTGCGGCGGCCGGGCACCCCGCGGGCCGGGCCGCGCGAGGAAGGGTGGCGGCGACGGGCCATGGCCCGGGGGCGGCGGCGGCGGGCCTGGCTCAGGGGCCGCCTCTCCATAGCCGAGAAGGCGGCTCAGGACCCGGTACGAAGCGGCCGCCGCCGCCGCCTCGCCGTCCCGGAGCTCGGCCCCCTGCATCGGGGTGAGGGAGGGAGGGCGGGCGCCTGGGAGCCGGGCTGGGTGGGGACTAGGCCGGGCCCCGCCGGAGCCCCGCCCGCCGCGGCCCCCGGAGCGACAGCGCTAACGGCCGCCGCGGCCTCTGCCTCATAGAGGGGGCGGGGGGCGCGCGGAGCCCAGCGCGAGCCCAGGCCGCGCGCCGCCGCCGAGGACCGCCCCCGAGACGTCACTTCCTGGCTAGGTCCCGCCCCCTTCCCCAGGGTGCGCAGCGTCAGCCGCCGCTGAGCTTGACGTCGTTCTCCGCCCCGGTTGCTATTGGCCGTCTGCTGGGTCTGTGGCCTCCTTGGTCTCCGGCGCCGACCCCTGCCTTTTCACTTCCTGGGCGCCCAGGCCCTGTCCACTCTTTCCTGTGGAGCGGAGCAGGCCTTGGGACCCGAGTGTGGACCTGGGAGAGGGTCGCAGCCCTTGGCACTGCCTGTGGGTCTTGTCCCATCTGTGATGCTTGGGGTGTGTGACCTTGACCAAGTCATTTCATTAAATCTGCGTCCTCTTTCCTGGCATCCGACGAATTATGGAATGACTATATAAAAATGTGTTCTAGATCCGGCGGTGTGCTGTTCCGTGTTAAACTACTGGTTCTTTGGGGGAAGAAAGGGTGTGTATGTAGTTAGCATAATTTTATCATGCATTTGACTGGAATAAAGGAGGTGTAGTACACAATTTCCAAGAAATAATAAAAATATACAACAGCCAGTCCTGAATGTCTGATTGCCAGATGCATGCTTCCACTGGTTTTTGTTTTATATATATATATATATATAAATGTATATATATATATATATATATATATTGTGTGTGTCAGTGTCATGTTGAGGATAGAATCCAAGATGTGGCACATGCCAAGCATCAATTCCACCGCCAGACCACATTCTAAGCTCTTCCCAAAATGATTACAAGTGACCAAGGAGTGTAACTGTAGCAAAAATATTTTTCTCTATTGATGCAAGATGACAGTAAAAAAACGAAGACAAAGTTGATCCAATTGTCAATAATGGGGACAACTTTGCTGAACCAGAACTGGTTTCAATATCTAGAAGGTTTTTTTCAACTTTTTGTTGTTATTCCTAATGTAACACCTGCAGATGCACAGAAGGTATAAATCAGAACTGTGCTCATATTCTCCATCACTTAAAACAGTGCGTGTGTATGTGTGCGCGCACTCGCAGGGGTGTGCCCAGAACAGAGTATCAGATCCCCTAGGGCTGTAATTTTTCTAGGAACTGAATTCCAGTCCTGTGCAAGAGCAAAGTCTGCTTTTAACTGCTGACTCCAGCTTCCTCCACGAAGGAAGGAGGCGCAGTTCCAAGACAGGATTTCTCCACGTAACAGCCCTGGCTGTCCTGGAACTCACTCCTCCATAGACGAGACCGACCTTGAACTCTGCCTGTCTCATCCTCCTGAGCGCTGGGATTAAAAGCAGGTGCTACCTCCATCACCACCACTGCCTGGCTCCTCCATCACTTTTTAAGTCAAGGTGACTAGCAAACAACAAAGCAAGCACTGGCTTGTAGCACTTGCGCAGTGGCTAATGTCCACATAATCATCTTTCTAACTAAGGAAGACATTGGCTTTAATGTGCCATCTTTTCTGTGGTGGTTTCATTACATACAATGAGTTTAAATAATCCTAAGAGCATAGGTAAAATTATGAGTTTGGGGTCGCCAAGATAGCTCAATGGGTTAAGACACTTGTTGCTAAGCCTGAGTTCTATCCCTGGTACTCACATGGTGGAAAAAAGGAACCACCTCCTTAAAGTCATCCTCTAACCTCCATGTACAGGCATGGTACATGCAGACACACAAACCACACAAAATAAATAAATGTAATAAATTTTACATGTTTTAAAGATGTAGTACCTTTCCGGGCAGTGGTGGCGCACGCCTTTAATCCCAGCACTCGGGAGGCAGAGGCAGGCAGATCTCTGTGAGTTTGAGATCAGCCTGGTCTACAAGAGCTAGCTCCAGGACAGGTTCTAAAGCTGCAGAGAAACCCTGTCACAAAAAAACAAAACAAAACAAAAAAGATGTAGTACCTCTGTTTTGTTTTGGTTTTTTTGTTATTGTTTGTTTTGGGTTTTTGTAAGATTGAGTCTCTCTACATAGCTTGGCTGACCTAGAACTTGCTATTGGCCTGCAGCTCAGACATCCTCCTATCTCTGCCTCCTGACTGCTGGGATTAAAGGTGTATGCTACCACCATCCAGCTATGTATGTTCATTTTTTGATATGTAAGTATATATATATATATATATAAAACATAATATATAACTATATATATATATATACATACATATATATTGCTGGGGATTGAACCCAGGGCCTTATGGATGCCAGGCAAACATTCTACCAATTAGCTATACCTCCAGTCCTATAAGTTTATACAATTTAATATTTTTGGTTTTGTTTTTTAAATGTATATGGGTGATTTTCTTGCACGTATTGTTTGTGTATCACATGCCTGCCTGGTTCCCTCAGAATCCAGAAAAGGGTATTAGATCTTCTGGGACTAACGTTACAGGCAGTTGTGAGCCACCACGTGTGCTGGGACCAGAACAAGGTACTCTGGAGCAGCGACCAGCACTCTTGGCCACTGAGCCATCTCTCCAGCCAGCACCTATGTTTCACAGCACTTGATCTTAGGCAGGAGGCCAAGAAGTTATTATGTGTAACCACCGGCTTACAAATTGCCAGAAACTTCTGGGTAGCGGTGGTGCACGCCTTTAACCCCAGCACTTGGGAGGTAGAAGCAGGCAGATCCCTGAATTCGAGGCCAGTCTGGTCTACAGAGGTAGGACAGCCAGAGCTGTTAACATAAAAAAAAAAAAAAAACCTGTCTCAAAAAAAAAAATCCAAGCCGGGCGGTGGTGGCGCACACCTTTAATCCCAGCACTCGGGAGGCAGAGGCAGGCGGATCTCTGTGAGTTCGAGGCCAGCCTGGTCTACAAGAGCTAGTTCCAGGACAGGCTCAAAAAAAAAAAAAAAAAAAAAAAAAAAAAAGCTGCAGAGAAACCCTGTCTCGAAAAACCAAAAAAAAAAAAAAAAATCCAGAAACTTTAAGAACTGAATTTCAGAAGCAGCCAGAAGTGTGTCCTCTAGCACCGCTAAACCTCACTTCCGCATCAGGAAAAGGAAGGCAAGCATTGTAGCTTTGCTTACGTGGAAAGGGTATTGTGAGGACCAAATAAGACCAAGCCTGTGTGGCGGTGGAACTGGAGGTGGAGAGGCCAGACAGTAACTCACTGCGCCTGTCCTGTGGGAGATGTTGAAGTTCACAGGGGATAAGGAGGAAGGAGCAGCTAGCAGAACTGAGCAATTTTAGTATCCTCAGGACCTTTGAGGGGAAGATGAAGGAGTCACTATGTTGTGTACTCCATGTAGGCACCTAAGCAATCAGATGCTTTTGTATGTGTGTGCACAGGGGTGTACATGAGTGTAGAGGACTGGATATGAGAACAGGAGTTTGGATCTCTAGCACAAAATAAAAGCTAGGCTTTTTTTTTTTCAAGACAGGGTTTCTCTGTGTATCTTTGGCTGTTGAAGACCAGGCTGGCCTTGAACTCACAGAGCTCTTCCTGCCCCTGCTCCCTGAGTGCTGGGATTAAAGGAGTGCTTAGTGAAATAGCCAGCCTTCGGATAGAACTCTCCTCCCTACACCAAGAGACGTGCCTTCTCGCTGGGCTTGAAGACCAAGTCCTTGTTGCACTTAATTGCATATGTGTGACTGGATTAAAAATCTGTCCAGGCTAGAGAAATGTCTCAGCAGGTAGGATCACAGGCTGCTCTTCCAGAAGACTCAAGTTCAACTCCCAGCTCCGGGATCAGGCAGCTCCCAGCCACCTGTAACTCTAGTGCCAGGGAATCCCATCCCTTTAGCTTTTGCGTGCACATACCCACACACAGATGATTCAGAATAAACTAAATCATGGAGCTGGAGACAGGGCTCAGTTAAGAGCACTGACTGCTCTTCCCGGTGGATGCCAGTTTGATTTCCACCACCTGTATCATGGCTCACTAATGTCTCATTCCAGTCCCATGGGATCAGATGCCCTCTCCCAGCCTCCTCAGGCACCAGACTCACACATGGTAAAGAGACACACATGCAAGTAAAACACCATCATATACATTAAAAAATAAATAGCCGGTTGTGGCAGTGTGCACCTTTAATTCCAGCACTCCAAGGCAGAGGCCAGTGGATCTCTGTGTGTTCCAGGCCAACCCGATCTTCATAGTAGGTTCCAGGATGCCAGAGTTACATACATAGTGAGACCATGTCTCAAAACACAAAACAAAATAATAATAATATTTATGTTTAAAAAAATCTGCATCTCACCGGGTGGTGGTGGCACATGTCTTTAATCCTAGCACTTGGGAAGCAGGTGGATCTCTGTGAGTTCGAGGCTAGCCTGGTTTACAGAATAGGCTCCAAAGCTACACAGAGAAACCCTGTCTTTAAAAACAAAAACAAGGGGGCTGGAGAGATGGCTCAGAGGTTAAGAGCATTGCCTGCTCTTCCAAAGGTCCTGAGTTCAATTACCAGCAACCACATGGTGGCTCACAACCATCTGTAATGGGACCTGCAGGCATACACACAGAATATTGTATACATAATAAATAAATAAATAAATTTTTTTTTTTTTTTGGTTTTTCGAGACAGGGTTTCTCTGTAGCTTTTTTTTTTTAGAGCCTGTCCTGGAACTAGCTCTTGTAGACCAGGCTGGCCTCGAACTCACAGAGATCCGCCTGCCTCTGCCTCCCGAGTGCTGGGATTAAAGGCGTGCGCCACCACCGCCCGGCTAAATATTTTTTAAAAAAGAAAAACAAAAACAAAACAATAACAACAACAAAGCCTGTGTCTCCTATTAAAATGTAAGTTCTAGAAAACTGTGTTTGTTCTCTGTCCCCCTGACTCTCTAAAGTCAAAGACTCTGTCTGACATGGACTAGGCCCTTGGGCAATCTTAAGTCTCATAAAAGAAAGATCCCTGATTCAAATCCACCTCAATTCTGTACAACAGAATCAACAGCCTCTCTCATAAACGAACAGACATACACAGTGAGTTGTTCAGCTATGATCAATCCGCTCAAAAGATGCAGTGGAGTTTAAAACTAGCCGTCTGGCTACAAAAGTTTTTCTTCTCTATCCTTTCTCCCCCTCAGCCACTTCTCCTGTCACTCAGATTTCTAGAAGGGAAGAAAAGAAAAGGAGAGAAAGAGCGCGAAAGAGACAGAGAGACAGAGAAAGGGGAAGAAAGCTGGGTGCTGTAGATCCCAGAACATTTGCTGCCTTAAATAGAAACCAGCTTTGGAAGATCCCTGGCTCTCTAAGGGAAACTCTCTGGTCCCTGAGATAATTCCACAAAGGCAAGAACTATAGCTCTGCAGCGCCCTCTGCTGTTCAGATGCTTTCTTTTTGCCCCGAGAAGAAGCTACTTAGGTCAGCCATGGGGTAAATTACAGAGGTATAGGGCACAGCTGCGGGTAAGATAGAGCCAGGACAAGAACAAATGAAAAAAGAAAAAATATAGAGAAAGGAAATATTACCTCTTTCTATTTACTTAATAGTCCAGACCTATACCCCACGTCTGGGAAAAATATGAAAAAGGAACTTTAATTTAATACTGGCACTCAGGAGGGAGGCAGAAGTAGGAAGACTCCTGTGAGTTTGATGTCAGCCTGGTCTACATGGTGAGTTTCAGGACAACCAGGGATACATAGTGAGATCCTGTATCAAAAATAAATAAATTTTCAAATAAAGTGGAAAGAAACCTCTGTGTGACTTAGACTCCAGTTAAGTTGGTTGTTTTGTGACAGGTCTCCCTATACAACCTAGACTGGCTTGGAACCCTTGAGCCTCCTGCCTTCAAGCCTCCCAGCTTGGAGTGGCTCTATGCCTGGTCAGAAATATATATATATTTCGAGACAGGTTTCTCTGTAGCTTTGGAGCTTGTCCTGGAACCACCTCTTTGTAGACCAGGCTGGCCTTGAACTCACAGAGATCCTCCTGCCTCTGCCTCCCGAGTGGTGGGATTAAAGGTGTGTGCCACCACCGCCCAGCTGACTATATTTATAAGAAATTTAATGTACAGTAAATAGTTTGTGAAATAAGCTTATACCTAAATAGTAGCACACCTGAGAGGCTGAGAACCCCATCGTGGCTCAGTCCATGGAGCTGGGTACCTCAGCAATCCCAATCTGGCACCCAAAACCAGAAGATCTGCTGGTCCACAGTCAGTAATAGAAGTCTGGAAATGCTGGTTCTAATTCAGCCATGAAACAGCTGCAGCTGCAACAACAGAGGAAATTAACTTAGCGACACAAGAGGAGACCAACTGCACCAAAGGCAAATAATCTTCCTTCTGCCGGGCGGTGGTGGCGCACGCCTTTAATCCCAGTACTCGGGAGGCAGAGGCAGGCGGATCTCTGTGAGTTCGAGACCAGCCTGGTCTACAAGAGCTAGTTCCAGGATAGGCTCCAAAGCCACAGAGAAACCCTGTCTCGAAAAACCAAAAAAAAAAAAAATAATAATAATAATCTTCCTTCTGGGTGGGGTTGGTTTCCCCACAGCAATGAAGGCAACCAGGACAATGACTTAGGTGAGGCTCCCCGCTCAGGTGATTCTAATTTGGGGCATGTTGACATTAAAAGCAAGCATCACACCTTCACGTCTCTTTCATTAAAGGCTGTAAAAGAGATTCTTATACACTTGAGAGGGTGGCACATGCCTGTAACTCCAGCATTTACAGAGCTGAGACAGGAGAATTGTGAGTTTTATGCCAACCTAAACTATAAATTGAGACTGGGGTGTGTGTCCTACAGGTGTAGAATCTTAGCACTTTATTGAAAAAGGTTTAAGAAAGGCCGGGCGGTGGTGGCGCACGCCTTTAATCCCAGCACTCGGGAGGCAGAGGCAGGTGGATCTCTGAGCTCGAGGCCAGCCTAGTCTACAAGAGCTAGTTCCAGGACAGGCTCTAGAAACTACAGGGAAACCCTGTCTCGAAAAAACCAAAAAAAAGAAAAAGGTGCCGGGCGGTGGTGGCGCACGCCTTTAATCCCAGCACTCGGGAGGCAGAGGCAGGCGGATCTCTGTGAGTTCGAGACCAGCCTGGTCTACAAGAGCTAGTTCCAGGACAGGCTCCAAAGCCACAGAGAAACCCTGTCTCGAAAAACCAAAAAAAAAAAAAAAAAAAGAAAAAGGTTTAAGAAGAATGATTTAGAGACCCTCTAAGAATTCTGAGGTTTACTTAATCCTTTGACAATGTTCAAAGACATTGTCCCTGTCCCTCTAAATGCTGTATTTCATTTATTTCTAACTATATCATGACTTGGAGATATATGACCATCCATGCATTGGTGTTCCTGCTGAAACAGTAAGATCATTTGAGTCCAAGGGTTCAAAACCAGCCTGGGAAACATAGCAAGGTCCACTTCAAAACTAATAATAGTGCTGGGTTTGGTGACACACACTTTTAATCCCAGCACTTGAGAGGCAGAGGCGAGTTCGAGACCAGCCTGGTCTACAGAGCGAGTTCCAGGACAGGCTCCAAAACTAGAGAAATCCTGTCTCAAAGAACAAAACAAAAACAAAAAACCAAAAAGAAATAAGTGAGTGTGATGATTTTAAAAAATTTTAGGGGGGAGCATATGAAGTATAAAACAGGGAAAACTGACTTGGTGGCTCACACCTGTAATCCCAGGACTCAGAAAGTTGAGGCAGAAGAATCACTGTAAGTTTAGTGCCAGCTTGGGCTATAGAGTGAACATGAATATATACACAAGCATACACAAACATATACAGGGTTGTGTACAGGGTTAGCAAGAAGGCTCAGCAGGTAAAGACACTTGCCACCAAGTCTGTCAACCTGAGTTCAAATGCCAGTCCATACAGGGCAGAAGGAGAAAACCGACTCCCACAACTTTCTTCTGACCCCCACACATGTGATATGCTGTAGCAGATACATGTCCCACTCTCTAATACATAAACAAATGTAAAAGCAAATCAGGTAGGGCACTGCGGAGATGTCTCCATTGCTAGTGTTTGCTGTGTAGTCACGCAGACCTAGGTTCCCGTCCCTGGGACTCATGGGAAAAGCCAGGTGCAGACACCGAGAGAAACAGAAGGAGCTCTGGGGCTGTCTGGCCAGCTGGCCTTGCTGAGTTCCGGGTTCGGTGACTTTCAAAAAAATTAGGTAAAGAAAGATTGAGGGAGATACCTACTGCTGACCTTTGCTCCCTGCATAAACATCTTCAACACAGAGAGGTACAGGAAAGATAATAGTGAGACTTTGTTTGTTTATTTATCTGTTTGTTTGTTTGTTTTGAGACTGGGTCTCTCTACGTAGATCAGGCCGGCCTCAAACTCACAGAGATCTGCCTGCCTCTGCCTCCCAAGTGCTGGGATTAAAGGCAATTACCACCATACCTAGCAAAACTTTAAAATGAACCAGCCTGCCTCCATCTTGGACTTAAAAGCCATCTTATTAAAGACTACTAGGTTCATTCTCATTTATGATTTTTTTTAAAGATTTTATTTTATATACAGTGTTCTGTCTGCATGTATGCCTGCAAGCCAGAAGAGGGCACTAGATCTCATTACAGATGGTTGTGAGCCACCATGTGGTTTCTTTTTTTTTTTTTTTTTTAAATATTTATTTATTTATTATGTATACAATATTCTGTCTGTGTGTATGCCTGCAGGCCAGAAGAGGGCACCAGACCCCATTACAGATGGTTGTGAGCCACCATGTGGTTGCTGGGAATTGAACTCAGGACTTTTGGAAGAGCAGGTAATGCTCTTAACCTCTGAGCCATCTCTCCAGCCCCAAAAGTTAACCATATTTTTTTTTTTTTTTTTTTTGGTTTTTCGAGACAGAGTTTCTCTGTGGCTTTGGAGCCTGTCCTGGAACTAGCTCTTGTAGACCAGGCTGGCCTCGAACTCACAGAGATCCGCCTGCCTCTGCCTCCCTAGTGCTGCGATTAAAGGCGTGCGCCACCACCGCCCGGCCACCATGTGGTTTCTGGGAATTGAACTCAGGACCTCTGGAAAAGCAGCCAGTGCTCTTAACTGCTGAGCCATCTCTCCAGCCCCTCATTTATGATTAAACCTTTGTTTCTCAAGGGTTGGGCTATGCCCCCACCTGTAACCTTAACTACACATGACCGTGTACTGCCTGTTCGGGGAAACAGCAACTGTGCCTCTGTTTTACAGAGGTGCTAGGACTACTTTTTTCTGCTTATGTTCTGCTGTTTGTTTGTTTGTTTTTCAAGACAGGGTTTTTCTGTCCTGGAACTTGCTCTGTAGACCAGGCTGGCCTTGAACTCACAGAGATCTGCCTGCCTCTGCCTCCCAAGTGCTAGGATTAAAGGAATGTGCCAACACCACTTTGTATGTTCGGCTTCTATAACCCCACATTTGGAAAACTCCTATCCCTGAGCTATAAAAAACCTTGTCTTAAAATGTTAATCTCTTAAGCCTGGCGGCGGTGGTGGTGCACGCCTTTATTCCCAGCACTCGGGAGGCAGAAGCAGGCGGATCTCTGTGAGTTCGAGACCAGCCTGGTCTACAAGAGCTAGCTCCAGGACAGGTTCTAAAGCTGCAGAGAAACCCTGTCTCGAAAAACCAAAAAAAAAAAAAAT
This sequence comes from Arvicola amphibius, assembly GCF_903992535.2. Taxonomy (NCBI): domain Eukaryota; kingdom Metazoa; phylum Chordata; class Mammalia; order Rodentia; family Cricetidae; genus Arvicola; species Arvicola amphibius. The sequence continues at coordinate 24,251,724 of NC_052050.1, forward strand.
GTTAATCTCTTGAACCCCACTTTTAAGGGGAGACAACCTGTGCGTACAAATTTTTAAACATTGCTTGCTTTAGTTAGCTTGGTCATGATGATTTGGGTCAGTGGTCTTTCTCCTTGAATCTTTGGAATTCTGGCAAGATGGCTGAATAGGTAAAGATGCTTGTGGTCAAAACCTGACAGCCTGAGGCTGGAGAGGTGGCTCAGCAGCTAAGAGCACTGACTGTTCTTCCAGAGGACCTACCCCAGTCAGCTCACACCCATTCGTAACTCCAGTTCCAGGGGCTCTGACACTCTTCTGGCCTCCTGGGACACCAGGCAAACTTTAAAAATGGGAAGAGTTGCCTTTCATCCCAGCACTCAGAGGCAGAGGCAGGCGGATCTCTGTGAGTTCAAGGCCAGCCTGGTCTACATAGTTCCAGGCTAGCCAAGGGTACAGAATGAGACATTGTCTCAAAAACCAAACAACAAAATAAACAGAAAGGGGGGTAGGGGAGAATGAGAGCTGCTCCTTGTCACAAAGGGACAGGAGATGCTAGGATACAGAAAGGTGGAGAGGGGCAGGCATCAGTAGCGCCCTGCCAGACACGTGGCTAACCCTTTATTATGCCCATTGCAATTGCTGCCAGGAGGCCAAGTGGGGCAGAGGGATGGAGAGAGGGACATGGATTCATCTGTGGTTGCTATGGTGCTCCAGGCCAGATTTGCCCATCTCTGCTAATGGAGCAAAGGGTAGAGGAAGGAGGGAGGCAGAGCTCAGAGAACAACCCGTCTCCTCCCTTTCCCTCTTTTATCTCTGGAGCAGATGTGGGGTGTATGTGTCTGGAGTGGGGGTACTGGATCAGAGGTAGAGAAAAGGGTAGTATGCCCGGATTAAGAGGCTTTTGAGATGAGGGGGCAGACTGAGTGATGGGGGCGGGGCCATCATACCTATATCAGAAGCTAACCGATAACATTGGAGAAAGGGGGAAAAATAGGCTAGATGGTATTAGCATGAGAGAGAAGAGGGAGGGAAATAGGCAGGGAGGGAGGAAGGGAGGGAGGGAGGGAAAGAGGTGTGGAGACAGACTATACGTCAGCCTCTGCCTGCGTTCTTCTGAGCCACCCAAACCTCCAGGCAGCCTGGATTCCAGGGATATGAGAGCTACTGAAGAATGGGCACCACAGCAGTGATCACACCTTCTCTTGTTTGGGGGCTGCTAAGTTGCTGTTTCCTCTGCAGCTGGGCTCTGGGGAGCCAAAGGTCCTTCCGCTCTCTGCCTCCACTATCCTCCCAAGCCAAGCCAGGACCTGGGCCCACTTGGAAGCCCCCACAGGGGGCCAAAGCAGCCCTGGCTTTTCTCTACTCCGGAGATGTTCAACAGCTGTCAGGAGCTAATTGTAGTGAGAGTTATGAAGTCCATGGAACAGAAGGCAGTGTAGGGATCCCCCCAGTCCTACAGAGAGCCGCGGGCACCCTGGCCCAAGCTGCCAATTTTCTCAACATGCTTCTACAAGCCAACGACATCCGGGAGTCGAGTGTGGAAGAGGACATTGAGTGGTACCAGGCACTTGTCCGAAGTGTGGTAGAGGGGGATCCAAAAGCCTACAGGGCTTTACTGACCTTTAACCCTCCACCAGGGGCCAGCCACCTTCAGCTGGCCCTGCAGGCCACCCGGATGGGGGATGAGACCATCCTCCGGGACCTCTCTGGGAACAGGGTACAGGAAGAAGATCCAGAAGAGGACATGGACAGCCCTGTTCTGCAGAAGCGAGTACTGACCAATGATCTAAGGAGTCTTGAAAGCCCCAAGTGGCCACAAGGCGATGGGTACGTGGGGGACATACAGCAGGTGAAGCTGTCTCCTCCCTTCCTGGAATGCCACGAGGGCCAGCTCCGTCCTGGCTGGCTAGTCACAGCCTCAGCCACATTCTATGGTCTCAAGCCAGACCTCACCCCAGAAGTCAGGTAAGTGACTCGATGGATCTGTGAGGGTGAGGGGGACACGAGTCTATTGCACTGTGTACAGAACATGTGTCTGCAGGGGGTACAGATGTGTGTGTGCATTCAGCTGCGCATACCTATACTATTAACATTCTCAGGTGTGTTTGTGATGTATGTGAACCAGTCAATTTATACATATGTATCTGAACATCTGTTTGTATGTCTTCACTTTATTTTATTTATTTATTTTGGTTTTTTGAGACAGGGTTTCTCTGTGTAGCACTGGCTGTCCTGGAACTCTGTAGACCAGGCTGGCCTTGAACTCATAGAGATCCACCTGCCACTACTTCCTGAGTGCTGGAATTAAAAGTATGTGCCTCCATTGCCCAGCTTTATTTTGTTTCTTTTTCTTTTCTTTTTTTTATTTTTTATTTTTGCTTTTTCTTTGTGTTACAGACCTGGCTGTCCTGGAACTCACACCATAGAACAGGCTGACCTCAGAATCACAGAATCACAGAGACCCACCTGCTTCTGACCCCTGAGTGCTGGGATTAAAGGCATGAGCCACCACCACCTGGCTTATTTTGTTTTCCAAGACAGTTTCTCATGTAGCCAAGGCTAACCTGGAATCCTGGTCCTCCTCCCTCTACTCTCCAAGTGTTGGGATGACAGGCATGTGCCTGGGTATCTCTTGATGTTGTTTATATGCTGAGAACAATGAGTGAAAAGACTTTCACTCTTGGGCAAACACGGGTATTAAACATATGTATGTGTGTGTAGGTGGGTGGGTATGGATAGGGGCAGGTCTTGGCTCTCATGGCTCGCAGGTCTGAGGTATAGACAGAAGAGATGAGAGAAACTGATAGTCAGGCAGTGGTGGTGCATGCCTTTAATCCCAACACTCAGGAGGCAGAGAGGCAGGTGGAGCCCTGTGAGTTTGAGGCCAAACTGGTCTACAGAGCAAGTTCCAGGACAGCTAGAGCTACACAGAGAAACCCTGTCTCAAAAAACAAAATAAAACAAAACAAAAAGAGAAAGAGAGATAGAGAACTTAATGACAGTAATAATCCATATTCCTGACTTCTCAGAGGAACCACACGGACAGTTCAGGAGGCTTTCCAGGACAGGGGCGTGGAACTAACATCCTTTTTGCACAGGAGTTGGCTGAGTCCCCAGTGTCACTCCCAGTGACCAGGCTCTTGGCGGAGCAGACCCATTATCCTATCTCTCCTGCCACAGTACTTTGTGATATTCCTCAAAGAACTGGCTCTACGCTCAGCTGGGGGAAGCAGGAGCAAAGGAACACAGCGCAGCCAGGCATGCTGCTGCCAGCATTGCTTTCTCAGTTCTCTGCCCCCATACATTGTTCCCAGCAGGGCTCCCCCTCCGGTAAACTGGCATCCTGGCTCCTTGCCAGAGCCCTCCCAATTCAGTCACAACGGGCTCGTCCATTCTCAGACTCCTTCGCTGTGATTAGTTCAGACCTGATTTGGGCAAAGGAAAGTAGTGGTAACCAGCGGGGCTGCATATGTTGTGTGTAAATGCAATGGGCAAGGGCGAAAAAAAAATCCCTTCACGGTGATCACCCGAGCCCCGGGCTCCTGCATGTCTTGACATGCCTATCCCTTCTCCCCACTGATGAGAATCAGAAAATGATAAGATGCTGACTGGTGAGGTGGGGAATACACTAGTGGGAGGGGACTGTTGCCACAGAGACAGGGCTAATGGCACCGGAGGTCTGCCTTGGATGTGTGCAATCCTGCCCCTGCGCTAAGACGGCACTGCCCAATAATGTAGTGATTGCCTCCGCACCCCCGCTGGGCGCCTAACTGCCAATTTGCTGCCCTAGGGGCCAGGTGCAGATGGACATCGACCTCCAAAGCGTGGACATCAATCAGTGTGCAAGCGGCCCAGGCTGGTACTCCAACACCCACCTGTGTGACCTCAACAGCACTCAGGCAAGGAGGATGGGTCCACTGAGGCCTGCCTTCATTCCTTTTCACTCACCGGCCCCGGTCCCACTCCCCTGATTCCACCTCCCCCAAATCCAGCTCCCAGGAGCAGTCGACAAAGCCACCCTTTCACCGGGTTTTCTCAGGGCTTCAAGAGCCTCCTAACTGATCGTCGAGGTGAAATAACAGAGAGGCTAATGTACAGCCTATCTCATACCTCCCATCTCTCCCAAGAAAGCTACTCCGCATGCCCGGGAAAGCTCAATGTGCCTCCTGTTTGCCCTCACCTGGTACTCAGCACTCCAGGGTCCCTCTTCAGGGAAACTTCTGAGCCTTGCCTGCTTTCCCTTTTCTGGGCTGCATGCGCCACATCAGCACAGCTCTGAGCTCCTCAGGGCACACAGAAGATGCTCCAGTGGTAATCACCCAAGTCAACAGAATTGCTGGTTGGGCCGGGCGGTGGTGGCGCACGCCTTTAATCCCAGCACTCGGGAGGCAGAGGCAGGCGGATCTCTGAGTTCGAGGCCAGCCTGGTCTACAAGAGCTAGACCTCCAGGACAGGCTCTAGAAACTACAGGGAAACCCTGTCTCGAAAAAAAAAAAAAAAAAAAAAAAAGAATTGCTGGTTGGGTGTAGGAGGAGCCTAACCAAAGCTTGGAAAGGTCTGGGACTGGTGAAGGTGACGAATGCTGAGCCACAGGCCCAGACAAAGCCCTTTGCCTCCCAGAGATCTCTTCTCAGCCACTGACCTCAGGTTAACACCCTGCCTGGCTCTGAGGCCATGTTTTGTTCCCTGCTGAGCAGACATCAATAGGAAGAGGTAGAATAGAGAGCTAACCTTGGCATCCCACCAGCCTGGCCTTCCGCTGAGGAAAGTAGTCCTGTGTTAAAGCCAGATACGTCCTGACAGAGAAAGTTACCCCTCCACAGGGGTCTTTTTGTTGTTATTGTTTTGCTTGGTTTTTAGTTTTTGGTTTTTCGAGACAGGGTCTTTCTGTGTATCCCTGGCTGTCCTGGAACTCTCTCTGTAGAGAAGGCTGGCTTCAAACTCACAGAGATTCACCTGCCTCTGCCTCCCAAGCTACCACTGCCCGGCCATGGGAATCTTTTTAACTTATCTGTCTTTTTTTTTTTTTTTGCAACTTGATTTTTTTTTTTTTTTTTAAAAAAATCACTTATGTGCATTGGTGTGAGGGTATCAGATTCCCAGGAACTGGAGTTCCAGACAGTTATAAGCTGCCATGTGGGTGCTGGGAATTGAACCCAGGTCCTCGAGAAGAACAGCTGGTGCTCTCAACCACCGAGTTATTGCTCCAGTCCCTAGCTTACCTGTCTTGATTTAGAACTACTGTTGCTGTGGTGGATCACCATGATGATGGGGAGGAAAGTGTTGATTTCTCTCCCAGTTCCATACAACAATTCATCATCAAAAGCAGTGAAGGGCCGGGCGGCGGTGGCGCACGCCTTTAATCCCAGCACTCGGGAGGCAGAGGCAGGCGGATCTCTGTGAGTTCGAGACCAGCCTGGTCTACAAGAGCTAGTTCCAGGACAGGCTCCAAAGCTACAGAGAAACCCTGTCTCGAAAAACCGGAAAAAAAAAAAAAAGCAGTGAAGGTAGAAACTCTAGCAGGGCAGGATCCTGGAGATGGGAGCTGATGCAGAGACCATAGAGGGGTGCTGCTTACTGGCTTGCTCATCTTTCTTATAGAACCCAAGACCAAAAGCCCAGGGGTGGCCCTACCCACAGTGTGCTGGGCTACATCAATCACTAATTAAGAAAATGCCCTACAGCTGGATCTTATGAGGGCACTTTCTCAGTTGAGGCTCTTATTGCTCCCAATAACTCTAGCTTGTGTCAAGTTGACATAAAACTAGCCAGACACCTATATGCCAAGTGGGGCAGCTGTGGGAACCCTTTGAAGCAGGGGGTAGGCACATAAGAGGTGTGATTGGGCTCTGAGTTCTCCCTGTCTTCACCTCCCCCTGTACCTAGCCCTAGCAACAGCTAGGCACCAGGAAATGGGACATGAGGCTCCCGTTACTGCCAGCCAGAATAAAAGAGTTATGTATCCTGGTTATGTATTCTGTATTCTTTTCTTGGATACTCCTTGAAAAGACCTAACAGCAGGGAATGGGGACGTTTGCAGAGGTGGGGGTGGGAGTGGGTGACTGGGCAAGAACCGAAGAAAGCTTCTGGTGAAATCTCCTATAGTAAACCCAGAAGTCATGGAGGGAGGGAACTCTTCCCAGCAGGGAAAGCTTTCGGAGAAAAACATCATACAAACAAATGCCATTTGTCATCCCCACAGTGTGTCCCTCTGGAGAGTCAGGGTTTTGTCCTTGGCCGCTATCTCTGTCGCTGCCGACCTGGATTCTACGGGGCTAGCAGTGCTGGGGGTGCGCGTAAGTGTGGGGAGGGCTAAGCAGAGGTTTTGCTAGCCAAGGAAAGTTGGGATGGAATATCTGTGGGGTTGACACACAGGAATGAGGCAAGTTAGCCTCTGAATAAACCTTAGCCTGGTGTCTCCTGTTACTGTGCCTTACTGGGAGACAACCCTTCCCTCTTATTCCTGGGGCCATAAGTTACAGGAGGGCATGTGGCCCTCAGGACCCAAGGCTAGAACCTCAGAAATCCCTAGCCAAGTTCTCTTTACACCCATCTTGTCTTTCGTAGGGTTAGAAGAGAGTGCAACTCAGACTGCTGGGCAATTCGGGTCCCCTCAAGGCAGCTTAGGGAAGCTGCTGAGGTGCCAGCCATGTCCTGAGGGCTGCACTAGCTGTCTGGATGCCACGCCATGCCTGGTGGAGGAGGCCCTGGCACTAAGGACAGCAGTGCTGGCCTGCCAGGCCTGCTGCATGCTGGCCGTCTTCCTGAGTATGCTGGTCGCCTACCGATGCCGCAGGAGCAAGGCAAGACGGCCCCCATCTCTCTTCTATGCACAGATCCAACCCATCTCAAACAAAGCACCAAGTCTTGGGAGAGTGGGTGCCAATCTTGCTTCTCCATCTGAATGTGTGACATTAGGCAGTGACTGTTCTAGACCTGTTTCGATCTGTTTCTTCATCTGCAACATTGTATTCAACTCAACAAATACTAGTTGAATGTCTGCTCAGAGCAAACTACTACATAGGCACTCTACAACAGAAGTACTCTGGATTCCCAAGGCATAGAGGGAGCAATGAGACAGAGGCAAGGAGGGGAGTGGCTTTCAGGCGCCATGGGGGCTCAGAGGAGAGACCCAGTTGTTCTGGAGGAGATGGCATTGGAGAGAATTTCCAGAAAAAGTGTTACTGGGGCCAGGCTCAAAGGTTCATCGGTTTTATCTGGGCAAAGAAGAGGAATCTTATTTTAGACCAAGATGCAGTCTGCCCCAAAGCTTAGAGGAATGCCAGAGGCCCTTCCTAGCTCCAGTAACCTTCAGTGTGAGCCCGGCAGGGCCGTTGGTGCAAGCATAGGTAGATACTGTGGTGAGACTGGAGACTGGCTGTGAACAGGGGTGGGGATGGGTGGATCTAGAACTGTTGGAGGAGCCCAGGGCTCCAGGCAGGCCAGGCTTGGTGTCCTCAGAGCACTGCTTGTACTTTTCTCCCCTGGGCTTACAGAGGATCCGGGCATCTGGAATCTTCCTGCTGGAGACCATCCTTTTTGGATCCTTACTTCTCTACTTTCCTGTGAGTCTGCGACCAGTAGCTGACCTTACTTCTTAGTATCCCCTACTCCCAAACTGTCCCCATCCTCCAGAATTCTTTTCTGTCTCTTAGGAAGACTTAGTGACTTTAAATTCCCCCTACCAGCATGGCAGTGGCATATGCCTTTAATCCCGGCATTCAGGAAGCAGAAGCAGGTGAATTTCTGTGAGTTGGAGGCCAGCCTGGTCTATAGAGCAAGTTCCAGGACAGTCAAGGCTGCACAGAGAGACCCTGTCTCAAAAAACAACAACAAAAAAGTTAAATTCCCTCTACCTATTCCCACAAATGGCATGCTGGCCTAGTAAGCTCTGGAGGCAGACACCCAGATTGAAAAGAATTTTCTGGGGGCTGGAGAGATGGTTCAGGGGTTAAGAGCACTGGCTGCTCTTCCAAAGGTCCTGAGTTCAATTCCCAGCAACCACATCAACAACCATCTATAATGAGATCTTGCGCCCTCTTCTGGCCTGCAGACATTTCTACAGGTAGAATACTGTATACATAATAAATAAATAAATAAAATTAAAAAAATAAAGAAATTTCTGACTTGCTGGTGCAATAAGGCAAGTTGTCTACCTCCCCTTCCTGATACTTAAGCTGCTCCAACAGTGCGGAAAGGGAAGTGTGAGGCCCCCGCTGTGGGGCTGCTGGTAAGATTAGTAGGCGCAGGACACTGATGGAGAGGGGAGGAAAGCATAGCAGAGGGCAGCTGTCTCTGTCTCCTTGCTGTCAGGTATTCATCCTGTACTTCAAGCCCAGCGTGTTCCGCTGCATCGCTCTCCGCTGGGTCCGGCTGCTGGGTTTTGCCGTCGTCTACGGGACCATTATACTGAAGCTGTCTAGGTAGGCCCTTGCCGGCCTCGCCACTGGCCACTCAGCTCATTCACCCAGTGAAGTTTTTTGAAGCCAGTCCTTTCCCTGTATCCCTAGCCCAGTCTCAATCACTTGACCTTCTCCTTCTATGTAGCTTTTGGAAAGATGGGGGGAGGTAAATATGCGGGGGGCTGGGAAGCAATGGACAGACTACTTAGGACTCTGGGCTCACACTCGGTCCTCCCGACTTCCCACATGTACCTTACTTCCCTCAGGGTGCTCCAGCTGTTTCTGTCTCGAACAGCCCAGCGAGGCCCACACCCAAGCAGCGGGCAGCTGCTGCAGCGCCTGGGACAGCTCCTGTTGTTGGTATTGGGTTTCTTGGTCGTGTGGACAGCTGGTGTCCTGGAGCCAGGCATCCAACACACGCCTCTGGTGACCCGAGGCCACACTCCCACCGGCCGCCACTTCTACCTCTGTCACCATGACCACTGGGACTACATCATGGTTGTGGGTGAGCTGCTTCTTCTGGGCCCAGCCTGCTGCTGGCCCAGGCTGTTTGCCTCCGTGTTGTTCATGAGCTGGTTCCCCAGGGTCTGTGCTGCCCAACACAGTTGGTTTTGGAGAGGGTTAGCAGGCTGCTGAAATGGTGAGGGCTTCTCTCTCTCCCTCTCACACCCCCCCCCAGCGGAAGTGCTGCTGCTGTGTGGGGGTAGTTTCCTCTGCTACGCCACCCGGGCTGTCCCCTCAGCCTTCCATGAACCACGCTACATGAGCATCGCCCTGCACAATGAGCTGCTACTCTCTACTGTCTTCCACACAGTCAGGTGAGGACTGGCCCCCTTCCTAAGACTCCTCCCGCCTCGCCATTGTTCCCCACCTCCTGGTGAAGGGGTCCATCCAACAGCGATCCTTGCACGGCTGTGATGCCCAGCAGGGTACAGAAGGGCTGCACATACACCACTCCTCTATCTCATATCTCCTTCAGGAGAGATACCCAACCCACAGGAAGTGTGTCTGGTTCCTAACTGCCTGCCTGTCATCCCTGAGCTTTTTCCCTCGAGCCCTGACCCCTTCCTTACCCTTTAGCCTTCAGAGCAGCAGGCCTGCTATGTGTTTATGAGAACCTGGCCCTATAGCGGAGGAAGAAGCAAACTACGGGCCGTTCCCCATAGAGTCCTGGGCACTGTTCTGTTCTGTAACCCGGACAAGCAAAAGTGGTGGGGTGAAATCATTTAGGCAGTCTTCTCAGAATTAATTAACGAGAACCTTGAGATTACACCTCTGATCCAGAGAAGGTAGGAAGGGTGTCCTCCTGGCAGAGTGCCAGACTGGGCTGGCACGGACACCTAGTGAGGTGAGGCAGGCAGGCTGATGCCACCTGCACTGACCACCCTGTCCCATCTGGCCCTTAGGTTTGCACTGGTTCCTTCCCTGCACCCAGACTGGACCCTTCTCCTCTTCTTCCTCCATACCCATAGTACAGTCACGGCCACGCTGGCTCTGCTCTTCATCCCAAAGGTAAGGTCTTTCCTCTTCTGTGTGAGGCAGGTCCTCAGTCCCTTGGTAAAGAACACTGTGGCCACCGGGCGGTGGTGGCGCACGCCTTTAATCCCAGCACTCGGGAGGCAGAGGCAGGCAGATCTCTGTGAGTTCGAGGCCAGCCTGGTCTACAAGAGCTAGTTCCAGGACAGGCTCTAAAAAAGCTGCAGAGAAACCCTGTCTCGAAAAACCAAAAAAAAAAAAAAAAAAAAAAAAAAAAAAAAAAAAAAAGAACACTGTGGCCCTGCCACCTCAGTACCCTCTCCACATCAAAAAACAATGAGCATCCTGAGCAAGGACTTGGCTGAGAAAGGAAGCTACTCCCTGCTTCTAGTTCCCATGCAAACAACATAGAGAGCTAGGGATAGAGGAAGATTTTGTTTGGTTTGGGTTGTTTTGTTTTATTCTGTTTTGTGTTTTGTGTTTGGGTTTTTTGTTTGTTTGTTTGTTTTTTGTTTTTGGTTGGTTGGTTGTTTTTTGTTGTTGTTGTTTTGTTTTTTGTTTTGTTTTGTTTTGTTTTGAGACAGGGTTTCTCTGTGTAGCCCTCACTGTCCCAGAACTCGCTCTGTAGATCAGGCTGGCCTCGAACTCAGAGCTCCTCCTGCCTCTGCCTCCTGAGCACTGGGATTAAAAGCATATGCCACCATGTCTTGCATTCTTTCAGCCCAGCTAGTAGACTCTGAAGATGTGGGGAGCAGGTTAGAGAGCTGAAGGCCGTGCCTACGGATACTGTGCTGGTTCCTAAGAAAGACGAGTAAAGGGAATACAATTCTCTGAGACTTTGGATACCAAATCAGAGAAGGGTGAAGACTTCTGACGTAGAGACCGAGTAGGTGAGGACAGGAGTAAGCAGGATGCCATTGTGTCTCCCATACCTCCCCCAATCTTGGCTAGTTCTGGAAGCCAGGGGCGCCTCCCCGAGAGGAGATCTTGGATGAGGTGTATGAGGACGAGCTGGACCTGCAGCGCTCAGGCTCCTACCTGAACAGCAGCATCGCCTCAGCCTGGAGCGAGCGAAGCCTGGACCCAGGGGATATTCGGGTAGGTCCCTCTCCCCCACCCCAGTTCCTTTGATATCAGTGTTTAAGGTCTGATCAAGGGAGCACAGCTGGGCTGCCATGGGACTACAAACCACAGAATTACCTTCCCTGATCACATACCATCCACTTGAAAGGAATACCCAAAACCCAGACGCCCAGGCCCTGAAGGTCCAGGCCCAGCCAAGAGTTCATTCTTAATCCCATGTCCTCATCAGGGGGTGGGGCAGGCTAGAAAAGCCTTGAGCTCCTAGCAAGATGGGATGGCTAGTGACCCTAAGAGTCAGCTGTGGGGTCTAGAAAGTGTCCCCACGCCTGTGTTTCTGCTCCTTCTTCGATTTTGTTGTTGTTTGGGTTTGTTCATTTATTTGTTTGAGACAGGGTTTCTCTGTGTAGTCCTGGCTGTCCTGGAACTCATTTAAAGACCAGGCTAGCCTCCAACTCAGAGATCCGCCTGCCTCTGCCTCCCGAGTGCTGGGATTAAGGGTGTGCACCACCACACCGGGCACCTCTACATCTACATGTAACCTGTGTCCACTCCTTAGCACATTTGAGGAGGTTGACGGAACTAGTAGATGGAGACCCTTACATGTCAGTGTCCATGAAACCTTTTCTGCTCTGAATTTCTCCCCAAACAACCACTACCACCACCACGACAACAAAACCCCAAAACTGAAGAAGATGCAGAGGCCCAGAGAGGTCAATACAATAGCTTCGAGATACACGTGAGTCAGCAATCTTAAAGTCAGCCGTACCCTGAGCTACAGGCTGGTCATTTCCCAGATCACTGTGCTCCAAAGAAGTGAGGGCACTCTGAACCCTCAAGGCTGAGTGGATCCAACTCAGAACCAACTTGGCTCTGGTCTCACAGGAGTGGAGTGGTGAATTCTGCATTTTAGGAACAGGAAAGGGGGCAGCTTCCGGGAGAAGCGAGGCCCCAAGGAAGAGAGCAGCACTGTTGGTGGGGGGCAGGCTCCGTCTCTCAGAGGTGGCTCTACTGCCCCGCCCCTTCCTTGCAGGATGAGCTGAAGAAGCTCTATGCCCAGCTGGAGGTCTGCAAGACCAAGGAGATGACCACCAACAACCCCCACCTGCCCAAGAAGCAGAGCCGCCAGGGACTGGGGCGCTCTTTCATGAGGTACCTGGCTGAGTTCCCAGAGGCCCTGGCTAGGCAGCACTCCCGGGACTCCGGCTCTCCAGGCCACAGCAGCCTGCCAGGCTCTTCTCGACGCCGGCTTCTCAGCTCCAGCCTTCAAGAAACTGAGAAGCCACCAGCTCTGCGCAAGACCCGCAGCACGTATGACCACCACAGGGAGCATAACACACCCCTCCTTAACTCCACACTGAGGAGGACCCTGTCCAAGAAGGCCTCGCCATCAGAGGGCCAAGCAGAGGGGCCCCCAGCCCTGGGCTTCAGGTCAGCCAGTGCTCACAACCTGACGGTAGGAGAAAGGCTCCCCAGAGCCAGGCCCATTTCCCTGCAGAAGTCACTTAGTGTTGTGGCTGGCTCCAGGGAAAGGGCTCTGCTTGTGGCCAGTCAGGCCTACCTGGAGGAAACCTATCTACAAGCAAAAGAGAGAGAGGAGAGAAAGAAAGCTGAGGCAGTCACAGTGAGTCCAGCTCTGAGCCCAGCGCTGAGCCCAGCACGCAGGCCATCTGCCAGGAGGTTGGAGAGGCCTCTAAGGGCTCCTCTGTCAGCTCCGCCATCCCCTGCCAAGTGCAGCAGCCTCGACAGTTCTCATACCCCGGGGAGGCCTCAGGAGGAGGCTGGGAGAAGGCTACCTCACCCACCCATCCGGCACCAGGTCTCCACACCCATCTTGGCTCTGTCTGGGGCCTGCCTGGGAGAGCCAAGAATGTTGTCTCCCACTCCAACCTCCACGTTGGCTCCTGTTCTGTTGCCAACCCTGGCCCCAACCTCTACCCCTGTCCTGGCACCAATCCCACTGTCCCCCCAAAGCCCTCCCCTACTCACTTTCATCTGCCCCTGGGAGAACGCAGAACTGCCAGGCAAGAAAGAAAATGTGGTCCAGGAAGGTCCCACGGGGTCAGAGCACAGCAGCCACCTACCTGCCTCAGCTCGAACCAGGATCTGGAGGGCCCTCTCTGTAGCAGTGGAAAAACGGGGGGCTGGGGAGAGCGAGAGGCCCGCCGAGGATGGACACAGCCAGGGGGAAAGCGATGGTGTGGATGAGGACAAGCCCAAGGTCTTCTCAAAATCCCACAGCCTCAAAACCCCCCTGCAGCAGGGCTCTGTGCGCAGCCTGGGCCTGGCCATCAAAGCTCTAACCCGTTCTAGGAGCACCTACAAAGAGAAAGAGGGTGGGGAGGACAGCCCTGAGACTGAGAAGGGAAAGCCTACAGGGGTGAGCATGGGGGCTCCACCCCGATCTCCCAGGCTAGGCTGGCCCAAGGCAGTGAGCAAACAGGCTGCCCTCAGCCCCTGTGAAGATGAGGAGTCCCTCCAGAACCAACAGAATGCTCACACCAGCAAAATGCTCCATGGCTGTCACAGAGAGGGCAGCAGAGGACAGGACGATAGAAACAGCAGGACGTCACAGGGCCCAGGGGAGCAAAGAGTTGAGAGAACCGGTAAGCTAGGGCTTGCTACACTGAGGCAAGTTTTTGGGGACAAAAATGCTGAACAAGCGAAGGAATCCTCTGTGGGTGAACAAGAGGCACCCAATACTGCCCTCCAGCCCCTAGGCAGTCCTGACCACAGGGTGGCAGAGGTCTGCCCCTGGGAAGTACCTCACTCAGGAATGTCCCAGTCAGAGAGTAGCAACAAGGCCACAGACTGCCCCTGGGAGGGGACTGAAGGAAACCTTGAGAAGATGCCATCAATACAAGTTCTAAGTAGCTCCTGGGAAGAGAAGGAGAAAGCCTCAGAGGAATCAGAGCCCAGGGGTGTGGGAGCCATTACTGGGAGAAAGCCAGAGAGGCTGATCCGAAGCCAGGAGGCAGTGTGTCCTTGGGAAAATGCTGACCCTAGAGGTCTGTCTCCTCAGTTGGCCCATCGGGATTCTGACAGAACCCAGGGCAAGTCTGTAATAGTGGGCAGTCCAGAGGGTCTTCCACTTGAGGCTGCCAAGGCTGAGCTGTGCCCCTGGGAACTGAGTGATATAGGGGAGGGGATATTGGCCCAGAGAGTGAAGGAACTCCCTGAAGAAAGGCAGAAATCCCCCAAGAAGGCAACTCTCTTGAGAGAACAGAATCTGGGCAGAGACCTGGTGTCTCTCTGTCCTTGGGAAAGTACCGATTTTCGGGGTCCCTCAGCAGTCTCATTTCAAGCCCCAGGAGGCTCAGGGAGTTCGGGTAGTGGTATTGCAGAGGTCTGCCCATGGGAGTCCTCTAATGAGAAGAAAGTCGAGGTCTGCCCCTGGGAACTGGGAGCAGGCACAGACACACTGAATCAGGGAGGGGATGGGAAGACCGCCCCCAGAAAGGGGTACTTCGGAGAGATGGGGGAGCAAACTGTGAGGGCAAAGGCTATAGTCCATCCAGGGCAGGAGTCGGTGTGCCCCTGGGAGGACGCAGCCCCTGAGCAGTCCAGCCCGCATCCAGACGGCTTCTCCTCCAAGGCTGGTGGGCAGTTCCTAAGCAGTGGGGCCAGCCAGGCCTTGCAAGTGTGTCACCGGGAAGAGCTCAAGTCAGAAGAAAATCAGGCAAAGCCTTCAACAGCAGAAATCTGTCCCTGGGAAGTGGATGGAAGAACCGGGGACAGGACATCAGAACACACACCAAAAAGAGGAGAATTTCAAAAAGACGGGGGAAAAATACCTGGAAAAGCAAGAATCCAAACATGGGAAAAGACTGGGAGGCAGATCCAAAAGCAGGAAGCAATCTGCCCCTGGGAGAGTACGGATCTTGGTAGCACCCCACAAAAAGACACAGAGAAACCCCAAGCCATTCTCCAGAGGCAAGGCAGTATGGGAGGCAAAGCTGCTGAGATCTGCCCATGGGACATGGAGGAGAGCCTGACCGCTGAGAAGGCCAAAATCTGTCCCTGGGAAGTGGGTGCTGGTGCCAGAGAGGAGAGGACTGTGGGAGCTGGAGCCTCTGGGATCTCTCTGAATGACACAGGCCAGACTTCTGCAGATTCTGGTCCCAGGCAGATAGCGGCTACTACTCCAAATAAGTCAGAGAGGCCAGGCCTGGAGAAGGAGGCGGTCTGTCCGTGGGACAGTGTGGGCCCAGGGGACTCCTGTCAGCAGCCAGACACTCTGAGCACCGAGAAACCAAAAGATGGGCTCCAGGACGGTGTGATCTCCAGGCCAAGAGAGGTGTGTCCCTGGGAAGTAGAGGAAGTTCTTGTCAGTGAAAAAGCCAAGATGTGTCCCTGGGATGTGAATGCGGGAACCAGGGTGAAAGGCCTGGAGCGAGAGACAGAGAGTGAGCCAGCAGAGGAAGGGCCAAAGGATCTGGAAAAGGCGGCAGCCCAGGTCACTGAGGTCTCAGGCTTGCCCAGCAGCATCAGCCATCAGGTCGCAGAGGGGCAGTCCTCGGAAGCAAGTGACAGGGCGACAGATGTGGGAGTCCCGAGGGAAGGTCCAGAGACGGGTTCCCTCCCAGAGCACACAATCCAGGGAAAAGCTGCAGCTTTGACATCTCAGTTCCTGGTGGATGTGGGAGGAGCAAGCAAGGAGCCAGCCAGCCCCCAGACACCGGTCAGTGCTGGCAGGAGGGTTGCTGAGGTGTGCCCATGGGATGCTCCTATCCCAGAACAGAATGAATCTGACAGTGACGCCAAGGTTGAGCTCTGTCCCTGGAAGGTGACTGGGAGAATTATGGAGCCACAGACAACAGGACTGGATAAAAAGGAGGACTCTCAAGAGGAACAAGAAAGGGTCCCTGAAAAACCAGAGCACAAAAGGGTGGCAGATCAGAAAACACCACAGATCAGCAGCCTTGGGAAGCAGGAAGCTATGTGTCCCAGGGAGAGTCAGGACTTTGGGGTGCAACCAGCCACAGGTGCTTCCGATGGAAGCAAAGGCGGTTCTGAGAAAGTGGGCTCTGTGGGGTCCAGGGTGGCAAAAGTGTGTCCTTGGGAAGTAGAAGAGGTTCCCTCTGCTAAGAAAGCAGAGTTCTGCCCTTGGGAAACAAGTTCAGGAGCAGTGGTGGAGGGGACACTGGACCAGGGGCAGGAAGGAGAGTCATGGGGGGCTGGAGGGGCTGAAGGACGCTTTTTAGAAGCAGCAGAGACAGTCTACCCCTTGGAAGGTTCAGAGTCAGCAGAGCTCTTCCCTGAGGCAGACACCCTGGACACAGACCACTGTAAGGTCAGCCCCCATGGAGCAAGCAGCCCAGGGAAAAGGCCAGCAGAACTATGTCAATGGGAAGTCACAGACCCAGAAGGAAATACAATCAAGGGGACCATGGCAGATATCTGTCCATGGGAGGAAACCAGAGCCCTAACTGATGAATCTGGCCTCCTGGCTTTACCGACAACCCACACAGATGTCCCTGCTGCTCTTGAGAAATCACTCTGCCTCTCCGTACACAGACCTCTGGAGAGCTTTGTTCCAGCGAGCAAGAGCGTCCGCCCAGAAGTGAGCAAGCCACCCAGTGTTTTTCTTCTGGAAGGTGTCAGAGAACAAGGACCTTTGGGACTTGAGCCCGGAGCCAAGTCAGCTCCAGAGCCCAGTCTCGAAGAAGTGGAGGCTCCGAAGTCTTCCTCCTTAACTGAAGACCAAGGACAAATGGATTCTGAAACTCAAGATGGAGAACTTAGCCCCCCACCTGCTTATCCTTGGGACTGTGAATGACACCACCATAGAGAGGTCAGAGTTCCTTCAGGACACGTCCCATGTTCCAGTTCCCAAAGAGTTGACTCAAAGACTACAGGAGCTTGGCTACTTCCTTTCCCCAAGAGGCCAGAAGGCAATTCATTCAAAAGGAACTGTACAAGAGGGGTGCAGTTTGGACCCTAAGGGACATCCCATCCTCTCCATTTCTCTTTCTGCTTGAGGAAACAAAAGCTGGACCCTCCCCTTCTAAAGAATCCTACTATTTGTCCAGTGTACCTGACCCAAGCCATTCAAGTCTAAACTCTCACTTAAACGAAGCTTACCTAAGGCACCAAAGAACTAAGCCACACAAGGCAGTGGTGATTGGGGAACTGTGGGTGAGAGAAGGCTATACAGCCATGTAATACAGGATGAAAGGCAGGGCTAGAATACGGCTCAGTGGTTAGGAGCATGCACTATTGCATAGGACCTAGGCTTTGTTCTTAACGCCCAGTCAAGTGGCTTACAACCACAGGAACTCCAGCTCTAGGGGAATCCTCCAGTTTCTTCTTCTGGTTTCTGAGGTCACCTACATTCAGGTGCACATATCCTCACATAGACAGACAGACAAACATACACACAAATTAAAAAATTATTTAAGGGCTGGAGAGATGGCTAAGTGGTTAAGAGCATTGCCTGCTCTTCCAAAGGTCCTGAGTTCAATTCCCAGCAACCACATGGTGGCTCACAACCATCTGTAATGAGGTCTGGTGCCCTCTTCTGGCCTGCAGACATACATGTATACATTGTATACATAATAAATAAATAAATAAATAAATAAATAAATAAATAAATAAATAAATGAATGAATAAATAAATAAATAAACAAACAAATATTAAAAAATTATTTAAAAGATGAAAGATAAACCAGGCACGTAGTGGTGCACGCCTTTAATCCCAGCTCTTGGGAACCAGAGGCAAGAGGATTTCTGTGAGTTTAAAGCCAGCCTGGTCTACAAGAGCTAGTTCCTGTTCCAGGACAGGATCCAAAGCTACAGAGAAACCCTGTCACACACACACACACACACACACACACACACACACACACACACACACACACAGATAAATCAGAGGAAAAACAAAGACAAAGTATGTGCCTGACAGATCTAGACCATCTTCCCTGACACATGGTTCCATGGAGCCTAGGTTTGTCTAAACTCAATATGTTGCTGAGGCTGACCTTAATCTTCTGCTCCTCCTGTATCAATCTACCTGAGTTCCAGGATGACAGGGCTGCATCACTATGCCCAGTGAACTCAGTGGTGGCAATTGAACCCAGAGCTTCCTGCAAGCAAGGCAAGCCCTGTCACCTGAACTATATCCCCAGGCCAGCCTTTGTGTTTCTGTGGGAATATGTGGTGCTGGGAACTGAACCCTGGTCCTCAGCAATATTAGGCAAGCACCATACTAATAAGTCACATCCCCAGCTCAAGGGCCTTGTCTTTTGACTCGAATCTCCTAGTTCTACTTTGTTGTCTCTCATACGTGCCCTGACTGACGGCTGAAGTAACAACAATCAGACATGCTGACATCTATATCACAGCTGGTGTCCACAGTGACAACACAGGACAGAGACACTTTCTCGGGGTCCTCCCCACACTGGACAAGTCATTCTCCCTTCCAGATATCCTCAGTAAGCCTCCTGCTGGCTTTTTCAGCCATCTCCCATCTTCCTGCCCTGCTCTCTCTCATCCTCTGCACAGCTCACCACACTGCCTCCTTCTCCTCTAGCCTTTCTCTAGTCAGCAACAGGGCCCCTCTGTAGTGAATGCAAGGGGGGGCATTTACTACAAGGGGAGATCTCTGGTTCTCAAGTGAACCACTCTGGCTCACTTGTGCTCCTTCCCAGAGGAGCCTGGGAAAGAAAAGAGGCCCTGTTCACAGTCAGAATTCCAACTGCCACCTTCAGAAGGAGCCGCGCTCCTGGATGAGTGAGAAGCCCAGGGGCTGGGCAAGGCACCAGGTGAACAAAGGCTCCTTTTCACGGGTCCACTTCGCCTTGGTTCTCTTCTCAAGCGTCACTTAAGCAGCGTGAGATAACAGAGGGTTGCAGCTACATGATATCATCAGAGGGAAACTAGGAATGAGAAAGATGTGCAAAGAGAGCGAGACAGGGTGCAGCCAGGCAGACTAATGCATCGGAGCTGGCTTCATTAAAGACAACAACACAGACAGAGATGCTGCTCAAGAGGTGGGAAACCCCAAGTGACATCAAATGCCCAGGGAGCAAAGTAGGGGTCTATGTGCAAATGTCGCACAGAAGAAGCGGCTGAGTACTCCATTTCCAAAAGGGAGCAGATGAACAGTCCCGTTACTCTCAGACTTGGGGGGCCAGCTGTCCTCATTCGCACACGGAGCCCTCCTACCCACGCAGACCTCCTGCGCTGGTTTCTATAGCAGTGTGTTGTTCTGGGCTGTGGCTACCTAACCCCACAACTTCTGAGCTAAGGTAGACTTCACTGTGCACCCCAGGCCAATCCCACTGGGTCTGGTCTAGCTGGAATGTGGTCTATCTCCACATTCGCTGTTATAATAGCCTCCCGGGAAAATAATAAAGAATGCTGTTCTCAGCTACCGTACTGGGCACCCGTTTATTTATAATGGTCGACAGAGACAGCAGACAGATGAGAGAACAGGGCTTGCTCCCAAGTCCAGGGTAGCCACCCTGTGCCTGGTAGGACTTTGGGTGGTCTGGCTTCTTCTCTCCCAGTGCCCAGAATCACAGCTAACAGATGTTCTCTGCCTGGTTCTCCTAGCCAACCCTGCACATCTGGGGCCATTTGCTCAGCTGGATTTGGTCCCAGAGGATATGAAAATTGCACTTATCCCCTGGCTTCCTGGTGGCAGCTATTGCTTAGCTGCGATTGAAGATTATCTAGAGACCCTGAGTCAGATCCATGGCAATGGGATAAAATAGCTTATCTGAATCACTGTTTTTTCTTAAATTCAAGAGACATCAACGTAACATTTGCCTACTAAGTGTGCTTTTTTTGTTTCTCCACTTCTCTTCCCTGCTGGGATTATCTCCTTTCCTTCACACTCTGCGGTTAGGGATCTGGCTCAAGCACTTCTTATTTTGCCTTAATCCAGGGCTCAGGCAAATAGGATGTGCCCAACCCCCACCTGGACAGCGATGCAGCAAACCGATGTACATTTTAAGCCCAGAGGATTGAGAGTAAGCAGCATGAGATTGGCCACCAGTGCTCTTTTCCCGAAGCATATTCATATGTCTGTGTCCACAGTCCACACTCATGAGCCGTTAGAAAAACAGCAGTCCTTCTGGGTCAGTGAGGTGGCTCGTGGGTAAAAGCATTTGTCATGCAAACTTGACCCAAGTTCAATTCCTAGAATCCACATTAGAAGGCAAAAGTTATCCTCTGGCCTCTATCTGAAAGCTGTACCATCAACAACATTCCCACTCAAACACTCTCTCACACACATAATGAATAAATAACCGACAAATAAATAGTAACAAGAGTCTCCCCCCATAAGGCCTGTCCTGTTTGCAGCATTGCTCAAAGGGCTTAGAGAGACCAGAGTTCGGTCACTAATGGCTGACCCAATCCCAGTTTCTTTTCACCCTATTCTAGACACGGTCAGACCAGATTACTTTTGGCTTTAAGTGACAAAGAAAATCCCAGTCTTGAGAAAGAGTAAGTCTGAGAACTTAGGCTCTCGTTTGTCCTGTGTGTAGAAATGCACACCTTTAAACCCAGCACTCAGGAGGCAGGGGCAAGTGGATCTCAGTGAGTTTGAGACCAGTCCGGTCTACAAAGCGAGATCCAGTATAGCCAGAACTGTTGCAGAGAAACCCTGTCTCAAAAAAATAAAATAAAATGCAGGATGGGTGTGGTAGTTCATACCTGTACCAGCGTTCATGAGGCAGAAGGGACTACTGCAAGTTTAAGGAAAGCCTGGGCTTTCTATCAAGTTCCAGACAAAGCAGGTCTGGACTTTATCTCAAACAAAATAAAATGCACAAAAGCTAAAAGACAATTTTTTTCCTTTGGATTTATATATAAGATAAAAAATAATTTTAAGCTGGGCATGGTGGCACACTCCTTTAATCCTAGCACTAGGGAGGCAGAAGCAGGCAGATCTCTGTGAGTTCGAGGCCAGCCTGGTCTACAAAGTAAGTTCCAGGACAGCCAGGGTTATACAGAGAAACTGTCTTGAAAAAAAAAAATTTAATACAACTGCTTCAGTAAGTGAAGACTCAGATCCAATTCCTAGCATCTACGTGGTGGTTTACCACCATCCATAACTCATGTTCCGGGAATCCAACTCTTTCTGACCTCCAGGGGCATCAGGAATGTAATGCACAACATACATGCAGACAGGACACTCATACATGTAAAGTAACACCCTATTTTTTGTCATTGTTCTTGAGACACGATCTCAGGTAGCCCAGGCTGACTCTAAATGGTTGTATATCCAGGGATGACATTGAGCTACTGTCCTCCTCTTGCCTCCACTTCCCTAGCAATGGGATTACAGAGAGATACCCTAGTTTATAAACATAAAGTACTCTTTCTGGTTGCGAGCCCCCGGAAGTTACGTCACTCATAACTCTGGGTTCCACTTCTGACATTATGGAACCACTCTATTCCCAGTCTGAACCAGGGCAAAAGTACAAAACCACGATTTGTTCAACACTTTCATAGTATTTTATTTGAAATGCTGGTCTCTGCCGTGTATAGAAAAGAGCACACTGTCAGCCTACTCACACTTCCTGCTGTGAGAAGCCCAGTGTCACGTATGTTCTCACACATGCTGTTTTTTATGTCACCTCAGGAGGTAAACATGACTTTAAAAGGAAGATGCTCCACGTCTGGGTATCCCAGCCATCGACTTGGCTGGATATCAGCAGCAAATGCAAGGGGGGAGGGTTTTCTGAAAAGACCCAGGCAGGGCAGGAGAGAGCAAGGGAAGCCTACAGGATGTAGGTGGTTTTGCAGCCCCATCATCCAGTCAGCCCTCAGGAGTCTTTTCGTTGTTTGTTTGTTGCTGTTTTTTGAGACAGGGTTTCTCTGGATAGCCTTGGCTATCCGGGAACTCTGTAGGCCAGGCTGGACGCAAACTCACAGAGATCACCTGTCTCTGCCAATTGAGTGTTGGGATTAAAGGCGTGTACCACCACCGCCAGGCTTCTCGAAAGTCATTTATACCATTAAGTAAGCTGAGGCTTATGGGCCTCTCCTTGTGTCTCTTCATACGCCTCCCATGGATTCAGCTGAGGACTGGGAATCATCAATGTCTGAAAAGAACAAGAAGCTGCGTTACCTACCAATCAAGCCTGCTGTTTACCCAGAATCCCTTCACTCCCTCCCCTAGCAGCCAGGAAAAGTTCCCCTTCCCTAGTGCTGCTTCTTTCTTCCTCTCCACTAGGTGGAGCCCATGAGGATAGTTTTAGGCAGTCAAGACAACATACAGCCTCAAGTCTCAAAGCATGTAAGCAGCCTTACCTTGAGGATGGGCTGCTTAGGGGGTGCCCATGGTGGCACAATCTTGGCATGCATTCTCCAGCTCCCATACGGGTTCATCAAGTGTCTTTCAAACACCACATACTCCAGGACATCCTTGGGCACATCTTCCTGCCCATACATCAACCGGCCAAACCGATCATAGATGGCCAAAGTCTGTAACGATGAAATAAAATCTGGCCTGTCAGAGGATTTTGTTCTATTTTTGTCATACAACCATTTTTGAAACAATCCTAACAAAAGAATTTAAATTAATAAAAATTAAAATTATTTCAGAATTCTGAACTTGGAACTAATTATTGCTGACATACTACTGGTTCAGAGTTCTTTGATGGATGGGGAAGGTGGGAAAACAGCGGTCTCACACCACACCTGAGTGTAGATGCCACTTAGTAGTGGCAAGAGACCAACAAACTTTTCCTGAGAACCTACAGTCCTGGGCCAAGGGTTGGAATACGGTGGTGGGAGCATATTCCTAGTACCCATGAGGCTCTGGGTTCAACCCCCAGAACCACGAAAAACATACAGCCCTGAACTCAAAAGTCCAGAGACAGATGCCCTACATGAGAGTTGCAATAATAAAATTTAATAAAAATATCTCTTGCATTCAAAGAGACTGAATGTTTTTTTTTGGTTTTTTTTTTTTTGGTTTTTCGAGACAGGGTTTCCCTGTAGTTTCTAGAGCCTGTCCTGGAACTAGCTCTTGTAGACCAGGCTGGTCTCGAACTCAGAGATCCGCCTGCCTCTGCCTCCCAAGTGCTGGGATTAAAGGCGTGCGCCACCGCTGCCCGGCGAGACTGAATGTTTTTGCTGGACCCCTGGCCCAGTTAAAACCCTTGGGGTCACTTAAGACTGAGTCCTGCTGGCCCATGGTATCGTCAGCTTGTCTGAGTTTAAGTCACCTTTAAGAGAACAATACATGACCTTCCCATGCTTTCCTAGCCTAGCCTGAGACTCAGTTCTGGACTCCCCCATACCCCCAAAGCAGACAGTAGTGTGTGTGTGTATGTGTGTGTGTGTGTGTGTGTGTGTGTGTGCTGCAGTGAGGATTGTGATCAGAGTAGTGTGTGTATGTGTGCTGCAGCAAGGACTGGCTGAAGCAGCCAACAATCCCCTTGATAACGTTCCTGTAGATGCCGCTTGATAACATTTCTGCAGGGCTGTTTACGTTTTTGAGTGCTTTAGGGCCAGCTGGGGTCAGCAAAGTTTGATTCCTTATAAAACTCTGTTACAAAGATTTCTGTCCAGACTCCATCGTCCCTTTTCCACACCCTGTTTTTTGTGCTATTCAATAAAGACAGAGGAAAGTCCTTTGTTAGGGACAGACACAGTTGGATATCAGATAGCAGGCACAACAGAGATGGATTATGGGTAGGCCAGGAACCACAGAATACACACAGGAGGTAGAGAAGTGGAGAATTCAAACTTGGGCTCACTCCTGGTCAAACCACTCCAAGAGGAAGTCTGATATTCATTCCTTAAAGCAACACTGCTGCACGTTGGTGTCTCTGAGGTTATTATTAATGTACTTAACACGGAGTGAATAAAACAGCCACTCTACCTGCCGAGTGTGCAGGCGGACGGTGACCTGGCCATACATGTTACTCTGGTTCACCATGCCTGAAGAGCGAACATGAACCACTTGGGCTGGCTCTAAAGATTCCACAAAGCTCCAGCGGACAGTCTTGTACTTGAGGTCCCAGACCATGTCCTGAGGGCAGAAGAGAAAAGTTCATGAGATTTCCCTTCTGCAAGGTACTGCTGAGACTACAAATGCAACCCTGCAGTCAACAGGCATTGCAGTCCATGCTTCGACCCCATTTTAGGGGTGGGAATGGAGGTTGAGACAGGGACACACACTGTGACCCAGGCAGTAATGCTAATTCAATCTTTCAAGTGCTAGAATTATAGCTGGGCGGTGGTGACACATGTCTTCAATCCCAGCACACGGAAGGTAGAGACAGGTGATCAGCAGATAAGCGTGCCTTTGCTTCTCATGGTGTGCGCCACCACCGCCCAGCATTTCCTAAGTTTGATCAAGTTTTGGTCATGCTTGCCTCCCAACGATATCTTTATTAAACCACTCAATCCTGGGGCTGGAGAGATGGCTCAGTGGTTAAGAGCATTGCCTGCTCTTCCAAAGGTCCTGAGTTCAATTCCCAGCAACCACATGGTGGCTTACAACTATCTGTAATGAGGTCTGGCACTCTCTCCTGGCCTTCAGAATATTGTATACATAATAAATAAATAAATATTAAAAAAAAAAAAAACCACTCAATCCACCAGGGCTGAAGAGATGGCTCAGTGATTAAGAGCACTGACTGCTCTTACACTGCACACACCACTCCATACACCGTCACTGCATGCACTCCTACCACACGCACCGCCACTGCACACACCACTCCACACACCGCCACTTCACACACTACTGCACACACCATCACTTCCTCTCACACACATTCAGAACCTGCTAATTAATTACTACATGTATTTTTATTGATAGTGCATGTTTTTCTCTCTTTTATTTTCATTTTACCCCCGCACATTTCAGCAATGAAAGGGAGCATTTTCCAGAGCTATCAGGGCTAGGATAGATGAGGCACATTCGCACATAAAAATAAAATAAATGAACCTACCGGAAAACAGTGTTCAGTTACCAAGGCATGAAGTCGGTCATGGTCTGAGCTAGAAAAAAAAAAGATATATTTATCATTGACTCCTACTTTTATGGTACCCACTATGAAACCTGATAATGGGCTGGTAAGATGGCTCAGTGGGTAAGGGCTTGCCACAAAGCCTGCCTGAGAAGCTGAGTTCAATCCCCAGAATCCACATGAGAAGTACTGACTCCACACATGAATCATGGTATGTGTGTTCCCATTTACATATACACAAAACAAACAAAGTATATAGGAAAGGGATTGGTTTTTTATACCCCCCCCCCGCAAAGAAAGGGTTTCTTTGTGTAATTCTGGCTATCCTGAAACTCACTCTGTAGACCAAGCTATACTGAAACTCAGAGATACACTTGCCTCTGCCTCCTAAGTGCTGGGATTAAAGGCATACACTACCCTCATTCAGCAAAAAAGTTTTTCTTTTTTTTTTTTTTTAATTTATTATGTATGCAATGTTCTGCCTGCAGGTGTCCCTGCAGGCCAGAAGTTGGCACCAGATTTTATTACAGATGGTTGTGAGCCATCATGTGGTTGCTGGGAATTGAACTCAGGACCTGTGGAAGAACAATCAGTGCTCTTAACCACTGAGCCATCTCTCCAGCCCAAGTTTTTCTTTTTTAAAGTTGAAAATGGTCCTGAAAATGGAAAAAAAAAATCATTTATACAAACATTTTCTGCATATGCACTGTGAGCCACATGATATATTAATTTGTGATCTACACAAAACCTTTATGTTTAAGAGCATTGAACAGTTTATTTCTGTTTTTTTTTTTTTTTTTTTCTTTTTTTTCGAGACAGGGTTTCCCTGTAGTTTCTAGAGCCTGTCCTGGAACTAGCTCTTGTAGACCAGGCTGGCTTCAAACTCAGAGATCCACCTGCCTCTGCCTCCCGAGTGCCGGGATTAAAGGCGTGCGCCACCACAGCCTGGCGAACAGTTTATTTCTGGAGCATAGAGAAGTTCCTCTGAAATCAGATCTTTGAGGTGGGCAAGGATATTCACTAAGAGCTGACCCGTGTTCTACACTGGCATGGGGAACAAAGTCCAATACCATGCAGGAATAAAAAAGTCCCTTATCTCCTCTGAGGGCGCAGGAGTCCCTCATAGTGCCAACGGCTGGCCTCTGCAGCACATTCTCATCTCTGAACCAGGAAAAGGTGGCCTGTGTCTTTCCTGCCCCTGCCCCCTGGACTCTTCAAGTGCAGGAAGTTTGGACTTTGATGTTATGTCTCTCCAAGAGTCCTGCATCTCCGAGGAGGCATAGAAAGCTTGCCCACCAGGGTACAGATGAGGTGTTTCTTCTAGCTCAGATCTTAGTGTGAAGTCAAAATGAAGACTGCAAAAGTAAAGAAAGGAAACGCCCTCCCCCTAGTCAGGGACAACTGCCACAGACGAGCCGGCCGAGAGCTGTGAGCCACAGGAGGGGAGGACCATGACCACGTCTTCCGGACATGCCAGGACCTTTGCATTCATGGCCACCTGCACAAAATCAAGCCAGTTAGCGTTCTAACATGGAGGGGAAGGGGCTCTGAAGCTCTACCCCTAACCGAGAAGCTAAGGAGTTAGTAGATTCTGGGCAGAGAACGTGAGTTGTGAGTTTTCTGGGTAGGTCAAATATACTGCAGTGGATGGCCCGATACAAAGGTATATGTATGGGTAACACAAACTCAACTTGGGTTATCAAAAAAGGGGGATCAGGGGGATAGGAGGCGGATCTGGTAGGAGTTAGGAGGACAAGTTGGGGGTGAATGTGAACACAACTGTGTGAAATCCTTAAAGCTTTTTTGTTTTTTTTTTTTTTTGGTTTTTGAGACAGTGTTTCTTAGTAGCTATGGGGCTAGTACTAGAACTAGCTCTGTAGACCAGGCTGGTCTTGAACTCACAGAGTGCTGGGATTAAAGGCATGCACCACCACCAGGCTAACAAAAACTTTTTTTATTTTTTACTTTTTGTTTTTTTTTTTTTTTGGTTTTTCGAGACAGGGTTTCTCTGTGGCTTTGGAGCCTGTCCTGGAACTAGCTCTTGTAGACCAGGCTGGTCTCGAACTCACAGAGATCCGCCTGCCTCTGCCTCCCGAGTGCTGGGATTAAAGGCGTGCGCCACCACCGCCCGGCACTTTTTTTTTTTGTTTTGTTTTGTTTCTTGGTTTTTTGAGACAAGATTTCCCTGTAGTTTCTAGAGCCTGTCCTGGAACTAGCTCTTGTAGACCAGGCTGGCCTCGAACTCAGAGATCCGCCTGCCTCTGCCTCCCGAGTGCTGGGATTAAAGGCGTGCGCCACCACCGCCCGGCTTTTTACTTTTTTTTTTTTTAAGATTTATTTATTATGTATACAAGGTTCTGCCTGCATGTGGTCTTGCAGGCCAGAAGAGGGCACAAGATCTTATGGTTGTAAGCCACATGTGGTTGCTCAGAATTGAACTCAGGACCTCTGGAAAAGGTCTTAATCTCTGGAAATACTTTTAACTGCTGAGCCATCTCTCCAGCCCCCAAAACTTTTTTTAAAAGGAGGAAATCCTACCAATCAACAAATGAAAGGAGAAAAAGAAACAGGAAAATTAATTGTAAATAGCACAGGGCCAGAGCAGGGTGGTGGAACATGCCTTTAACCCAAGCACTTGGGAGGCCCAGGCGCACAGATCTCTGTGTGCTCAAGGCCAGCTTGGTCTACAGAGTTCCAGGAGGGGGGGACACGGAGGAGGATGAAGGGCGAGGGGGGAGACAAGGGAAGGGGAGCGGGGGACATAGAAGTCAGTGAGATGGCTCTGAAGATGAAAGAACTTGCTGTCAAGACTGAGGCCTGGGTTTAATCCCCAGGGCACATAGTGGGAAGAAAGAACTGACTTCCA
Source organism: Arvicola amphibius (assembly GCF_903992535.2). Lineage (NCBI taxonomy): Eukaryota > Metazoa > Chordata > Mammalia > Rodentia > Cricetidae > Arvicola > Arvicola amphibius. The sequence continues at coordinate 24,279,464 of NC_052050.1, forward strand.
CAAACGCTTCTCTAATTTTTACACATATGCTGCATGCAAACACTCATGTACGTCCTTACGCATACACACACAAAATAAATTAAAAGTGAAACAGCACGCACAATAGCTTGGTAGAAAAAAGTGGGGGAAAAAAAGCCAGATGGTGGTGACACACACCTTTAATCCCAGCAGTCAGAAGGTAGAAGCAAGTGGATCTCTGTGAGTTCGAGGCCAGTCTGGTCTACAAAGCGAGTTCTAGGACAGCTAGAATTGTTACACAGAGAAACACTGTCTCAAAAACCAAAAAAAAGGAAGAAAAAGTTGCAAGTTTTCAAGAAAAACAGAAATGTTCATGATAAAATAAATGCACAGAAGACCAGGATGGATTATGGGATCAGGTAGGGCAAAACCAGAAGCCATTTCAGGAGAGCACCAACAACTATAGCTAGAACTGAAACGGACTAAATCATTAAAAAATCATTTTTGAGCCAAGCAGTGGTGGCGCACACCTTTAATCCCAGCACTCAGGAGGCAGAGGCAGACAAACCTCTGTGAGTTCGAGGCTAGGCTAGTCTACAGAGCGAGTTCTAAGACAGGCTCCACAGCTACTGAGAAACCCTGTTAGCGAGAAAAAAAATCCATTTTTGTAAAAGCCCACTCATACCAGGTACGATGACATACGCTCATTATCCCACTCTCATATAGGCAGGAAGATGAGAAATTCAAGGCCGGGGACTGGGACGATGACTCTACGGTTAGGAATACTTCTTGCCCTTGCAGAGAACCCAGGTTTTATTCCTAGCACTCGCGCGGCTGCAAACAACTGTCTATAACTCCAGGAACTCCCCCTCTTCTGGCCTCCAAGGCCACTAGGCAGTCAGATGGTGCACAGACATGCACACAGGCAAAACACTCACATACACAAAATAAAAATAATAAATTGGGAGCTGGTGGTGCACGCCTTTAACCTAAGCACTTGGGAGGCAGAGGCAGGTGGATTGCTGTCAGTTCAAGATCAGCCTGGTCTACAGAGCGAGTTCCAGGGCAGTTAGGGTAAAATAGAGAAACCCTGCCTCAAAAAACAAAATGAAACAAAATAATTTTAATAATAATAATAAAAGGTTCAAAGTCAACCTTGAATATACAATGAGTTCAAGGACAGGTTCGGATACATAGTGAGATCCTCCTTCTAAAATTAAAGACAAGCCCCTTTTTGCTGTGGGATGATCTTTCTGCACACTGGGAATCTGTATTACTCTCACTGGTTAGTAATAAAGCTGTCTGGCCTATATATAGCAAGGCAGGATAAAGTTAGGGGGGGCCAATCAAACTGAGGACTCAGGTAAAGAAAGGAAAATCAGGAAAGATGCCAGCAAGCCGCCCAAGAGGCAAGAGGCTAGAGAACAGGAAATATCCATGAGCCACATGACAATACACAGATTAATAGAAATGGGTTCATTTAAAAGTAAGAGCTATTAATAATAAACTTGAGCTTTTGGCCAAGCTTTTTGCAATTAATAAAAGCTTTTCTATTTTTATTTGGGACTGGGTAGATGGGACAGAAAAACTCCGCCTCCATGTACACCTTGTGGAGGCACACACCTTTAGTCTTAGCACTTGGGAGGCAGAGGAAGTCAGCCTGGTCTACACAGAGAATTCCAGAACAGCCAAAACTACAAAGAGAGACCTTGTCTCAAACAACAACAAACAAACGGCTTCAGTTACTACTTAACAATAGCTGTGGAGAATGAACATACACAAGACAGGAGTTCACTTACTTGTTTAGACAAAGGTGAGCTTCAATGAAAATATCCTTAGCTTTTTCAGGGAAGTCTTTCGTTTTAAAATTAGCATCAAATTCTTTTATCTTTCGAATTCTGTAAAATTAAGATAATAGCATCATCAAGATGTCATCCCAGCAGGCAAAGGCACTTACCACCAATCCTAACAACCTGAGTTCAATCTCAGGGACTCCCCAGGCGGCCCTGACCTCCATACTTGTGCTGTGGGATGAGTCAGCCTGTGCATGTGCACAAACGAACAAATAAACTGTCATAAAACTATGAAATCTTTTTTTTAAAGATTTATTTATTATGTATACAGTATTCTCAGTACTCTGCCTGCAGGCCAGAAGAGGGCACCAGACCCCATTACAGATGGTTGATCCACCATGTGGCTGCTGGGAATTGAACTCAGGACCTTTGGAAGAGCAGGCTGTGCTCTTAACCACTGAGCCATCTCTCCAGCCCAAAACTATGAAATCTTTATAGTTTCTAGAACTCTTAGTTCACATGAATCTCCATGCCCATCTACCCAGTTAATAATTATTTCTTGACTGTGTCAAGGCTGTAAATCCAACTCTCTCTCAATGTAAACATTGTAAAAAAAAGAACAAGAGGCTAGGGTTGGTAGTAAAAGGGTTTACACACCTTTAAGACAGGAGGCAGAGGCAGGTGGATCTCAGTGAGTGTGAGGTCAACCTGATCTACATAGGAATTCCAAGACAGCCAGAGCTACATAGTAAGATCCTGTCTTCAAACAAACGAAGTAAGTTTTCTTAGGTCTGGAGTAGTTCGGAGGCTAAGGGAGCACAGTGATTTGCAGAGGAACTAGGTTTGGGTCCCAGACCCTTATGCAGCTCAAAGTGCCTTGAAACCCAGCCCCAGGGGACCCAACGCTGTCCCAGCACTCATGTGCACACACCCACTTACAAACACATACACATAACTTAAACCTCAAAGAAAAATTGTTTTCAAAGTGAAATTTTAGCATTCCGGGATTAAAGAAAACATCTACATCTTACAAATACTGGGGGCTGGAGGTCCGTTAGAGGTAATGCATATCTATAAGGTCCTCATTCAGTCTCCAGCTCTTGCAGCACCAAAGAGAGGACCAAAACCAGGTAAGTAGCAGAGCAGAGAGCTTCTAAATAGCAACACTGAACTGAACTGAACAAAAGCCAGTCCTGGTGGCTCATTACTTAATCCCAGAATTCAGAAGACAGAGCCAGCTGGATCTCTGAGTTCGAGGACAAGCTGGTCTACAGAATAAGTTCTGACAGTCAGAGCTACACAGAGAAAACCCTGTCTTAAAAAAAAAAAAAAGCAAACAAAAAATAGAAGTGGGGAGTAGTAGCAGGGTTCTTTCTTTCTTTCTTTTCTATCTATCTAAAGACAGGGTTTCTTTGTGTAGCCCTGGCTGTCCCAGAACTCCCTCTATAGACCAGGCTAGCCTCGAATTCAAAGAGATCTGCCTGCCTGCCTCTGCCTTCAGGGTGCTGAGATAAAAGGGATGCACTACCATGGTCCAGCTTGTTTGTTTTTTTCAAGACAGGGTTTTCTCTGGTACACTTACATGAAGGCAAACACATAAAAGAGAAAGAGAAAAGGAAATCAATGTAATATACTACATAACACAATAAGTATAAAACATCACACGTTCTTCTTAGCCTAGAATATTGAACCCCAGTTGTCTCCGACACCTACGCCAGCTGGGAGGCCACATTCTTCCTTAATCGCTCGGTTCTCTGTGTCAGTCCGTCCTTTGAAAGGGACGACATCCGAGCATCACCTTCAGGTGGAACATAGGGATCAAATATACCAGCTGAAAGGAGAGAAGGGAATTAAAATCTGTTGGAAAATTGAGAAAACATCACCTTGAGGGCAGCTAACACTGGGAAGAAACACAGGATATTTTTTTAATAATTTATTTTAACCTTATTTATGTGCATTGGTGTAAAGCTACAGGCAGTTGTGAGCTGCCATGTGGGTGCTGGGAATTGAACCCGGGTCCTCCGGAAGAGTAGCCAGTGCTCTTAACCGTTGAGCCACCATCTCTCCAGCCCCCAGGACACAGGATATTAAGCAGCCTATTCAGATTTGCACATAGAGGCAACCTTGCCATACTTGTGTAAGTACCAGGAACTGTTTGCACTACTGGGACAGCTCTAGAAAAAAAAAGAATAATGAACTCCTTCTAGAGTCTGTCCCCTACTTTGACAAACCGAAGAACTTACACTCTTTCTAGAAGTTGTGTGAGAGTAAGATCAAAGGAGGGCCACATACACAGGACTAGTGCTGTATCCCTAAGTTGCCCTTACTACTCAGGCAGGAGGATCACAAACTCTAGTCCACTCTGACAAACTTAGAAAGATTCTGTCTCAAAGGCAGAAAGAAAGGGAGGCTAGGGATATAACTCAGTGGTACAGTACTTGTTTAGCATGTATGAAGCCCTGTATTTAATCCCAAGTACTGTAAAAACAAAATAAAACTGACTTTATGAACTATAGTATATATAAAGTTAATCATTACTGAGCTTGAACCTAATGGTTAATTTAATGATGTCATCAGAGGTGGTGGGTGGCAAATGCCTTTAATCCCAACACTTGGGAGGGAGGGGCACATGGATCTGAGTTTGAAGACAGCCTGGTCTACAGTGCTAAGGCTACAGAGAAAGCCTGTCTCAAAAAAAGGGGGGACTTTAATGCTGTCAATCAGAGTCAAAGGCATTCTAAGCACCAGATATCTGACCATAGAGGATTGAGTCAGGAGCCCAGAAATACTGTTCCTCACCTGTACAGGCCAGATGTGTATAGGACGCTCAGCTTTTCCGGAGGAATAACCCAATCCTGCTTTCCTGGCATGTTCCAAAAACTCCTTCTCTGTTTTGTACTTGGTTCACGAAGAGGGGGGTCTGAACCGGCTTTTGGTTTTTTACTGGAACTACAGCTGGGGACTGAGTCACCAGAATGGGCTGGGAGGTAAAGGAAAGGTTAGCAAAGAAGTGATTTGGAAAGAAAAACCTATCTTGAGCAACTGTACGCAAAGTCTTACAGAATGGACATATCCAAAGAACGCTTCAGAAGTTAAGAAACAACTGTTACGGCGAAACTACATTACTACTCGATCACCTAGAGATGGCTCTTACCACAAGCCAATTAATAACCTTTATTAACATCAGTCAACACTTACTAAAAGCTTTCCTTTGACACACGCGGCAGTGCTGCTGTGTGCAGAGATGAGCAAAGCGGAAGTCCTACTCTCAAACACCTTTTATTTAGCTTGATGGTGAACCTTAGGATCAACCCAATACTAAAAAGCAAGATCTCGTGGGCATTTTCTCCCCACTTTTCTTTTTCTACCCGGGCAATGTCTCACTGACTTAATTCTGTCCTTTTAGCTCCAAACTGGACAATAAAATTTGAGAAGCCAGGTGACCTTTTTCTCCGATCATGAGTTTTGCTCCAGGCTAAGACAAAACCGACCTTGTACCTCTATCCTTAGCAGGTTTTTTTTTAAGAATGTAAAAGAAGCCGGTCCACCTTCCAAACCATTACTTCTTTCCTAACATCTCGCCAGAGACTGGGACTAATGCGGAGAAGCTTAAGGCCCCGCCCAGGTTGTCTTCACTCAGAGAGAGGGATCACAGACACCTCCAATTCTCCCCCAGACGAAGTCAGACCCGTATTGTCCAAACTCATCAATGGCCACTGTCCGATTATGCCCTTCTACTTTCTCCTCCTCCTTCAGTTTCTAAAATTTCATTCGCCTCGTCCCTACCCACCTGCCGAGACCACCATCCCAAAGCCCTGAATAAGCAGGACAAGCCCCGCGGTATGGGGGCTGCCATTTTGTCCGCGCAAAGGCCGCTGGGATGCCGGTTGAGCCGCAGAGCTCTGAGCAGGAGAAAAGGCGCATAGGGTGGAGCGAGCTCGGGAGTGGAATTTTCCAGGGCGCGCGCCCTCGGCCAAAAGGTGAGCCGCGCGCACGCGCACGTTCGGGGGGGGGGGCGGGGAGCAGGCGCGCGCAATGTGGTTGCGCGTGCGCAGTGAGAACACGTTGGGACTAGGGTAGACCGCACGGCTGTCACGCGCCAGCCGGAGCGCGGTGAAGAACCAGCTGCGCCTGCGCGTGAGGCTCTCTGTGGGGAACCGGCTTGCTGCATTCCTGGTTGCTAAGCACACTGTTACACCTTGTTTGCTTTCACTAAAAGAATGAAAAGTGTTCTCTCTGAAATCAGAGGACTTTGAGATTAGTGTTTTTCTTTCATACTTGGAATACACTGGAGGAATTTAGGGCGAAAATGATAGTTTCTGGGTGTGTATCTGACCGCAAAATGCTGTATAACCTTAAACTTGAGCCCCACCTAGTTTTCTACATGAAAATTCTTTCTTCTTGTTCCATTAGAGAAACTGATCCCTGTGGTTACTGAAAAGCAAACGGGCACGTGGATTAACAACTATCTGGGTTTTTGTTTTGTTTTGGTCATTTAAAAAAAAAAAAAGAAAAGAAAAAACCCACTAACCAAATTTGGTAATAGCTCGTTTTTTCAAAATTGTTTAATAGGCGCCTGACAATTTAAGCGATTTACATATATCAACTTAATCCTCACTGTTAAGAAGAGCCTTTCTGCCGAAGCGAACAATTTCAATCAGACCAGATTAGATCAAATCAAAGATGCCTACGTTAAATAAATGCAGCACTACCGGATGAACCAGGACAGTATCACGGGGAGAGGAGCCCACGCAAACCCTGGAGACCACGTATTCCTTTTTCTGGCACGAGCCTAAATAGCCTGTGGGAGTGGATCTGAGGGTCAGTGCTTGGTGGGCTTTCCTGGAGGTGGAATCAGGCCCAAGGAAACTGGCGGCAGGGGGAAAGAGGGCTTGAGATGGAGCCTTCTGCTACATTGGCGCTCCATTGGAGCCCCTAGGATGGATGCCAGGGACTGGGGTGACTCTTCCAATCATCCCAGACTCCTTGGATATAGGAGTGTCAGGGGGCTGGGGTCTCCCTTTCAATCAAACATTCACCACAAAAAACCCAGGAATATTCCTATTTTACATAAGTGATTGGGCCAGAGATACTAAATATGTAATTTAAGTTTAGACAACTAGTAACTGGCAGAACTGAAATTCGGGCCCATGGAGCGGAAACAACCTATACTGCCTCACAGTCATTACTAAAGGAGTCGCGATATGATGTTCAGGTTATCGTGGAACCTCCAGTGCCATAAACACTTTCGAGAAACAAAGACTGTCTATACTCTTGGTTTTCCATATTCTGTAGATTACTGTTACTTGAGCACTCGTCTACAATATTTTGCAATAGATTAGGAGTTACGGGTTGTGCATGTCGAGCTTTCCCACTGAAGGAGACTGGCTGATGGCATTAAAATGCTGCGGGTCGGGGCTGGAGAGATGGCTCAGCGGTTAAGAGCATTGCCTGCCCTTCCAAAGGTCCTGAGTTCAATTCCCAGCAACCACATGGTGGCTCACAAACATCTGTAATGAGGTCCAGTGCCCTCTTCTGGCCTTCAGGCATTCATTAAGCATTCCAAGTTTTCATCGCCAAGACGAACTTTTTACAGAAATATTTCTTATATTTTTTCTTTCTTCAATTCATGTTTTAAAATTGTGCACAAATGCTGTCAACTTTGCCAGTTCTATAATTGTTTAAATGTGTACTGTTGGGGTGGGCAATTGTCACTCGTGCCTTTGATCCCAGCACGTGGGACGCAGAGGCAGGAGAATCTCTGAGTTCAAGGTCAGCCTGGTCTACAAAGAAAGTTCTAGGGGCTGGAGAGATGGCTCATCTTCCAGAGGTCCAGAGTTCAATTCCCAGCAACCACATGGTGACGCACAACCATCTATAATGAGATCTGGTGCCTTCTTCTGGTGTGCAGGTGTACAGGCAGGAAGAATATCATATACATAATAAATAAATAAATCTTAAAAAAAGAAGTTAAATTTCATTTAAAAAGAAAGTTCTAGGACAGCCAGAGCTACACAGAGAAACCCTGTCTCATACCCCTACCTCTCACAATAAATGAATGAATGAATGAATGAATGAATAAAACAAAATAAATAAATAGGTACCATTAAGCTTTGGTTTTAAAAAGCTGGTAAACCAAGTCTTTGTTATTTGCTTTTAAAAAAAGACAGAAAAATGGAAATAGAGGCTAAACAGATGGCTCAGGGGTTAAGAGCCATTGCTGATCTTTCAGTGGTCCCAAGTTCTGTTCCCAGAACTCAGATAGCAACTTATAGCCCCCTGTATCTCTAATTCCAGGGGGTCTGATGCCCTCTTCTGGCCTCTGATGGCACTACATGCATGTGGGGCATATAGAAACATTCAGACAAGCACTCATCTATGTTAACTGAGATTTCTGTTCTGCCAGGTCGTGCAGCCATTCAGTCCCAAAGAAATACACAGAGGTCTACATTAATTATAAACTGGTTTTCCTAGTAGCTCAGGCTTCTTATTAATTAATTCTTACATCTTAAATTAGCCCACTATTCTTGTCTACGTTAGCCACATGGCTTGGTACCTTTTTCAGTGAGGCATTCTCATTTTGCTTCCTCTGTGTCTGGGTGACGACTGCAGACTGAATCTTTTCTCTTCCCAGAGTTCTCCTCTTCTCATTGCCCCGCCTCTACATCCTTCTGCCTGGTCACTTCCTATCCTTCCTGCCTGGCTACTGCCCAATCAGCGTCTTATTAAAAATAATACAAGTGACAGGATAAAAGACTATTGTCCCACAGCACTTCCCCCCTTTTATTCTTTTAAAACAAGAACTCTGAATCTAATATCCTTTGTTTAGCTTTTTGTCCAGATCATTATCCATAATATCTTGTAACCAACACACTAAACAAAGATGAATATCCATAATCCATTTTTTAGGAATGTGAGCATAGTTTTCTAGGCTACTTCCTGCTGATTGGGGGTACTGATAATCTTATGGGAACCTAAAGGAAATTTAGAATTACTATTAAGTCCTGACTGGAGTATCCTGTGAGGCTTGATCATCTCAGTCAGAAGTCTTGAAACTGTTCTGGATGTAGAACTCATACATCTGGGCCATCCACTACTATCAGAGATTTCCCGGGGGGGGAGGGTGTCTTCCTTGATCAAACCTGATTTTTCTTAACCTGGAATGAGTCCATAGTCTCTTATTTCCTGTGGAAACAAAAGCAAAACCTCTTCTCCAAAGTAATGTATCTTTTGACTTCAATTTTGAAGTCAAGGCATTTTCTTTCTTTTTTTAATATTTATTTATTTATTATGTATATAATATTTTGTATGTGCATATGTCTGCAGGCCAGAAGAGGGCACCAGACCTCATTACAGATGATTGTGAGCCACCATGTGGTTGCTGGGAATTGAACTCAGTACCTTTGGAAGAGCAGGCAATGCTCTTAACCTTTGAGCCAACTCTACAGCCCTCAAGGCATTTTCAAAATGCCTATCTTGAGCTGGGCGGTGGTGGCGCACGCCTTTAATCCCAGCACTTGGGAGGCAGAGGCAGGCGGATCTCTGTGAGTTCGAGACCAGCCTGGTCTACAAGAGCTAGTTCCAGGACAGGCTCCAAAGCCACAGAGAAACTCTGTCTCGAAACCCCCCCCCCAAAAAATCCCTATCTTGAATTAATGCGGCAGCATTTATAATAAAATGTCTTTTAACAGCTGTTGCTCCTTCCCCAGCCATCAAACAATTCAAAGACAACACAACAACATACATATCCAGACACTCTGTGTATTTTCCATCTTTACGTGGCTTTATTTTAAACTCTATTTCTTTTATTTATAATTTTTGGCTTTTTGAGACAGGGTTTCTCTGTGTATCTTTGGCTGTCCTGGAACTCACTCTGTAGACTAGGCTGTCCCTGAACTCACAGAGATCTGTCTGCCTCTGCCTCCCAAATGTTGGGATTAAAGGTGTGTGCCACCATACCCAACTACTCTCTTTCTTTCTTTTTTATTTTAAGGACTTTATCCTTCTTTTCTCTCCCAAGCCTACATATATTTTTAAACACATTGTAAAATGTTTAGAGGCTTTTTCTTCTGAAACTATTTTTTCTGTATTTTTCGTTTTCTCACCACATGAGTCTTTAATTTGCTAAGCAGTATGGCTAGGATTAAAGCTGTGGCATTGATGACTGGATCCAGCCCATTAGCTTTCTGAGGGTCTAGCCTCATGGCAGAGGAACCACCAGAGCCATGTTTATTTTCACAACTCTATGGCATTTCAAGGTCCCTGCCACCCTCAAGAAAGATGCTGTCGGAACACCATTTAAGTGTTTGGTGACAGGGACTTTTATAAGAGTTGTAAGCTTTCTCAGCTAAAGCTGAGTCAGGAAGCCTCTCTTAAATGAGATGTGCTTGCCTCTAGCAAAGAGAGTAAATCTGAGAAATTGCTGCTACCAAGAAGCTATGCTTAATGCTGTTTTTGTTTGTTTTTTTATTTGTTTAGAATTACTTCCCAAGCTCTCTCAGGTTTTCTGTGGATCCAGTTGTCCACATGTTGGGTACCATTTGTTGAGAGAGTTTTCTGTCCCACCAGGTCCTACATCCATTTAGTCCCAAATAAACACACAGAGGTCTACATTAGTTATAAACTTATTGGCTTATTAGCTCTAATTTCTTATTAGCTAACTGTTTTTTTTTTTTTTTTTTTTTGGTTTTTCAAGACAGGGTTTCTCTGTGGCTTGGAACCTGTCCTGGAACTAGCTCTTATAGACCAGGCTGGTCTCAAACTCACAGAAATCCACCTGCCTCTGCCCCCAAGTGCTGGGCTTAAAGGCATGCATCACCACCACCCGGCTTATTAGCTAACTCTTATATATTAATTTAACCCATCTCCATTAATCTATATATCGCCACATGGCAGTGGCTTACTGGGTAAAGTTCTGACATCTGTCTCTGGCTGGACTACATAGCTTCTCTCTGACTCCGCCTCCTTTCTCCCAGCATTCAGTTTAGTTTTCCCCGCCTAGTTCTATTCTGCCCTATCAAGAGGCCAAAGCATTTTTTTTATTCACCAATGGTATTCACAGAATAAAGAGGGGAATCCCTCATCACATCTACATAAAAATAAAATAAATATCTTCAACAACAGTGAAAAGGAAATACCATGCGGCAGAAGTTTCTTCCTCAGATCTATCAACACACAAAGTATTCCTGGAGTCCATTTTTCAACTTTCAAATGGAACCTTGTCTTAATTATTGCCATGAAGAGACACCATTGAAAGGATCCAAAAATAAGAATATAAAAATGTAGATTCCAATCTCTGAGTTCGAGGCCAGCCTGGTCTATAAGAGCTAGTTCCAGGACAGGCTCTAGAAACTACAGGGAAACCCTGTCTCGAAAAACCAAAAAAAAAAAAAAAAATGTAGATTCCAGAAATAGGAATGTAAAAATAAAGAAATATAAAGTTTTAAGCCTAGGAGAATGAGAACAGACTGTCTTTCTCAGTAGCTTAAGGATTAACTATTAACAGTGGGTTACTTCACTTTACAACCCACAGTTATATTTACAAGGCCAAAGCACCTCTCTGCAAACTGAGAGCTAGCCTACGGATATGAGCTGAGTCAACTTTTAGGAAATAGATATATGGCCTCTGGGTTACGCATTATCCCTGCTATGTGAAACTGGCAGCATCAAAGGGAAGGCATAGGGCTTCAGTAAACACTATCTGGAATACCAAGGAAGGCAATAGGTTAAACACAAACATTAGTTTAAGTGGAAAATGAAGATTGTAAAGTAAGGCAATCTATGTCTGAGTTTTACCTTGAGATTGTGTGAAAAGCCTTTTGCTATCTTCTAAGTTCCAAGCCTAAGAACCAATTATTCTGATTTATTAACCTTCTGATATTACTAGCAGTCCCTTTTTCTGACTAATTGCTAAAAACATCCGTTTCCTTGCAATAGTGACTTTTGCTGTACTCTCCTCTGGAACTTATTTCATGATAGCTGTCTAGTTACCCACTGATGTTAGAACCCACTCCCTCTTTCCCATTACCCTATATCCACCTCAATTACTCCCCAAATAAATGAAACTTGATCAGAATCTTGTCTCCATCTCTTGTATCTCTTGTCCCTTTCAACTCTCACTCCTCCCCTTAGGGTCTCCCTTGACTGACCTGCGGGTTGGGACAAGATTATAAAAATTCCTTTGTCAGACCTAATGCTTGGTACCCGTACTATAAAAAGGTGGGTTCAGAAACCGGCCTTTTGCTTTTTTTTTTTTTTTTTTTCGAGACAGGGTTTCCCTGTAGTTTCTAGAGCCTGTCCTGGAACTAGCTCTTGTAGACCAGGCTGGCCTCGAACTCAGAGATCCTCCTGCCTCTCCCTCCCGAGTGCTGGGATTAAAGGCGTGCACCACCACCGCCCGGCAAGAAACCGGCCTTTTGCCACAGCCTAACAAACACCATCTCTGGCTGTGGTCTCAGCTAGCTGATAAGCTTCTGTGCCCCGCAGTGTTTTTCTTTTTCTTTTTTTCTTTTTAAGTTTTCTTCTGGTTTTCCTTGAATCTGGTTTATTCAGGTTTATTAGACTTCAGTGGTCTATCCCCATCTTTGTGCGACCCACCCTGGACCCAACAGCCATGACCACGTCAACTCTTACAAAGAAAAACATTTGTTATGGTGGTTTACAGTTCAGAGGTTCAGTCCACTATTGTTATGATGGGACAAGGCAGCATGCAGGCAGACATGGTGCTGGAGAGGAAGCTGAGAGTCCTCCATCTTTCACACATAACAGGAAGTGGTCTGAGACACTAGGCATAACTAGAGCATATATAAGACCTCAATTCCCACCCCAGAGTGATACACTTCCTCCAGCAAGGCCATACCCATGCCAACAAAGTCACACCTCCTAATAGTGTCAATTCCTATGAGCTTATGAGGGCCAATTACATTTAAACTACCACAGGCCTAAAGAGAATAGAACTCCTTGTTATATGTATTTTTGCCTTCCCAGTGGCAGGTAACATCAGGATTGAATCTTATAAGGGCTGGAGGTACGGCTCAGTGGTTAAGAACATCTGAGTTTTATTTACAGCACCCATAGCAAGAGGCTTGCAACTGCCTGTAACTCCATCGCAAGGGGGATACAACACCCCTGTCCTCTGCAGGTACCCACACACACATATGCATACCAACGTGTGCACATAGACACATGTATACATACATACATACATATATATATATATATATATATATTTATTTATTTATTTTTCTGAGATAGGGTTTCTCTCTGTAACAGTCCTGGCTGTCCTGGAATTCACTTCATACACCAGTACACCAGGCTGGGCCTCGAACTCACTGAGATCCGACTACCTCTGCCTCTCCAGTACTGGGATCAAAGGTATGTACCACCATGCCTGGCTCTGGCTTTGGTTTTTAAAGATTGGAAGTTCTGAGATTTCTCTGAGTGACCTACATCTAGAAGAGCACAACGGATTTGAACAGGAACGTTTTTTCTGGAGAACTGGAAGAATCCGATTCTAAACATGATAATGTGTGGATTATTACAAGCAATAGGCTTGGCATGTGCTCATTGTGCTTCTCTGACATAAGGTGAGAGGAGCACGGAGAAGAAAGGGACTTATCCAAGGTCAGGTGCCCCAGAGGAAACAAGAATGGTGACTCTTAGCATGCAACTCTCAAGCTAAGGATGTCAGCAGAGCTGCTTTGTCACCCAGGGTGACTCCCTGGGACTCTCACAAGTGCTTAGGAATTCGATAGTGCTTGATGCAGCTTCTTGGCCATGCCTGATTCTCAGCTATACAAAGGTGGTGATCCAATTCTTAAATTACAAAATTATTAATTCAATAAAATCAAATGAGTTCCACTCTGGTTAGTGAGGGCTCCAGCCTGCTGAGTCAGTCCTGGAAAGGATCTGCCTAGTGGAATGTTAAGAAGTGTGGCTGCCCCATATGCTGGACACAGGAGAGGGGCACTCTGCCCTACAATGCAGTGCCCCTGAACAAGAAATCTCCAGACCAAGACACGAACTGGCTCCTCGGGGAGCGCTAACACGCAGTTACAGTTCTCGTCTCTCCTGACGCTAGACCACAGAAACACAGGAAGTTTCCATGGCCCAGAGTGATCTCTTCTGCCTGCGCTGCAGAACTCTCTTCTCAAGGCTGCCTTTCTGTCTCATCTATTCTTCTGCTTTCCGCTGCTGCTGGAGACAGAGCCTTTGCCTTTGTGCTTGCCCTAGATTCCTCGTTCTGAAGGCATGTTTAGGGAGAGATATTATTCATCCCCGCTCCGCCGGGAAAGAACCCCATGCATCCTGCTGCTGCTGGAGAGAGTGAGGTTTAGAATTAATCCCTCTCCTTGCTCCACTTTCTCCCAGCTGGCTAAATCAAGCGATCATCCTAAAAGGGAATTTCAGGCTATTTGTGACTCCCTACCTCCACCGCACTGCATACACGCTGTGTATAGGGAGAGAGACCAAAGCCCTTTGGATCAAAGTAATCTGTTTCTAACCCACTTCCACTCTCAGGGATTACTTTTAGGGGGAGGGGGAGGGGAAGGGAGAGGGAAAGAAAACTAAATCTCTGTGCCTTAGAGTGAAGAGAAAACTCCAGATGCGCCTTTGAGGGCTGTAGGCGTGGAGAGTCCACCTGGGAGCTCCCTCCCTTCCCAGGGTCCACAGGCTGGAAAGGCAGAGCCTGAAGTAAGGTTTGGCAATAACAGGCACTGAATGAAAAACTGGAAATTTCATGGCCTGTGGGCAGATGAAGGTAAACGCTGTCCCTGCTTGTATCTCCAAGTTTCACGACTTTATATGCTCAAGTTATGGGTAGAGTCAACCCATCAACCAGTAAGTGTGGTGCGGTGAGAAGCTCTCTAAGGACAAAGAAACACGCCCCCTCCCCCCGTGCTGGCTTCCATTTGCCCTGTGGCTTTACACGAGTCACTTTGCATCTCTGATCACTAGTTTGCCCTAACAAAAAGGAGGGGAAAGTTTCTCTCATGAACCCTAAAAGCTCGGATTCCCAAGTACATGGATCTCCTTCCTATTTATAACACACAAAGACCAGATCCCCGGAGCGGTTACCAGCATGACTCTTCTGCGGACCTTGTGTGATATCTCTGGTGCTTACTACACTTTTTCTCTAACCTGTACCCCATCCTCCACACCCACAGAGCTCCAACATCCAAATATACTTTCCCGAAAACGGTATTCGTTTGAGACGCTCTCGACGAGCTTCATGAGGGCTAATGCGGGAAACTTCCACTAGAGGGCACCAGGGCTGCACTGGGATCTCTGATCGCAATCGCTGTGCAATTCGGGACCTTTCAGTCTCTGAGCTGGGAAGTACAGAGCTCTTTTTAGTGCTCATCACCTCATTTGCTCTTTACTGAGCTTAAAAAATAGTCTTAAAAAGCCTCCACTATTTTGACATCATTTTAAGTTGATTTGATCTCAGGTCAAACGCGGCTTAGTATGGCGGAATCCATGGGGGTTCCGGCAACTGATACAGACCTTGTGGTAGGATTTCCAAATTCTATGAGCAAATTGCTTAAACCTGCTGTGGCCCCATACCCTTGGTGAAATGGGAATTGCAAAACTGACCTCACTGAGTGATAGCATAGGGATCGTGTGACCGGTATAGCGCAGATGACTGGGTTATTTAAGTGCTAGAGGAGAATTTTGACCTACTGCAGGTGGGGAATCGTGGTGTTATATACAGGTCTGCAGGAGCACAGAGCCCCTCTTGCCATTTTATCCTCTTACGGTGGTTTTGAGGCCGATGCTGCTGGTGGCTCGGCTCATCCCTCAGTGACTCTCATCACACCGCAGCCTAACAGTGCTGCTCCTCGGTCCTTTATCTTGGTTTTTAGGGAGGTAAGTTACTTCCAGCTCACGCCTCCATGAAAAGCCTCTCTTATTCTTTTACTCTGCCTTGTGTTTCCCTTTCCTCTCCCTCTCTCATGGCTTCTCCGTTCACTTCGGGAGACTCCTAGTCCAGGGAAGGTTTGCGAAGGAGGGGAGGAACAGCGTGCTCAGGGCTTGCGTGTCAGCAGACACGTTACAGCTGCAGGGCAACCCAGGGTGAAGCCACAAGGCAGAGGCCGCAGGGCAGGCAGCTGACAGGCCCGCCCCTTGGCTTCTGCCATCACTCTCTCACCCCAGAGTTTTCCTGGCCCAAGCGGGAGAAGTTGGTACCAAGCCTGGAGCCCTGACTCATTCTCCGTCCTAGCTGGGTGCTTCTCAGTCACATCTCTCAGACTATCTCTCCAGGGTTCCTCTGTGCTAGCCACGTGGCTGTGTCATCTCAAACAGGAAATGCCGAAGAAGAGGAAACAGATCACCTACTCACTTCATTCCTCTCTGGGGACCCTAAAAACAAATATGAAGTTTCGGCACTGGTGATTATAAACTGAACAATCCCATCCTATATTGCTATTTGAAGGAACTAGGTATTTTGCAGATTTCTTTAAATAATTGAAACAATCATCCTTAAAGTTATCAAGAAAAAAAAAAAACTGTTGAGGAGAAGGGGGAGGGGAACACGGGACCAGGAAGTAACACAGTGACTCAGGGCCTTATCTAGGGACATAATTCAGGTCTCCCAACCCAACCCTAAATTCCATTCTTCTCCTCCACCAAATTACTCATGGACCACAGTGATAATATTCTGGGATTTCTGGACTTCATAATATTGTTCTTTTTTTTTTCTTGAGCCTGTTCTGGAACTAGCTCTTGTAGATCAGGTTGGCCTCGAACTCACAGAGATCCTGCCTCTGCCTCCCGAGTGCTGGGATTAAAGGGGTGCACCACCACTGCCCGGCTAATATTGTTCTTTCTTATGTTGCCAAATTAAGTTCTGTGGATTTGACAGAAAATCAGTTGTTTTATGCTTCCTGACGTAGTTTGTCCTTTCGCTGTTTGTCCTGTGCAATGTGTGAGACAGACACCTAGACAGGTGATCGATACACTTGGAGTCATCGAAGATGCAGAGAAGACTAGTATGCACGCTGCCATCCTGAGGTGACATCTTAAAGATTGGAGATTGCATTCTTGTGTGTCCCTGTACCAGGAATGCTAAGAATTTTCTTTTTTCATTTTTTTCTTTTCTTTCATTCTTTTGTTTTGTTTTGGACAGGGTTTTCCGTGTGGCTCTGGTTGTTCTGGAACTCACTCTGTAGACCAGATTGGCCTCTGCCTCCCAAGTGCCAGGATTAAATACATTCACCACCACACCAGGCTTGAGAATTATTTTCTTACCTTTCCTTTATTTAAAGGTTCCAGTCACCTCTAAAGTAGGGCCGTGCTTCCTAAAGCCATTAAGTGGTTTCCAGGAAAGTCGATTTTAGCACTCTCCTTTGGCAGAGGGCGTGGAGTCATTGCAAACAAGCCAGGACATCCTTTCTGCCAGCACTCCCCATCTGGAAGAAAGAGAGTTTCAGAGTTTTCCAGAAGGGCTGCCTAATGGGGAAGAACAGCAAGAGAGCCTCAGAGAGAAGAAAGTCATGGGGCTGGACCCCTAAGCTTCATAGTTCGAAAAGATGATCAAATTCTGGAGACATGGCCCGGCACCCCTGTCCCTCTCTCATCCTCCTGACCCTCTGATGGAATTTCTCTTGTTCCCCATTCCTTAATGCAATCTTTTATTTTATTGTTTAGACAGGGTTTCTCTGTACCCCAGACTGGTCTTGCACTTGTGATGGGAATGCCTTAGCATCTCGAGTGCTAGAATTACAGGTGTTCACTTCCGTGTTTGGCTGGTTACTTAATCTTTCCTATGTGTTTACCTATCTCTCCTACCTCTACCCAGACATTTTGTTTTATTTATTTGAGATTTATTTTATGTGCATGGGTGTTTCATCTGCATAGATGTCTGCACACCACCTGTGTGTCTGATGTCCACAGGAGCCAGAAGAGGGCATCCAGTCTCTTGGAACTGGAGTCACAAATGGTTGTAAGCCACCACATGAGTGCACGGAATCAAACTTGAGTCCTCTGGAAGAGCAACCAGTGCTCTTGACTACCGAACCATCTCCTCAGCCCTATTTACTTATATTTTGAGACAGGATGTCGCACTGGTTGGCCTGGAACTCTCTATGCAGGCCAAACTGTCCTCAAACTCAGAGGGATCTGCTTGCCTCTACCTCCCTAGAGTTGGGATCAAAGGTGTGCACCACCATTCCTGCCTCTTAAACAATGTCTTACTATGCCATGGAAAAATAGGACTGCAGCCGGGCGGTGGTGGCTCACGCCTTTAATTCTAGCACTGAAAAGGCAGAGGCAGGCAGATCTCAGTGAATTCAAGGTCAGTCTGGTCCACAAAATGAATTTCAGGACAGCCAGGACTGTTACACAGGGAAACCCTGTCTTAAAAAAAAAAAAAATCAGGGTGTGTCGTAAAATGAAAGGCCATTGGTAAATATATCAGGGTGTGTCATAAAATGAAAGTCCATTGGTAAATTAACATTGACTTAGAAATTCATTTATAATAACATTATTTTTAAGGCAAAGCCTTGCTGTAAGGCCCAGGCTAGCCTAGAATTTGCCAGGCTGGTCCCAAAGTTACCAACCTCTTGTCTCCACCTCCTAAGTGCTGGGAATAGGACTATTTGTTCGTGCAATGACTATTTACCATGAAACAGGTACTTCTGTAAGCACTGAGGGTACAAGGATGAAAAGGACATGCTTCTGACCCAAAGGTGCTAGCATTTGACAGTAAAAATACACACACACACACACACACACACACACACACACACACACACACCTCACCAAACGCTGGCAAAGACTAAGACAAAAGCAATCACAAGGTACAAGGAGATACAAGGAGAGCATGGCAGTCCTTTGGAGGCATGCAGACAAGGCCACATTTGAGTCTGAAAAGACGACATTCCATGGGGACAGGCATGCTCAAAGGCACAGTAGTTTAAAATGACCTAGGATCAATTGGACGTGGTGGAGCGTGCCTGTAAACACAGCACTTGGGAGGCTAAAACAGGAAACTTGCTACAAATTCGCAGTCAACCTTGTCTACAAAACAACTCCCAGGTTAGATAGGGCTGTGAAGAAGGATCCTGTGTCACTAAAATGAAAACAACAAAACCACCTCTGAGAGGCAGAGTGTTCTGTCGGAACAGAACATTGCTTCCGGACTGCGGTATCCAGCTGCCAAGGTTTCAGATACAGGCTGGAGCACGGAGAGTCTCCCACCAAATGAAGAAATTCTTACAGCTGTAGCAGCCTGTCACCCACATCTGCCTGGACCCCCTCAGTACCAGGAAACCTAGATCTTTGTATGCACTCCATTCTGTTTCTGAATATCTGGTTGTGAGAGAGCCCTTTCTGTTCTGATGATATTTCCTTCCCTCTTACACATGGTGATCCTCACTACCCTCTGCAGCATCACAGGGTGACTCTATGTCCTGTTTCTATTGGGTCAAACCAAGTGAAATAGCTATTACTATAGGTCAGTTGAATACGGCCAGTTTCAAATCGTCAGTGTTCAACAGACAGTTTGGTATTTGAGAGCAGGTATTACGGGTCACCTTAGTTTTCCTTCCTGCATCCTCCTCCCTTTCCAGTGCTGCTGGGATCACAGGGCACGTGCCACGAAGACCAGCTTTTAAAGTATTTTATTTTTTGACTCAGTCTCACATGGACCAGGCTGGCCTTGAACTTGCAATTTAGTTAAGGCTCACCTTGAACCGCTGATACTCTCACCTCCATGTCCCCAGTGCTGGGATTACACATATACCTCACTCACCTCACAAGTCATGAGAGCTTCCTCACCGTGATCCCTCACTAAACACATCCTACCTTTTCCCTGTCTTTCTTAACTGACAAGGCCCGAGCTGGTCATCGTAACACACAGTGCGATTATGATCTCTCTACAGGACATTCGCCTGAAGCCGAGACTGGACTGTTTGTTGGCACCTGAACCTTTTCACCGAAAATATCTTGTCAAGGAAGTTCAGCTCCTTCCTGTGCAACTGTTTCTTTCTTTTTTTTTTTTTAAAAAAAAAAACAAAACAAAACATAACTGAGCCGGGCGGTGGTGGCGCACACCTCTAATCCCAGCACTCGGGAGGCAGAGGCAGGCGGATCTCTGTGAGTTCGAGGCCAGCCTGGTCTACAAAACGAGTTCCAGGACAGCCAGGGCTACACAGAGAGACTCTGTTGAGAGAAAGAGAGAGAGAGAGAGAGAGAGAGAGAGAGAGAGAGAGAGAGAGAGAGAGAGAACAAATCATCTCATAGTTTGACATGGGAGCCTTCAGATCAGAGACCTAAAAACTCAAGATGAACTATTTCCATATTCTATGAAATTTGGACTGCAGTGCGGGAAAGATGATTTAACACAAAGGGTGTGGCCAAAGAGGAATAGATTAAGGGGAAAACCCAGTGGGGCCTGCCTGTTGAGATTCCTGGCCGGTGTGTGCAGTGTTCTCCCTTCCAGAGTGGGTGGGGTAATAGGTTACAATCACAATTTAAGTGTAAATTTCTTCACTCAGGCGAGGGGTGGAGGGAGCTGCAGTAACAAGGCCAGGTTATGTGGCTGGCTTTGGGGGAAAGGGCTGCTCTTCCTCTTGTCACACTTGTGATCTGCCTCTGGGAAGAAGAATCCTGGTGTCTGTGGCTTGCCTCGGAGAGACTGAGAGGGTCAAAAGACAGTGGGGCAGAAGTCAGGAAGAAACAGCTTCGAAGATCTTTCTTTGGGGGTATTTGCTGAGTCATCCACGGCTTTCAAGCTCATTTTCTTGTCCTGCACCTTTCCTCCTTATTAATAACATGCTAATACCACCAGTCTGGGGCTGACCCATTAAAGCAAGCTGATCCCACTAAAGCAATCATTGAGGACCTCCTTGTTGAAAAGAAGTCAGTTTTCTTTCTTTCTTTCTTTCTTTCTTTTTTTCTTTCTTTCTTTCTTTTTTTGACTTTTCAAGACAGGGTTTCTTCCTGTAGCCCTAGCTGTCCTGCAACTCACTCTCTTGACTAGGCTGGCCTTGAACTCATAGAGATCCCTCTGTACCTGCCTCTTGAGTGCTGGGATTAAAGGTGTGCACCACCACAGTCCCTCCAGCAATTCTGAGGGAGGCTTTGTGATCACCAGCACTCATTTTCCCGCTAATCCCTGAAAACTGAAGTCTGGAAGGTTCTCCCCTTTGGCTCTTTCAAAAAACTTTTTTTTTTTTTTTTTTTTTTTTTTTTTTTTTTTTTTTTTTTTGGTTTTTCGAGACAGGGTTTCTCTGTAGTCAAAAAATTTTTTTTAAACATCAATTTGTTTATTTAGTGTGTGTGCACACACACGTGCGTGCCTTGTGGGTGGTTGTGCTATCCACAAGTGTGTATGCGCAGTCCTCACAGTAAGTATGTGGAGGTCAGAGGACAACTTGTGGAAGTTGGTTCTCAGCTTTTATCTTCTCGAGGCAGGATCCCTCATTTCTGCAGCTGCATCCTCCAGGCTAGCTGACCCTCAAGAGTCTGGATAATTCTGTGCAGGTCCTTATCCCACAGTGTGAGTGCTGGGATAACAGATGTGAACACCCTATGTTTGCACTGTGTAGGTTCCTGGGTGGAAGAGTTTTTACTATGCTAAGCTATCTCCTTAGCAGTAGAGAGGGTTTTTTTGTTTGTTTGTTTGTTTGTTTTTGTTTGTTTTTTTGTTTTGTTTTGTTTTTGAGACTGGGTTTCTCTGAGTAGCCGTAGACCAGGCAGACATTCTGTTCTTGGGCTAGTTTTACTTAGATCCCTACCAAATTCTAATTTAACTGCCCTAGTTCCTAGTGGTCCCTGCAACTATAGTTCAGGCTTTGTCTCAAGCTGGCCACACAGCCTGTTCTGTTTCTGCTCAGCGACGGGACCTAGCATCCTAAAGAGCACAGGTTCTGGGCTGCTTCAGCCTGTGCCTGAGAACGTGTCAGGTGGGGTTGTAGGCAGAGGAGTGTAGTTTAGGCAAGCTCTTACCCTCTGCAGCAGGGGGGCCTCTGTCTTCTGCTCTCTAGAGGATCTTCCAGACAGGAAGCAGTTGGCCTACCAGTCAGATTCCTGCAGTTTAGCACACTGAAGTTCGGAAGGTGCTTGAGGCCAGTTCAGGCAAGGCTATTCAGACGTCTATTAAGACCCCACAATGGGCTAGACGTTGCTGTGGTGTTGGGTACAACATAATCAAGTCACATTTTTTTTTTTAAGTGAAACGGATTGCCTGGGTTGCTAGCTGCAGGAGTGTGCTAAGTGTCTAAAGAGCTAGAGACTTGAGGGTATTGTTGGAGGAGAGGCAGTCAGTGGAGAAAGGGAGAAGGGAAAATAGGGTAAGATGTTTATCCCTGGGGTTTTTGATTCTTAGGAACAGCTGAGATTGAAGACCTCAGGAGCACAGGCAGAGGGAGGCACCTTCTGAAGTCTTCTACACCAAGGTGAGTCAAACATCTTGCCTGTTTATCTGGAATGGTGGGAAGAAGGGAAGGCAGGAGGGCAAAGAGCAGTCGGGCGGTGATCCAAGGCCTCTGAGTGTGTTTCTGCGTGTGGGAGTGGCTGTGTGAAATGCTAATTCCTGCGATTTCTTGGCAGCTTTTCTGGAAACTGTGATGACAGCTACTGGTGGGAAAAAATCACCAGCAACCACAGTTATTTCCCTGCTGCCAGGTAACTGGCTGGCACCTGAGCCATTTCTTATGGCAGACTCCCATCGACTCATTCCTTCTCTCTTGCTCATTTGATATAGATAGGGCATTATTTTCGCTGTTTCACATCTCTTGTTTTGGGTAGAGAGAAAAGTTCATTTTTTTTTTTCTTTTTCCTTTTGAGACAGGGTCTCACTATGCAGCCCAGGTTGGCCCGGAACTTGTTATCTGTAGACCAGGTAACCTCCCATTCTTAGAAATATTGCTCTCCTGCCTCTGCCTCCTGAGAGCTGGGGTTATAGGTGTGGACCATCATGCTCCGCTGAGAAGTTTGTTTTGTTTTGTTTTGTGTTGTGTTGTTTTGCGAGACAGGGTCTCTCTGTGTAACAGCTTTGCCTATCTTGGAACTCACTTCATAAACCAGGCTGACCTCGAACTCACAGAGATTCACCTACCTCTATCTCCCAAGTTCCCAAGGGCTGGAACTAAAGGAGAAGCTCATTTTCAAAGAGCAGAGAATGAGAATTGATAAGCCACAATCTCGATATAAACCAAAGAGCTTGTTGAAGAATAAAGAGCCCTGGACAGGAGACCAAGTCCACAGAAAATACAAAGTTAGTTAGTTTATATATTTATTTAATTACTTATTTACTTACTGTATTTTTCTGAGACAAGGTTTCTATGTGTAGCTTTGGTTGTCCTGGAACTCACTCTGTAGACCAGGCTGGTCTCATACTTAGAGATCTGGTTGCCTCTGCCTCCCAACCAAGTGTTGGAATTAAAGGCATGCGCCATCATATCCAGGGTCAAAGTTTCCTTTTCTTTTCTTTTCTTCTTCTCCTTTTTTTTTTTTTTTTTTTTTTTTTTTTTTTTTTTGCTTTTTTTGTTTTGTTTTTGTTTTTGAAGACAAGGTTTCGCTGTGCAACAATCCTGGCTGTCCTGCAACTCACTCTATAGACCAGGCTGGTTTTGAACTCACTGAGATCCGCCTATCTCTGCCTCTCCAGTGCTGAGATTAGACAAACTTTCTTTCTTTTTTTTAAAATATTTAATTATTATGTATACAATGCTGCCTGCGTGTATGTCTGCACTCTAGAAGAGGGCACCAGATCTCATTACAGATGGTTGTGAGC
Organism: Arvicola amphibius; assembly: GCF_903992535.2. Lineage (NCBI taxonomy): Eukaryota > Metazoa > Chordata > Mammalia > Rodentia > Cricetidae > Arvicola > Arvicola amphibius. The sequence goes on from NC_052050.1 coordinate 24,302,957, forward strand.
CACCATCTAGGTTGCTGGGAATTGAACTCAGGACCTCTAGAAGATCAACTGGTACTTTTAACCTCTGAGCCATCTCTCCAGCCCATAGACAAAGTTTCTTTAAAAAAAAATTAAATAGCACTCGGGAGGCAGAGGCAGGCGGATCTCTGTGAGTTTGAGACCAGCCTGGTCTACAAGAGCTAGTTCCAGGACAGGCTCCAAAGCCAGAGAAACCCTGTCTCGAAAAACCAAAAAAAAAAAAAAAAATTAAATTAAAAAAATGTTTTTTGATTCAGAAAAATGGCAACAAATGAGCACAGAACTAGTCCAGAATGCCACAGGTCCAGGGCAAAGGGCCCATGGAACTGTTTTGGTTGTAAGGAAGGCAGTCAAGGCTCTCAGGTGGTCTCTGCGAGCAGATGGTGAGGTTCCAGCCCAGGGAGACTTACCCCGACAGTAGCGCACACTCCCACAACTTGTACCAGCGTCCTGGTCTTCATCACCCCTTTCTTTGCCCCTTCGGCCTTTGTGTGTGGACAGGCTAGTTTACTGGAACCTCGGCCTCACCTTTCTTCTCTTGTGCTTCAGCCTGCGCATTCGCTTCTTCCTCCACTTCGCTCCCATGGCACAGGAGTTTCAAGGAAAATGAGCCTAAGGCCGGGAGCTGAACTTTTTATTTTATGTGTACAAGGGTTTTGCTTGTGTGTATGCCTATGCACAACATGCATGCAGTGTCTTGGGAGGTCAAAAGGGGGCACTGGATCTCCTGGAACTAGAGTAACAGGTGGTTGTGAGCCGTTCTGTGGGGGCTGGGAACAGAGCATGGGTCCTTTGGAAAAGCAGCCAGTACTCTTAACTCTTGAGCCATCTCTCCATCCCCTAAAGTAGATAAAAACAACAACAAGCAACAACAACAAAGACCTTTCCTTTTTCTTTTTTGTTCTTGAGATGGGTTGCATGTAGCCTAGTCGGGCCTTAAACTCAGTAGATAGTTGAGGCTGGTACTGAACTCTTCATTCTGCCTCCACCTCCCCAGTGCTGAAATTACTGTGTGATAGAGTTTTTATCGTGAGGTATGTGCGAACTAGCTTCAGACATTCCCAAGATATCTTTAGGTAATTTATTTGTGTGGCAGGAATTTGTGTCCTCCAAGATACCATGGAAAGGAAAAGAGAAGCTGAGCATGGTGATATACAACTATAATTCCTGCACTGGAGAGGCAGAGGCAGGCGGATCTCTGTGAGTTCAAGGCCAGCCTGGTCTACATGAGCTAGTTCCAGGGCAGGCTCCAAAACTACAGAAAAACCCTTTCAAAAAACAAAACAAAACAAAACAAAACAAAAACAAACAAACAAACTAAAAACTAGGACAGGCCTCAAAAATGTTTAAACTCCTAAGGAAGTAGTACCTTATAGAACATTCTTTTATTGTTTTCTCAAGCTATTCTGTTAAAGTAAACTGTCTGTGGCTGACCTGTCACTTTCTTAAGTGGATGCTGGGCATTGCTAGGAAGCCTCTGGAATAGTTTCCGCCTCTTAACTGGGCCCCAGATTCTGACTACTGACACACACAGAAGGGTCAAAATAGAACTCAGCTCTTCTCCTACCTCCGATTTTCAATACACGCCATGGATGCATTTAGTTCTGGATTCAAAGCTAGATCACTGACCAGGCATTGTGGCCCATGCCAGTAAACCCAGCATTTGAAGCTTGAGGCAGGTGGATACAAAATTTGAGGCCAGTCTAAGCTATGTACAGTCACCCTGCCTCAAAAGAAGAGAAAAAAAATCAAACGAGAGCATGTGGACACAGACCAGCTCTATTGACATGTGTGCTAGTGAAGAAATATGAATTAAGCAATGAAAGAAAAGAAAGCAAAGGCTTGATTGATGTTCACACCTGTAATCCCAGGACTCGGCAGGTGGAAGGAGGAGGATCAGGCACTAAAGGCCAGGCTAGGTTACGTAGTGAATTAGAATTTGAGACCAGCCTGGGCTAAATGAAATCTTATCTCAAAGGAAAAAAGAAACAAAACAAAACAGAGGGTTGGTGGTGGTGGTGCTGGAGAGATGGCTCAGCAGTTAAGAGCACTTGCTACTCTTGTAGATGACCTGGATTTGGTTTCCAGTACCCACATGATCATAACCAGGGGATCTAATGCCCTCCAAAGACACAGACATACATGCAGGCAAAACACCCAAATACATAAAATAAATTAATACACAACAACAACAAAAATGGTCAGTCACGGTGGCGTATGCCTTTAATATCAGCACTTTGGGTGCAGAGGCAGACTATGGGTTCCAGGCCAGCCTGGTCTACACAGTGAGTTCCAGCCAAGGCTACAAAGTAAGGCCCCTGTCTCAAAAAAGGAGAGAAGGAAAGAAAGAACAAAAGGATCCACATCTGGAAACAGATGAAAATACATAATAAAAGACTTGTGAATGTTACAATACATGGAATGCGCAGTAATGATATGCCTTGTGGTCAACATGTCACCTTTTAGGAATGCTGAGTTCACTGTGCTGAACCAACCTCAGTGCACAAAATGCTCACACAGCATTTGTTCAGCTCTGAAAATAAGTTTGCGGTGCTTTGTCTCAGGCTGTTGATCTTTGACTTTCACTGAATGAGTCTACAGATCCCATAAAAATAATCACCAGTTCGGTACTTCAAAAGTAAACCAGATTCTGTGTTTTCAGGCTTTCTGGGTATCCATAGCTTCTAGAGACATGCGTTGAAAATGAATGCAGTGAAGAATCTAGAGAAAGAAGGAGAAAGAAGAAACAGAAAATGGGACCATGGAAACAGGGTGGAGAGAATTGTTCATATGCAAGTAGCACACACGGGTCCTAAAAAAATACTGTAGTATATCCAAGGAAAGTCAGTAAGAAGGGCAGACAGGAACTGGGGAGAAGGCTCATCAGCTAAGGGCACTGGCTACTCTTATAAGAGCACCAGAGTTAGTTACCAACATCCACATTGTGGTTCACAACTTCTGTGACTCCATTTCCAGAGGATTCAACACCATCTTTGGGCTTCCAACAGCTCCTGCATGAATGTGGTGTTGGGATACTCATTTTTTTTTGTTTTGTTTTGTTTTTTGAGACTCTGTAGCTTTGGAGCCTGTCCTGAAACTAGCTCTTGTAGACCAGGCTGGCCTAAAACTCACAGAGATCTGCCTGCCTCTGCCTCCCGAGTGCTGGGATTAAAGGCATGTGCCACCACCGCCCGGCCAAGGGTTAACTTACATTTTAAGAGCTAATTGGGAACAAGCCTAAACTAAGGCCAAGCTTTCATAATTAATAAGAAGTCTCCATGCCATTATTCAGGAGCTGGCAGCCCAAGAAAGTACCTGTTACAACATGGCGCACATTCAGATGAGTATACACATAAATTAATTTGTTTGTTTTGTTTTTTTTTTTCAAACAAGGTTTCTCTATGTAACAGTCCTGTGTAGCTATAGCTCTGTAGACCAGGCTGCCTCAAACTCAGAGACCTGTCTGCCTCTGAAATGCTGATTAAAGGCCTGCAACACCACCAGTTAACACACAATTTTTTAAGTAAATAAAAAATACTGAGAAAAGGCATGTTTCCTGGCGGTCATCTCCTTGATTTCCAACTCTGCCTTCAAATCCTTTATTTGTCTGTAGACTCTAGAACCCCTCAGTGCCTTGACTTCGTCTGTGAAGTTGGTTGTTGGACTAGATAACCTCTGAAGTTCTTTCTGGCTCTGAAATTATATGTAACTTCTTGGTATGATATGTGTGAGTGTATGATGTGTGTGAATCATTCTAGACCATCAACATTTAAAGTTCTTTTTCAGACATCTTACAACTGTCTGTAACTCCAGCTCCAGGGGAATCCGGTGCATTTGAGGACACCTGCACTCATGTGCACAACCCACATGCAGACACACACACTTACATATAACTAAAAATACTAAAATCTTTAAAAAAAAAAAAACCTAAAAAACAAAAGAGGCCAGGTAGTGGTGGCGCATGTCTTTAATCCTAGTATTTGAGAGGCAGAGGCAGAAGGACCACTGTGAGTTCGAGGCCAGCCTGGTCTACAAATTGAGTTCCAGGACAGCCAGGGCTACATAAAGTAACCCTGTCTTGAAAACAACAACAGCAAAACCAACAAACAAAAAATCTCAAAAGATTAAAAACAAAGAGAATGAATTAACCATTAAAAGGGGGGGAATATTAATATTCATATACCCGATAAAGCACTTATATCCAGATATAAGGAATAGCTAAAAATCAACAACAACAAAAAATGATTCATTGAAAGGCAAGATTTGAACAAATACTTCATGAAGATGAACAATAAGCCCTGAACAGGCACTTTCAGTAATTGCTGTGATTCTCCTTTCAGAATGAAAAACCTTGTCCTCAGCGGTCGGGAAGGCTGCCCGCCAGCAAACAGCCCTCAACTGTCAGTCCACTTTAGTGGTGACCTCAGCTTGGCTAAGGTCACTCCCTTTCCTCCTGGTGGCCTGTATCCAAAGACTAATGAACATGGGTGTGTAAAGGCCCAGCCCTTTGCCCGAATTCAGAAAATCTTGAAGGTTATCCAGGTCCATTGCTTTCTAGAGGCCCGGCTGAGCCCTCTGATGGGTGATAGCTCTCTTCTCCTGTTTCAGACTTTTACACTTTTCCTTTCCTTTCTTTCCTTTTAGATGTGGTCTCACTCCATAGCCCAGGCTGGTCTGGAGCTCACAGACACCTGCTGCATTCCGCTCTGTGTGTGTGTGTGTGTGGGTAGGACATGCCACACTTCAGTGTGAAGATCATCAAATAACCTCAAGTGTCAGTTTGCCTTTCATCTTTGAGTCAGGATTTCATCCGTTGCTCCTGGCTGCATATAGACCAGACTCTCTACCTCGGGAGTTTCTGGGTACTCTCCACCTCAGTAACAGTGGCGGAATCATAATCGTGCCATCAACTCTAGCTTCTGGGGCTTCTGGAATTCCAGTTCAGGTTCTCACCTACTCATAGCGAGAGAGCTGTCCACTGAACCATCTCTCAAGCCCAAAGTCCACATCACAGAGATTTAACCATCGCTATGGTTTAGATACAGTTTCAGTGGGTGCCCTGGGGGTTCATGTCCTCAAAGTTTTGTCCATAGTAGCAGTGTGAGTAGTTGAACCTTTCAGGGGTGGAACCTAGTGAACGGTGATTAGGCTATCAGAGATGCTCTTCTTGGAAGAGATTCATAAGGTTACAAAAGCATCCTCATTAGTTCTTTTAGAATGTATCATTACACAGCAAGGCTACCCAGCATGCTTAGCCCTTTCTGCATACAGCCCCTTGTCTTTCTGAGTCTCTGCCAATGTTGTTACATAGATGTCACAACTGTGAGCTAAATAATCCTGTTTTCTTTCTCTTTCCTTCCTTCCTTCCTTCCTTCCTTCCTTCCTTCCTTCCTTCCTTCCTTCCTTTCTTTCTTTCTTTCTTTCTTTCTTTCTTTCTTTCTTTCTTTCTTTCTTTTTCTGGGTTTTCCAAGACAGGGTTTCTATGTAGTTTTGGAGCCTGTCCTAGAACTAGCTATTGTAGACCAACTGACCTCAAGTCACAGAGATCCACCTGCTTCTGCCTCCCAAGTGCTGAAATTAAAGGTGTGCACCACCACCGCCCAATCACAATCCTGTTTTCTTTATAAGGTATTCATCCTGAATTTTTTTTTTTTTTGATACAATCTCCAAGTTCATCTTTTTTTTGTTTTGGTTTGGTTTTTGTTTTTGTTTTTTTGAGACAGGGTTTCTCTATGTAACAGCCCTGGCTGTCCTGGAACTCACTCTGTAAACCCGGCTGGTAGTTAAGAGCACTGCTCTGCCAGAGGACCTGAGCTGGATTAGAGGACTTGGGTTCGATTCCCAGCACCTACATAGTGGCTCACAACCACTGATAACTCTTAGTTCCACGATATCTGACACTCTCTTCTGATATCCACAGATACCAGGCATGCAGACAAAACAACCATATACATTAAAACAAATAAAGTTGAAAAAAATACAAGGTCTTGCTATGTGTCCTTGTTTGGTACTTAGCCTCTAGTCCAGGATGGCCTTAAATCAAGGTAATCTTTCTGCCCTGGCCTCCCAAGTACTGGGATTACAGGCACATGTGAATAGGACTGGCTTAGCTCTATTTTTAAGTTAAGGTATTTTGTTATACCACCAGAAAATACCCTCATATGCTTCAGATTGTGAGCACAAAGACATCCTTTGAAAAGTTTCCTTCCAGGTAGCTGTGAAGATGGCTCAGCTGATAAACTGTCTACTGTATGAATATGAAGACCTGAGTTTGAATCTTTAGAACCTACATAAAACCCAGAAGTGCTAACACATCTGTAAAACCCTCACTCTGGGGCAGCTAAGGCAAGAACTTCTTGAAGCTCAATGGCCAACCTCCCTAGAAGGATTGACAGACTCTAGGTTTAGTTAAAAGTCCTGTCCCAAAAACTAAGATGGAGAGTGATCAAGGAGGATACCCAGTGTCTTCTGGCAGACACACATGTACACACACGTGTGCACATAGCTACATATATATGCATACGCTACCTATCCACAGGCTGGTACCGCTAGCTAAGCGCGGAGACACACGCCATAACCCCAGCACTCAGGAATCGGAGCGCTGAGGATGAGTAAAGTTAAAGGTTATCCTCGGCTACATAGTGAGCTGGAGCCAGCCAGGACTGCCTGAAACTCTCAAGGCCAAAAAGCAACAAACCAAGAAAGCAGCAATAGCAACAGAAACCCTTCCTGCCAACTAATTTTCTCCTTGAGTTTACTACCCAGGGAACCCGACTGTGATAATGCCCAAGATGATTAATGATCAAGGGATTTGAATTAAATGCAAATTGTGAACTGCCACTTCACATCCACTAGAAAGGCAGAAAAGACTAACAGAAAATGTTAGTGAAGATGTAGAGAAACCAAGACTCGCAGGCAGTGTGGTAAAACAGTAACACTACTTTGAAGATTATCTGGAAGTTTCTTCTTCTTTCCTTTTTCTTTTTGTTGTTGTTGTTTTCTTTTTTCTTTTTCTTTTTCAAGACTGGGTTCTACTGTGGCCCTGGCTGTACTGGAAACTTGTCTTTGTAGATAACCAGGCTGTCTTCGAACTCACAGAGATCCGCCTGCCTCTGCCTCCGGAGTGCTAGGATTAAAGGTGTGGACAGCCATAACCTGGCTGGCAATTTCTTATAAAGTTATAAAGATACTTAACCCATGATCCAGCTCTAAGTTTGCCAAGTGTGATAGCACATGCTTGAGATCCCACCACTTAGGAGCAGCAGGGTCAGAAAATCAAGGTTATTATTCTTAGCAACATAGTAAGTTCGAGGCCAGCCAGAGACTTATGAGACTCATGAGACAAATAGGCAAGCACATTGTTTGTTTGTTTTGGGTTTTTTTTTTGTTTTTTTTTTTGTTTTTTTTTTTGGGGGGGGGTTTCGAGACAGGGTTTCTCTGTGGCTTTGGAGCCTGTCCTGGAACTAGCTCTTGTAGACCAGGCTGGTCTCGAACTCACAGAGATCCGCCTGCCTCTGCCTCCCGAGTGCTGGGATTAAAGGTGTGTGCTACCACTGCCCGCCCTAGACAAGCACATTGTATAAAATAGATTTGGGCCACAGATGCAAACCATTCCAAAAGATCCCACTGCTGGAAAGTACAAGAACAAGAGGCAAAAATTACTCTGTGGCACTGGAAAGTGGAAAGTAATTGTCAGGTTATGTGTGAGTAGGGAATAGCACTGACTGAAAAGCACCATGAAGAAGCTCCTGGCTTGTTGCTCAAAGGCTCCATGTCTTGTTTTAAATCATAGCTACACTGCAGCTACAATTCGTTGTAGCTGACCACTTCAGACTTCCCAGTTCACTTCATGTACATTATTTTTTAGCAAAAGCTTATATACACATATGAAAAAGGTGAATTTTGGAGGGCTGGCAAGATGGCTCAGTGGTTAAGAGTACTTGTTGCTCTTCCAAGGATCTGGCTTCTATTTCTAGCCCCCCACATAGCAGCTCACAACCATTTGTAATTCCATTTCCAGGAGATCCAATAATTTTTCTGATATCCTTGGGTACTAGGCACACACATTCTGAGCAGATATGCTTGCTTGTAGGCAAAATATATACCTATGCACATAGAATTTTTAAAAAATGATGGCCTGGCAGTGATGGCATCTTTAATCCTAACACTCGGGAGGCAGAGGCAGGCAGATCTCTGTGAGTTTGATGCCAGCCTGGTCTACAAGAGCTAGTTCCACACAGGCTCCAAAGCTACAGAGAAACCCTGTTTCTTTTCTTTCTTTTTTTTTTTTTTGACATGACATGCAGAGTGAGGTTGAATATTTATTCAGGGGGCTATGAAGGGGGAACGGAGAAAGGGGGAGAGAGAGACAGAGAGGAGAGAGGAGAGAGAGGGGGGAAGCAGAGAAGTGGGGAGAGAGGCAGAAGCGAAGCTGCCTCTCGGAGAGGAAGATGGAAAAGAGCGAGAAACCCTGTTTCAAAAAAGCAAAAGAAGAAAAAGAAAAAAAGAAAGAGCCCAGATTTAATGGATGCCAGCGCTCCTAGGTAGCCTTCCAAGCCCCCCAGGGATGGAGATGGGAAGGAAGACTGGGAAAGCCACAAAAAGAGGAAAAGAAGACCGGAAGACAAAGTGTTCATTCTCTCTCTCTCTCTCTCTCTCTCTCTCTCTCTCTCTCTCTCTCTCTCTCTCTCTCTCATCTCTCCTCTCTCTCTCTCCTCTCTCTCTCTCTCTCTCTCTCTCTCTCTCTCTCTCTGTGTGTGTGTGTGTGTGTGTGTGAGACAGTTTAAATAGCCCGTGGGAGTGGTCTTCGCCCTCTCTAGGGAGGGGGCCACCATTTGGCTGTGGCAACTCCCAGGGGACGGGGCCTGGAATGGAAACCTCCACCCAAACATTTCAGACTCCTTGGACACATGGATGCCAGGGGCTGGGGTGAAGCTGGACCCAAACATTCCAGACTCTGGATATAAGGATGTTAGCTGCTGGGGTGAAGCTTCCAACCAAACCCTTCTTTTCTTAAAAAACAAACAAACAAACAAACAAACAAAAAACGACGACACATGGTTGTTTATCCAAAAATTAAAATGGATAGCTGGAGAGATGGCTCAATGATTAAGAGCATTGGCTGCTTTTCCAGGGGATCCAGGTTCAATTCCCAGCACCCACACGGCAGCTCACAACTGTCTGTAACTCCAGTCCTAGGGGATCTAATGTCCTCATCTGGCAGGAACCAGGCACTCACACAACGCACAGGCATAACATTCAGGCAAAACACCCAGACACATTGAATACCAAAAATAAGCTGTAAAAAAAGAAATTCAAATTTAATTAGGTTTCCTTTTATTTCCTGTCAAACCTCTGACCTGGCTGGTGAGTGTGCTGTTAGCCGTGATCATAATGAGGACAGAACTTTCTGCTCCATGGATTTTCACTCTGTCCCCTTTACATGGTGAAAAACATGTAAATACACTTTTAATCATTTGGTGCAGGAATGGATCGTCTGTTAGATAAAGTGGACAATTCATTTGCAGCTCTTCAGTTAGCGTTTGTGTAAGGGCTAAGAGCCTGGGATTAACCATACAAAGCTATGGCTAGAAAACCTGTTTCTCATGCTAGGTTTGCTGTTCCTACTGAATGAGTAGATTCAGTTCTGTAAAGCAGTTTGAGGCCTTCACAAACGCTGAATGGGAATATTTTGTTCAAATGAAGTCATCCCCGTCTCTTTTCCCTAATGGGTTACCCTATTGTTTGGCCTTTCAGGACTTGTCAGACCTCCAGGAGAGAAGCCTGCCAAACAGAGACTGGAACATTGTTATTCCAGAGGGGGCTTGAAAAACAGCTATCCTGGTTGGGTGTGGTGGCACACAAGCTAGCCATACCTGCACTCCGGGAGGAGGCAGACCTGTGAGGTCAGCCTGATCTACCCAGTGAGTTCTGGGCCAGCCAGAGCTATAGTGAGACTCCATCTCCGAAAGGATGAAAGGACTGGAAAAAGAGGAGGAAAGAGCCCTGCTGTGCTCAGCTAGAGTACTCCACTCAGCGCCCGCTGACTCTGCGGCACAGGATTCGGTTACCCTCATCTGAGCAGCCTGGCTAATTCCAGCAATCAGATCTTTCTGTCTCCTTCCTGCTTCTTGACCTTGACACTACCTATTCACGTGCCTTGACCCCAGGCACACAATCCTTTAGTTTTCTTTAAACTCAAATGCCAGAGTATTGGAATTTTCCAAATGTTGGTCTGTCTTAGGACAACCATGAAAAAGCGCATCTGCCATTGGGGAGTGCCCTGTAAAACGTAGCATAGGTGCTCTCTCTAATATTTGGACACTTATTCTCTATAAGTAACAGAAAACAGCAAGGATCTTCGAATGGGAGATAGGGCTGGGAGTTTGAACCCCCTTCTCACTGTGCTTTTAGTTTTTGCTCTCGATTAACTTGGGCAGACTGCTGGATATTTGTCCTGTGTCAGTTTCCTCTCCCTTTTATTTGAAGAACCAGTGACAATGACAAGAGAAATGAACTAGTTTCCAACTTCTTTTGGCTAGTCTTGAAATACAATCTATGAATCTTACGGTTTTGAGAGAGCACACTGTGTTTCTATGGCCCTTTACCACAAACTGGGAGAAAGGTTGTGTAAGAGAAAGGACTTGAAGATTTTCCCATTTGAAACAGAAGTCCTCGATTTTCGTCTCTGTGTGGTTTTGTTGTAGTGGTTGTTTTGTTTCATTTTGGCAATGTGGAGATGGAATCCAGGGCCTCATTCATACATGCTAGGCAAGTAAGCTTTATGCTCAGCTGAATTCTTCGTGTGTGTGTGTGTGTGTGTGTGTGTGTGTGTGTGTGCGCGCGCGCGCGCGCGCACGCAGGACCACATTGGTGCACATGTGAAGGCCAAGGTCAAGCTCATCAGGAGCCGTCTACCTCGTTTTGTTTTTTTTAAACAGGGTCTTTCATTGATCTGGGGCTTGCTAATTAGGCTGACTGATTGGCCAGGGAGCCCTAGGGATCCTGTTTCTGCCTCTCCAGAGATGGGATTCCAAGAACGAAGTACCACACCAGGCTTTATTGGATGCTGGGGTTAGAATCAGGCCAGTAGGCTTGCCTGATGTATACTTTACCATCTCCATAGTCCCAAACTTTTTGTTTTTAAAGATCAAAGGTTGTTTGTTCTTTTTAAAAAGACTTGTGGAGGCTAGAAGAGCAAGTCAAATCCTGGAGCTGGAGTAACAGATGGTTTTGAGTTGCCTGATGTTGGTGCTAGGAACTGAACTTAGGTCCTTGGCAAGAGCAGGAAGCCATCACTCCAGTGTGCCCCACCCCTTGTTCCAATTCCTTTTTTAGGAAAAAGAATGATACACGCCTGCTTTTACAGGAGCTAGTTCCAGGACAGGCTCCAAAGCTACAGAGAAACCCTGTCTCAGTGCAGACAGTCATACTAGCATTTTCTGTCAAACTTTGTTACCTTTCCTACATCTACTGAGCTTTTGTTAGTGTGTGTGTGTGTGTGTGTGTGTGTGTGTGTGTGTGCATAAAACCAAACAACAAAAGTAACATGGTTCAAGAGAGACAACATATTTTGGCATCTCTTGGAACATATACACCAGGTCAGGACACCCTAGAGTTCATTGTGTTTGCTGATGCAGACTGGATAACATTGTGGCTTCCAATTCTGAGTGTGAGGTAATAAGAACATAAATCTCTTCTGAATGGTTTAAATTGTGTCTTTTGTCTTTTGACTGAGGATTTTTTTTTCTTGACCTGTCCTAATTTCTGATGTCAGGTCCCTATGGCATTTGTGCCATGTCTCTCAGTTCTCAGTGAATGTGTATTTTATACAGTGTGATCGCACTTTGAATTAAAATAGACCATAGCCAGAACCTGCTTGGGCAGGCTTCTCAGGGCTAATGAGCAGGCTCAGTTGCTTTTTTGTCGCTTTAGTTTCTTTGAGTTGGTTAAGAATACAGAAATGTTGCATTTACATCTTAGATTGTATGTATAATTTTTAAAAAGATTCTTAAAAGCTGGTTCCATAGTTGGGTGTGGTGGCACACGCCTTTGATCCCAGCACTCAGGAGGCAGAGGCAAGCAGGTATCTCTGTGAGTTTGAGGCTAGCCTGGTCTCTAAAGCAGACAGCTAGGACTGTTACCCAGAGAAATCCTGTCTTGAAAAAAATCTGAAAATGGAAGTGCCCCAGATGGTGGCCTTGCAATCTCTCTTCGTGCCAGGTAGTAATAGCACACACCTTTAATCCCAACACTTGGGAAGCAGAGGCAGGTGGATTTCACTGAGTCTAAGACCAGCCTGCTCTACAAAGCGAGTTCAGGATAGCCAGGGCTCTTACACAAAGAAACCCTGTCTCAGAAAAACAAAAATGATCTTTATTTACCTCTATTATTGCTTTTTTTTTCCCTTAGGGACAAGACAACTTCCAGTTGAGTCACAAGCCAATTCCCAGCTCTCCTTCCACTTTGTTTTGAGACAAGGTCTCATGTAACCTTGATTGTCCCCAAATTTACTATGTAGCTGAAGATGACCTTGAACTCTTAATTCTACACCATCTCTCTAGTGCTGTGATTACAGGCATTTGCAACCATACTTGGTCTCTTACGCTTTTGAAGTGCCTTGAATTCAACAGTGACTCTACTGAGGCTGGCAGGAGAGAACTGTCATCTTCAGTTATTTATGTGGCTAAGACTCCAAGGCAAATTGCTGTTATAAAAAGTCACACCCCATGAGATGAGATTCTCCCAGGTGTTGGCAGACCTTTGTGTCTTGGATCTCTTTTCTTCACCACACCCTTAACCTGGGGTTGGTTGGGCTATTCTCTCTGCTAGGCATGGGATCAGATACTGAGGGAGGCCTAATTCTGATGTCAATTCTTCCCGTCAAGGACTTAAAAAAGAAAAAAAGCCAAGGGTGGAGAAATTGAGGCCTTATGAGTTATTGTCATGGTGTTGAGGCTTCTAATCCTCTTGGTTACACCAATGCTCTGGTTCAAGTTGAGTCTACAATGATTTTCTTTTTCTTTTTTCTTTTTTTCCTGCTCCCCTTCCCCTGATTTTCTTTTTAAAAGTTATTTTGTGTATATGGGTGTTTGGATTATATGTATGTCTGTGTACCATATGTAGTGAGAACTGGAGTTACAGATGGTTGTTAGGTACCATGTGGGTTCTGGGAACCAGAGCTGGGTCCTCTGAAAGACCAACAAGTGCTCTTACCCTTCCAGCCATCTCTCAGGCTCCTGTTTATTATTTATGCATGTGTGAGTCTATGTGCATGAATGATGCATGTGTGTGAGTGCAGGTGCCAAGTCAAGCATGTGAACAGAGGATGGTATCGTGGGTTTGCTCTCTCCCACTTTTACATAGAATACGGGGGTGTGGAACTCAGGTTGCCCGGCCTGAGTGACAAGGGCCTCCACCCACTGAGCCATCTCCTGGCTGGATTTTTTTTTTAAGTCAATGCAAATGTGGTTGAAACCCAATGCCAACATGCCAGCACTAGAACACTGTAACCTTTAAAGACTTGTGATTCCACGAGAATCATTGCAGCTGCATTCCAGAAACCCACACTGCAGACACAGACATCTGCCTTCTTGCCTGCAGCTGTTGGCTTCACTCCTTAACACACATTCTGCAAAGTCCCGGTGTCTCACACTTCCCGAGAGAACAGAGGTGAACAGGCCCAACTCTAGTTGAAGATTGCCAGTGAATGGGCTGGGTCTGCTGTGTAGCTGCCAGTCATTCGGGACTGACACACTTTAGTAGCAATTATGAGAAGGGTGATGGGTGTTCAAAAGGAAATAAGACAGGTGGAAATGTATGACTCAATTTCCTGATGGAAAGATACCAAGAGAAACAGAAATCTTTTGGACAAAATAGGATTAATCTTTGGCCTCAGTTGGATCTACACAATACCATTGCCATTCTCCAGTACACAAATACAAATCTGGGCTGGGATATATATATATATATATCAGTGGTAGAATACTTACCTACCATGAACAAGTCCTTGGGTTAGAATCTTCAGCACCATAGAACAAAGAAAGAAAAAAAAAAAACCTGAAAAAAATCTCTATCAGTCAGGCGGTGGTGGTGGCGGCGGCGGCGGCGAAGACCTTTAATCCCAGCAGGAGGCAGAGGCAGGCAGATTTCTGAGTTTGAGGCCAGCCTGGTCTACAGAACAAGTTCCAGCACAGCAAAGGCTACACAGAGAAACCCTGTCTCCAAAAAAAACAAAACCCACAAAAGACAAACAAGAAAACCTCTAACATATATCATAATATGATACATACATCATATAATATACACACATTATATATTATATACAAATATATTATATGATATATATTATGGCCCAGAACTCATTATATAGGCCTGCCAGGCTGGTCTCAAACTCAAAAAGATCCACTAGCCTCTGTCTCCTGAGTACTGAGATTAAAAGCATAAACCAATACTCTGTCCTGTACTGTTCTATAAGTATAATATGCTGCTTCTTTTTTTTTCTTTAGTTTCTCAAGACAGGGTTTCTCTGTGTAACTGCCATGGCTGTCCTGGAACTCACTTTGTAGATCAGGCTGGCCTTAAACTTAGAGATCTGCCTGCCTCTGCCTCCCAAGAGCTGGGATTAAAGGTGTGCATCATCACTACCGGGTAATATGCTTATTAATATATACTGAATTACCTACTTCTATTTCATGAACACAGGAGAGCGGCGACATACAGTTTAAATTTCCAACTGTCATTACAACAGCCATTTTAGCTTTTGGAAGGAAGCCAAGGCTGGTGTTGGGTCTAGACAGAGTGTGCTCCCACTCTCTGTGTCCCTGGCTTTCAGAACCCCTCATCATATTCCGCAGGTGAGACTCATGTTAGTAGAAGTAGAGCTATAATTTCTACCCTGGAAATTGGTGTTGAGGCCATAATTTCCAAGTCAGGAATAGTGATGTTTTGTTTTGATCTAACATGGTGGGTTTTATGGTATTCCATATTTTTTACATTTTTCTCTTCTCTTTCCATGGTCCACAGCCAGGGTTTCTTTTCTGTCTAGATATTTTCTCTCCCTACTCTAACTCTTTTATATTATCTTTGCTTTCAGTGATCTACATTTTTTTCATGTATCCTTCATGCTATCCCTTTACCCATTATATTACAAAATTGACAAGACTCATGCTGGGCGGTGGTGGCGCACGCCTTTAATCCCAGCACTCGGGAGGAAGAGGCAGGCGGATCTCTGTGAGTTCAAGACCAGCCTGGTCTACAAGAGCTAGTTCCAGGACAGGCTCTAAAAGCTGCAGAAAAAACCCTTCTCAAAAAGAAAAAAAAATTGACAAGATTCTTTCACAGAAAATTTCAAGTCACAAGTGAAAAGCACAGATCTCATTTATGGATGTTGAAACCAAGACAGGGAATGCATATGACTTGTTCTTGGTCAGAGAGGACACTGAATTATCTGTGTCCTCAGAGTCTTGAGCTCAGGGAAAGCAAGCACTGTATCACTATGTCCCTAGCCTATTTTCTTAGCCTTTGAAATTTTATGTAGGTTTTGATTATTATTGCTGTTCTTTTAAAAAAAAAAATGCTATGGAGTCCCAGGCGGCAGCTGTAGGCAGGCAGCGGACTCTGTGAGCAGCCAGTCCCAAGGCAGAGACGGCCCAGAGCGAGCAGTGATGGCGGGCCATGCGGCCGGGAGACAGAGACATGGATAGACACTAGACACGACTTGCAGAGTGAGGTTGAATATTTATTCAGGGGGGTTATGAAGAGGGAAGGGTGAAGGTGGGGGGGGAGAGCAAGAGAGAGAGAGAGAGAGAGAGAGAGAGAGAGAGAGAGAGAGAGAGAGAGAGAGAGAGAGAGAGGAGAAGAGGGATGGGGGAAGCGGAGAAGTGGGGAGAGAGGCAGAAGCGAAGCTACCTCTCGGAGAGGAAGATGGAAAAGAGAGCGAGTTCAGGCCAGAAGCTGAAGATCAGCCTGCCTCAGCAGATGAGGGAGTGGGCGTGGCTTGTCTCTTAAAGGGACCAGGGACCAAAACCATAACAATTATTTTTTTTTGTTTTTTGTTTTTTGAGACAGGATTTCTTTCCATAGCCTGGCTATGCTGGAATTCATTATGTAGACCAGGATGGCCTTGAACTTCCAGAGATACCATTTGCATCTTGAGCTAGGATTAAAGATATAGGACATTATACCAGTCTATTCTTTTTTTTTTTTTTTTTTCTTGAGATAGGGTTTCATGTAGCCCAGGCTGGTCTCAGACTATGTAAGGGAGAAGAACCATGAACTTCCGATGGTAGTGCTTCCACTTCTAATCACAATTGCTCCATCACATCACACCTGGCTAAGGCAGGCAAGATGGGTTTTTGATTGTTTGTTGTTTTTGTTGTTTTGGAAGATAGCTCAGGCTTTGCCTGGAACTTACTATGTAGCCCAGGTTAGGTTCAAACTTGTGGCAGTCTTGCCTCAGCTCTCTAAATATTTTTCTCATATGCCCTCCCAACCTCCTAGCCCCATGTGTTTGTAGGCTGTGTGTGTGTGTGTGTGTGTGTGTGTGTGTGTCACAGAGCAAACAGAGATCAGAGGACAATTTGCAGGAGTTGTTTCTTTTTCCCAGTATGTGAGCTCGGGGGATGGAACTCAGATTGTGAGGTTTGGAGGCAAGTGCCTTTATTCCCTGAGCCATCTTGCTTGCCCCCTTTCAAACTGTTGTTGAAACTTATGGACTAGAACAGGATTTATTATTTTTTTTTTCATAGTTGCATCTTTTCAAGGGCTTGGTAAAGATGCCTAAAAATCTGTTAAAAGTAAGGCTGACTCATGATCTCATGATAGCACTGACGTTCCTAGTCTGTGAGAAGCACTAAGGAGAATTTCCAAGCGCCCTGGAATTCTCCATTTCAGTTGTTCTAGAGAAGCCTTAGAAGGTTGGATGTTAGAGGCGTATCCAGCCCCAGGTAGGAAATGACTCGATACACTGAAATCTCCTGTGTTACGTAAATCAGGAATGGGGCTGAATAAGGTTGTTCTCTTCCTTCCCAGCAGGCTCAAATGACTGCTGGTGTGATTGTGGCGGGCTTGGAATTGAACCCAGGATTTTCTGCACGTGTCTGGCAAGCACTCTAACACTAAGCCTACACCTCCAGCCCATGCACATTTTCATTTTCAGTCCTGTGACTTTAAAAAAAGAAGACTGTCTATAGTCTTAGGTTCACAGTTTCTCTGTGGGGCCCAGATCTTGAACAGAAAGACAACACAGACTGAATGGGATAGTCTCTCCTGGCTAACTGTTAGTCAGCTCAGTAACTGAAGTGTACTTTGTTCAGGGTCTACTACTGAAAGCAATAAAGGAGCTAGAGAGTGCTCTTAAAGAAGTAAATGAAGCAGAAAGAAAATGGAGTGAGCTAGGTGTGGTGGCTCCAACCTGCAATCCCAGCACCCAGGAGGCCGCGGCAGGAGGATAACTATGTGTTTAAGTCCATGGAGGGCTTCAGTGTGAGACCCTTTCTCAAGAAGAAGAAACAGCATGGCATGGCGGTTACTGCCTTTAATCCTACTATTTGGAAAGCAGAGGCAGGCAGATTTTTGAGTTAGGAGCCAGCCTGTTCTACATAGTTAATTCCTTTCCAGTCAGGATCACATAGTAAAACCTCTTCTTAAGGGGGGCAGGGAAGAGGAAAGAAAGAAGAAAAGGTAAAATAAGAAAACAAACTGGTAGTGGTGCATGCCTGTAACCACCTGGGGGAGGCTGAGGCAGGAGAATTACCAAAACTTTTATGCCAGCCTGGTCTATACATGGTCTGAGGACAGCATGGGCTATAGGGTGAGACCCTGTCTCAGGACAAGACAAAACGAAAACCAAAAACAAAACAAGCCAACTCTTGCTAGTATTTATCCTACGAACAAAATCAAACCCAAACTCTAAACATCCAATTGCAAAAAACATTAAGAACAAGTCCAAAGGAGTCATCAGAGTCAGTACCAGAGCTAAGGGGGTGGAGGAGCTAGAGCTGGGTGGAGTTAGTCAATGAGGACTGTTCCTGGCAAGGTGAGGAGGGGGGGAGCAGGAGATTGAAGATGAAGAGGCCTTTCCAGCACTAATTTTTGAGCAATGGTAGAAGGCAAACGAGCAAGCTGTAAGGGCCAAACAGAGAATTTATGTTAAAAGATAAGGGGAAAAAAAAGTCACAAGAGCAGCGGTAGAGCACACCTTTAATGCAGCACTAGGGAGGCAGAGGCAGATCTTGGAGTTCGAGAACAAAGGAGCTCAGAGACAGCCTTAGATGATTAGAAATCAATTTTGCTTTCACACAAGGAAGCCTTTTGGGTATTTTTAAAGGTGAAAATGTTTTGAGTTGATGTACAGTTGGATTTAGAATAGAAGAAAATGGCAGAATTATGAAGAAGGGAGCTGTTGTAAAGCTCTCAAGGATTCGGAAGAAACGGCTGGGTCCCAATTTCAGCTCTGCGCGTTATTAGCTGTAGATAGGTCATGGGCAAGTCACAACCTTTGCTTTTTCTATTTATTTTCCAAAACAGGGTTTCCCTGGTCATCCTGGAACTTGCTCTGTAGACCAGGTTGTCCCCGAACTCACAGAGATCCACCTGCCTCTGCCTCCTGGGATTAAAGGCATGCGCCACCACTGCCCAGCTATTTCCCTTGTTTTAATTCTACCCAGTGGCTCAATGTGATGTTGTGTTGTCTATGGGACAGTGCTCGTCCAGTGTAGCATTCTCCACTGAGTGTTGGAAATGAAGTTTCTTATATATGCTTTTAGGAATGTCTTTTCTCTTGATCTAACTTAGACATAGAGATAACTACAGAATGGAGAGAGCCATATTAGGACATTTTTATGAAAGTCACAATTGGCAAAGGGTCTTTTCATTAAAAAAAAGCAGAAAAAAAAAAGAGGAGCAGCTTGGGGTGTGGCTCAGTGGCAAAGGGCTTGCCTAGCCTGTGTGGAAGCTAAGAGTTCAATGCCTAGCACCACAAGAAGATAAGATCCCGGAGACATATTTGATTAATTATTATCATCTATGTTTTTTTGAGTCAAAATCTTACTCTGTGCCCAGACTATCCAGGAACTTACCCTGGAGACCAGGCTGGCCCATGATGATTCCCCCTGCCTCAGTCTCCATGCCCAACTCTGAAGTACCTTGTTTTAAACATTAAATCATGGGATCCAACCTTTCTAATGTTTGAAATCACTCTCCCAAAGGTCCAGATTTCACGCGCTGGAGCGACCTGGAGAACTAAAGGTGTTCTGGTAAAAAATGTTTCCAGGTCATTCCTTCAACCAGCTTTTGAAACAGAAAAGAGCCTCAGGTTAGAACTGTTCCGCTGAGACACAATGGCTGTTTCCACACGTCACCCCGGCTGAACTGACCGCTGGGGAGGCTTCCATTTCCCACAGCACCTCCGAAGCTCCTCCACGCCCTTCACGGCTCGCTCCTGCCACAGGCCGAGCGGCGCCGACAGGTGCAGCGAGCAGAGCCGCGTCGCGTCTTCCCGTCAGCCGGCCGCGCCCTCGCTGCCCCGCCCCGCCCCCGGCGCGCGCCCTCGGCGGGGGCGCGCCCGCCCCGCGGGGCCGCGCACGCCGCCGCCTCCCTCCCTGCCCTCCTCCCCTGCCCTCCCCTCCGCCCCCTTCCCCGTAGGCAGCCCGCCCGCCCGCCAGCCCTCCCGCCCGCACCGCCGCCCGCCCGGCCCAGGCGCCCGCTGGGTCTGTCCCCCGCCCCAGCCTTCCCGGCGGCTCTCGGCAGGCGGTCGCCCGCGCCCCGGTGGATGTGGCTGGCAGCCGCCGCCCCCTCCCTCGCTCGCCGCCTGCTCCTCCTCGGCCCTCCGCCTCCTCCCCTCCTTCTCCTCCTCAGCCGCTCCTCTCGCCGCCGCCGCCTCCACAGCCTGGGCCTCGCCGCGATGCCGGAGAAGCGGCCCTTCGAGCGGCTGCCCGCCGAGGTGTCGCCCATCAACTATAGCCTCTGCCTCAAGCCCGACTTGCTGGACTTCACCTTCGAGGGCAAGCTGGAGGCCGCCGCCCAGGTACGGAGACCCCCGGGCGCCGGCGGCGAGCAGCGGGCCAGCAGTTAGGCCGCGCCCGCGGGCTGTGCTGGAAGCCTGGGCGGGCTGGGCGCGTGGGCCGCGGGATCGGGCGGGAGGCGGCTGCGGCGCGCCCCTCGAGGCCGGCGTACTGGGCCTGGCCGGGCTGGGACCGCATCGCTGGAGCCTGCGGGCGGAGGGCGCTGCGCCCCTCGGGGGCCCGCACACCTGTGTGCGGCGCCCCGAGTCCCCGCCTTCCGGGCCCCGAGCTCTGCGAGAGGCTGGGTGGGGGGTGGGGAATTGGTAGGGGGCTCAGAGTGTCTGCTCGGTCCCAGCCTGGCGGACTTGGTTCTGTTCCGGTTGTCCTTTCGCCCCTTCGGGGTTAGATTGGAAGGGGCGGTCATCAGGCACTCGGGAGCGAGGAGGGGAGTGTGGGGGGGGGGAGTGGAACGAGAATGTTAATCCCAGGCAGCCTCCCCGAGTTCTCTGGGCCTGATCCTGCCCAGGGGCCGGGTTTCCAGGATGATCCGCCCCCATCCCCCTTCCCCTCAAATGACAGTGCAGCGGTGACTTTGTTCTCCCCTAACCTCCGGAGAAGCTGCCGGGGGACCCTGGCTCCGCGTTTCCAATCCCTCTTGCTCGCGAAACCTTTGAAGCTGGTGGATTTACGGCTGCAGTGCTGGTGGTTTAGTCGTCCCCTCCTCTCAAAGAAAGCGCTCGGTTTTAGCCTGCCACTGGTGAAAATATTCCATTACTCTTCTTGGCAGTTTCTGGTGAATCATACTCTCCTCCCTCCTCCCCGAAGCATTATCTGGCAGTATTGTTTGATTTTTGGAGACCATTAGTGTAGATGGCCCATAAAGGTCCCAGACGGGTATAGATACCATGGTGCATGATGTGGTAGATGAAATCGGAGCTGAAAATTACGAGCGGTTTAATAACTATCTGCGAAAGGAATGGTGGTAAATAGAGTTGGTTCCGTTTTATTTTCCTACCCCAGCCAGGGGTGGGGGAGCCGGAGTGCTGGAGGAAGCTAGGCCAGTAGGCCTCAACCTGAGGGATGAGGGTGTGTGTTGCAATGAAGTGAGAGAACTGCAGACGAGTGCTCGTGAATTGAGAGCCAGGAAAGCATGATACTCAGTTTGAAAACTGGTGTAAGAGTGCAGGACTTACAAGTATACTGTTAGGGGCTGGAGAGATGGCTCTTCCAGAAGACTCTGGTTCAATTCCCAGCACCCACAACTCACAGTTGTGGCAGTTCACAACAGTCGGTAACTCCAGGATCCAGCCGCTTCACACAGACAAAACACCAATAAATAAATTGTAAAAAATATATATTGTTAGATTTGGGGCATTGGTTTGAAAGCTTGAAGGCTGTAGGCAGCATCAAAAGGCAGAACTTTTGCGAAAGTGAGATGATTTACAATTTTTCTATCAAGAATATAAATCACGATGAGTGCATGTTGGGTCTAAATGACTTGAAAGCGTTATTTATTTATTTATTTATTTATTTATTTTTGAGTCAGGGTTTCTCTGCAGCTTTAGAGCCTGTCCTGGAGCTAGCCCTTGTAGACCAGGCTGGTCTCGAATTCACAGAGATCCGCCTGCCTCTGCCTCCCGAGTGCTGGGATTAAAGGCGTGCACCACCACCACCCTGCTTGAAAGCGTTATTTAGGAAGCTCGGGTTTATGCCAAGTGACTTCAGTTTGATATATATTGGCAGGGGGCAGATAGAAGTAGAGTGTCTTGTGGCTTGGCAAACCTTTGGAAGAAGGACCTAGCTTTGGATGAGTTTGAATTTCGTGAAAAGACTAATATTTAAAAAGTTGACTTGAAGCCGGGCGGTGGTGGCGCACGCCTTTAATCCCAGCACTCGGGAGGCAGAGGCAGGCGGATCTCTGTGAGTTCGAGGCCAGCCTGGTCTACAAGAGCTAGCTCCAGGACAGGCTCTAAAGCTGCAGAGAAACCCTGTCTCGAAAAACCAAAAAAACAAAAAAAAAAAAAAACAAAACAAAAAAAAAAAAAAAAAAAAAGTTGACTTGAGCAGTGATGGCGCACACCTTTAGTCCCAGCACTGGGAAGGCAAGAGGCAGGCGGATCTCTGAGTTCGAGGTCAGCCTGGTCTACAGAGGGAGTTCCAGGACAGCCAGGACTGTTATATTGAGAGACTTATCTCAGAAACCTCCCCCCACCCCGAAAAAGTTACCCCGAGTTCATAGTTCTGGAGGGTGTACGTATTGAGTGAAGAAGTTTGAGAGAAAAAAAATAGTACAGATTTGTGTGCTTGTTACTGTTTTATTGAAGTGTTAGAACAGCAAGCAGCGACATGCTGCTTTTGCCCCCCCCCCCTTTAAAAATGTGTTTGTGAGTAGGTGGGGATGTGTGGGTGCTATGGCATGTATGGTTGGAGGACAACTTTTGGCATCTTTTATCCTCTCACTGTGGGATCTTGGGCTCTTAACTCAGGTTGTTTTGCTTCCATAGCAATGTCTTTTACCCCATTCTGCTTCTCTAAAGAGATGACAATGTGTGGATGATTGATTTTTGCCATTGGGAAACCCAAGGTTGTCTGTTAGCCATCAGTGGGACTTAGTAATTTTCTTTGAGATAGAGATCTAGTTGTCCAGAATGGCCTTGAACTCAACTATCCCATACCTCAGCCTCCAGAGTAGATTCTAGGTGAACACCATTGTGTCTGCCTTTTGGTGATTTGCTACCCAAGGAAATAAGTGAATCTTTTTAATAAAAGAGACTTCATAAAGAATTAACAAAACATTTCCTTCATTTATTTATCTTGTGTGTTTATCTGTGAATGCATATGTCTTTGTGCACACTTGGGTGACACGGTGTGCTTGTACAGGTCGTTGGACAACTTTTGGGAGTTCTGTCTTTTCATTGTGGGCTCTGGGATCAAACTCAAGTCAAAGAGTCTTGGCAGTAAATGCAGTTACCCACTGAGCCATTTTCTTGGCCTTCAATCCTCTCCCTTCACCCCTTACCCCAGGTAATTCTTTTAAGGGTAGGTGGCAATACAAAGATGGGGTGATAGTGAATCTTAGCAATAAGGGATGAGTGGACTTTTTAATTGTACTTTTGGAAGTGTAAGTGACATTAATAGTAGTTAAAGCAACTAGATCCACAAATTTGAAGCTATATGTTTAAGTTGTAGCATTAGGTGATCCATTGTGGAAATTTAAAATATTAAACTTTAGGGTGATTAATGACATGGGGTCATTTTCTTAACAGTTGATATTATATTGCAGAGTGTGGCAAGTTGCTTGGTTGTCCTAGTTGTTTAGAGTTGCAAAATTTTGTGGCAGAGTATTTGTACAGGTTACATATTAGAAACTTGGTGGATTTTTAACCTGACTTCAGGTGTTGGACACCTCTGAAAGTGAAAAGAATTAGACTGAGTAATGCTGTCAAAATTGTCTTTTACAATGTTTGTTTAGTCCTAGGACTAAGGAGGAAGAGGCAGGCAGATTTCTATGAGTTTAAAGCTAGCCTGGTCTACAGAACTAATTCTAGGATTCTAGGACAGGAAATACTGACTTGAAAAACAAAACAATAATAGCCACAACAAAATTTCCTTTTATATAGATGACTTTTGTCTCCTCCCCGCCCATGAGGTTTCTCTGTGTAACTAGCTGTGACCAGGCTGGCTTTGAACTCAGAGATTCGCCTGCCTCTTTGTTTTTTTCAAGACGGGTTTCTCTGTAGCATTGGCTGTCCTGGAACTTGCTGTGTAGACTAGGTTGGCCTAGAATTTAAAGCTCCACCTGTCTCTGCCTCCCTAGTGCTGTGATTAAATGTGTGTACCACCACTGCCTGGCTCATAGACACCTTTGTTGTGTTTTTGGAACAAGGCCTCACTCTGTGTGTGGTTCAGCCTGACTTGGAACTCAACTGTGCATTCCTGGCCACCCTCAAAAGCTCATCTCTGCCTTTTAGAGCACTAGGATTATAAGCATGAACCACTGTGCTCAACTTCAACAGGCTCTGAAAATGTTTTATGGGCTAGAGCGATTTTTAGGTCTTATAAATTAATTTCATTTTATTTTTCACTTTTATAGGTAACTTTTTGTTTTTTAAAATGTGCATTGGTGTTTTGCTTGTATGTGTGTCTATATGAGAGTAGTTGTGAGCTGCCATGTGGGTGCTGGGAATTGAACCTGGGTCCCCCAGAAGAGCAGCCAGTGCTTCTAACTACTGAGCCATCTTTCCAGTCCCTCATTTCACTTTTACATTGGATGTCTTGGATCAATAGATGTCTGCAGAAATTTCAAAACCTAATCTGCCTTTATCGGTGATTAATTAAATTGTATTCTAGGCTTATGTGAGTGTGACTGCAGTCCTTGGTTGAGTGGCTAGAACAAGAATTGGACACTCTACTGTGGAAATACTCTATCTGTATCACTCCAGAAATTGGAATATACTTATAAAGTCTCTGGGCTCTATCAACAAAATGACTACATTGGCAGTAAGAGGAGAGTTACAGATATGGGGTTGGTTTGGCAGGCCTAAAAGCTTGCCGTCTAAGTGGATGTTATTGCTAGCCCTGTGTTATGAAAATTTGTGCCCAAATTTTTCATACTTTTTTCTGTAATCATGGGTGACAGTTTTTTAAATTATTTTTAAAAACCAGCAAAATTAATAATTACTATTATGCTAACTCATTAATTGATCTTAAATTTGTGGTGTTAAGGGTATAGGTTAATGATAAGAATGTATGCTTCAAGGGCCTGTGTTCAATACCCAGCAAATAAACAAAGTTTAGAAGATGGTGTTTTAGAGTTCCTATTGCTGTGATGAGACACCATGATCACAGTGAATTTTTTTTTTGTTTGTTTTTGTTTTGGTTTTTCGAGATAGGGTTTCTCTGTGTTGCTTTGGAACCTGTCCTGGAACCTGCTCTGTAGATCAGACTGGGTTCCAACTCACAGGGATCCACCTGCCTCTGTCTCCTGATAGCTGGGATTAACTAAAGTGCATCACCACCACCGGCAAAGGAATTATTAGGACTGGTTTACAGTTCAGAGGATTAGTCCATTGTTGTCATGGCTGGTAGCATGGTGGCACTCAAGCGGCCATGGTGCTGGAGAAGGAGCTGAGAGTTCTGTATCTTGATCTTAAAGCAGCAGGAAGAGAATGCTACTCTAGGCCTGGCTTGAGTTTCTGAGACCCCAAAGCTCTCTACCAGTGACACACCTCCTCCAACAAAACCACACCCTCTCCAACAAGGTCATAGTGCTTAATAGTGCCTATTCCTTGTGGGCCAAGCATTCAAACACTTGAGTCTAGGGGGCCATTCTTATTCAAACCATCACAGAGGTTAATAAATTTGCTCACATTTTATGTTCAGCTTTTAAAAAGTGTATCTATAAAATTAGAAATATAAGACTCTAAAGTGGGCCTCATAATTTTAACCCTGATGGGGCAGGAGGGTTAATTACTACAGGTTCAAGACCAGTTTCAAGTCAGCCAGGAATGCATAGTGAAACCCTGTCTAGAAAGACAGAGACAGACTGACTGACACACAAAAGAAAAAAAAAGAAAGAGATAAAAAAAGGCACCCCCCCAAAAAAAACTGGGTGGTGGTGGCGCACGCCTTTAATCCCAGCCAGCACTTGGTAGGCAGAGGCAGGCGGATCTCTTGAGTTTGAGGCCAGTTCGGTCTACAAGAGCTACCTCCAGGACAGACTCCAAAGCTACAGAGAAACCCTGTCTCAAAAAAAAAAAAAAAAAAAAAAGAAAAGAAAGAAAGAAAGAAGGAAAGGAAGAAAGAAAAGAAAAAAATCAAAGAAGGGGGCTGGAGAGATGGCTCAGAGGTTAAGAGCACTGGCTACTCTTCCAGAGGTCCTGAGTTCAATTCCCAGCAACCACATGGTGGCTCACAACCATCTATAATGAGATCTGGTGCCCTCTTCTGACATGTAGGCATACATGCCAGCAGCACATTATATGTATAATAAATAAATCTCTTAAAGAAAAAAAAAGAAAGAAAGAAACCACAGCTGGGTGGTAAAGGATTTAGTCTGTGTAGGAACTTAATGCACAGTCCCCAGCTACACAACTCCTCAAAATACAACTTTTATGTATTAAGCTTTTGTCTGAAGTTGAAGTTAGTATTGAATTCTGTAGTGAATTTTCCATATAAATCAAATTTATATTTGAAACATTTAAACTTTATTCACTGATTTGGATGGAAATGTTTAAGCTTTATAATTCACACTATATTTTTTCCCTTTTTTAAATACTAGATCACTCTGAGCATCTATCATTGTTGCTAGAATACTTAGAGAAGTTATCTCTAACTGTGCACTATATAATTCATTAATTTAGTCCCTGTCCTTTAAAGTTGCTTTGTGTGTTCCCTGCTCTTGGCATATTGCTCACTGTGGATTGTGTCTTGTTACAATGCTTATTGTGCACTTTGTCCTGTCTTCTGTTTTATTGAACTTGTGCTGGAGACGTCTATGTAGTGAGTCAGGCCAGCTTGTTTAAGCCTAAACATGAGTTTTTAAGTAAGAGTTTGATGGATTCTCTTGTAAGTAAACGATATGAGTTTTAGTATATGGACTTTGTATTATCTATTCTGGCATTGTGTACACACCTTTTTTGTTTCGTTTTAACTTCCTGGTTCTAGATTATCAATGTCTAATATAGCCTGGGTAAATGTGGTCTTGAGTAACAAGTTATCTATGAAGCCTCTTTGAACTTTGCTACATAAATGAGCATGTTTTGTTGTACAGTAAATCTGTTCTAATCTGTGTGAGTCAGTGTCAGAGAACTGAGCCTTCTGATAGCTGTTGTGTTGCTAACTGACCTTAGCTTCCCAGATCTTAGAAATTTCTTCGGAACAGTGTATGAACCTGTGGTTTTATTTTTTTTATTTTTGTTTTGTTTTGTTTGTTTATTCTTTTTGATAATTTGTAATTTCTGAGTCTTTTTTAAATTATGAAATGTTTTAGAAATATAGAAATAACATACTTAGATTCAGTATTTTGCCTTATTGCTTCAGATTGTTCATACTACTTTTTGGAAAAGGTTAGAGATAGGACTGGGGTTGCAATTCAGTAAATAAGAATACTTTTCTAGTATACATAGGCTTCCTAGCACCACCAGGAAAGCTTGGTGCTTGGAAGGTAAAGGCAGGAGGAGGATCAGAAGTTTAAGGTCATCCTTGTCTGCACAGTGAATTCAAGACTAGTCTGGGCTACATGAGATCCTACCTTCCTGGACACGCCTCCCACCCCCCCAAAAAAGTCTGGATAGTGGCACATAACTTTAATCTTGGCATTTGGGAGGCAGAGGCAGGCAGATCTCTGAGCTCAAGGCTAACCTGATCCACATAGAAAGTTCCAGGAGACAGCTACATAGACTGTCTCAAAGGGTGGCGATAGTCATGAATACCCCTACAATTCATTCCCTTGTCTCACCATGTTCAAAGGTAATTTCTGTTGCTTACTTAGAGATACTTAATGTGTCTATACAGTTTTAACTTTATCGTTTATAAATAGTCACAAGGGCTGGAGAGATGCTCGGTGGTTAAGAGCTCTGGCTGCTCTTTTAGATTACCTGAGTTCGATTACCAGAAAGCGCATGGTGGCTCACAACTATCTATGGTGTGATCTGATACCCTCTTCTGGTATAAAGTTGTACATTCAGATAGAGCACTTGTATACATTAAATAAATAAATAAATAAAGTCTTTTAAAAAGTAGTAATAAATGTTAATATTCTGTGTATTTAAACACACACATCTATTAATGATGTTTATTGATGACTAGGAGTGGTGGTACATGCTTGTAATCATAACTTTTTGGAGGTAGAGACAGGTGATTCTCAAATTTCAGCCAGCCTGGGTTACCATAGTGAGTTGGAGGTCAGCCTGAGGTACAAAACAAACTAGCTTACCAAAAAAAAAAAAAAAAAAAAGCAAAAAAACTAAAACAACAAACCACACATACACACTGAAAAAGTACTTACTTGATTTCGTTTGACTTGCTTTTTTCAACATCACTTGTAAGAAAATTTAGCTGAATTCAAATTGACTGATAATTTGCTTCTCATTGACTTGAGAAATTATAGTTCTGTTCCACCAAGGCAACAATTATTGCAAAGTTTTAACAGTGGAGTCACTTATTAGGGAGTGCTTCAGACTTCCAAATGATTGTGTTTGTGATTTATAGCACTGCACATTTTCCTTTATTAGTTTATCTGGATTTGGCAGCTGGGGGAAAAAAAAAACTATTGAGTCTTACTATAGTAAATGCAAAATGTATTTACTATGAATCTGATTAAGTACAATACAAATCCATCTTCCCAACCAACAGCAAGGACCTGGTGGATGACAGAGAAGGCTGTCAGGAAAAATTGGATACACTTGCTACCTGTGTAGCGCCTGGGAATCTCCCACTGTATTATTGTTACCAAGGACCATGCTGCTTTAGTACAGCCATTTATGTTCATTTTAAGTACAGTCTGTATTAAAAACAAAGAAATGATATTCTACTGTTTTATGGCATTAAATAGAAGAATTGAAAGTGAGTTTATTATCAGCACAATTTGTAGGCAAACTTAAGCATTTCCCTTTTTAAAGTTAGAATTTGGTAGTTTTAGTGCTGAAATTCATTTAAATTATACCTGTTGCTCTTTTTTATTTTTGTGCCTGTGTGTGTGCGTGTGTGTGCATCGCATGTGTGCTTCATGCCCATGGACGTCAAGAGGGCATCAGGGTGGCTGGAGAAGAGATGGCTCATCAGTAAAGTACACTGGCTGCTCTTCCAGAGGTCCTCAGTTCAATTCCCAGCACCCACATGATGACTCACAACCATCTATAATGGGGTCTGGTGTCATCTTCTGTCTGATTCTCTCTTCTGTCATGCAGGCATACGTACATAGACCACTCCTACATAAAATACATAAATAAAATTTTTTAAATTAATCTTTAAAAAAAGAGAGAGAGAGAGGTGGCTGGGTGGTGGTGTTGCGTGCTTTGATCCTAGCATTTGGGAGGCAGAGGCAGATGGATCTTAGTGAGTTTGAGGCCAGCCTGCTCTACAAAGCAAGTTCCAGGACAGTCAGGACTGTTACACAGAGAAATCCGGTCTCGAAACACACACACACACACACACACACACACACACACACAGAGAGAGCAAAAAGGGACATCAGAGGGTATCATCCTCTGGAAGAGTTAGGAATGGTTGTGGGTACTGGGAACCACATCCAGGTCCTGTGCAAGATCACTAATGCTCTTTACTGCTAAGTCATCTCTCTATTGTTCTTGGTTTTTTTTGCTTCAGTTTTTGGTCTTTTTCTTTTCTAAATGGGTTTCTCTGTGTCTCCTTGGCTGTCCTGGAACTCACTCTGTAGACCAAGCTGACTCTCAGAGATCCTCCTGCATTTGCTTCCCAAGTGCTGGGATTAAAGGTGTGTGCCACCATCACCGGGCAGCATTTTTGTTTTTAATAGTAGAACACAGGTATTATTTACTAACATGATGGTATCAATATATGAAAAGTAACATGCTACTATCATCCGGTTCTTGCTGTTGGAAAGATGACTTTGTATTGTCTTAAAATTAGCACATATGCCTGGGTCTGCATGCATATTTTAAATTATCTCTGTTGAGTAGAACATTTGTGCTGGCACCCCTAAAACTATGATACAGCACAGAGTTCTTAAAGTTTAAATCAGGTACCGACTGGGTACTTTATATACTGTTGGGTGAATGCTGCTTTTTAAATTATATGAGACTACAGTTACTTTGGGGTATGTGTGTGTGTACACAGTATCCTTTAAAGTGGTTACTACTTACCAGGCAGTAAATACTAAGTCACTTTTTGTGGATTATCCTATTTTTGGTTGCCTTTTTAAATGCATCTCTAATAAGGGACAAAAAATTGACTTTTTTAATAATATTTTTATTATTTGGGAATTTCATATAATAGATGCTGAGCACACTCACTTCCCAGTCCTCCTAGGTTCACTTCTCTCACTCCCTCTACCTTTGTGACCCCCGCCCCCCAAAAATGTCCAGTTTGTGTTGCTCATGTACTCACTGGTGCATGGTCAAACTCCTGCTGCGTAGTCCCATAAAGAAAACAATCCTCCACCCGTACGCCACCACAGTTCAGCATTCTTACCACAGTTTTTTTCTAAAGGCTTATTTATTTATCATGTATACAGCATTCTGCCTGTCTGTCTGTCTGCAGGCCAGAAAAGGGCACCAGATCTCATTACTGATGGTTGAGAGCCACCGTATGGTTGCTGGGAATTGAACTCAGTACCTCTGGAAGACAAGTGCTCTTAACCACTGGGCCAATTCTCTAGCCCCTCTTATCACAGTTTTTAAGAGTTCTCTTTGTTGGCTTCTTGTCTAGGGTGTTACTGTTTTGGGGGAGGTGAAGTGATATTGACTAATATTTAAATGGTTTAATGGAGTTCTGTTTTTTTTTGTTTGTTTGTTTTTTTAAGGCAGGGTTTCTCAATGTTGATTTGGTGCCTGTCTTGGAACTATCTTTTGTAGACCAGGCTGGCCTTGAAATGACAGAGATCTGCCTGCTTCTCTGCCCCTTCCCCCAGTATTGGGATTAAAAGTGTGCACCACCACTGCCTGGCTGTGGAGTTCTATTTTTAAGGCACATGTTGTTTTTCCTCTGACTTTTAAAAATGTCAGTAACCTGAAAAGAAAAAGTTGCTGTTAAGTAACAAATAGCTTGGTTTATTAGTATAAGCAGGTAGATTTTCCCTAAACACAGGAGGAATGAGAAAATACTGGTAATTTGCTATTGTACACAATGCTTTCTAAAGTAAGTGAACATTTTAAGCTGACTGTGATTTGTGAATGTAAAGTAATGCAGTTGTGTTGACCTTGTTAGATCGGATGACGTCTGCTGTGAGAATCCACTGTCTGTGCTGATGCATGACAGTAGTGGTTGCCTAGATGAGGGTTAAGACCAGCAACTAACTCAGCTTTTTAAAAAAATAATATATTTTTATTTTATGTGCATTGGTGTTTTGCCTGCATGTATGTCTGTGTGAGACTGTCAAACCTTGGAGTTACAGGTAGTTGTTAGCTGCCGTGTGGGTGCTGGCAATTGAAAATGGGTCCTCTGGAAGAGCAGTCAGTGCTCTTAACCACTGAGCCATCTATATCTCCATCCCCTAAACCAAGTTATTTTGTTGGCATAAGCTTCAGACTTTGAAAAAATATTCTTTCAGTTCTGTCTTTGGAGCAAACTACAGTTAAGTGTCTCTTTCCCCCTGCATTTCTTTTTTCTAAAAAAGTTACATTCATCTGTTATTTGTGGGAGATGGTTTGGGGATGCCGTGGTATGTATATAGAAGTCCTGGGGTTCGGATTCAGGTTGTTAGGGTTGGCAGCAGGAGTCTTCACCTACTGAGCCATCCTCAGCCACCTTTTTGGTTTTTTGAGACAAGGTCTTGTTTTGTGACCCTGGTTGGTTACCCTCCTAGCTTTGCTTTCTCAGTACTGTAATTACATGCATGGCTCCCACTCCCCTTCTTTAATTCTGCTTATGAATAGGCAGAAGTTTTTTTTTTTTTTTTTATGACCAGTTGGGCATAAAGGTTTTGGTACTGATTGGGAATGTTCTGATGAAATACAATGAGAAAGGCCGGGCGGTGGTGGCGCACGCCTTTAATCCCAGCACTCGGGAGGCAGAGGCAGGCGGATCTCTGTGAGTTCGAGACCAGCTTGGTCTACAAGAGCTAGCTCCAGGACAGGCTCTAAAGCTGCAGAGAAACCCTGTCTCAAAAAACCAAAAAAAAAAAAAAAAAAAAAAAAAAAGAAATACAATGAGAAGGACTATTGCTATTTAAAAAAAATTAAAACTATGTGACATTTTCGTTTTGAAACAGGAACTTTTATAAACTCTGTGTGTGTATGTGTGTTGGAATTTGAAATAAGGACTCTGGATATTCAAGATATAACAGTTTAAACAAGAAATTTCCAGGGGGAAATACAAGATGTGTTTAGTAACCAGAGTATATAATTTGGGAGATTATAATTAAAATCATAGAATGCCATTTAGTATTTACCAGATTATCAGACATTAAAGTGGTTTAGAGGGTACTGAACTTCTTTACTCTTTGTGCAGTGGAATGTCAGTTGGAGCTACTCTGGAGGGAATTTGTTGAGTCTTGGTAATGTTATACACACACACACACACACACACACACGCATCCTGCAGTCTAGAAAAATTGTTTTTTTCTCTGAAAAAATTCTGCATGTGCACAAGAAAACTCTAGACCAAGATGTTTATTATAGTATTATTTTGTTTATATATAACATATAAACAAGTAGCAAAGCAATGTTTTTTTAAAAATAGAAATAAACTTCTTTTGGAAGCATCTTCATAAATAACTTTTAATCATAGGAACACTGCAAAGTAGTTCAAATTAATTAGATCATTACAGGTGTGGTGAAGTACTCCTATAATTTTAGGGGAGGCTGAGGGAGGTGACTTTCTGTGAGTTCTCCATAGTGAAATGCAGAACAGCAAGGGCTATATTGTGTGTGATAAAACAAACAAATAACACACACATTTGAATACCTGAAGTCATAGGAGCATATTTTATGGCTTTCCTATATGTTTTAGAGTGTTGCCACGTGGTATAAGAACTATTCTGTTCTCCTTTTTTGTTGTTCTTTTCTTTTCTTTTTTTGTTTTTGTTTTTGCTTTTCTACACAAGATTTCCCTGTGTAACAGTCCTAGCTGTCCTGGAACTAGCTCTTGTAGACCAGGCTGGCTTCAAACTCAGAGGGATTCACCTGCCTCTGCCTTCTGAGTGCTGGGATTAAAGGCGTGTGCCACCACCGTCCAGCTGCTTGTTGTTTTCAAGTCAGGGTTTCTCTGTGTAGCCCTGGCTGTCCTGGACCTCTGTAGAGTAGGTTGATCTTGAATTCAGAGATCCACATGTCTCTGCTTCCCAAGTGCTGAGATTAAAAGTGTGTGCTGCCATGCCCAGCTTGTTCTTTAATGGAAGAACAAGCTTTATATTACTATCTTTGTACTTTTGGGCCTTTGTTAAGTAAAATAATAGTTGGATACAAACCCTTGGATGTCTCTACAGTCATAAACAATTGGATGTCTCTAACAGTCATCTGATAACCTGGATTTCTAAGGTTATGACTAGCTGTAAATGGAATTATAGTCTGCCTAAACTGGACAAAGGATTCCTTGACAGGACAGGAGATTTTATGCTAAGCTGTGTAATTTTTTAAAAAGTAATTTTTATTTTTAGATTTTATTTTATTGAGACTTTATATTTCTATTTTCTTTTTGTTTTGTGTGTGTGGTGGTGTTTTTGCCTGCTATGTGTGGTTTTGCAGTATGTAGGCAATGCCTAGTGCCTACAGACTTCAGAAGAGGGCTTCAGAGCCCCTGGAACTGGAGTTATAGGTGGTTGTGAGCCACCTTGTTCTTCTTTCTTTCTTTCTTTCTTTCTTTCTTTCTTTCTTTCTTCCTTTCTTTCTTCCTTTCTTTCTTTCTTTCTTTCTTTTTGGTTTTTTGAGACAGGTTTTCTTTGCCCTAGCTGTCCTGGAACTCACTCTGTAGACCAGGTTGGCCTGAAACTACTGAGATTTGCCTCCAGAGTGCTGGGATTAAAGGTGTGTACCACTACTGGCGCCTTTTTTTTTTTTTTATATAAAGAAAGGAAGTGTGGCTGTGTTGTTCAGGCTAGCCTTGAAGTCTCTGTATATAGAGCCCAAATTGGTCTGTAACTTTTGTTCCTTCTGCCTTATTTGCCCAAGTACTGGTGATTACAGACATGAGACACTACCTACCTTAAGTGTACCATTTATCTATTTTATCTATCATGTGTACAGTGTTCTGCCTGCATGTATGCCTGCAGGCCAGAAGAAGGCACCAGATTTCATTATCGATTGTTGTGAGCCACCATGTGATTGCTGGGAATTGAACTCAGGACCTCTGGAAGAGTAGCAGTGCTCTTAACCTCTGAGCCATCTCTCCAGCCCCTTAGGTGTAAAATTTAAGATTTAAGAATTGTTCAAGCCGGGCGGTGGTGGCGCACGCCTTTAATCCCAGCATTCGGGAGGCAGAGGCAGGCGGATCTCTGTGAGTTCAAGACCAGCCTGGTCTACAAGAGCTAGTTCCAGGACAGAAAAAAAAAAAAGAATTGTTCAGATTTAGGATTTATCTAAATGGTAGAGTGCTTGTCAAATATAAGGCCGTAGTATCACAAAACAAATAGGTTTTGGAACTTTCCATTTAATATTTTCAGGCTGTTGATCAAGGATAAGGAGTAACCATCCCCCCCAATGTGATGACTGAACTCAGGACCCTGTGCTTCTAGGCAAGTGCTCTACAATTGAGCTATTCCCAAACCCTCCCCCCTTTAAATCTAACACAAATGAGAGATTGATATTAATATTGATGGTAAGTCATAAACCATAGTGTCTTTTACATTTCAAATGTTTCCTTGAGAAAAGAAAAATCTAAACTAAAAAACTTTTTTTTTTTTTTATTGTATATAGGTGCTTTGCCGCTTGTATGTGTCCCATTTACATGCAGTGGACAGATCAGAAGAGGGTTTGGATCTCTTAGGATTGGAGGAGTTACAGTCAGTTGTGAGTTGCTGTGTGGGTGCTGGGAACTAAACACCATCCTCTGGAAGAACAGCCAGTGGCCTTACCACTGAGTCTTCTCTCCAGCTCCTATTTTATGAGGTTTTTTTTTTTTTTATATCATAGTTTAGTCTCAAGGAAACCCTCATGTCTTCAATGTGCTGATATAGTATGTAACTAGTGTAATATGTAAGAAACGTCTTCGTATTAAATTTTTCTTGAGGGGCTGGATTGGTTCAGTGATTAAGAGTACTCACTAGCTGCTCTTCCAGAGGACCCCGGTTCAATTCCCAGCACCCACATGGCAGCTCACAACTGTCTGTAACTCTGGTTCCAGAAGATCTGACACGTTCATACAGATATACACGCAGACAAAAACACCATCAAAAGAAATAAAAATTAAAAAAACATTAATTTTTTTCTTGAAATTAAAATTCAGTTAGTGACTACGGTTTAGGAGACTGGAGGTTTGACTGGCTCAGTGGTTAAGAATGATTCCTGCTCTTCAGAGGACTGGACTTTGGCTCAACTTGTTTTTGTTTTTTTTTTTTTTTAAAAGATTTATTTGTTTATTTCAGGCTAGAAGAGGGCACCAGATTTTATTACAGATGATTGTAAGCCACCATGTGGTTGCTGGGAATTGAATTCAGAACCTCTTGAAGAGCAACCAGTGCTCTTAACCACTGAGCCATCTCTCCAGCCTCCTTAGCTAAACTTTTTAAAGATTTATTTTTTTAATATGTGTGTGTGTGTGTGTGTGTTTGGGGGTACAGATGGACGGGGGTACTTCCTGATGTGGATGTTGGGAACTAAACTCTGGCCGTCCTTTATTAATGGTGAGCCTCTCTCCAACCCCTAATATTAAAATGAATCTTTTTGATTTTTTAAAAATAAAGATGTAGGTATAAAAGATTTTATTAATTGATCAGATATTTAAATAGAATGAAAAACTTAGCTGAGTGGTGGTGGTACACACCTTTAATCCCAGCACTTGGGAAACAGAGGCAGGTGGATCTCTGTGAGTTCAAGGCCAGTCTGATCTACAAAGTAAGTTCCAGGATAGTTAGGGCTGTTACACAGAGAAACCCTGTCTTGAACACCCCCCTCACCAAAAAATAAAGTTTGAAAAACTTAAACATGTAATGTAATTTAGAAAATGTGAGTTGCTTGGAAGTATTAAAACAACTTATTTTACTATTGTATAAGTCTAAGTTTTAAAAAAATTGGATGAAACATTAGCCCAGGTTGAAGGTGAACGTATTTTTATGCTATTTCTGATAATAACTGTTTTTGTTTTCTTCTTAGGTAAGGCAGGCAACCAATCAGATTGTGATGAATTGTGCTGATATTGACATTATTACAGCTTCATATGCACCAGAAGGAGATGAAGGTAAGACCTGACTTCCATTTTAATTTGGTATGTGGAGAGACAGAGATTGAATGACTTGTACTTTCAAATTGAGACTTCAGTGCTGATTAGTTTAGAATGAGCCAGGCATGGTAGTGCATATCTGTAATCCCAGGATGGGAGGCTGAGGCAAGAGAGCTATATGTTTCTGGCCAACCTGTTCTATGTGGTGAGATTCTGTCTCAAAAAGCAATAGAACAAAGGAAAGCAAAGCAAGTTTGTTACTTGTTTATGGGAATATTTAAATAGTATTATCTACTATTGTATTGTGTATTGTAAGATAAGGGAAGGGTCAGAATTTAAATTTTACTTGAAACATTTTGTTGTTATCCTGGGAATTCACATTTTTATAATGTAAAATGAATATGATAACAAGCATAACAAAGCCGATTTTTTTTTCTTGAGACAGGGTTTCTTTGTGTAGCCCTGGTTGTCCTGGAACTCACTCTGTAGATCAGACTGGTCTCAAATTCAAAGATCTGCCTGCTGCTGAGATTAAAGGCCTGTGCCACCACCTCCAGACGTCAATAAATAAATACTTTGAACATGAAAGTTTTATCAAAGGATCTTATTTTTTATGTGTATTTTTATTTTTTTAAAAATATTTATTTATTTATTATGTATACAATATATGCCTGCAAGCCAGAAGAGGGCACCAGACCTCATTACAGATGGTTGTGAGCCACCATGTGGTTGCTGGGAATTGAACTCAGAACCTTTGGATTAGCAAGCCATGCTCTTAACCGCTGAGCCATCTCTCCAGCCCATGTGTGTTTTTCTTAAAAGACCTCATCACCTTGAACTGTATATTTAATTGAGATAGTAAATCTTATAACTGAAAAAAAAAATACTTGCTTCATGAGGCCAAGTGTTAAGGTTAGAAGCTAGATATTGGTGTTGTTCATGAGGATGTTAAAAAACAAGCACGGTGTATTTTTGTGGGTGCCCAGTTAGCATCTTTAAATGAGAACTATTGTAGATGTTGTAATTTCAGTAAGGTTGTAATAGATTTGGGGTTCAAATCTTATCCCAAATAAGATGAATGGAGCCAAATTGCTTTTTACTTTAGTGTTTAACATTTCTTGTCAGAATATTTTTTTAGTTACGTACAGAAAAATCTTATTTGACATAGAATAAGTTATTGATATTTTGAAAAATTCCCCTTTTGGTTTTTCGAGACAGGGTTTCTTTGTAGCTTTGGAGCCTATCCTGGAACTAGCTTTTGTAGACCAGGTTGGCCTCGAACTCACAGAGATCCGCCTGCCTCTGCCTCCCAAGTGCTGGGATTAAAGGTGTGCGCCACCACCGTCCGGCAAAAAATTCCTATTTTTTTTATTCTTCTCTTTTGCTTTACAGTGTGCTGAAAAAAATCATACAGATTTATTTTAAGGTCTGGCATTTGTGTCTTGACTTTTCTAAGATGCCTTGTCAGTAGGAAGATGAGGTAGAAGAGGTTGCCTATCCTGTTGCTGCAGTTAGGTTATGCTCAGTAGTTTAGTTTGTGATGTTGAACTGCTACATTTTAAGTTTAGAAGAAGATTCTTCAAATGAACTTGAACGAGAGCCAGTTTTTAAAAAATTGCCTGTCAAATAAGAGAAGGATCAATTTCCTCACCTCTTTGGAAAAATGGAAACACTTGAGACAGTTAAATCAAGGCTAGCTTTCAGTTAGAAAATTTAAGTCAGTGCAGGGTTTTAATGAAGTATCTAGTGTACATAGGCACGTTTAGTTTTAGCTCACTTAAAAAAACAAGGCATATGTATATCTGAGTTCCAAGTCAGCCTGTTCTACAGAACAAGTTCCAGAACAGCTAGGGCTGGCTACAAAGAGAGATCCTGTCTCTAATACCCAAAAACAAACAAAGAACAGACACTTCCTTACAAACTGCAAGAAAGGGTTCGGAAATTTAAAAGGTTCTGAGTGTGCACAACTGCATGGTGCTTAAATTGGCAATGAGCTGCCTACACTTTGTGCAACCTTAGTTATTGCTCTCACGGAGTCAGGAAAGCAGTGCACATTTAAGGAAAGAGAATTTGTAGAGAGATTTAGATAAAACATTACCATTTTTTAGATACTTAAAATATTTTCCACTGGCTGGTGGTGGCATATGGCTTTAATCCCAGCATTAGGAACATTTAGGAGGCAGAGGCAGGCAGGGCCAGCCTGGTCTACAGAGTGAGTTCCAGGACAGCCAGGGCTACACAGAGTAACCTGTGTCAAAAAACAAAACCAACAACAAAATTTTCCTTCAGAACTAGCTAAGACACATTTCGCAATCCTTTTCTCTTATAATATCAGGGGAAACCCAGTCGTGTGAAGCTTGTTTGATTTTAGAATATAATTTCCAAAATGTTATTTTTTCTTTTTCGAGACAGGGTTTCTCTGTAGCTTTGGAGCCTATCCTGTAAAATGGTAATTTTTGATTCGATATTTTAAGGATTGTATACGCAGCAGGAATAGATTTGACCTTCACACACACACATACACACACACACACACACACACACACACAGTCACATACAATCACATACAATTTAATTTTGCTCTTGGCCTAGTAGCATTTTATGGTTTTTTTTTTTTTGGTTTTTCGAGACAGGGTTTCTCTGTGGCTTTGGAGCCTGTCCTGGAACTAGCTCTTGTAGACCAGGCTGGCCTCGAACTCACAGAGATCCGCCTGCCTCTGCCTCCCGAGTGTTGGGATTAAAGGCGTGCGCCACCGCCGCCCGGCTATGGTTTTTATATTATAGGTGAGTATGGCATGTTGTCCCTTTAGAAACTGGTGGTTATAAATTCGACCCAGCTCTTTCCAGAGCTATCTACTGCTAACAGGGAACATTTTAACTTAGCTGATTACATCATGTAGCCATGAATACCTATTACCTTATGCAAGATTGATATTTCAGCACTGCAGGCAGAGGCAGGTGGATCTCTGTGAGTTCCAGGTCAGCCAGGGCTACACAGTGAGACCTTGTCTTAAAAATCAAACAAACAAAAAATTCAACATTTTGTTTCAGATATCAGGAGCCACTAAATTTTGATGCTTTAGGGTAAAACCAACTAGAAAAGTATCTGAAGCCCTGAAATTGCTGCGGTAGAAAGTTTTAATGGGTGAAGAGGCCATCTTGTGATATATGTATTAATCCTGAGATACTATTAGACGCTAAAGCATTGTCTTTTAGGCATGGTTTATTTTAAGAAACTATTTGAGATCTTACTTTGTAATATATTTTTTTAAATGAGAAACTAGTAAGCGAAAACGGCTGAAAACTGTTTTTTTACTGTTCTGCACTTCAAGGGTTGGTGAAATCACTAGCACTTAAGCCAGTGCAAGGAATGCACCTCCCTACACAGTTCAGGGATTAGTATTGTCATCAGCTTCTGCAAGAGAAATACGAAACTCTTGAGTGCCTGAACTCAGGTCCTGACAGGTAAAGAGTCTTTTAATTTATCCTTAATAGACAGCTTGAGTAAAGCCACATAGAAAATGATCATTGGAAAATTTTGTGCCAGGTGTATCCTATCTCATATCTGCTTTCAGCATTAGTGTGTGAGAAAGGATTGTCCCTGCTGGTGTCTCCATACAAAGCTCTAGTACATAATTACAGATATACCAGCTTCATGTTGGCTTATCTATATAAGGACCTAAATTACATTGTTGTAATATAGTTGTATATTTGAATGTGTGCTTATGGAAGTGTGCATGTGTTTAAGGTAACAAAAGAATATTGCCAAATACATTATCAGAACAAATTGTTAACTTGACAAAAAGTAATGGTTCTTTACACTTGACTATAAGCTCTTGTCTATCCTTTAGTAATGTATATTCTTTCATATAATTATGTATAAATAAATAACACTAGCCACCATCTCTTTGAAGTAGGCTTATTTAATTTCATTATTCTAAAAACTTATGTGGCCCTTAAGAAGGGGAGACTGAAATGACTATCTCTAAAACATATGTATTAACGTGATGGAGAATTTCATAAAGACATTTCAGTGGAAAGGAACTTGAGTGCGACTTCAGTTCTAGGACAGAGATGTACATTAGGGCCTTCGGTCAGAGTTACTGGGCAGTCAGACAAATAAGAAAATGACCAGGGCTGGAGAGATGGCTCAGCGGTTAAGAGCATTGCCTGCTCTTCCAAAGGTCCTGAGTTCAGTTCCCAGCAACCACATGGTGGCTCACAAACATCTGTAATGAGGTCTGGTGCCCTTTTCTGGCACACACAGACAATATCATATACATAATAATTAAAAAAAATTAAAAGAAGAAAATGACTAAATTGGGTTGGGATTAGGAAAATATGATGGGACAGAGGCTAAAGTAAAAACAATGTCTATCTCATAAAAACATGTTCAAGGTTTGTAGATACAGTCAGTGCTTCAGTGGTTGCCCAGCATTCATGAGGCTCCAGGTAATAGATTCCCAGCCCAACAAGATAAGTAAGTCAAACAATTAAAAATACATGTATTCAAATAAAACAAGAACAACAACAAAACACTTCTGAAAGGCACATATGGAGAGACATCTCTACTCTCAGCACTCAGGCTAGTGAGGCATAAGGTCACAAATTTGAGGCCCACCCAGACTACGTGGTTGAGACCTAGTTCAAGCAAACAAAAAGTCAAGAGACCTCTGCTCAAACAAAACATTTCTTTAAATGTTTTTTAAAAAAAATACTCATTTATTTAGCAGTGTTAAAGCTGGATCTTAGGGCTTCATGAATGTTAGGCAGGTGCTCTAGAACCAAGATGCATTCCCATTCCCAAATAAAACATTTCTGAAGGCCACATTGAACTTGGTTAAAACTTGGAATTTCTGAAAGAGTCCTGGGAACTGATTCCAAGGAACTGGAATATTCTACATCTTCTTCATCATTTGTACCTCAGTACAAGATGTGAGCATAAGCCATCCAAGTAAAAGGGAGTAAAAAAGAGGTTTGTTTATTTAATTTATGATGCAGGTCTTCCGTAGCTCAGGCCTGCTGTCAACTCATTGTGTATAGTTCAGACTGGCCTTGAAGTTGAGATCCTTCTGCTTCAACTTGCCAAGTGCTACAAATGCAAGTGTGTTCTGCCATTCCTGGTACAACCTTAAGGGCGTACAGACTTTCAGTGAAAATTAGCATAAACAGTGTATTAATTACAACGAAACATATTAACTAAGTTGTTTGAATTTATTTGCCATTGTTGTCTTTGTGATACTATAGATACCAAGATTTCAAGGCTGGCAAGACGGCTCAGTGGATAAAGGCCACATCCCCAACCTCATGACTTGAGTTAGCTCTCCTGAGCTCACATGGTAGAAGGTGACATGTGTATTAGCATGCTGCCACCTGAAAATAATGTTAAAAAATATTCAGCTGGGCGGTGGTGGCGCACACCTGTAATCCCAACACTCAGGAGGCAGAGGCAGGCAGATCTCTGAGTTTGAGGCCAGTGGTCTACAAGAGGTAGTTCCAGGACAGGCTCCCAAATTGCAGAGTTCTTAGACCTTTTGTATAAAAACCAAGGAGTATAATTGCTAGATCATATGGTACAAAGTATTAAGTCTCATCCATCTTCTTTCTGAGGCAGGTTCTAATGTAACTCAGACTGGCCTTGTATATGTAGCCAAGGATGATCTTGAATTCCTGATCCTCCTGCTTGTTTGTACCTCACTAGTGCTAGAATTGGAGGTATGTGATACTATGTCCAGGCTATTCAGTTTTTAAGCAACTTCTACTTCCAGAGTGACTGTTTCATCAGCAGTGAAGGAGTTTCAATTGCTCTACTGCCTTACTAGAATTTGGTGTTCTGGAGTTTGGACATTATAATGAGTGTGTTGGTTTTCATTTGAATTTCTGTAATGATGTGCATATTCTTTGCATAGGCTTATTTGCTATCTCTTCTTTGGTTTAGATCTCTGTCTTGCTGGGGATCTGACCCAGTATCTTGCACATATTTAATAGGAACCCCCACCATCGAGCTACAGTGCCAATGTCTACTTTGACCCCTTAAGTGGACTACAGGCTTGAATCATCCTTTCTTTCTTTCTTTGATAGTAATGATAAGGAATAGGATCTCACTTAGATTGGTCTCACATTCATGGTCCTCCTGCATCCCAAGTACTGGGATTAAGGAATGTAGAATAGCTTTATTTATTTATTTATTTATTTATTTATTTATTTATTTTTGGCTTTTTGCAGTTTGCTGGTCCCCTCCACCCCCCCCTTTTTGTCTTTTTTTTCCCCCCAGATATTCTCACTACATAGTTAAAGCTGGCCTTAAATTCAGAATCTTTTGCCTCAGACTCTCAGTGCTGGGATCACAGGTGTACTCTCTCCAGCTCTGTTATTGTTGAGTTTTTAGAGTTCCTTGTATATTTTAGATAATACTCTTTTTGTCGGATAGGTCTTCTACTAATGTTTCTCCCATTTTGTGACTTATCGTTCCGTTTTTAGTGTCTTTTGCAAAGCAGTTGCTTAATTTTAGTTAAGTTTATCTTATCAGTCATTTATTTCATGAATTCATGCCTTTGTTGTTAGAGATAAAAGTCATCACTGTACTTAAGTCATCTTGGTTCTGTCTGTTGCGTTCTGGGAGTTTCATAATTTTAACTTTTCTTTATATGTATGGTCCAATTAAAGTTGTTATGGAGGATATAAACGTTTGCTTTATTGCATGTGGACGCTTAGTTCCAGTGATCTGCTGAGGAGACTGCCCTTTCTCTATAAATTGCTGTCCCTTTGTCAAAGATTGGTTGAGTTCATTTGTGTTTGTCTCTTTCTGGGTTCTTGTCTATTTTTTTATTCTTTCACCAGAATTGCACTGCCTTCATTGCCATAGCTTTGTAGTAAGTCTTACAGATGGTTGATGTAGTTAGTCCTCACTTGATTCTTCTTCAATACTGTGTTCACGCTGGTGCATCTATAATGTGATCTGGTGCCCTCTTCTGGTATTCAAACATACATGCAGGCAGACCACTGCATACACAATAAACAAACAAACAAACAAATAAATAAAGATATATTTTAAAAAATTGTTCTAAAACTTACCCCGGGCAGTGATGGCACATGCCCATATCCCAGCACTCGGGAGGCAGAGGCAGGTGGATCTCTGTGAGTTTGAGGCCAGCCTGGTCTACAGAACAGCTAGTTATAGGACAGCCAAGGTTACACAAAGAAATCCTATCTCAAAAGAAAAAAGTTCAGAAATTAGAATGCATTACATAATTAATAACATGCTGTAGTGAAATTGATTCTTTTTTTTAGTGATATGTAAAAGGTTGATAGGCATTATGTATGTTGGTGTTGTATTTATTTATCATGTGTACAGTGTTCTGCCTGTTTGCATACCAGAAAGAGGCATCAGATCTCATTACAGATGGTTGTGATCCACCATGTGGTTGCTGGGAATTGAACTCAGGACCTCTGGAAGAGCAGCCAGTACCTTTAACCTCTGAGCCATTTCTCCAGTCCATTAGTGTTGTATTTATTAAATTTATTTTTTGAGATAGAATCTTGTTATGTATTCTAGGTTGGTCTAGAGCTCACTCTGTAGCTCTGGCTGATCTCAGGTGTGATCCCTTCCACATCAACTGCTCAAGCTGAGGTTATAAGTTTGCACTGCACCCCTGGTAAATTGCTGATATTTAGGTTAAATTAAATTTGGTAAGCTTGCGTACATATGCTTTTCCTTGACTTTAAGAGGAAGTTAATAAAGTCTGGAAAAAAATTTTCGAAGACCAAGCCTTTAAAACATTGAAAACATTTTTTCAAAAAAAGAAACGTTTCTTCAAATAGTGTCTATAACTTATTTTCATCTATTTCTTTTTAAATATTTTTAAAATTTATTTATTTTTTATGTATACAACATTCCTTCCATGTATGTTTGTATGCCAGAAGAGGGCACCAAATCTCATTATAGATGGTTGTGAGCCACCATGTGGTTGCTGGGAATAGAACTCAGGACCTCTGGAAGAACAGTCAGTGCTCTTAACCTCTGAGCCATCTCTCTAGCCCCAATAATTTTTTTTTTTTTTTCGAGACAGGGTTTCTCTGTAGCTTTGGAGCCTGTCCTGGAACTAGCTCTTGTAGACCAGGCTGGTCTCAAACTCACAGAGATCCGCCTGCCTCTGCCTCCTGAGTGCTGGGATTAAAGGCGTGCGCCACC
Source organism: Arvicola amphibius (assembly GCF_903992535.2). NCBI lineage: Eukaryota > Metazoa > Chordata > Mammalia > Rodentia > Cricetidae > Arvicola > Arvicola amphibius. Next base: position 24,347,180 of record NC_052050.1, read on the forward strand.
ACCGCCCGGCTAATAATTTTTAAAATATTATTAGAAACTGGGTGTAGAGAGCTAAAGAAAGCATCAGAGTCCCTGAAACTTGAGTTAAGCCACCACATGGGTGCTGGTAACTGAACCTGGGGCCTCTTCTAGAGCAGCAAGTACTTTTTAAAAATTATTTATTTATTATGTATACAATATTCTGTATATGTGTATGCCTGTAGGCCAGAAGAGGGCACCAGACCCCATTACAGATGGTTGTGAGCCACCATGTGGTTGCTGGGAATTGAACTCAGGACCTTTGGAAGAGCAGGCTCTTAACCTCTGAGCCATCTCTCCAGCCCCAGCAGCAGCAAGTACTTTTAACTACTGTGCCATCTTCCAGCTCCTATTGTGATTCCCTTACTAAAAAGAAAAGGAAAAAATTAATATTTTGTCTCAGAAAGTATTGCCACAAAAGCCTGATGATCTTAGTTGAATCCCTGGAATCTTCTTAAAATTCAGAGGAAAGAGCCAGCTCCTAAAAGTTGTCTGTTGACCCTCACATGCACATGTGTGGGTGCATACATACACAAAATAGTTAAAAACAATTTTTGTTGTTCTTCACATGGTGTTGATAATCAAACCCAGAGTCCCATGAATGCTTTGTAATCATACTACCACTAAGGTATACTCCAGACCAGAAAGGAATAGGGATATTTTTCTTTCTTTCTTTCTTTCTTTCTTTCTTTCTTTCTTTCTTTCTTTCTTTCTTTCCTCTCTCTCTCTCTCTCTCTCTCTCTCTCTCTCTCTCTCTCTCTCTCTCTCGGTACTAAGGTTAAAACAGAGCCTTACACATGTCAGACCAGTGTTCTGCCTATGAGTTATATCTTCAGTTTGAGAATATTTTCTTAATTTTTGGAGAGTAAATCTCATGTAAGCTACCTAGGTTGGCCTCAGCCTTGTTTTGTAACTGAAGGTGACTTTGAATTCCTGGTCCTTCTTCCTCCTCTACCTCCCAAGTACTGGCATTAGAGGGATGTTAACAATTCTGGCTCAGAAGTTCTTATTTATTTCATTATTACTTTTTTGAGACAAGGTTTCTCCATGTAGCAGCCTTGGCTGTTCTGGTACTCACTTTGTAGACCAGACTGGCCTTGAACTAGAGAGATTCGCCTGCCTCTGCCTCCCAAGTGCTGGGATTAAAGGTGTGCACCACAACACCCAACTATATTACATATTTAATTTTCAAACAATGAAACCATGCTCTGCTGGCTGAAAATATCTTCCCTTCTTTCTCCCTTTCTTCCTCTTTCCTTCCCTCCTTGCCTTCCTCCTTTCTTTTAGCCAGGTGTGATGGTCCTTGAGGAATTCAGAAGAGGGCATTTGATCCCCTTGAACTAGTATTAGCGCCAGTTGTGAGCCTCAGTATTGAAGTGCTTACTAACTAATGGCTAAGTCATCTCTCCAGCCCTCAGAATATTTCTTAGTAGTTATAACCAATATTATTTTGATCACTTATAGAATATATTATACATTTAATTATTTTTTTGTTTTGTATTTTTGAGATAGAGTTTCACTATGGAGCTCTGACTGTTCTTGAATTCACTTTGTAAACCAGGCTGACCTCAACTCACAAAGATCCACCTGCCTCTGTCTATCAAGTGCTGGGGTTAAAGGTGTGCACCACCACACCCAGCTATAATACACATTTAATTTTCAAACAATTAAGAAATACATAGGGCTGGAGAGATGTCTTAGCTGTTAAGAGCATTGGCTGCTCTTTCAGAGGTTCTGAATTCAGTTTCCAGCATCCAACTACCTAGTGTCTCACAACCATTTATTTTATAGTGGGATCTGATGCCTTCCTCTGTCATCCAGGCATGCATGCAATAGAGTACTCATATACATAAATAAATCTTTCAAAAAGTACATAGTGAAATGATTTTATTTTTAGAGGTAAGGAAATAGTGTTGAATAATAACTGTCTGATCATATGCTCCTGTTCCCATGCTTGTTTCTGTGGGGTTGAGGGTTAAACACAGGACCCATCTGTGCTAGGTATGCTCTGTACTACTTAACCTTATCCTTCCACTTTGAAGATTAATTTTTCCAAGTGCTTTTAGGCAAGGTCTTACTATATAGCTTAGGATAGCCTCCAACTCAGCTTCTTTCTTCCTTCCTTCCTTCCTTCCTTCCTTCCTTCCTTCCTTCCTTCCTTCCCTCCCTTCCTCCCTCCCTCCCTTCGTCTGTCTGTCTGTCTCTTTCTTTCTTTCTTTCTTTCTTTCTTTCTTTCTTTCTTTCTTTCTTTCTTTCTTTCTTTCTTTCTTTCTTTCTATTATGTATACAATATTCTGTCTGTATGTTTGCAGGCCAGAAGAAGGCACCAGACCTCATTACAGATGGTTGTGAGCCACCATGTGGTTGCCGGGAATTGAACTCAGGACCTTTGGAAGAGCATTAAAGCAGACAATGCTCTTAACCACTGAGGCATCTCTCTAGCCCAGCTTCTCTTTCTTTAGCCTGTAAGAGTACTGGGTGTGGAGGCATATTTCATGCCTAACCTTTAAAAGATTTTCCAGTAAAGTTTAAAATAAGTTTGTTAGCCAGACATCATACCCCATTTCTATAATTAATCCCGACACGCAGGTTGCGTGAGGTAGGATTAAGAGTTTGAAGCCTGTCTGGGCAACATATAAATAGTGTGATCTAAGATTTTTTAATTTTGGGACTGGAGGGTTGGCTCAGCAGTTAAGAGCACTTGTTCTTACAGAGGACCTGAGTTTGATTCCCAGCATCCACATGTTGGTTTACAGGCTTTTATGACTCCAGTTCCAGAGGATTCAAGGCCCTCTTTTTTGAGCTCCATGGGCTCCAGGCACACATTTAGGCAAAATATTCACATATATAAAACCAGCATCTATGCCTTTGTTTGCCTTTCTCTGTGTGTGTGTGCGCACATGTGTGCATGTATGTGTGTATTATCTGTGTATTTGATGCCCAAAGAGTCAAGAAAAGGGCATTGTGTTATCTGGAATAGGCAGTTGTGAACTACTACCATGTGAGTGCTGAGGATTGAGCCTGGGTCTTTTTCATGAACAGCAAGTGCTTCTAATTACTGAGACATCTCTTAGGACCCCACAAGATTTAATTTAGATGTGTACATTTAAAATGTGACTATAAGGTATCTCCTTTAGCACATAAATCTCATAAAATATGAATGTAAACTGTAAATGTAATGCTAGTTGTTATAAGTATATTAACGTTAGTACTAATGTAAAAATATCTTTGAATCAATGTTTGTTTTGCTTCAGAACATTTTTCTTTGATGATGCATATTATTTAGTCTTTTGTTTATTTGTTTTTTGAAATAGGCATGCCCCACTAGATTTGGCTCTTTCTTTAGATTTTTTATATTCATTTTTAGTATTAATGGTTTTCTACTTTCTGAACAATCTAATAGTTTCATACCAAATGCTATCTGTTAAAGTGTTTGAAGCAGAATACAATAGATTACAACTTGAAAACTTATCAAGTTAATTCATAAAACATCAGTGTTATCCAGTTGGTGGTGGCATGGCCTTTAATCCCAGCACTCAGGACATAGAGGCAGGTGAATCTTTGTGAGTTCAAGGCCAGCCTGGTCTACAGATCAAGTTCTAGGACAGCCAGTGCTACACAGAGAAATCCTGTCTCGAAGAAACCAAAAAAGAAAAATTAGCGTTATCAGATTTAGGGGTTTTCAAACAAACCAGGTTTGGCCACCTATCCTTGACAAACCAATTAAAAGAGCCAAACTAATAGATTAAAGCCGGAAAATATTTACTCAGTGTGGTTACATTAAGAAGAAGGGCAAAGAGAACCAGCAATTTCTCCATTCTTATCTTTGTGATTTTAACTTGCAGGTAAGGTTTAAATAGGAGGGAAGAATGTATATAATATGTATAACTAGCTGGGTGTGGTGTCGAACTCCTTTAATATCAGCACTCAGGAGGATCTCTGTAAGTTCAAGGCCAGCCTGGTCTACAGAGCAAGTTTCAGGACAGCCAGGGCTAAATCCCGTCTCAATAAAAACCATAAAAAAAATCAAACTAAAAGAAAAAATATGCACAACTAAGCAGTCTAGCTTCACTGAGTTCCATGCCCAAGCCTCTCTTGCAAGTTTCCATTTCCACAATCATCTTCAGTTGTAAACCTTTCTCCTTGAAACCAATTCCTCCTAATGTCTTCAGACTTCTCCACAGGGGATTACTGAGGAAATTCTGATTTATTGGAGTTCATTCTTCCAATGTCCAGTAGCCAAAGAGGGGAACACACAAGTGTCCCTTTAAAATGCATGTTTTCCTGCCAGGCAGGCCAGTGGAATTAGTAAAGGTAGTTTTCATTAGTACAGCTTAAAGGATGAACTCCGTGGCAGAATCACTGACTGCTTTATGAATTCATTCATTCCTTCTACAAATATTTGCTACTGTATCTACAAACTTCTAGCTGTTCTGTGAGAAAGGAAGCCAAAGCTCTCCTAGCATTCATGAGTCCCTGGGCGTAAGCCCCAGTACTGAAGGAAAAAAAAAAAGGCAACAATAAAATTATCAAAAAAAATCAAGCCTGGCGGTGGTGGCGCACGCCTTTAATCCCAGCACTCGGGAGGCAGAGGCAGGCGGATCTCTGAGTTCGAGGCCAGCCTGGTCTACAAGAGCTAGTTCCAGGACAGGCTCTAGAAACTACAGGGAAACCCTGTCTCGAAAAACCAAAAAAAAAAAAAAAAAAAAAAATCAAAACAACACAACCACATGGAAATCTCAACACTCATTCTTTTTCTTTTTGTTTGTTTTTTTTTTGTTTGTTTGTTTGTTTTTTTTCAAACAGGGTTTTTCTGTGTAGCCCTGGCCATCCTGTAATCGACTCTGTAGACCAGGCTGGCCTCAAACACAGGTGTGTCTGCTACTGCCTCCTGAGTGCTGGGACTAAAGGTGTGCACCACCACTGCCTGGTTCCAACACTCATTCTTTTCATATTTTTCTTGTGAATCTGAGTCTCACTGTGTAACTGTAGTACTGGAAAATTAGAAGCACAAGGTAAAACCACCCAGGTTTGCAACTTGTATCTGAAGAGAGGGGCAGTAACTATCTTAGGAACTGAACTCTCAAACTATAGGACCTGATAAGAACTATAGGTAGATGGCATAGAACAGAATCGGAATTAAAGGCATGACTCCCTAGTACTAGGATTAAAGGTGTGAGGCACCACCATCTGGATTTGCTTCTGCATTGATCTTGTGTAGCCCAGAGATCCATCTGCCTCTGTTTCCCAAATCCTGGGATTAAAGATGTATGCCACCACTGCCTGACCTCTAGTGACTTAGCTTTGCCCTTCTGATCTTTAGGCAAGCTTTACATAATTATTAAAACGTAAATAAAATATCACTACAGGTTCATCATTGTCTAGGAATTTCTCTTGTCTGGAAGCTCTCTGAACTCTGTCCTTTTGGCTTTTGTTTTTTTCTATTTCGAGATAGGGTTTTTTTTTTTTGTTTTTTTTTTTTTTTGTGTGTGTGTGTGTGTGTGTGTGTGTGTGTGTGTGTAACTGCCCTGCGGGTCCTGGACTTCTTTTCTGTAAGAACAGGCTGACCTTGAACTCACAGAGATCCACCTGTCTCTGCTTCCCAGGTGCTGGGATTAATGATGTGTACTACCACTTCCTGGCTTCCTTTTGGGTTTTTGTGGCGACTGTTTCATATCTAATGCTAATAAAATTAATTGGTGAGAAAATCCAGATTCCTCTTGGCATCTCCATGTAGCATTCTTTCCTGAAATGGAGGTGACAAAGAAAGGCAGGGAGGATTAAATTATGTTTAACTAATACCTACTTTAGGAATGGAGTTATGAACTAGTGCCATTGGGAAAAACCCCAGATACCTGTGTGTATTGATCAGTCATGGTAAATTTAGTTTATATTTCCTTGATGGCTAATAATGTTGAACACTCTTTCATTTTTGCTTTGACTGTTTATTTTGAGCTTAAGAGCATCACAGACTTTGATTTTGGGTTACAGAACGCTTCACTTACATCCGTTCAGCATAAAATGAATGCATAGTTCTGATAATACAAGATACTTAAAAAACATTCAGCTGGGCAGTGGTAGTGCACCACTTTAATCCCAGCACTCAGTAGGCAGAGACAGGCCTGGTCTACAAAGTGAGTTCCAGGACAGCCAGGACTGTTACACAGAGAAACCCAGTCTCAAAAAACCAATGAATAAATGAATGAATACGAATGAATGAATGAATACGAATGAATGAATAAACAAACAAACAAATAAATAAATTCAGATATGTGTCTGCTCTTTTCTGAGGAAGCTTTAGGGGGAGTTTGATTCCTTGGTAGTTAGTTAGCCTGGTTGTACTTAGAGTTGGAACCATTTATTGTGGAGTGGAGTGTAGCAATACAGCACTGGCTTGTTCTGTTCTCAGACATTTCATTAACATCTTGCCAGTTTGAAATGAAATGTTTCTGTAGATTTATAAGAACAAATTGGTTTTTAGTAGCAATACCTCAAAGCTACCATCATCCCATTTTCTCTTAGAAGAGATCTTTGTCTGGGGCGGTGGCTTAGTTAGTTGGTAAAGTACTTGCTGCACAGTTGTGAAGACTTGATCTCAGATCCACAGCACTCACATCAAAATGGACTTAAAGGTCATGACTTGCCAGCATAGCCAAGTTATGAGCCGTAGGTTCAGGGAGAGACAGTCACAAGCATGAAGTGGAGAGTGAAGCAGGAAGACACCCAGTGTTGCCCTCTGGTCTTCATGTGCACACGTTCATACCACATACTACAGAAAAGAATATTGTTTTCTTTGTTTGGTTATTTGAGGCAGTGTCTCACTATCATTCCAAGCTGACCTCGGATTCATCATGACCCTCTTGCCTTCACCTCCCAAGTGCTGAGTTGGCTAGTGTGTATGACCACACATCGCAGAAGTAAACATTTTTAGGTGTTGAGGTGATAATTGCCTTTCCTTCAGGTTATTGTAATTTTATTCTATGGAATCACTTTAAAGCATGCTTTTAGTTTTTGTTCTAATAGATAACAATTTTCTTTTCCCTAAAAAATATTTATTTATTTGTTTGTTTATTTATTTATTTATTTCACAGTGTTTGTATGTATGCCTGCAGGCCAGAAGAGGGCACCGAACCTCATTACAGATGGTTGTGAGCCACCATGTGGTTACTGGGAATTGAACTCAGGACCTTTGGAAGAGCAGTCAATGCTCTTAACCGCTGAGCCATCTCTCCAACCCTATAACAATTTTCTTTATACCAAAATTTTAGGTATCTGTTTAAATTTAGATGCAATTTTAGGATTATATAAAGAATTATTAGAAATAATTACAAGGTGGCATCTAATATTTAGTCTAGCCATGCATTCTTCATCATATCCTTAACTTCATTTTCTGTTTTTTTTTTTTTTTTTTTTTTTTTTTTAAATCTTTAAAATAAGGTTTATTTAGGGGATCAATGTAAGGTCTTCCAGAGTCTGAAGTTAAAAGACTGCTTTGTAAAGATTGTACTTCTAGTCAGGCAGTGATAGCACATGCCTTTAATCCCAGTACTCAAGCTTTCTCTCCAAGTTCTCAAATAACTACTCAGAGGCTTATTATCACTTATAAATGCTTGGCTGATGGCTCAGGCTTATTTCTCCAGCTCCCGAAGGTTTTTACTTTAACATAGTAAAATTACTTACAACAAAGCAATTATCAAGTAAGAATTACAGTTATAATATCTAGTCCATTAGTATTTGACAAAATTAAATATTCTGTCATCTGTCCTATCTTTTATGAGTCTAAAGTTTTATAGATAATTCATCTTTTATCATAACTAAGGAAAACTGTAATTATAACTATCTAGTCTTCTGTTCCTTCAGAGACCCGAGAAGGAAATAATATTACCTAAATAAGCAGGAAGTGCAAACAGTCGACTTGGAAAAAATGTGAGAAATGAGAGAAACACCTGGCTGCCTGGACAGTCACTCAGGGTTCCTGTGTAACATGGGGCATCCTTCTTCAGCCTACAGGCCTAGAATAGCTGACAGATTTTTCTGTGAAGCAGGATATTCTTTTTTAAAAAAACAAAACAAAACAAAAAACCCCGGAGGGACAGTTGTGGGTGCTGGGAACTGAACTCTTAAATTTTTGGTTGTGAGCCTAGTCTTTAACAGCTGAGCCATCCCTGCAGGCCAGCACGGTATTCTGAAGGCCTGTCCTGCCATGTCTTGCCAAAGTTTGAAAGTCATTTTCTCTGTGCCTGCTTGTCCAATTTGGACAAGATACTGTCAGCAGTTGAGGCAAGGGCACTTTCTTGCCCAGTGGCTAACTTTTGCCACAGAGAAAGTAAACTCTATATGGAGTTTCTTTGATGCCCATCATCTTCTCCAAAGCAGATTGGTGCTGCCAGGAACAGGCATGTATCATTGTCGTTAAAAAAAAAAAAAAGAAAGAACCTATGTTTTTAAAACATCTTAAATGCCACATTCAGTAGATCTCTGAAGTATTTGAAGTCTATCTAAAACATATCTCTGTTTGACCTTCAAAACATAACTAACATGACAAGTTTTATTGTAATAGGTAACTAAGTACTAAACTGTATTTCTATATTATCCTAAGTAGTTTGTAATAATAACTTGGGAGGCAGAAGCAGGCAGCCTGGTCTACAAAGCAAGTTCTAGGACAGCCAGAGCTGTTACATAGAGAAATTCTCTCTCGAACCCTTCTCCCCCTGAAATTTTAGTTTTACAGACACATGTATGAACCTTAGTGATAATATAAAACTCTTTGAAATTCTGCTAGTCAGTTTAAAGATTCTACATGACTGGATATGGTAATCCCAGTATTTGGGGTGAAGAGCTGAATCACTGCAAATTACAGACTAACCTAAACTATAGCGTGAGATGCTGCCTCATAAAGCCAAACATTATATTATGTTTTAAAAATTTATTTAATTTTATGTGCATTGATGTGAGGGTGTCAGATCCCCTGGAACTTGAGTTTACAGACGGTTGTGAGCTGCCATGTGAGTGCTGGGAATTGAACCTGGGTAGTCTGGGAGAACAGTCTGTTGTAATTTAGAAAAAGTGATGCGAGAGAGAAAGGTACCATGCAGCAGAGCTCAGGTGGAGGGGTTTTTATTGAGGGAAAGTGAATGGGAAAAGGGAGGAAAGGAGATCAGCCTCTGGGGACAGAAGAGAATAGAGGGGAGGGAGAGAGAGAAACACACGCATGGATGGGTGGACAGACGGACAGAAACAGAGAAAGGGAGGGATGGGAGGTGGGCAGGGTTCTTTTAAAAGGGAACATATTGAATGTGGCACCTGTGGTGCTCTTAGTGGCTACAGATGAGGATGTATACCCCAAGGTCAGGCTAGTACAGATGCCTGACTACTAACACAGTCTATTCTTAACCGCTGAGCTGTCTCTCCAGCCCCAGAGTCAAACATTTTAAAAATGAATAACGTACGTAGATTTCAACAGCTTTTAGTTTGTTCACAGACATTGTATGGCCATCAGCAGACACAATCAGTATTTCACAGCTTCAAGAAGAAAGTACTTATTGCCCATTTCCCTTCAGTCTGCCACTCATTTAGTTTTTTTTTTTTTTTTTTTTTGGTTTTTCGAGACAGGGTTTCTCTGTGGCTTTGGAGCCTGTCCTGGAACTAGCTCTTGTAGACCAGGCTGGTCTCGAACTCACAGAGATCCGCCTGCCTCTGCCTCCCTAGTGCTGGGATTAAAGGCGTGCGCCACCACCGCCTGGCTACTCATTTAGTTTTTAAGACAGTTATCTCATACTTGCAATGTACCAAAGGGTGGCCTTGAACTTCTGATTCTTCTGTACCTACCTCCTAAGGGCAAGAATTCTAAGTATGTACCATCATCTTCAGCTGTGTCTAGGCTTTTGTGTGTGTGTGTGGGGATTTGGAATTAAACACAGGGCCTTGCATATATAAGGCAAACATTCTGCTACTGAGCACCCTTAGCCTCCTATTTTTTTAACCCTAACCCTATTCTAGACATTTCATATGAATTTCTTTTATATATATCTTGTTTAACTTGGTATATATTCAGTTTCAAGTTCATAGGGACTGGGGATGTTGCTCAGTAGTAGGGTGCTTTAAAAAGACAAACAATATGGGCTGGAGAGAGATGGCTCAGTGCTTAAGAGCACTACCTGTTCTTCCAAAGGTCCTGAGTTCAATTCCCAGCAACTACATGGTGGTTCACAACCTCCTGTAATGAGATCTGGTTCATGCACGCAGACCACTGTATATTTAATAAATAAATAAATAAGACAAACAATAGGGTGGACTTACTACAATAGGGTGGATTTACTGAGTAAACTGCCATATGAGGGTTTGAGTTTGGATCTCAGCACCCATGTAATAAGCCAGGCAGGGCACACACACTTCAGTAACCTAAGAACTGGGTGGGCAGAGACAGATGAATCTTTGAAAGCCAACCTAACCAAATCAGTAAGCTCCAAGGTTAGTGAGAGTCCCTCTCTCAAACACACCTTTAATTCCATCCAGCGCTGGGGAGTCAGTGATAGACAGATCTCAGAGTTTGAGGCCAGCCTGCCTGATCTATATAGTGCGCTCCAGGACAGCCAGCACTACATAGTATAACCCTGTCTAGAAAGAACATAAACCAAAACCCAAAAAATTAAGGTGGAATTATTCAGAAAGACACTTGATATTGACTTAGCCTCTATACACACACATGCACACACGCACGCACACACACACACACTCCCTTTACCCACTGAGCCATCTTGTGTCACAGCACCTCATTTCTTCTCATTGTTAAATAACAGTTCATTGTTACTCACATTTTTTTTTTATATTTATTTATTATGTATACAATATTCTGTCTGTGTGTATGCCTGCAGGCCAGAAGAGGGCACCAGACTCCATTACAGATGGTTGTGAGCCACCATGTGGTTGCTGGGAATTGAACTCAGGACCTTTGGAAGAGCAGGCAATGCTCTTAACCTCTGAGCCATCTCTCCAGCCCCCTGTTACTCACATTTTATCTATTCATTTGTTGATGGACATTTGGTAACAGAAACCCCACTTTGGAACTATTAATAATAACATTATGAACATTTGTATACATATACATATACACACACACATACATATACAAGTCTTTGTGTAGACATAGTTCTTCAGAGTGAGATATAGAGAGACAGAGAAAAGGAGAGAGAAAACACACAGGAGAATGGAATTGCTCCATCATCAGGTGGCTGTATATTTAACCTTTTTGATGAAGTACCAAACTGTTTACTCGATGTCTACCATTTTATATTCTACCAGAAATATATGTGGGCTTCAGTTTCTCTACAGCCTCCCTAGATGTGTCTATAATTTTAATTATAGTCATCATAGTGGGTTTGAATTGTTTTTTTGTTTGTTTGTTTAATAGGGAACATCTTTTCACGTGCTTATTAAAGCCCTAACTTTAACCATTATTTTTATTTGGAGTGTACTTGGGATGTGTTGGTTGGAACTGGTTTATGAATTCTTAGTGTGTCAAATAAGCATCCTTAAGTAGCATTAAATTAAACAGTTTCTTCTCCCTCCTGGTTGGTGGTAATAATTGGAGTCTTAATGTATCTGTTCATGTTATTATTTAATTTATTTCTGTAAAATCTAAGGGTAAAGAATCCAGAAGAGGGTGTGATTTCTATCAGAGTTTATGTTGTTACTTATCTTGCAGGGATCGGTGTGTAAGACTCTGATGATATATTTTTTTAATATTTTTATTTATTATGTGTACAGTGCCTGCGTGTATGCCTACTTGCCAGAAGAGAGCACCAGATCTCATTACAGATGGTTGTGAGCCACCATGTGGTTGCTGAGAATTGAACTCAGGACCTCTGGAAGAGCAATCAGTGCTCTTAACCTCAGAGCCATCTCTCCAGCCCCTTCCTGATATCTTTAACAGTGAATTCTTGGCACTGTACTAGATCTTCTAAAGATTGGTGAGTAGGTGCAGCATAGAAAGTAATACTACAGTCTCTTAGGAATTATAAGTCTCACAAGACTATCAACTCTGGAAGCTGAGGCAACAGAATTGTTAGCTGAAGGATAGTTTAGGCTTTATAGCAAGACCCTGATGATGCATTTATATAATTATTCTTTATCAATAAAATCTCAGGAGTCGGGGGCTGGAGAGATGGCTCAGAGGTTAAGAGCACTGGTTGCTCTTCCAAAGGTCCTGAGTTCAATTCCCAGCAACCATATGGTGGTTCACAACCATCTGTAATGAAATCTGGTGCCCTCTTCTGGCCTGCAGGCATACATGTAGGCAGAACACTGTATACACAATAAGTAAATAAATATTTTTTAAAAAAATCTCGGGAGTCAGTTATGGGGTAAGAACCTGAATGATGAGAGAAGCAATGGAGAAGCGGCCAGTGATGTCCTGTGTCTTTTGTTCCTCCATCTAAAAGGGCTGAGACTCTCTCAGTGCCACCCTACTACTTCCTGTGTCTTATCTGTCCTTGGCCCTTCAAAACCTCCTTGGCTAATTTTGGTCAGCAGTAATTAGCTCCACTCTCTGATTCAAAACAAACTTTATTGTCAGTCTCAGGTATGTCAGAGTGCAATCAAAATGTCATATAACACCCTATCTCACAAAATGAGCACAGTATAAATGCATAAATAGAAAACGGTATCATTTGTAGTAATCCTATTTTCCTTATATCACCAAAGATGGCAAATTTGTAAAGAGATATAATTATTTTCCACACGTGTGTGTACACATGTGCATACTCGTGTGTATTTATGTATATGTGTAGTCAGAGGACAGTTTTGCAGAGTTGGTACTCTCCTCTTTTTGCATTATAAATTCTGAGGCTTTTGAACTATTATTACCAGTCACTTGTACAGCAACTGCCTTTACCCATTGAACCATCTCAGCCCACGAGTATTTCTTTTTAAGGAGAATATTTTACTCATTATTGAAACTTGATTTACTAAATTGTGAATGTTGCATTTTTCCCAGTTGGGTAGCACACACCTTTAATACCAGCACAGGATCTCTGAATTCCAGGCCAGCCAGAGCCACATAGTAAAACTTCATCTCTAAAACACAAACAAGAAAAAAGGAAGGTTGCTAGAGATCAAGATCAGCCTGGGCTACATAGTAACAGGGCGTCTAGCCAGACCTACTGTCTCACAAAACAAGCATATTTCATTTGTTTCAGTAGAAATTGTGTTAAAGGTGTTGACTGCGAAGTCTACATTTGTTCTTTTCAGCATACTAAGATTTGTCATTTCTTTCCTTTTTCTTTCCAGAAATCCATGCTACAGGATTTAACTATCAGAATGAAGATGAGAAAGTTACCCTGTCTTTTCCTAGTACTCTACAGACAGGTGAGAGACTCTCTGAAATCCATAGAAACTATCTATGTGTGTTAACTCCCCAGGGAACCTGTACCATCTCTGTCCTGAGTGTTGCTCACAGATTAAAGTGTTGACTTCTCTCTCCCTAAAAGTTCTGGGTTCTGAAAGTTAAAGTTTCAAATTTCTGTTTGTGTTTTACTTAAACAGAAAACTGGATGAAAGGCTAAATATCATTTACTATAGAATAAGATGTTTAATTTTTAATTGTTCATTTTGTTTGTTTTTCAAGATAGGATTCCTAGAACTCATTCTGTAGATCAGATTCGCCTCCAACTCACAGAAATCTGCCTGCCTCGGCCTCCTTATTTCTGGGTTTAAAGGCGATCGCCACCATGTCCAGCTTGGTTTCTATTTCTTAAAAATATATTTACTTAGCTCCATCTGCTGCTGGTTGAAATCTCTATAGACAGTGCTCCACTTATGATTTTGGTATACAACCAGAAAGAGAGATTTTGCTAGTGAGGGCACAGAAGGGAAGATTTGTTGGTATGTTACTCTTTGGCATATGTTGGTGAAAGAATTAGAATTAATATTTGTTCAACTCTGAGTTTACATTCATTGCGATGTATCATAAGTGAAATATATTTAGCAGTAAAAGTTTGTTAATTCTTATTAATATAATAAAATGCTTATTATAATACAGATTTTAAAACTCCAAAGTATATATCAAGTCGATGAATCCTGTCTCTAAAATAGTACAAATAGCATGATGCTCAGCTGGATATAGTGGCTCACACCTGTAATCTTAGCACTTGAGAGATAGGAGCAGGAGGATCAGAAGGTCACCTTGGATAGGGCAGACCCCATCTTAGTACCTCCTTCCTACTTACTCTGTAGATGTCTGGATTGTGTCTGAATATTTACACAACTGTTGTTTTTACTTCTGCTTTCCAGAAATTTTTAAATTTTTAACAAATTGGTGTGTGTGTGTGTGTGAGTCAAATGTATGTATCTGTGCATACATATAGTGTAACTTTTGGAAGTCATATTATGATGAAATAAATGTTTTAAAAATATATTTATTTTTATGTGTATTGGTGTTTTGCTTGAACATATGTATGCATGTGTGCATGTTTGTATGTGTACCACATGTATGTAGTACCCCCAGTGGCCAGAAGAGGATGTTGGATCCCCTGGGACTGGAGTCACAGAAGTTTGTGAGCCAACATGTGGGTGCTGGGAATTGAATCCTGATCCTCTGGTAGAGCAGTCAGTCATCTTAAGTCTGAGTCACCTTTACACCTCTGCCTTCTCTTTTTAAGTAAAAGTTTCAGAAAATGAAATTGAATATTTCTCAAACTACAGGAAAAAGCAAAGAAATGCAAAACAGAAAAATAGGAAAACCGAGAACCAGTCTATCAGAGCCAAAAGCCAAATAGTTTATAAAAGAAAAAATTAAAGAACAGAAAAAATGGGAAGAAGATTTTATTAAAGGAATAAATTCCGCCAGCAAGATGGTACTTGTCACCAAGCCTGCTTACTGTAATTTGACCCTGGGACCCAATCAGAGAGAAGAACACTGATTTCTGCAAGCTGTTCCCTGGCCTCCAAGCCACGGCACTCTTCTCCCTTCCCACCTGACTGACTGAATACATAAATGTTATTTTTAAAATTCTAAAAAAAGAATAAATTAAGAAGTCTCTGAATTAAACACAGGAGTTTTCAATCTACAAAAATACACCTTTGGCCGGGTGGTGGTGGCGCACGCCTTTAATCCCAGCACTTGGGAGGCAGAGGCAGACGGATCTCTGTGAGTTCGAGACCAGCCTGGTCTACAAGAGCTAGCTCCAGGACAGGCTCTAAAGCTGCAGAGAAACCCTGTCTCGAAAAACAAAAACAAAACAAAACAAAACAAAAAATACACCTTTGGAGACTGGGTGGGGGCTCACACCTCCCAACATTTAGGAGGCAGAAGTAGGATCTCTTTGATTTTGAGGTCAACTTGGTCTACAGAGTAAGTTCCAGGACAGCCAAGGCTACAAGGAGAAATGCTGTCTTGAGGGAAAGAAAAAAAAAAAAAAGAAAGAAAAGAAAAGACATCAGAGTTGAATCCTTGGTTTCTGGGTACTTATAGAGAGCACACTAGCTGGGACTTTTAGCCTGGGGCTGCTGTATCAGTTTAAAATGTGAGCTATTACTTCACAAAAATAAATCATTTTGGTCTGGCACATTCCTTTACTCCGGGCACTCTAGGGTAGAGGTAGGAGGGTCTCTGTGATTGGAGGTAATCATGATCCAGATAGTGAGCTCCAGGACAGCCAGGACCACATAGAGCAATTCCGTCTCAAAAAAACAAAGCAAAAACAAAAAGTAATTTTATATATAAGAGTGTTTTGCTTGCATATATAGCTTAGCACCAAGTGTGTTTTTGATGCCAGTGGAAGCCAGAAGAGATGGTCAGATCCCCTCGAACTGGATTTACAGATGATTTTGTATGACGTGTGAGTGCTGGAAATCAAACCTGGGTCATCTGGAAAAGCAGCCAGTGCTCTTAACTGCTGAACCATCTCATTCCAGCCTTCCTACTCAAAAGAAGTATGTACCATTAAGGGACTATATTTGCATTCATTCATTTGTTCATTTATTTATTTTTGTTGTTTATTTTATTCATTCATTCATTCATTCATTCATTCATTTGTAGGCAGACAGGGTTTCTCTGAATATCAGCTCTGACTGTCCTGGAACATCATCGCATATTCCATGTATACTGTGACAGTATTAGAAATCAATAGCAAAGTGGGTGTGGTGACACATACCTTAAATCCCAACACCTGGGAGGCATAGGCAGGTGGATCTCTTGAGTTTCAGGCCATGGCCTATAGAACTACATAGAGAAATTCTGTTTTGAAGAAAAGAAAAAAAATAATAGAAATATGTTTCCTTTTTCACATATTGAATAATTGAATCAAAACTTGTTTGGAAAGTTAAAATAGCAGAGCATTTGGTTAGTGTGTGCAAAGCCAAGTGCAGTCCCCAGTACTACAAAAATATATAAAAGGGAAGAAAATCAGAAAACCTAGACATGATGGCCTGTATTGTAGTCCTCGCTCCCTCAGAGGCCAGAACGAGGACCAGGGAGTGTGAGACCCTCGTGAGAAAACTAGTAAGATTCCATCCAAAATAATGATAGAAAATATTTTGAAGTGAATAAGAAATGTGCAGCATATCAAAACATATGGATATTTACTTAAAGATCAAAAAAAAGAAAGATCGAAAATTAATCAGCTAAATATCAAGCTCAAGTAATCAAAAAAATCCTTACAAGAAAAGGAGAAAGGTGGAACTTAACTATCATGCTCAACGACTCGGATTTAATCTCTGTTGGCAGTAAAATGAAGGAAGAAAAGAAATGTGAGAAAATACAGGTTTGCTACATATGAGAAGCCTGACAACCTCAGTTTGATCTCCAGGACCCACGTAAATAGCCAGATGAAGCTAGATGGGAGGTGGAAACAGGAGGATAACTTTCCAGCCAGCTCTCCTTTAGTGCCAACCCTGCCTGGGCATCATACTCCAGTTCAAAAATAAATAGAGCAAGCAAAAGTCTGTTTCATGCTTTGTAGTTTGCGTCTTTGTTCACAATACTAGACACTGAATCCAGGGCCTCATACCCAGTCATTTCACCTCTCATCTGTGTTGCCTGAGCCTCCCTCCCTTTCCCTATCCCTCACTCCCTCCATCCCTCCCTCCCCCCCACTTTCTCTACCTCCCCATCTCTCTCCCTCCCTGTCTTTCTCTTTCTCTCTTGTTTGCTTTGTTTTTGAGTTTTGTTTTTTGTTTTGTTTGTTTGTTTGTTTTCTAGATAGTCTTTGCCGTCCTGGTACTCCTTAGACCAGTTAGACCAGGCTGGCCTTGACCTCAGAGACCCACCTGCCTCCTGAGTGCTGGGATCTGGCACTTTCTGTTTTTGTGATAGGTCTAGACTGTGTTCCTCTGGCTGAATTGGGTCTTCCTATGTGAGCCAGACTGACTTTAAACTTATCTCTGCCTCACAAATGCTGGTATTATGGTGTATGCTGCTGTATTCTGCTTAGGTTTTTGTTTTGTTTTGTTTTTGTTTGTGCATGTGTGTGTTAATGTTTTTGTTTGTTTGAAGCAGTCTGTGTAGTTCTGCCTGGGCTACGACATGGTAGGTACATCATATTGGCCTTAAACACAGAAATGCCTCTGCCTCCTGAGTACTGGGATAAAGGTATGGGCCACTATGCCCAACTTGAGCTCAGAATTCAATCCCTACACTCAGTTGTGACCTGAACCTAAAGTTTACACATGCCGGACAAATGCCCTTACCACTGAGTTATGTTCTTACATCCCTACTTCTGTTTTATCTTAATTTTTATTTTATTTTGACAGTTATTGCTATGCTACATTGCTTGAAAATTTATATGCTACCTAAATGAAATTTTGCTTTGCCCTCCTCTCAGTTCATTTCTTAAATAAAATCAGTTTTCTCTGTATCCTTAGAAACTATATCATAGTCTTGTAGCCATCTATATATGCTGAAATTGTTTTTAAAAAACAATTTTATGTGTATGGGTGTTTTGTGCACCATGTGCGGGCCTGGTGCTGGAGGAGGCCAGAAGATTGCATCAAATCCCCTGTAACTGGAGTTACAGATGGTTCTGAGCTGTCAGTACTGTGGGTACTGGGAATCAAACTTGAGTCTTCTGGAAGAGCAGCCTGTGCTCTTAACTACTGAGCCATCTCTCCAACCACAGACTATATCATTCTTGATAATTCATAACACACATGATAAATGTCAAAGCCACTTCAAATAATAACAGAGAAAGTTACTTATGTAATAAATTATATTTCAGCATAGTGTTTTTATCTGTTCCATATTGTATTTGAAATTGAGTTTATATATAAAATATCTTGTATAGTGTTTAAGTTAACAGAACTTTTTTTTGCTTGTTTTCTGTTGTTTTGTTTTGTTGTTTTTTGTTCTTTGAGTTAGGGTTTCTCTGTGTAGCTTGAGTGTGTCCTGGAATTCACTTTGTAGACCAGGCTGGCCTCGAACTCAAAGAGATCCTCCTCATGCCTCTGCCTTCCAAGTACTGGAATTAAAGGCAAGTGCCTCTATCACCTAACAGAGTATTTCTTTTAAGAAATGTATTTATTTTATGTATATGAGTGTGTTCCTGTATATGTATGTGCAGAGATTACAAAAGTCAGAAGGGTGGATCCCCAGGTACTGGAGTGCCAGACAGTTGAGAGCCACCAGGTGGTTGCTGGGAATCCAGCTCAGGTCCTCTGGAAGAGTAGCCAGTGCTCTTACATTTTAAATTATTGAATATCTTTGATAATGTCTGTTGGGAAAAAAAATCACTGACTTCCAAGTTATAACAAAGAATCAGATAGATACCCAGTCCTTCGTTGCTTTAAATAATGGTCTTATTTCACAAATATCTGTGAATTAGGATGAAATAAAACAACTTAAGAAAAAGTTCTTTATCTTTTCAGATTTTTATCATATTATAGAATTGGTCTTGGGTATAACTGAGTAAATATAATCTTAAGGTTTTTAGCCTTCTTTTTTTTTTCCTTTTTTGAGACAGGGTTTCCCTGTGTAACAGTCCTAGCTGTCCTGGAACTAGGTCTTGTAGACCAGGCTGGCCTCAAACTCACAGGGATCCACCTGCCTCTGCCTCCTGAGTGCTGGGATTAAAGGCGTGCGCCACCACCGCCCGGCCTTTTTGTTTTTTTGAGACAGGGTCTCACTATGTAGTTTTGGCTGACTTGGAGCTCTCAATTTTAGACCAGGCTGGCCTCAAACTCACAGAGAGATCTGCCCAAGTGTTGGGATTATGTATAGGCGTGGGCCACTAAACTGGCTTTATATTATGCTTTTAAAGGTTTACCATCCAAACATCAGTAGTTTGCATATTGAAATTAAGTATCTAATTTGAGAAAACAATGTATTTATGTGTTAATAGGTGTAAAATTAAGACCAGTTGGCAGTTGATTCATCATGGTATTTGATAATCAGATTTGCCAAAAGTCCTTTTTTGCTATTCACATTAAACTTTTATGTTAATAGTAATACATGTGATTAGTATTGTATAATGTGAAACTAATTTATTCATGATTTAAAAAACATTTAACTTGTGTTTTGTTTGAATTTCAGGTAATTATCCTTTCCAATACTTTGTATTTTGTTTAGTAAGCCACTCTTTGGAAGTGGTCACTGTCAGTATCTTGTTATGGTTTGATGGCCTTGGAGATTTAAAACCAAGTAAAAGTGTAAGCCGCCTTTCTTATTTAGTTATGAGTTTTAAACCCACTTTTGTTCCAAATAGGAAAGACTGAAAGTACATTTACTGTGAATGAGAGTTGTATTAGAAAACATCTTGACAGTGAAAGCAGACTGCCAATTTCATCTGTGGAACTGTAACATAAAATTCCATCAGTCAGTTCCCAATGAGAGTAAGAGAATTTAAAAAATAATCTATTATATTTTCTTTCTAAAACTTCAGTAATGTTAATACATATTAAGTTCCTGTAAAGAATAGTGGATAAACTACACTTATTTTCTTACATTAGGTATTCTTTTTTTAAGATTTTTTATTTTATGTATATGAGTGCTCTGTCTACATGTACGCCTTTATTCCAGAAGAAGGCATTTGATTCCACAGTAGATGGTTGTGAGCCACCATATGGTTGCTGGAATTGGACTCAGGACCTCTGTAAGAGTAGCCAGCTCTTATCTGTTGAGCCATCTCTCCAGCCCTAGTTATTAATTCTTATTATCCATTATTAACCCATCAATAATAAGACTCTCCTAGAGTCTTATAGTTGTGATACTATTTATTGTCCTAGTAATCTGCCATTCGTGTTAAAGAATTGATTGGAGTTTGGGATATAGCTTGGCAGAGAACCTTCATATCTATACAATTGAGCTTCAGTTAAGCTGTTAGTGCTGTTTTCCAGCATGGTTATTTTAAGAATATGATAATATTTTAGTGCTTACTTTGCTATTGTACTCAGATTTATAACTGTCAGAATTACTTATTGACACATAAGAAAATGAGTTTAGCCACATGGCAGATGCACTTATTCTTAAGTAGAGTCAGTGCTTTTTGTCCTTTGTTTATTGTATAAACTTCTACTTATGTGACTTTGAACCTTTCCAAAGAACAAATTCTGTTTTAGGCATGAAATTTGACTTCAAGACCATACAAAAAGATATATGAAAGGAGAAAAAGTCAATGACATTTAATCAATGTCAGACATCTTTACTTTATAGCATTTCAAAATGACAATTTGAAATATTAGGATATCAAAGTATGGTATGACTGACTAATCATTTTCCTCATGTCTTTAATCTGTTAGACTCACATTCTCTTGATCTTATAAGTAGGCATGGGGAAAGAGCAGGTCCAAAGTCGACATTTTTTCAAAATGCTTTGTGTGTGTGTGTGTGTGTGTGTGTGTGTGTGTGTGTGTGAGAGAGAGAGAGAGAGAGAGAGAGAGACTTGATTTGTGTGAGGTGTAGAATGGGATTGTTGTTTATCCATGCATCTGAACATAAAAGCAGAAGTCAAACATAAAGGCAAAAACTTGTTTTGCTCTTGAAACAATACAGATATGTATTTAGGTTGCATTTTTGCTTCAATTTAGTAATTTCTTTCTTTAGTATTAGTGCTGAGATGATTGAGGTGATCCTGAGAGTTTATTTTATGCCCTTTAGTTGATCGAATAATTGTTCTTTTAATTCCTTACAAGAATATGCAGTCAGTGTTCTATCTAGATCAAACATACTGCCTTTAATGGTAGAATAATTGGCTGCATTTCTTTTTGTGTGCATGAAGTTATCTAAAAAGACTAATCACGTGGTATAATTGGTAGAGAGCATATTTTGAGTAAAAACATCCTTGCTGCTTACTGATGACCTTTGGAAAGCAACTTTAAATTTTCAGCCCTCATTTTTCTTCTAAAAAGGGGACACTACTTCCAACCTTAAAGTTGGAAGTCTCATATGCAGAAACATATGTTAGACATTTAATGTTTTCTTGTTTTCATATATCGTGGTAATTTGAGACTTATTGAAATTATTTTCTAATCAGTTACCCTAAACAAGATTTGAAGGATTAGTTTACCATTTATGTCAGTCAGTAGAGTATTTTCTTCAGTGCCAAAAGGAGTATTTGAGAAAGGAAATGCTTTGAACATAGTAATAGCCGATTGAATATAGTATTTTAACATATTTCTGATACCTGTATTTATTAACATCTCCATAAAAAGACTTCTGTTTATCTTCAATCACAGGTACAGGAACCTTAAAGATAGATTTTGTTGGAGAACTGAATGACAAAATGAAAGGTTTCTATAGAAGTAAATATACCACCCCTACTGGAGAGGTGCGCTATGCTGCTGTCACACAGTTTGAGGTATGTGTTACTCTTTGCTAATGTAATCCTTTTTTTTTATTATTTTTATTCATTTATTTTGTTTTTCGGAGGCAGTTTCTCACTGTATCTCTGCTGTCCTGGAAATCACTTTGTATACCAGGTTGGCCTTGAACTCACAGAGATCCTTCCTGCATCTACTTCCTGAGTCCTGGGACACACATACCAGCCACTAATACAAACCTTTTCGTTGTTGTTGTTGTGCTTTGCTTCCCTGTCCTTCCCTTCTTTTCCCTTCCTCTTTCTCTTTCCATTTCCTCTCCACAGGGTTTCTTTGTGTAGCTCTGGCTGTCCTAGAACCAGCTCTGTAGACCAGGCTGGCCTCAAACTCCCTGTCTCCTCCGCTGGGAGTGAAGGAGTGTGCCACCAAACCTGGCCCTGGAATTCGTATTTTATATTCAGGATATTTTCTATCTATGTAAAGGACATAAGTAGGCCTGGGGATATTGTTTGTTTGTTTAAGAGTTCATTTGGCTCTTGGAGAAGACCTGAGGTTGGGTTTCTTGTACCTATATTGGGCAACTGAACAAATCCACCTCCAGGCGATCTGATCCCCTTCCTAGGTCATCTGCTCTCCCCTGGGTGCCTGCAAGTAAGAATCATCCTTAAAAAAAGGGAAGGACTCTGGGCAATG